>NC_142035.1:2796135-3433358 GCF_982192425.1 Myodes glareolus
ACTGGAAGCAGATTCTTTGTGTTGTTTACTCTGAAGCTGCAGCGACCCGTGCAGTGTAACACCGTGAAGGACAGCATGCTTATTAATTACTTTTCTGGTTGTAATGACATCATATTGTCCTGTAGTCAAGTGTGTGGGGGTATTTTCTTGATTAAAGATTGATTTGAGAGGACCCAGCCCACTGTAGGTGATGCCACCTCTGGGTAGGTGGTCCTGGGTTATATAAGGATGCAGGTTGAACAAGCCATGGGGAACCAGTCAGTAAGTCAAATTCCCCTAGCTTCTCCAATAATTTTCGCATTGAAATCCTACCCTGACTTTCCTTCATGGTGGGATCTCTAAGCTGGAATAAACCCTTTCCTCCCCAAATTAGATTTGTTCGTGGTGTTTATTACAGCAACGGAGAGAACCTAGGATCTGTGTCCAGTTCTCCTGAGTAAATCCACTCAGCAATGAAAGGGACACAGACCGGATGACACTTAATCGCATTTGCTGAAATGAAGGCGCTAAGCCAATAGGTTGCATCTAGTATGATCCATTTCCACCCGTCCAGAAGATGAAAAACAGCAGGGGTAGGAAACAGACTAACATTTTTTTTATTATTATTATTTTGAGAAAGAGAGATAGAGTTCCTCTGTATAGCCCTAGATGTCCCGGAACTTGTTTAGTAGAGTAGGCCAACCTCTAACTCAGAGGTCTGCCTGCTGCCCCCTGAGTGCTGGGATAAAAGGCATGCACCCCCACTGGCCTAGCCGGGTACTTGCTAGTACCTGAGATTAGAAGTTTACAGAGCCTCTGCCTAGAAAAGGGCAGAGTAGGAGGACTTGGGAATCAACTGGAGTCTCCTGTGTGGAACTTGTGAAGGGCACACAGCAAGCAAGTGTCCCAAACAGCGAACGTGGCTGGTGAGATCACGGTCAACCTCATCCCAGATGAATACAGTCAAAAATAACAAAACGATGCAACTACAAACAGCCGAGTTACAGCGGTGCCGCTGCAAAAGCCACAACGGGAAGGCACAGTGGACTCACCGAGTGTTTCTGAGCTTGCTTGGAGCCAGGTATGCGTTCATAACCCATTCACAGCTCGACACCCTAGATAGTGAGCTTGCCTCACAGGCACAGCTGCAGATATGATGGACATGGTGTGGATGAGAGACCCAGGTCTGAGTCTAGAGAAGAGAATCCGGGGCTATGTCTCACGGCTCTGTCTGAATGCTGGCATCCCACAAATATCACTGATGTTTGCGTCTGGCAAAGCTCTCCTCCTCTGTCAACAGGAAGGTCTGGGTGACCCTAGTAAAACAAGCTCATTTTTATCAAATAGAAAAACCTGAGTAGGAAGGAGGAAGGAAATCCAGTACTCGGGACAGTCCACAATCAACACACAAGGGTGGCGGCGGCTCTTTCTTCCGATTGCCGGAGTAATTGCTATTTCAAAGAAAGCCTCACTGTCGCATGCCTTGAGCTGACTTAGCTTGTATCCTTTCCACGCGGTGGCATTTATCTGAAAAAAAAAAAAATGCTCATGGGAGCAGCAAGTGCTGGAAACGGAAGGCAAGAGAAGGATCTGCTGTGTAACTGGGGGTGCAGATCGAAGAGCACGGGGCAGTTCAGCCCAAAGCTCAAGGCAGACAATATCTGTTACACTTGTAATTGCTACTAAAGTTCAGGGTGGCATTTTGCTGATGTGTCTAAAATAGTCTTCTTGGGGCTGCTGGATCTGGCTTGACAGCGGTAAGGCATACAGGGCAACGATCCAGTTGAGATCTTCCAAGTCATTTTGATAAGTGGACTGCCTTGCAGAAGCTTCTTAATTGCTCCAACATTCTTCAATTGTTCCATTTAGCAGGGTCCTTTAAAAGGTCATTGATCAATCACTAAAGATGGGAAGTTTTACATTTTGCTTGCTTAACAAAACAGCCTTAACGGAATCTCTCCCGTTTAATTTCAGATGAGCTGATACCACAGCGCCTGTGCTAATAGGCAGTCAATCTTTTTAATTGTTGTGAGGGTGACGGCTTCTCTTGGGCTCTGGGGTCGATGAACAGGAACCCGGAGTTAAGAGGCCAGAGCAGGGAGGGGTCCTTTGGTAGGGACAGGGGTTCTGAGTTGAGTATTTTGTATTTCAAATACAAGAAGAAAGTGGACTGTTTGCTTGCTTGACCTGAAGTTTGGTTGAGACTTCCTGCAAACCAGAAGATGCAGCAAGCGCGAGCCTTATTCAGGCTACATGGTCTAAGGGGGATCGCTGCTGTCCAAGGACCTCCATTCTAGTATCATTTCTGTTGTGGTGACAGATGCCCTGATGAAAAGCAAGACTATTCCTCCAAAGACTTGTGGACGGCCAACCTGATCTGGATAAATCTTTATCAAGACTCTCTCCTCCGGGTGACTCTGGGAAGCTGACAGGCACACTAACAGCTACAATCTCCTTCCACAAGTCAGCTACTCGCGTACGTGGTGCATGCTCACTGCGCGAGGCCCTGGGGATAGCTACCATCCTCTGCATGCCCTCCAGTAACCACCCCTCGCTGCCCGCCTGTGCTCTGCTCACACCCATGCGGAGGTCCTGTTTCATAAGAGAACTTGGCTTTGACCAGTTCATTCTGCAAACTCTCAGGATGAAAACAGAGCAGGTGAAGTGTGATTGGCTAGGTCTTCTCCATCTCATTTAGTGACTATCCTATGTCTGGGTACCTTATGGATGGTTTCCCCTTAGAGCTGTCCCATATGTATTTATGGGTGGAATCACATACCCGTAATTCCTTTTTCCTGGTCACATTTTTGTAATTATTCTTATTACTAACTTAGGGAAAATAATCAAGGGTAAAGGAGTGTGACTGACAGA
The DNA here is from genome assembly GCF_982192425.1 of Myodes glareolus. Classification (NCBI taxonomy): domain Eukaryota; kingdom Metazoa; phylum Chordata; class Mammalia; order Rodentia; family Cricetidae; genus Myodes; species Myodes glareolus. Next base: position 2,798,986 of record NC_142035.1, read on the forward strand.
GATGAAGTCAGGTGAAAATCCAGGGAAGGACTGGAGAGATGACTCAGAGGCTAGGAACGCTTGCTGGTCTTTCAGGGTCTGACCTAGGTTCACTTCCCAGCACCCATGGGGCCCCTCACATCTGTCTGTAAATCCAGTTCCAGGAGATCTGATGCCCTTTTCTGGCCTTTGCAGGAGCCAGGCGTACACATGGTGCATATATACAAATGCAGGCTAAACACTCATGCACATAAAATAAAATTAATAAAATCTTTCTCTTATCAGTTTGGGAAATAGAAGCCCTGACCTATGCCCATTCTTCCCCAGCCCTGACCTATGCCCATTCTTCCCCAGGTGTCCTGGGGCGCAGAGAGAGTAGGATGCTATGGAGGCTTGGGGTTCTAAAATTAGACAGTTAAACTTTCATGTTTTGTCTCTATTGCCCAGTCCTTTGGGAGGATTTGAGGGAAGAGCCATAGCAGCAGGCAGACATACTCCTGCCTCCTGGACTGACTGGTGCAGCCATATGCATTAGCAGAAGTAACATTGCCCTGCTGACAGTTGCTGCACCAGTGGCTGCCATGTGGACACCATCTCTGCTTTAACTATGTGGCTGTCTATGCATCTCACCCCCCCCCCCCCCAGTTTTTAACACTTTCTTGCTCCACTGGGAGTCTTTGGCTGAGGCAGGCTAAGTGCTCTCTTTCCTGTGTATCCAGGACACAGCTCCACACCTGGCCTGCATTTCTCGGAGCCTCAGCCCAGGAGACATGCATTCAGCTGCAAGGGAAAGAGAACCGAGGGGTCCTCCCATCTTTCTGATCACACAGGCCTGCCTTTGCAGATGGGGAGCCTCAACCCCGCCCCCCACTCCCCCACACAGGCGGCCACCTGTTCACACTGCAGACTGTCCTCCAGAGAACAACAGTTCTCGAGGCATATGGGAAACCTTCACAATTTTCCCTAAAAATAATCAATAGCAGGTTGGTACCACAGGCGACGTGGAAAGCGCCTGCGTCAGATGAACAGGAGCTGGGGAGCCAGGGTCTGCGCTCCTGCCAAGGTATAAGGTGAAGAAGGGCAACCCTGAGTGCTCTATACCCCCACGGCTGCTCTCAGCACCTGAGTGAGTTTTGCAGTTTGCTTTCCTTCTCTTGCAAGTGGAAACTGCAGTTGTGGGGACTTTGCACACAGTTTCATAGCTTGCAAAAGAACCAGAGGAAAGCCAGTGAGGTGCTGCAGATGGTCTCTGCTCTCCCGGAACCTGACACAAAAGAGAATTTTCAATGTTAAGGTTTCAGCTGGGAAAGACACAGGAGGTGGGAGGCTGGGCGGTTTGGCTTGAGCAGAGGTAGGGAAATAAAGCCCCTCTCAGCAGCACCAGCTCACATGGGGGGTTTGCACTGCACCATCCCTCTCCCCCAACGCCCATCTTTTCTCCTTTCTAGGAGAAGCTGTGTCACACTTGAGCCTTTCTCCAGTCTCCTGCTGATCTTAACAACATAAATATTACAGCAAGACCATGCCTCTTCCGTTCTCTGGCTTTGCTGTCAGTTCTCTACCAGGAAGAAGGGACACCCAGGGGTGAGCATCCGGTTTCTTGCACATAAGCCTTTGTTTGGGGGAGGCAGCCCCTTACCTGATGTTTGATCATGAATAAGTGAACAGGCTTCCAGATCACAGCAGAACAAGTTGGCGGTTTCATCTCAAAGTCAGGCAAGGGCTTGAATCTTTGCCAGTCCCTTAGAATGCGTGTGAGAGTGTGCAGGTGTGAGAGGGTGTGCATAGGGTGCCTGGATGTGAGGGTGTGAGTGTGCATGTGTGTGTGCTATGCATTTGTGTGAGAAGTGTGTGCATGCGCCAGATTATGTGAATGCACGTGTCTCTGTGTGAGAAGTGTATTCATGGTATGTATGTGGGTGAGTAACTGTGTGTTGGTAGGTGTCTGGATTCGAGTATCTGAGGATGCATGAGCATGCAAGTATGCATGAGAATGAGAAGTCTGCAACAGTGGGTCATGTGCTCGTGTGTGTGCAAATGTGTGCACATATGCATGTGGTGTGTACTCCAGAGGGTGTGTATGTGTGTGCATGCTGTATGTGTTTCTGTGTCTTTGTGAGCAGGTCAGCTCAGCCCCTCTCTCCGAGTAGAGTTCACAGAGGTGTAGGTTATAGTGGGTGCACATGGGACGGGGAGGTAAGTTCTTGGACCACAGGACATGGGTGACTTCAGAATGACTTATGGAAGATGAGACCAGTCTTCAGTGGTGAACATTAGAACCCCTCTGCTGTCGGTGACATTGACCAGAGATGAGCATTTTAGGGTCAGGGAGTAGTGATTTTCTTGTTAACATTTGTAATTGTTGAAGAGGCCTCTGGGACAATGGAATGAGACATTTTGTCATGGAAATCAATACATGCATGTTCACTTGAAGTCAAACAATCCCAATGTATTCCATCCATATAGTGAGAGTGATAAATTGTTCTGTACCAATTTAACAAAAATTCAGGGCAATTAAGGGCATTTCAGAAGACAAGACATTCTCTGTGGGTAGAACTGGTTTAGGACCGAGACCTGGGAGTCCATGCCTGGCTTATTTTTCTCCTGACTGAGAGAACTGGGGCCCCATGAAGATAGAGGTCACCCCACTGTTTTATCCTTGACTCTGTCACACTCCTTCAAGGGGGATCGCTTGCATGGAGACACGGCAGAGCAGGCAGGCACTGGAGTCCTTGAGTTCCCACGGGTGAGTGAGTTCCTAGACGTCCTGAGCATCTTTCCTGACTGCGGTGCTTTCTAGACCCACGATGAAAACTGATGACCGAGGGAAGAATTCTTCACGCAGATAATCTGATCACCAGGGGCCACGATTCTTCTTCCCAGCTCACTATAAAAAGAACTGGCAAGATGGAGGCCCGGCCTGATTTAACTAATCACACCTGGAAGGTTCAGCCTGGTTTCCTCATACCTTATTGCACAGCCTGAGGAGGGTCAATAATGAGCTCATTTTTCTCTTGTTTGAGTCGTGTTGTGTGGACAGAAACAGACATCTCTTTGCACGAACTCTGAGTATTTATTCTGTAGTGTGAGTAAAAGCGACCGTCTGCCAGGAGCTGAATGAATCATTAAATGAGGTCCAGGAAGAGGACAGCCAGCCAGGTGTGCGGTGCAGGGCCTGGCAATGCTGATAGGGTCTGCATCTATCTAGAGTCCTGGCCTAGGGCAACACGTGACAGCAAGAGTCCTCTAGATCTGCGATTAATTTATCAAACCAAGCAGTTGGTTTCCTTTGAACCTGGTTTTTCCCCTCTCTTGTGCTTATGTTCTTCCATAGAAGGAAATATCCAGAGTCGTTACAAACGTCAGCAACTCCCTCGGCTACGGCAATGGAGCAGGCTGCTGTCGACCTAACCCATGACTGTGACCTGGCCTCGCAGGCTGAACCTGAGTCCTGTAGAGTGCCCGGCAAGGTCTGGAGAAGGTTCCATCCTGAAATGGGGACATTGTCCAAGTGATGATGCTGTGACAGGCAGCCGCCAGCTTCGGTTGATGTTCCAAGAGGCAGCGCTAGTCTTCTCAGGCCATTTCACGGCAGAGCTAGAGGCAGTGGCTTCAAGAGAGAAGGCTTTCCTCACGGAATTTCAAACTCTGAGTGTCCATTTTGGGGATAATAAGGAGGAGGAGGGAGAAGAGGAAGGGAGGGAAAGGCATTAGAGGAAAGAAGGGGGAAGCTGGTGTAGATGGAAGGAGAGGAGGAGGAGGGAGGAGACCATTCTGGAAGTTGGCTGGACAACAATGAGAATGTTGTGCATTAAAAGGGTTGAAAAGGCGAGTTTTACAGTCTGAGTATTTTATCACAACAGAGCAAGCTTCCGTAATATTCTATGACTTTCTCTGCGTCTTTCACCTCCTAAGTTAAGCTAATTTCTAAGTACTTTGTTCTCTGTGACGCTGTTCTAGACAGAATTGCTTTTGCGATTTCCCTTTTAGATGGTGCCTCATTAGCAGATAGGAATGCGCTGGTTTTTGTGTGCTGGTTTTGTATCTTTGTATTCCACAGACTCCGTTTATTAGGTCTCAGCTTTAGGGGACAGAATCTCGGAAGGTTTTGTTCCTGCAAAAGTGTGTTCACATGTTCCTGTCTAACTGAATCTTTCCGCTGGGCTTACGCAGTGGCTCAGACCTGAACTTCTGGCTTTGCTGTGTTGAGTCCTTGACCTGGGAGAAGGGCAGGACTGTTACTGCGGAGGGTGGGTTATTATGTGTGGTTCTAACTTTCTTTCCTTATTGTTTTAAAATATGTTTGCGCTCACATGTGTGTGCCTGCAGAGGTCAGAGGGCAATCTCAACTGTTGCTTTCTGTTGCCTGCCATGGAACTGGAGTCAGGTCTCTCACTGGCCCACAGCTCACCCGTTAGGTTAGACTGTCTGGTCAACACGCTGCTGGGGTCCTCGTGTTGCCACCAACGCCACCCCAGTGGTGGGATCACAAGCTCAAGCCACCAAGCCCAGATGAACTCGGGTCCTGATGCTTGCAAGGCAAGCAGTTTGTGAATTGAACAATTGAACCATCTTCCCATCCTGGACCATTTCCTTCTACCTGTATGAAGGAGCAATGTTGATTGGAAATTAATGATCCACCAGACTAGCTTACAAAAGATACAGCTTTAATAAAACAGAAGGAAAACTTATACAGAATCCCAACCGTCCAGAACGCTGGAGCCAAGCGAGAGAGCTAGGGGAAGTGCACCCGCCAGGTTTATAGGTAAATTTTTGCCTTAGGGCAACATGCCCCATGGACAAAATGTGATTGGCTAAACTCCCCTATCACCTGTAATTTTTATGGTGGTTACAGTGGTGGTGGTGGTGGTGGTGTGTGTCTCTCTGTGTGTGTTTTGTATGTTTTGTGTATCTTGTGTATTTGCATGTTGTGTTGTTTGTGGTTTTGTGTGTGCATTGTGTGTGTGTGTGTGCATGTGTGTTTTCTGTGTGTTGGGTACTTGTGTGTTCATTGTTCCCCCGGGGTTTTGGAGTTTTCTAGGCTTCAGCACAGTCTCCCATCTTTGTTCCATTTCCCTGCTCACTCTCTTTCCAAGCGGTGAAGTTTCCACTCACAGCACTTGAGTCCATCTCTCATAGCTCACTTGATATGTAGTAGAGACCGCTACGAGCTCTTTGTTTCTATAATTTTGTTTTGTGAATCGTGGAACACAGCCCAGGCCTTGAACCCATGGTCCTTCTGCCTCTGCTTGCAAAGTGTTGGAATTACAGCTGAAGGTCACAGCCTGGCTCTCTCCTTTCCTCAAATACATGTGTAAACAGGGAAAGGTTCAGAGAGAGAGCTCTGCCAAGAGCACAGTCATCTTTGGGCCCTAGGACTGGGGGTGTCAATTATTTCCATTTCAAATGGATGTTTCAATTCTACGTCTAACAGAGGAGATGACCATGCAAGTACAAACTAAAGCCAACCAGGGAAGCGTCCCTGTGCCTTCTCTGGAGCAGGGTCCCTCTGTGCTGCTCAAGCGTGCTCCAGCGGAGCTTCTGCCGTGACAAGTTTTGGCCTGCTGTGGTGACCGAAGCCCAGATGCTCTGTCTGAAGCCCTTGAGGACCCTCAGGCAGGAGAAGAACTAACTGGAGGAGGGTTGTCTGCAGACTTCTAATGTAGCCCAGTGCTCCTAAGAAAGGGGGAAGCAAAGCTGTCTTTCCAGTTCTGATTAACTCTTGGTGCTACACACTCTCTCCTGAAATCCCCAGCAGCCCCTGGAATATGCCCTGGGAACCTCAAATTGCTTTCTCTGCTTAATATCAGAAAGAAAGAAAATGGAATCTTAGGAGATCTTCTTTTATACTCTCACCAAGGCACCCAGAGCTGCCAAGGGACTCTCAGATGTATTGTATTTTTTTTTAAGCAGGGTAAAAACATACCCTCCTTTAAAGTAGAAGCACCCGGTGAGAATGTGGGTAATGAATGCTCCCTGGCTCAAGGAGCACGGGATCTTTTTCATGTGGGCAGGGTCTCCTCCCTACCTGGTTGTAGTCTCCTCTCCATCTGTAGAAGGCCGCAGCCACATCCTCCAACATCAAGATGGCGCTGACATCCGGCTTCACCACCAGGTGAACACACACGTGTTGGTATCTTTCCACTTCTGTGTCCCCGCCTACTCCCGAGGCATCACCTGGGACTGGGAGCAGCGGACCAATCCAAGAGTGACACGTCCGAAGCAGGGTCTGTTTCCTATATAAGGGATGGGTTTCATCATATCTGGGTCTCTGCCATGTTGGCTGATGCTCGCTCTCCCAAGGGGCATTAAAGCTTTTCTGTAGAAGTGTCCTATGTGTCCCGCGTGGTTCTTGCTGGCGAGGGTAGCGCAGGACATCTGGTGCCGAAACCCGGGAAGAAGAAGAACTTTGCACCGCCAGAGACCAGAAAGGATTCAAAACTGCAGGCATGCATGCTTAGAGAGGTACGCTCTAAAGTCCAGAGAGCATATCAAAAACTGAGCAGCAGTGGGAGGTTGTGCGCGCACCCAGATAAGTTAAAAAGGACCCCCCAGTGATTCTAAGAAAGTAAAAATGGGGGAGAAGGCTAATTTACAAGGTCAAAAGCTTTATGTTATGTTGTTTGTGTTGTCTGTTGTGTACTGGATAGGAGAAAGATATTTAAATTTAGAAACTGCTAAGGATATGATGTTTTGGAAAAGAGGCTCTGTTTTCGTCTCCACAGAAAAGGAGAGCCTAAGGGTGTACTTGGGATTTATGTGGTTTGAATCACCAAGACCTCCTGAAATGTTATAGTATTTATCCCCTAAAATACAGCGGCCCAATTCAGCAGGAAGCAGTCAAAGAGACTAACGACGCTCAAATTCCCTAAAAGATTAAATGAGGTCCTTTCAATGGTTACAGAGCAGCAAGCCTGCTTCTCTGAGTTCCGCTTTGCTCCGTACACCGGTTTGGGCTCGGAGTGGGTGCAGCTGGGGCTGGAGGGCAGCTGGAGCGGAGCTTTGCTCTGTGGCTATGGTGGGAGGCACGTTGCACCGGCTCAGTTGGTGCCTGGCCTGGAGGGTGTCACGGCGGTGCCGGGAGTGAGAGCAGTGCCACAGGCAGCCGGGCCAGAAGGCTTACAATGTACCTAAAACTGTGCTGGTCTCTGAGGCTAAAATGGCTCTGATTCCATTTGGCTATGCTAAACGATGCTGACTTCAGGCAGGGCTGGTCGTAATTATCATAATAAAAGCGCAATTAAGGTTTAGTCGCAGTAAACAGGCAGTACCGTATTACATCTACATAGTGCGACTTAGTTTTTAAGAACTGCTTAGCATTTTAAGAACTCAAGTCCTCCTGAAAGATTGCTGTGTATACGCTTGGCTTGTCTGGTGTTTCAGGATCCGCAGGGAGGTGGATGCGAAGGGCCCTTGGATTTCGGGGTGATTGGGTCGTTGGCTGGATCTGTGAGAGTTTACAGCCGCTTTTGCTGTGGCACAGGTGTTGAGAGTTGGCTAGTAGGAAAGCGGCCCTGGTCGCCGCCTCTCCCATTGGCCCCTTGAGCCACAGCGGCTCTGGCGCGGACCTTGAGATGTTGCCGCCTGTGCCGCCTCGGTCTGGGTGTCGGCTCCCGCCACACTCCCCCACCAACACAGCCGCGGAGGTCTGGGCTGGCCCTGCGGGGAAGGCGGCAGCACCTGGGGGTGGAGCCGCCACTTCCTGGCCTGGGACACGCGGAGCCGCGCACAGCGAGCAGGCCCAGGGCCACACACAGCCTTTGGATGGCGGGTGGGCTCTGGAACCCAAGGCCACCGTACCGGCAAGGAATACAGGAGCCAATAAATCTTAAATCTAATATCAACAAACAGGGCCTGGGTTTTTCCTAGGCGCCACTGGGGCAGCATGGCCTATATCATGAAAAACAGAGACCCTCAATCAGTTATCTACCACAGTGGCTACAGCCCTGGATCAGCAGGTTACCATAGATACATCTATTAGAGATAAATGGTTCTTAATCAAATAATTGACCTAGTACAAGAACAGGTGGATAGCTTATGACAGCTTGCCCAATTGGGCTGTAAATGGAAAACTCCAGCCTTATGTGTGACCAGTGTACCATATGAGAACTTTATAAAAGTGGCTAACTTGTCCCGAGAATTGTCTTTGTATCTTGCAGGAGAATTTTGATGATTTGCTGTCCTCCTTGAGATGGTCCATCGTGACAATCAACTCCACGCGAGTGGACATAAGCTTGGCCAAAGGATTCCAGTCCTGGGTTGTGTCCTTCATCCCCTACTTCAAAGAATGGGTGGGGGTGGAAGTGTTTTGAAACGGTCCTACGCTATGGAATAGTGTTTCTCCTCTGGATGGTCTACTGACTCAAATCCCAAAGTCTTAGGGACAAAGTGGTTTTTGCAACAGCGCTGGCTGCCCTGGAACAGGAAGCCTCTGCTTATATGTGGTTATTTATGTTAAAGCAGTAAGGTTTAAGCCAACCAGATCCTGCACCCCTAGGACTGTGGTCCATTGCACAGGGTGGAGTGCTTGGCTTAGCTAGCCCTAAAGGTTGTCGAGCTAAAAAGCATCGCACAGAGGATGGCCCTCTCTGAGAGATAAGTTGCCCTACATAAGGGTTTCCTGCCGTATAGTCCCTTTCCCAAAAAAATGGCAGAGGGCAGGCCAGATAAGTTCCAGGTGTCATGAGCCTAGGGGCAGATTCCGTGTAAGCCCATTTTAATGTTTCTATTTTGGGAAGTGCGACCTCTATCTTTACCTTCTGAGGGAGTTGCCTTTCTGCAAAGAAGTAAAATTAGGGGGAGATGTAGAAGGCCGCAGCCACATCCTCCATCATCAAGATGGCGCTGACATCCGGCTTCACCACCAGGTGAACACACACGTGTTGGTATCTTTCCACTTCTGTGTCCCCGCCTACTCCCGAGGCATCACCTGGGATGGGAGCAGCGGACCAATCCAAGAGTGACACGTCCGAAGCAGGGTCTGTTTCCTATATAAGGGATGGGTTCCATCATATCTGGGTCTCCGCCATGTTGGCTGATGCTCGCTCTCCCAAGGGGCATTAAAGCTTTTCTGTAGAAGTGTCCTATGTGTCCCGCGTGGTTCTTGCTGGCGAGGGTAGCGCAGGACATCCATCAGCAACCGGGCCTTCTGCACAGAGGAGGATGGAGCCCAGACACTGATCTCATTTGTATGCTTCTGCGGTCAGAGCCTGAGGTGGCAACCCCTTCTTTCTTACTTTCTTCCAGTAGTGGGTGTTCATGCTACTGCAGCAGCCTGAGGGGCAGATGTACTGGTGGGATCTGCAGCTGCCCCGTGCTCTACCGTGCTGCTCCCTGAACCTGCTCTGCATGTGAGCAGAAGTTGGCCCAAGAGAAGGTGGGTGCCACTCCTGACCTAAAAACTTCCTCCCAGGCGTGCTCAAGTGCTTGTCTTCTAGGTGATTCTAGATCCTATCAGATTGACAATCGGTGTTAATGGCTGCAGGGGCTCACCTTGGAAGGGTGCCCTCTGCTCTGTGGGTCTTTAAAGGGGTCACATGGACAGAGCTCATCGGTATCAGAGACAGACATTCTTCTTTCTGACACTGTGGAAAGTGATTAGAAATCTGTCATGACCCTCAACAATCTTCCCTGTCTGTCTATCAGTCATTTTGTTGATTCACAGCAGAATTTATCTTTTGTGAAGTTGTATTTTCATAACAACATATATATGAAATTTATAATTTTGGAATATGTATCTATTTCTGCTTAGGTGTTTTATTTTTCTTTTTTCTTACACGTTCTTTTCTGTGTATCTTTCTCTTCTGACTTCCTAATTCTGTACACTTGTTTCAAAATGAACAAGCAAGGGAGAAACGATGGTTTTCCTTTTCCATAAAGAAACAATCCCAGTAGGGGCTGGAGAGACGGCTCACAGGACCCAGTGCCTGCTGTACAGACTCTAGAACTTGAATAACATCCCTAGAACACATGAAAATGCCAGGCGTGGCTTTGCTTATCTGTAAACTCCCATGCTGGGGACAGAGACAGAAGGACCCAAAGCTGATGGATCCTAGAGGCCTGCTGACCTGATCGCTGAGCCAAATGCAAGCTCCAAGTTCAGTGAGCGCACCTATCTCAAAAAGAAGGTGGGGAGGGACAGACAGATATAACTGGTCGATCTCTGGCCTCTACAAACACCTGCATGGACAAGTGCACGTGGATATTGCACCCCATATACACAAATACACACCCACCAGTTGATCCTAAATGATGCACTGCTTAAACAGCTTGCTGCAAAATTCCTTGTGTCCAGATGCTACCCTCTCTTTATGTCAGAGGAGAGAAGAGAAGGAGGAAAGGAGAGGGGAAGGAGGATGGAGGGAGAGAGGGGAAGATAGAGATAGATAGATAGTTAGATGGATGAATGGATGGATCAATGGATGGATGGATACAGACAAACAGACAGACAGATCACCATTTCATAATACATCGAATATCCCAAGGCACGCCTTAGCAGTTTGCCTAACACTGTGGCGCGGCTCCTTCTCTCCCAGCCTCTCATCCTTTTGTTGAGACAGTCCCACCACTCCTGTGACGTATTTATGATGAGGCAATCCAGTCAGGAACAGAAGGTGGTCTCATAGCTGAGTGGGACTAAAGTCAAGTTGGAACTGAAACGTAAACATTGGGACTTCGGGTTACTTTAAATCCCTAGTATTTACATTTAACCCGTAGGGGACTTGTGAAGGTGCTGCTGGGAGACCCCTAGTGGTGGGGTAAGGCAGCTCTCACCCCAGAAATGAGCAAACATCATTCCTGTGAGTTGATTGCACCTAAGGATGGGTTTCCCCAAGATCACTCCTCTCAAGTATGACCATGTCCAGCCCTTCGCATTTCCCCCTCCTCCCCTCCCTTTTCCTCCCGCCAGTCTGTTCTCGCTGCTTCCAGTCTGTGTGGCTTTATGCATTTGTGTACACTGTAGGACTCACAATGAGAGAACAAACACACTCAACTTTCTGAGTCGGGCTTGTTTTGTTATAGGACAGCTCAGCACTACTTCTCCTGTGTATGTACCTGAAGAACTCTGAGTCCACACAGCACAGAGATGCCTGGACATCCATGTTGAGTGCACCCTGCTCGCAGCGCTGATTTATAGAACCAGTGTAGGTGTCTATCAGCAGATGGTAAAGAAGACGCAGCGTGTGGTGGGCGTGTGGAGTTCCCCGCCTAGAGAGCATGATAAAATCGTGTTGTCTGCAGGAAGATGGATGGAACTGGACTTATTATTAAACCTCTACATCTCACCTTCCCCTGGAATCACACCCCTGAGTCCACAGTGGAGCAGTGTTTGGGATGTGAATTAAATTTCCCTTCAGGGCCTCATTTAAGGCTAATGGCAAGGGCTCCAAACCAGCCCTGCTAGAGTGCAAAGCACCAGCCCCGCTGCTGTCTGCTGAGTTAATTTAGTTGAATGTGGAGGGAAATTAGTACATCCAGGGCTTCTTCAGGAGCCACAAGATGGGAGCTGTGGTGACGCTGGAGATGTCTGTGTACATGGGACTCTCAGAGGGACTGAAGACAAGCTGAAGTGTGCCTAAGGTCACAGAGACTGGGTCAACTAAGACAAATAACCCTCCTGCCTTCATCACCACCTGCTAACCACAGTGCCTCGATACCTCAGCCACACGGCACCAGAGGCTCAGACCATAGCACCTCAATACCTCAGCCACACGGCACCAGAGGCTCAGACCATGGTGTCTCAGCAGCTCGGCCACACTGCACCAGAGGCTCACACTACAGTGACTCAATACCTCCGCCACACTGCACCAGAGGCTCATACCACGGTGTCCCAACACATTGACTGGTGCAGGAGAATTATCTGTATTCTGTCAATCATATTTTAATAAAACGCTGATTGGCCAGGCAGGCAGTATAGGCGGGAAAGCCAGACAGGAAGTAGGGGTGGAGCAAAGAGACTGAGAGTATTCTGGAAGCAGAAGCTCTCTCTCAGCCATTCCTGTGCAGACCATCGAAGAGGCAACATGTAAACTGTCACACTGAGAAAGGTACTGAGCCCATGTGGCTAACATAGATAAGGATAATGGGGTAATATGTTATAAGAGTTAACAAGAAGCCTGACCTAATGGACCAATCAGTTTATAACCTTATAGAGTCTTGTGTGTGATTTTTCTTTGTTGCTTGTCGGCTGTTGGGGTACTGGGAGGGACAGAAACCCCAACAAGCCGGCCCTCATGTTACAGAGGCTTAGAAGATCTTCAGTCTTGATATCTATATCCTTGGCAGACGACATATAGAATCACAAAGTAGAATGCAAAAAAGAGGACACTCCTACTGCCAGGGTCTGATTCCTTCCTCCCCCATCACAATGATGCCTGGGGTGGAAATGTCCTCCTGCTAAGCCTTCAATGAAAATCTGGTGTGGCATGGTCTGGAGTCTTGGGATGACGCTTTATCCAGAACAAGGGACATCTTACTCTGACACCATGCCCCACACCTTGCTGTGGATGCTCGTGGTTACAGAGAAATGGTCAATTCTGAGACAGGAATAATGAGCAAGAAATGGCAGGGTGAGCCTGGAGCACCCTGTAGGGTCTGGAAATAAGAGTGTCCCTTAAACACATTATGCCCGGCAAAGGTCTCAGTGTGAATGCCAGCACATGAAGAAATAATCCAGGAGTCACTGGAGGTCACCAATAGCAAAAGGTAGAGCAGTGGGAACAAAATATATAATATCTAATAGCAGTTCAAAATACAGGAATTTATGTGAGCCCATACTGATTTCAATAGACAGGCAGATCTGTGTATAGAAGAACACTGAACGATTAGGGTAATCCATTTTTAAGGTGCGGAACGCGCTTCTCACTCTAACTGTGGACAAAGGAAACAGTATGGGAAACATGCATGAGGCGACAGCCTGGCCAGATGTCATCAGCACTATCGTAAGCCTGGTGCTCCAGGACAAAACTCCATCCTGAGAGCTGAGAAATAGTCACAGCCAGGACATGAAGGAATGAGCAACGCCTGCCACTTCACCTCTTAGTTGGATCCTGGAATCGGTGCAAAGCTGCATTCACACCAAGGACCTTGGAGTGAGTGCTTACTGAGTCCTGTTAGTGTACCAATACGTGGGCATCAGTCAGTGTTTGACGGATTGGCTACACTAATTTATATTGTCAATAACAATGTCTAATAGTGACAGTCAGTTTGAATAGCTGCCATTTCCTGGAAACTATGGCTTTTGGGAGATATCAGGGCTGCTTTGTCTAATCTTCATTTCCAGACTATTGTGTTAGTGTTGTAATAACTTTTCCTGGGGAGACCTGAACAAATGTCTATGTAGGCTAGACTGAGTATAAACTGAAGGCCAAAGACAAGATTCACCCAAGTGTAGCTTGGAGAAGTAGTGAGTTTAACTGTGGTTCCTTACGGAGCTCAGAAAGGAGTTTGCTTTAGGGGTGTGGTCGACTTATGAGAGGCTAAGCCTCCTAAGAAGTCCCTCTTGCCCATCAACCCTTAGCTGCTATACATCCTCAGGGTGAGGCAGGACTGGAGGGCCCCTCTCTCTCATAATGGAGCATAAGGGACTTCACCTTTCGATAACCATGGCTACTTCAGACTTTAAAAGAACAGCATCCCCCAGTGGAGGTCTCCACATGACAGATAGCCAGGGTGAGTCTGGCCACAATCACATGACTCTCTCAAAGGCCACCCTAGAGCTGGTGAGAAAACATCTCCATTGTGTTGTTGCTGCTGGCCCAGAGATCATTTTGATTGAAGCAATCATCTCTTTGATGCAGGAGATGAAGAAGGGGATATTTCTCCAGGAAACAATGCCGGCTTCTTCCTCTTCAAACAGACTTTCCCCGTGCTGTGAGGCATTTCTAGCTCCTTCCCCAGCCAGCAGGGGAGACTGGGAAAGCAGATTACACTGCTTGGTGATGAATCAGTTGCCAAGCATGTGGGGGCCTGTTGCATGATGGGTATTGGACATTGTTCTTGGTGTCATGTCTTGCTAAGCTATTAAAATATAGATTAGATACTGCACAATGCCCGTGTGAAACAATTGCATGAATTACCGCATGCACCACCACCGTGCATGTGGGGGAACGTGTTTGAAGCTGCACACCCGAGCGTACTGTGTTTGCATTCTAGCAGATGTCCATCGGTCCCAGTGGATGGTAGCTACAATTCCAGTAGGGTAGAGACCCCTGCCGGGTCTTCAGCCAGGACCAGCATGGAAGCCAGCAGCACATCTCGCTGGTTTTTTAGCCCAAAGATATCGTCTGGTGTGTGCATCCTCCCCGCAGAGAAATGAAGCTCTTGGACTTGATATTATCCGACTTTCTGCAAAGCAAATGTTCTGCTCTGAGCGCCGTGGGGAATTTGAACGTCCATGATAAATGGCGGAGGATGCAGCCTGGGATAAGTTTTGGAATGTTAACTTCGCTTTTCCCCCAGAGATGGTTTATTAATACACGGTCTGGTCTCTAGGTTCAGGAATATAAATCAGATTCTACTTAACTAGGTTTAAATTGCGTTCTGTGTCTGATCCTATCTCCATACAGTTTCCGAGTGGCTGAGAAACTTCTTGAAAAATATATAGAAAATGAAGTTTCTATGGCAATGTAATTTGTTTTACCCCCAGAAAAGTACAAAGAAATAGAAGCCATTCTCAGACCAGCCTCTTCCTTACGCACCTCCCCTTTTTCAGCTCTGCATAGCTGTCAGGGAGGGGTGGGGAGGGTGATGTTCAAGGACAGATTTCTCATCTCTTAAAGTAAATGACAACTTATCTCGGAGTCACATGGGCTCCATCATCCGCGCACCACTGAAGCTGCACAGGTACCGACACAGAGAGAAGCTGGGACAGCCATGTATTTAGAGCAAGTGCACAGAGGAGTCTTGAGTCCCAGGTGCCTCTGAACTCTCATCTGGTATCCTAGGAAATCAGCCACCATGAGCGCCCACAGCCAGACCGCAAGGGTAGTATCTTCTTTAGAACTGGGTAGCCACACAGAGAAGACAAGCTGGTGTCTTTTTAAATTAATCTTGCTGCCATTTGAGACCTCAGAGGAGGACTCCTGATGTGACAGTGGAGTCCCAATTTACAAGTGCAAAGCAAAGTTTTAGGTCCACCCATGGAAAAAACAAAAACAAAAACAAAACCAAGCAAAACGCAAAACAAAAAATCCCCACCAAAACAGTAAATGCCATCAGACAGCCCTGTCCGCTCCAATCAGGCACAACACGGGGAGGTACAGCTGGGTCTTGCACACTCTTCCTTCAGCCTCTCCTCAAGATGCCATGGAAATCAGCAGCAGGATGCAGAGCCATCCCCAGGAACAGGGCGTCTTCAGGTTTGTTCCCACCAGGCTGCTGGGATTTTATCTCTGCCTGGGACTCCAAGCTACTGCCAAGATGAGAGCTGAAGCCCCTTGTCAGTCAGACACACAGGCGAGACAAAGGGAAAGGGGCATTTGAAAGCCTGTGGGGGGCAGGTGAGAGGGCTCAGTGGGTCAGGGCACCTCCTGCCAAGCTTGAAGACCCTAGTACAGTTCCTGAGGGCTACATGGTAGAAGGACATTGCCACCTTCCACAAGTTGTCCCCTGACTTCTATAGACATACTCTGGCAGGTGCATAGATGTCCCAACAAATCATAAATAAAATATAATCATAGTTAAAAACAAAGGTCTCATAGTATAGCTGCTGTCACCATGCCCCCTGTGCATGAAGAATCAATATTTGGGGAGCTGCAGCTTAGCAAAAATGGCCGTTTTCCTTTTGACCCATGGGACGGTCCCTTAGAGCCCAGGGAGGGTGCGACTCAGATGGGGAGGGTCATAACCTCCTCTTTGAGGGCTGGGTGGTGTACCAAGGCCGTGTTTGGCCCTGGAGCCTGGAATGCAATAGACACATACTAGACTAAAAGGAACTGTGTCCAGGGAAATCTTCACTACTGTATTGAGGGGCACAACGGGATTGAGGTTTCCTGGTGCCAGTCCATACCCTGTCTATGATCAGGCTTTGCTCTGCCTAAGGTGCATTTTCCTTAGATTTTATGAGTCCCAGCTCCAACATGCAGAACGTCCAGCTGCCTCTGTTCCCCCAATGCATCACAAAGCCAGCTTCTTTGCTTGGGGCTAGATCAGAACCCTTCAAAACACACAGTCAGCTTGCTGTGGATGAAGGAAGGTGGCCTCAGTCTGTGGTGAGATAGAAGGGTCTGGATGCTGGGAGCCTCCACCAGGAGCCTCTGTATTCTGTAGCTGGTTCCATCCCAGCCTTCCTAGTGTGAGATGTGGATGTTGGATTTCATGAAGGAATGGTGGTTTGCTCACCCACCTCCTATGCCTGTGCCATGGCTTAAACCTGAGCTGTCTCACATAGGGCCATATTTTGAGTACTTGATTCTTTGGCAATGGTGCTTTTAGGGGACACTTATGTGGTGGGGCTTGGCTGGGGACATAGCTTCCTAGGGATGGTTCTTTGAAAGTTAGAACCACTTTCTGTTTCTGACCTGTGTTCTTGCCTTGTGGTCCGTTGTGAGGAGGGAACCACCCCTCCTTCACTGTTCTCATACTCTGGCCTCTGTGAACATTGCCCTGCCTTTGCTTCCACGATGTACTGAGACCCTCTGGAATCGATGAGCAAAAATACAAGGAATCTTTGGTTTCCACATTGCCTCTGTCAGGTATGTGGTCTCAGCATTGTGGCATTAACTAATACACCTGCACTCCAGGCTGTACCTCCAACACCGCCCCCCGGAGCCCATGCTGTCCAATCCCTTTCCCTCAGCCCCTATGTGCCCTGGGTGCCTGTGATGATGACCACGGTCCTAGCCAGTTTTCCTATGTCTATTCTATAGGGCATGTCTTCCTTCATTTAACACTCAGTCAACCCCATGTGGCAGGCAGTTATACTTTGTTATATTTCCTCCATTTTCTGAATGAGAAAACGGAGACGGAGATGTGCAGTGATCGTCTCCAGGGTTGAAAGTAGAAACAAATGCAAGCAGCCATGATCGTGACCCCGTGAGAACACCACACACAAACACAAGCAGCCAGGATCGTGAGCCTGAGAATACCACACACAAACACAAGCAGCCACGATCGTGAGCCTGTGAGAACACCACACACAAACACAAGCAGCCACGATCTTGAGCCTGTGAGAACACCGCACACGGGTGGCTTGAAAAATAACGTCGCAAACTTCAGGGAATCTTTGATGACAAAGGACCAACTCTTATCTGAGACTAGGAATCACCCAGCCATACAGCCTTGTATGCACCCAACTCCTTCATTCTCCGGCAATGCTCAGCCCAAGCAGAAAACCACCGTCCTGAGCCTGCGGGCTCAACTTAAACTCCAGGATCAGCCAACTGTGTCTTCTCCACACTGGGGAGATTAGGTTACCTTCCCCAGCAGTCTGGGTGGAATTCAACCTCCGAAGCTACTGCCAGTTGTGATGGCAGACAGAGAGAGGGAGGGCGTGAGAAGCCATCCCAGCCCTTTTCTCTATCAGGCCAATTAATGTTACAGACATGCACCCCAAGTCATGAACCGTCTGTTGTGCGTCTGCATCTCTGTCCGCCAGGTATTGCTGGACGATGTTCTACAATGTAGAGATGAAGCTGAAGGCTGCATTTTGGTTTCCCAGCCTCCCGGTCCCGAGTAATCGCACAAAAACTTATATTATTTAAAAAGCTGTTCAGCCAATGACTCAAGCTTTTACTGGCTAGCTTTATCTATCAATTAACCCATTTCTAATAATCTGTGTATCGCCATGTGCCAGTGGTGCTCTGACACGTCGTTCCTTCGGCAGCTACATAGCATCTCCTTGGCTCCACCCTTTTCCTCCTCTATTTCTACTTGGCTTTCCCGCCTGGCTTATTCTCATCTGCCATAGGCCAAAGTGCTTCTTTATTAACCAATGATAATAAGACACATTCACAGCATATAGAAGGACATCCCACATCATAGAGGAATACAGTCTAGGCTTTTATGCAAGCTCCGGAGTGATTTGGGATGGAAACAAGTCCTATAATAAGACTGCAGTACAAGAGGAAAGGAAATGATCAGCCGAGCAAACCCAGCCCGGGGCACCAGCTGATTGCAGCTGGCAATATCCAAGGGAAGTGAGGTTGGTGCAGAGATGAGACTGGAGGGGGCACAGGCTTATTCAAGAACATGGAGAGCAATGGCTCATGGGTAGAAAGGCATGGGAGTAGTTGAGAAACGGGAACATGAATCTTTTGTTTTGCGGGATCACATGAGATAGGGAAGGAGTGGGTTTAATCAGACCTTACATGTTCTGTCAGGCTAAGGAGGTAATGTTTTATTCAGTAACATTAAACTTTTTTTTCCTGATTTTTCATTTTACAGTAATCTTATTTAAGTTAATTGAGTCTCTAATTGCTCGTAGCAAAACACAATAGCTTACTTTAGTGAAATGAAGTAGGGGGTTCCTGACTAGCCCCCAAAGCATTCTCTAGACCAAGAAGATTCAGCCAACCAGGCTGGTTAGTGCAGGTACCTAAGTGTCATGATGTGTTAGAGTACAGGTGTATGTAGGCATTCTTGTGTGTGTGTGTGTGTGTGTGTGTGTGTGTGTGTAGGAGGGGTTAACTTGGTTGACATTCCTCAGGAGCCATCTACCTTGTATATTGAGACTGGATCTCTCACTGGGATTTGGGGCTCGCTGATCCAGTTAGGTTAGCTGACCTATGAGCCCCTGGGATCTCCCTGCCTCTATCCCCCTAGGACTGGGATTATAAACATACAGGACCATGCCTGGCTTTTAATCTGGGTGCTGGGGTTCAAAATCAAATCCCTGGGCTTTACTCAGTCACCTCCCCAGTCCCTGGTCCTTGTGTTCTTCCATCGGCTCCATCCTCCCCTCAGAGACAGCACAGTTCCTGGTAGGGTTTGCCTCTCCAGCCAGCATAGTGCCCGAACCACGTTCATCACAGTACATGCCTTCAGGAAACAAGAAACAAAAGGCAGTCGATCTCGACTGAGTTACAGAGGAGAGGACAAAAAAGAGAGACCATAGGTTCTAGAAAATTCTAGCCTGAGCCTCTAATCCTGGATGGGATATCTCAAGACAAAAATAACTCAAGACTAATCTTACAAGCTTGAGGAGCACTAGAGAGAAGGCATCTGGGCGGGAGCATCGGAGGAAGCGAGGGGATGCCGAATGCTGGAATGATGTCTTAGCACTTTGCCAACATGGTGGAAAAGGAGTCCCTGAGGAAATTGCCACCATGCCAGGTGTGGTGGCACATGCTTTTAATTCCAAGACTTGGAAAACAGAGGCAGGTGGAGCTCTGAGTTCCAGGTCAGCCTGGTCTACAGAGCAAGTTCGAGGACAGTTAGGACTACACCGAGAACCATTGTTTGGAAAAACAAAACAATAAAAGAAAACAAACAATTTTAAAAAAAAGAAGGGAGGAAGGAAAAAAGATTGTCACCAGAGGAGGCATTAGGAGGCAAACACCCCAAACTTACCTGGGGGAAGAGTATCTATTTATGTCTTCAGTGGGGTCAGGACCCCAGGGGTGGGGCCCAGAAGCCTCTTCTCGTCACCCATACTGGGACACTTATCTGTAAGCCAGAGAGAGCACTTACGAGACGATACCTGCCATGGATAAGTGTCACCTGGGCCAGCTTTCACATCAGCGCTGCGGACACTTCTGAACACAGCTGCTGGGTCTCAGAAGGCGGCATTCAGCTTTCTAAGGAACCATCCAACTGCCCTGCCGCGCAGCTGCAGCGCCTCGCATGCCCCACTAGCAATGAGCGAGTTTTTCGCTGCCCGTGTCCTTCCAGACAATTAACACTGGGTTGTTTTTAGGCATTCTAGTAGATGGGTAAAGACGCCTGCTCCCCACAAAATGTACTTCCCTTCCCTGGTCAGGAAAGGCTGTGCCCCTGTGTAGCACACAACCGCATGCAATCCAGAATTATTCCAGAGAGCACCCACCTTACAGTGCCTCGTCTCCTTCTCACTTTGTCCGTGAAGTCCGTGGATGGAAGAGTCTGGGATCGGGCTAACAAGTGCACGCTTGTGTGAGTTTAGGTATTTCTTCCACACGGTTTAATACGAGCTTTCCGTTTTATAGACAGAACTGTAAAATGTGATGGTTTGGGTATGAAATGGCCTCTTGAAGAAACAGTGTATGAAAGACTTGGTCTGAAGCTCCTGGGTCCAGGTACTGAGGGCTGCTGAATTATATGTGGTTCAACCTAATCAGATTTCTAAGCCAATAACATCATTAAAAAAAACGTTGGAAAGTCCTGGAGGTGGAGACTGGTTGTAGGTCACCAGAAGTGTGTCCTGGGGGAGCTTTTTCTGCCTCTTTCTGGGCTTCCTGACTGTCATGAGATGGGTGGCTTTCCTCCATCCCAGCTCTGCCCATCTCAGCCTCAGAAGTCAGAAACAGGCAGCCACATACTTCATGGGAGTGGCACTCGCTTATTACAGGCATTGAACCTTCATGCAGTAACAGCAGGAGTGCCTGGCAGAGTCTCTCAGGACCTCACCGCTGTCTTAGGTGCCTATCTCTCACCTCTAGTGGCAGCCAGAGCCCTGAGGGCTGACGACCATCAAGAATGAAAGGCAGGGTACAAAGTTCCTGAAGCTGCCAAGACAGAGCACCGCAGATCCGGATCTGGACAACACGAGAACAATACTGTACAGCTCCAGATGCCAGAACCAGGGGTGAGACACCAGCAGGGCCCCTGCAGGTCACCCTCTGAAGATGCAAGGTTACAGTCAAGGATCCCTTCTAGGGAATGGGGCCACCCGCAGTAGGCTGGGACAAGCCCCATCAATTAATGTGAAATCAAGACAGTCCCCCACAGACACACCTGGAGGCGGCCAGCTTGATCTACCCAACCCCTCACTGAGCCTTTCTTTCCGGATAATTCTAGGTTGTGTCAAGTTGACAGTTGAAGTTGACAGGCACAGGACCCATTCTACTCTCATCATGACCCTGGCTTGTCTACAGACCTCTTGATGACCTGATGCCTCCTGAATCAGGTGGAAGATCACAAGAGCAGCATGTGTACCGGGGAGGACACAACTCCACCTCGAGAGCTGACATCCAGATGTTTCTCAGCGACACTGGTTTGTCCTGAGAGAAGGCTCACATACAGGCTTGTGCAAGGCTAACTGTAATTTCAGGGCCTTTTTGAAGAGTGGAAATGAAGAATTTCTCAAGCCAGCACCGGTAAAGTCTGAGAACAGCTGAAGGGCCCAGGTGCATGCTCTTGTGCTTGCCTCTGAGGAAGAGGGGCCAGGCAAAGCCCAGAGATGGCCCAGTAGAAGAAGGGAGCAGGGAACATGGACAGCCTCTACTCACTCAACAGTATCTCGACTTCATTGCAAATGCATCTGGGGTAAACACTTTCCAAGCATGCTGGATTCTTTGTGCTGGTGTGACACACAGGCATTTCCTGTGTACTGCTCATGCATGGGGACTGGGTGTGCAATAGTTCACAAGTGTGCACAGCTGATGTGTTTGCCTACAGACCCTCAAGTGGTAGTGGCCGCTTTTGTTCTCCCTTCCCAGATGAACACTGAGTGGACACATGTGGTACATGTGGTTGGGTTTAGCATTTTCCATCCTGGGCTCTGGGCAGTTTCCTCTTTGAAGTATGTGCGGGTCTAGCCTCTTTCATCTCAGCTGTGCACTTCCTCCAAGTCCTGAGATGAATAAATCATGCCCACCTCGGTCTCCAAGCTGATCTCCCCACTCAGGGCTCTCCAGATGCTCCAGGGCTTGGATTAACTGGGAACTCTGGGGTTTTGTGCAAGTTATTTTCACCATTCCTGCCGCTTTTTCCTCCCTGGGGAATTTGTATAAGTAACAGGGCATTCTCTGAGCTTCGTTGCAATGCCAACAAAGAATTAGACTGTTTCTTAAGGTCCTGACCCAGCAGCAAATTGACCCAAATCGAATGTCCTACATTCAATGAAGTGAGGTGTTCTTCTCAGTCAGCTGCCTATTAGCATCCCAGGGTGGTCAGTGGCGGGGGATAAGGAACCTGCAGGGGGAACCCCCTTCCCTAATGAATATCCATGGCAATTCTAATCATTCTCCTTGGTGCCCTGTGGTTTCTTCATCCTCATAGGAACCACAGGCAATTTCACAGGCAGGCGGCCTTTCTACAACATCTTCAGGAGGACCTAAAGGTTGGTGACTAGGACCATGTCCCACTGCCCTGAGCTCTCCCTGGATTCCTCACAGGTGTGTGTGCCCGTGTGGGTTCCTCAGCTCTTTGTCCAGCCGTCCGTCCAATGTCTTCATTATCGCCTTCTCTCTCTGACCCCCTTCTCCACCCACCCCCTCTGACTCTGCTTCCCCTGCCTTCATCTCTTTGCTCTCACGTCTTCTGATTGCACTTTCTCTTCCCTTACCTCCAGTTTAGTCAGTTATGTCGTCCTCCGTGTCGGGTCTGATCTCCTGGCTGCACTCTCCACCTCTTCTTTCCAGGCTTGTGGCGTCTACACTGCATCTTAGGTCTGTACTACACTGCACTACACTACACTGCAGCCGCCATCCTCCTGGGTTTTCCCTCTTGTTTCTCGTTAACTTCCTTTAGGTGAGGTGCTAGTTTCCTATAAAGTCACTGCTCACCGTAAGAATGAGCCTTTCAGGCCACAGATATAAATGGCGTGACTCTTTAGAGATTGTGCAGCTGGTCTGGAACACACACACTGTGGCTCCATTTTTTCCTAGTTCCAGAAACAAATCTGACCCGAGCAGTTAGAAGAAGAGCAGAGATGGCCAGCACTGGGATAGACTGGGATAGACCGGAATCAAAAGCGAGGAATGTGAAGGAAAGGGCCCGCTGGGAATCTCCTGGGGACATCAGCCTGGTTCCTTTTCTATGTCTAGCACTCTTATGCCCCCCCTTTTCTCGGTCTCCCTGTGTGTGTGTGTTTGTCTCTATCTCTGTCTCTCGTGATCCCCAAAGTTGATGGGAGGCAGGTCCACAGCCCAGAGCACCACTGTCCATACAGGGTGGCATCCAGAGTCCCCTGCTCCATGTGATGTTCTAGGAGCCTGAGGAAGTCCTGTGTCCACACTGTGATGTCCCCTGTGCAGGTCAGAGAATAAGGCTGAGGTCCGTGTGACGAAAGAGAGAACGAAAGCTTGGAGAGAGACTTCAACATCACCATCAGATGTCACATTTGTACTCAGGCCCCGGTAATGGCTCTTCTGTAGGCCTGCCTTCTGTAGCCTCCTGTGAAGTTCTGATGCTGAGCCTCCACTGAGAGTCGGCCGCCCTGCATCCTCCACAGAGCATCTCAGAGCCACTGCTCAGCCATCCTGTGTGTCACCCAGGCTTGAGACCAACATGTTCTGTCTGGTTCCCACACAACGTCTAGCAAGCCTCTGGACTGGAATGTGCCCAGCCTCTGAGGCCCTGCCACAGCTCAGGACAGGGATTTTTGAGGCAGCAGAAGCCGGGAGACTGCTCAGCAGGGCAGGTCCAGGGCACTGTGCTCCTTTCTCCTTTCTCAGCAGGAGAAAATCAGAGTCTACAGGAGGCAGCACCACACAGTCAGGTGCTGGAGACACTTGGGGTCCTCCAGGCAGGGCTAGGTCAACACTTAATCTTCAGAATGTCTTTAAGGTGACCCTAATACAAAGTTTTTAAATTTTTCATGAAGAAAAGCATGAAAAATTTAAAATTAAGACCATTAAGAGTGACCTCCGGATAAACAAACGCTCAGGCCTACCAGCCCAGTAAGCAGGGAACATCTTTGTCTCACCTTGGATGTCTCCAGGCTCACAAGCTAGAGCGGCCCTCATTCCAATTAGGGCTGGAAAGTTTGGGGAGTGGATTCTGGGTGAGGACGCTGGGTTTTATTTGAGAGGTAGGTGTCAGGGCCTGCTGGCACCTGGAACGCTCACTTTGGGCCCTGTTAGTCTGAATTTCTATGCTTGTCTTCATGAAAAGTTAAACCAGAGTGTTCTTACCCTTTAGCTGCATTTGGGATTGACGAAGAGACTGAGTCTCATGGAGCCGAGTTGCACTTGTAACATGTATGACGGGGAGCCTGTCCCTCCTATGTGGACCTATTTGGTCTGCTGTAGCCAGAGAGCAATCATGTGATGTCAATCCTGGCAATGCATCATGGGAGGTGGATCATGGCATCAATCTAGTGGGTAAACCTAGGGATTCAACCAAATCCCACGGGGCCGTGCTCTGTCCGGCACATCCACAGGATGGCCACATCTCGAAAACAGACACTAGACCTGAGGTACACTGAGGCAAACAGGACAACTGCCCCAGAGAGGTCCACATTCTACCCTCAGAACCTGTGAGCACATTGCTGGTGGTTCCAAAGGGGGCTGTGTGTGAAACTGAGTGAAGATGCTGTCTGGCTTCCCTTACCCGTTGCTATGATAAATATGCCGTAAAGTAAGCTTAGAGAAGGAAGGGTTTATGTGACACACAACTGGGGGTTACTGCAGTCCATCCCTGTGGTGAGGTCACAGATCTGGAGCTCACGAAGGCTGGTCACATCACTTCCAGTCGGGAGCAAAGAGTGGCGAACATATGGTGAGTATACACGCAGAAGCATACATGCGCACGTTGGGGTTCAGCCAACTCCCTCTTTTTCATTCGGCCCAAGGTCCAGACCACGGAGTGACGCTGAACATATTTGGGGCCTTTCGACCTCAGGCTACATGAAAATCAAGCCAGTATCCCCCAGCATCCCCTCCACAACCTTTATCCTCCTCTCCATCCCCTCCCCAACCCTTTTTCTCCCCAGCATCCTCTCCACAACTGTCTTCCTCCCCCAGCATCCCCTCTGCAACCCTCTTGCTCCTCAAGTATCCCCTCTACACTAGACCCAGAATCCAGGCTCTGCTAAAAGCTGAGGTGCAGAGCTATACTGCACGGAGACAGTCGGAAAGTGTGATCATTCCCGGGGACAGTGGTGGACTTGTTCCTGTGGACATTGTTCACACCCTCGAGCTCATTTCTCTACCTCCTGCCAATGGAGCTTCCTTCTGATGTCACTCTACCCAGTGATATCACCCTGTCCACGTGACACCATGCTGTCCACATGACGTGATGCCCTTCCATACTCTCAGGTGAAATACCTTATATTGGTGAAGGCCTTTTGAGCTCACTGAGAATCTAGCTCTAGGGAAAGGGCAGCACCTGTCCCCACATCAGACCCTAGCACGGTGTTCTCCAAGTGTCTTCCAAGGCCACCTGTCTAGGGGTGGGGTGGTCCCCAAATTCTGTGCCAGAGAGGGACGCTCAGAGCAGAAACAAAGGGTCCTTGAGAACAGTTGGAGGGTTTCCATTCTTTACCCCGTGCTGTGACTGTGGGAAAGACACCCCTGAAGGGCGGCCATGAAGAGAAGACACAAGGGAACAGTGGACAGCCTCAGCTTCCCCAGCTGGTTTCCTCTGGGTGTTGTGAGTCATAATTTAAAGATGTCACCTATGTTGGCCGCAGCTTGTTGTCTTACGTGGAAGCGTGGCTGGAGGGGGGCTCTGCTCAGACTCTCAGACTAGAACCCCAGTTACTGCCTTACCAGGATTCCCCAGTAGATTTCTGCTGAATGTTGATTAACAAAACCAGTTTGATGATTCTTTACCAACTATTTATTTATAAATATCTATCATCTATCTGTCCGTCTGTCATCTACCTATCTATTATCTACTATCAATTGTCAGTCATCTATCCATCTATCAATTATCTATTTATCTGTCTGTCTGTCTATCTATCTATCTATTTATTATCTATCTATCTATCAATCAATTATCTATCTATCTATCTATCACCATCATCTATCTGCTGTCTACCTATCATCGATCATCTACCTATCTAATATCTATTGTAGTTGAAATTTTTTTTTACTCTTTGCTCTTTGGGGGCCCACAGCCTAGCTCCCAAATAAATACACAGAAACTTATTCTTATGAATGCCTGCCCTTAGCTTGGCTTATTTCTAGCCAGCTTTTCTTAAATTATTCCATCTACCTTTTGCCTCTGGGATTTTACCTTTCTCTAGTCTATTTATCTTTCTTTCCTTCTTACTCTGCAGTTGGCTCTGTGACGGTGAGGCTGGCCTCTGTTTGATGTTCTCTTCTCCTTTTCTCTCTCTTCTTTTCTCTTCTCCTTAGCTTACTTATTCTTTCTGCCTGCTGGCCATGCCTGTTTCTCTCTGCTGACTAGTTATTGACCATTCAGCTGTTTATTATACCAATCAGGTATTTTAGACAGGCAAAGTAACACAGATCTACAAAGTTAAACAAATGCAGCATAAAAGAATGCAACACATCTTTGTAACATTAAACAAATGTTCCACACCTCTAAGTGAATGTAACACATCTTAAGCTAATATTCCACAAACGTGTATTATCTATTGTTGGCTATCCATCATCTATTAATCAGTCATCTATCTATTCTATCTGTTTATCTATCTATCTATCTATCCATCTATCTGTCTATCCATCTATCATCTATCTATCTGTCTATCCATCTATCTATCTATCTATCTATCCATCTATCTGTCTATCCATCTATCATCTATCTATCTGTCTATCCATCTATCTACCACACTCCCAGCTCAGAGGAAGTCACCGACTCAGGCTTGGGCAGTCAGTGCAGAGTCAGCTTGGGCTCCCCTGTATTGTGTGTTGGCAAGACTGTTTATGCTCCTCTCTCAAGTTGGCTCCCTGAGCTGTGGGATGAAGCCTCCATTGCTGCTGCCACCTAACATGACAATAGAGCTGAGGCTGAGGAATCGAAGCTCAAAGACTAAAAGGGATGGACTCCCACCAGTACCATTACAGCTCCTGGATTCCGACAGCACAGTGAGCCTAGACTGAGCTTTCTCCCAGGAGGCGAGTGTGCACTGTTTTCTGGGCCAGGCAAAGCATTGTTGTTTTAGAAGGATGCTTCGAGCCACTCTTCCTCACTCCCAGCTGAGCTCAGGCCCCAAGTCACCTCTTTACAGCTGCCTCAAAGTCGGTTACCAAGAGGCAGGATAGTGGATATCTAGCCCCCAAGGAATCAGAGCCTCAGCTGGGGCTGGGGTGGGGGATGTAGCCCTTGACTACATTTTCCCTGGCTTTTAAGCTACACAGAGCAGTCACTGTGCCTCCTTCATCCCATGAGTCCCCGAGTTCACTCCTTCTGGCGCGCTGGCGCTACTGCTGCCCAGTTTTAAGCCTGAAGTTCAAACGTTAACTTCTCCATTCCTTCCCGGTGCGGGGCCCTTAGCACAGGTGTTAACCTCCAGCGTGGCTTGTTACCTGAGCACCCACTGCGCCTCTGTGAATTTAGCTCATGTGTAAACCACCATCTGAGGTCCTAGCCTAGACTCTGGGTCACAGCTTGGTAAGTATTTGGTATACATGAAGGAAAGCCAGGTCCCGGAAGGTTAAACACTCTGGTCCCCTTGCTGAGAAAGGGTGCTTCCCACGTGTGCTGTCTGGTATAAGTGTGGTGTTGGCACACCCAGGGCCTCCTACTCAGGATTAGTGGAGAGTAGTACAGGGCGTTGTAGAAGCTGCTGGGTGTCTGCTGCTGGCTGGGTTTCAGGAGGTTTGCTTCCAAGCTGTAAGTTCTGTGGGGGATCGGGGCTGGTGCACCTTTCATGTCTTCTTCTCTCATTGGCCACAGCTGGCAAGCAGCAGCATTCCACACCCATTCAAAGGCTACAAAATATCACAGAGATTTCAACTTCTGCTCATCCTACTGCAAACTGAATACAGAGGAGATGCATGGGCAGGAGCTGGAACTGTGTGGTGTTCATTTCCAGAGGAGGCAGGGCAGTGTGCTGGCTGCCAGGGGAGGCAAGTCCTAGGAGGCTGTGACGTGAGGACGTGGGCTTCTTGCTAAGGTTCGCAGCTGCTGTGTCTCTGCTGCTGCTGCTCTGTGCATGGGATGCATTTGCAGTGCTCCGCTGCAGCTCACATTCTGCATGGGATGCATCGGCAGTGCTTGGCTGCAGCTCACACTGTTCACCATAAAACCTTCCAGTTTCTCTTTGCCAAAGCAGATCAGATTTCACAAGGCTCTCACCACTACCCCCTGCAACCCCAGGATGATTAGGGGTTAGCTTAAGGTTCTGCAAAGCTGGAAGTCAAGATAGCAACACATTCCCAAGAGTCTTCTGATGTTTTCATGTGTGTGCATGTGCCTGCACGAGTGTGTACGAATGTGTATGTATGTGGTATATATGCAGGTGTGTGCACGCATTTGGAGGATAGAGGACATCTCGACCCTGTGACTCAGGACTCAGGCACTGTCCACCTTGCTGGGTGATACTGGGTCTTCCTGGGCCGGTGTTACTTTGTCAATGACTGAGTCATCTTCTCGTGAGGTGTTTGTGCTTCCATATGAAGGAAAGAAGACACTGGAAGGGAAGGGAAGGAAGTAAAGGAATGTGAGTCAGCAAGAACCTGTGGCTCAGATCCCCTGAGTTAGAAGCATCCAGCCACAACTGGCTTCCTGGTACAGTTTCTCAGCCCCATGGCTGGGAGCATGGAGACCTGTGAAGGGGAACAAATCCCCTTCCATGTGGTCATGACTGTGAACAGATCATAAAGGGACAAACACGACTTTACTTTTGAGTTCCTGTCCTCTGTTGCCATTAAGTTTGACATATTTACTGAAAAAGAATGAAATTGCATACTTCTGAAACTGTTTTACCAGCTGCACTTAGGGCTAATTTCACCTCTATCCCATGAAGGGGTGTTCTTTAAGGTCACATGTGATTTCAGATCTGCAGTGTGTTCTGGAAGGAGCCACTAAGGTTGTCGGAGCTCGACTGGAAGGAGGAACTTCGCGTCTCTGAACGCCCTAGGGTGAAGACTGACAGTGAAAAGGAGCTCCCCATCCTGGTACAGCCCAGGAGCCAGGCTGATGCGGTGAGATCCGGAGCCCCTGACTTGCAGTGGCATTTTATTGTATTTTAATAAATAAAATTTACCTAAAGATAAGAACAGTCAGCCACTGGCTCTCACCTCTACCTCAGTCTGAAATGGCGATCCTGCCTCCAGGAATCCCAGAATGAGACTGTGTGTGAGAGCTGTCTCCTCCTGTCTTATATTCCTCTCTAGGGCTGGGATTAGAGGTGTGTACCCCTGGGATTAAAAGCATGTGCCACCTGGTTTCTATAGCAACTAGTGTAGCTACTGGGATTAAAGGTGTGTAATACCACTGCCGGTCTGTAGGGCTGACCAGTGGGTCTGTTTTATTTTCTGATTTTCAGGCAAGCTTTATTAATTAAAATACAAATGAAATGCCCCTACACTGACTCACTGGGAATGGGATCAAGTTTCCCCAGAAGTACTGCTCTGTGGGAGGGATGCTTGAGAGGAGAGGGTGCTTACATGCTTGGAGCTTCTAGCCTATGCCCTGGAAATGCCTTGTGTACGGGACATGGAGGAGAACACTGTCTCTGTGAAAGCCCATGCTCTAAGCAAGCTTGTGAGACCAGGCCTTTAGCCTCTGGGTGCTGGGTATCAGAAAGGGATCGCAAGGGAGGGATGTTAAGTACAATGATTCACCTGTCTGCCTGCAGACCGATTAGCCCTCCCGCCCCAGCAGCTGTGTGGAAGGGCAAGCTGAGGGGTCCGTCCACGCCCCACCCACTCTCTCTTCCATGATCTCAGATGTTGTGATAGTCTTTTCCAGACTCTTGATTTTAGGAGAGACTCCGACAGGGCGGGACACAAGGTCCTGCGTATGAGAAACGTCAGGGTATTGAACACAGCAACTCTTAGTAAGTACCCACCGTGGGTAAGTACTCTGTCTCAGTACTAAGTTAGGATGCTGCAGTCATCACTTTCCGCAGACTTAGTTTTTGTGCCTACTTTACATGTAAGTCCCGTGTTGAGCATGTAGCCACAGGAGGCCAGGGATTGGCACATATATCTTGAAAATTTCTTAATATTATTTGTATGTTTGTGCACCACGTGTGTAAGGGTGTCCGTGGAGTCAGAAAAGGCCCTTGGAGCTAGAACTACCAGCAGGTGTGTATGAACTGCCTAGTGTGGGTTCCAGGACCTGAACTCAGGTCCTCTGGAAAAGCAGCAAGTGCTCTTAGCCACCTAGTCATCCCTGTGATCCTGCCTGAGGGTGCTGTCTGGTGGCTTGACAGCTCTCACCTCCTGGGCTTTGGTTCTTCAGGAAAGATAGTTGAAGATGAGGTGGGCATGTGTCTTGTTCCGTAGAGTGAGCCCTAGACCCCCGGTGTACGGTCAGTGTATGACAGTGTGTTCATGTGTGCCTGCTACTGTAGAGGCCAGCCCCACAGGCAGGCATGACAAACTGCCTACACACATAGACTTCCCAACAGTCTGGAAAGGTCTAGCAAGCCAAACGCTTCGTGGTTCTCAGCAAAAGAAGCGTTTCAGGGGCTGCTGTTTCTCCTGTAGCAACACCAGAAGCGATGCATAATTTAAAAACCATATATTTTCAATTACTGTGAGTGTCCCAAACAAGAGCCTCTCTTTTTCTCTCTCTTCTGGTGAATGTTAAGCACAACCAGGTGATCATTAAAATCTCGCTTGTGTTGACATTTCCTTCAGCTCTGAAACCAAGGTAAATTTTCTTAGTAGTAAATGAAACCTCTTGGGAAGAGAGTTTCAATAAAAATGATTTAAGCAGTTTTCTTAGCAAAGGAAGGGAAATGAAGGAAAGGTTGGAGAGAGAGGGAGAGAGAGAGAGAGAGAGATCTCAGTTTTATGGCTTGCTTTAGAATCAAAGTCATGGCCAGTGTCCCACTGAGATGAAAATGAGTTCAAAATGGAGCCAGGCACACGATGAGTCCCTGGGATGTATCGAGACCGCAGTCTCCACAGAGCATGCAGGTTTACAACTCAAACACACCACTGTCACCCTAAGCCCTGGGCACTGTTATCTGAAACATCAGACAAAGATTCCGGTGTGATCTCATTTTTACCAAATGAATTCAGAGCCTGGAAGGATGTTTGGTAACCCTTCTGGAAAGAACAGAGCGGCAGTCTGGTGAAGTGCATGCCAGAGGCACTAGAGCAGTCAGGAGTCTGGTCTTTCTGGATGTTCAGACTCCCACCCTTGACATCCCACAGCCCGAGAAAATACACACAGCTGTGACCCAGGGACCTGGCTTGGCTTGCAAGAATCCCTACCCTCCTTTTAAGAATCATTGATTTCTCATTACACCCCTAAACATATGATCTTTATTTTTTTCAAGGTTCATCTCAAAGCTCCTTCTCTGACTTCCCAAGATTACTTAAAACACCTATAAAACTCAGAAAGCTTGATTTATCATCAACAGAGACAGCTGAGAACGTCCAGCTTCATAAATGACCCCCACAGTCGCTCACAGGCTCCCACTCTCTGGCCAAAGGAAGTACACAGCTTTAGGGCTCTTTTTAGATCCAGGTAAGGAATGAAGGACTCACAGATCTGTCCTGTGGGGAGCAGTAACACACGGACATGCTCATAAGATCTAGCTGTTATGACAAGAGTCAAGCCGTGTCCAGATGGCAGAGTCCCACACTCCACTTGTTTTTGCCTCCACATCCAGGTGTTTTAGCAATAAATAAAATTAATAGCCAGCTGGAATTTTTTTCCCAAGCAAATTTTCTGTTAGCAAAATATCCCACCTAGCTTTTCCTTGCTCCATTGTGGAAGCCTCTGGAGCGTTTTATTGCCTTACAGCTGAGGAGGATACAAGGTCACATCACTCGGGTGGAATTTCAGGTGGGCATATTGCTGTGAGGACATCTGGGAGAACACACCCAACACTTCTGAGACCCCCCTTCTCTGCAGGTGGATTACACTGGGGTGTGTTCAGTCTGCCACAGCCATTTGATAAGCTTTCACTACGGCCATTCAGGTGGGCGACTGTCCTTAACCGTTTGTCCTTATTGATGTCAGGATTTTACACAGACTAAAAGTAAGGTTATAGGACAAACATCTCACTTTGTGTTTTATGAAAGGCTCTATATGGTGTCCTTATACCTGTGCTTCCAGGAAGTACACCTTGATGATTTTGTCTACTTCTGTGACCACCACCACCACTATTATTATTATTATTATTATTATTATTATTATTATTATTATTAGCAGCAGCAGCAGCAGCAGCAGCAGCATTATCCTAGATGGAGTACCTTTCTGTATTATAAAATAGCCTCAAACTCAGCAATCCTATCTCAGTCTCTCGAACCCTGGGATTATAGGGAAGGGCCACCTGCCTGCCTTTTTTAAATTGCATCTTAATCACAAGATTTAACACAAATTCCACAACTGAAGGTCATGCTTGTGACTTGTGCTCTTGGCTCATACTTCATACTATTACATTAAATACATGGGTCTAGGTAAGGAGAGAGGCAGAGTGAAGAAGCAGACAGCAGATTTAAAGTGTGTGTGGATTCAGTGAAGGGCTGCCAGGTCAGCTTTTCACTGTGATAGCAATATGGCTTTCCAGTGACATCCTTAAAGAACCTTCTAGATATGCTCTGTCTAGTCCTCATATTTCCCAGAGCAATATTGAGCAGAATTGGCAGGTTAAAAATAATGAGTCCATTGGGGAATACGGAGCTAGTGCAAAGGTTCAGAACACACACAACTTCCACAGAGGGCTTGAGTTTGGTCCAGCACCAAAACTGAGCAGCTTGTAAGTCTGTAACTCTAGTTCCAGGAGACCTGGTGCCCTTTTCTGGGCACGGTGGGCATCTGCAGTCATCTGCATATATATATATATATATATATATAGATAGATAGATAGATAGATAGATAGATAGAGAGATAGATAGAGAGATAGAGAGATAGATAGCAAAGATATACACTCATACATAGTAAAAATGAATCCTGTAATCTCAGTCCATCACATCCATCCATTCATCCATCCATCCCAAAAATACTCGATCAAGACTGCCTCCTTCACGCTGAGTTCCCTGTCAGTGCTGAGGAGGTGTGTTCTAACACACCAGCGTCTGGTGAGAGAAACCCGTGGCAGTCATGTCCTTGAAGCAACACCTAGAAAAGGAAGCCTGAGAGAGGCTTTAAGTAGAAACCCAACTAATGAGGAGAACACCACCACCATCCCAGCTGAAGAGGAGGACACCACCACCATCCCAGCTGAGGAGGAGGGCACCATCATCCAAAGATCCTGGTGAGTGTGACCCAGCAGGGAACAGTAAGCACGGGGTTTGACCTGCCTCTATGGCGTCCACATGCGTGTCGTGTCGTGTTTGTGTATGAACGAAAGATAAGGAGGTGCAGCACATGGACTTCACCCTCCCCCTCTTACTCTCTGTCTCCCTCTGTCTGTGGCTCTCTCTATCTCCCTGTTTCCATCTGTCTCCTGGTCTCTTCCCCTGACTTCTAAATGTGTCTTTCTCCTGCTCCCTCATCTTCTGCCCATCTCCCTGTATCCTCACGCTCTTTGTGACTTTGTCTTCTCCCCTCCTGTCTCTGTCTCTCCTTCTCCCTCTCTTCCTCTCCCGTGGGCTCCCTGCCACCTCTGTCCTGACCCACAGGTGATATTAGCTTCCTGTCATGGTATCATTCCTCTGATGTTGTCCACCAGGTTCTCCCACAGGCACTGGGTTCTATTCACTCCCCAGCATCACGTGGGACCCAACCACAGGTGAAACCCTTTTCTGCCCATCCATCAAATAGATTACCCATCTCTATCCTTAGCTTCTCAGACCACAGGTTTATTATTTAAAGAGATGAACTACACTGGGTCAATCCCTGATCCTGCATGCTAGTGGCTCCTTGGAAGAGACCAAGGGGGGATTTCACTTTCTCCTTGCCTCCTAACTGCAGGGAGCATCTCTCACGTGAATTAAGTGTGAAGGAAACATTGCAGTTTTGCACTGTGTGCTAAAAACAAACAGATAAAGCCCCACACGGCAACGTGGCCCAGAACCCACTCCTACCCACCCAGTTAGACAAAGGAAGACTATTTTCCCGATATTACCCCATGGACCAAGAGCACCAGCTGGGGTGTGGTAAAGCTGTAGCTGTCCCAGGGTAGCCACAGCTTTTCACAGGCTCCTACACAGAGTAGCCAGGGTTCAAGTTCATGCGCTGTCCACCACATGGGAAGTCCAGGCATGCTTTCCTTGATGGAAATCACCTTCCATTTGCCCTCTAGACATGACACTGAGTTCCTTGATGGAAATCACCTTCCATTTGCCCTCTAGACATGACACTGAGGTTGCCATCAACACTGGCAGACACCCCCATTCCACGTACTCACCCATAGGTTCACACATTTACTCAGGGGTCCCTGAGATGACACACCAAGCTAAAGCCACTTAAGACAGGAGGGGTTTGGGTTGGTTCATGATCAGTGGACTGGGAAGCAAGGCCGGACAGGAAGTGGGCTGAAACCCTGGAGGCCCACTCATCAGCAACCTGCTCCCTCCAGCAAGGCTGTCCCAGTTACAGACTTCACAACCCCTCCAAACAGCATCGCCGACTGAGGGCTCAGTATTCATGCACATGAGCCCCGTAAGGACAGTTCACATCCGAATCACCATATCACCCTCCTAAAGTCTTTCTTATCAGTTACAGCAGCTCTCAGCAGGTAGCTGAGAAAGCTCGCTTCTTTGAATTTACAGCATTTATAGGTGCCATTTCATTCAATGCTTTAAGTAACATCACCCAAAAGAGGTGATATCATGAGGTTGACAGGATCCGTCCATTTTTCCTTTCCTTGGTTCTGACATCCCCTGGAGACAGGTGTGATTTTACGCATGCTCTGCCTCGGATACTCACTTCCACCGACACACCCACAAGCAGAGACTATCTGAGCTTGCCAGGCCTTTCTTGTTGGCCTTCTCAGTGTGGCGGCTCCACTCCCACGCATGCTATCACCACTGTGACACATGCAGGTGTGATTCTCCAGGGTGAGAAGACATCATCTAACTGACTTGAGACCTGTCGGCTACGGTGTTTCTTACACCTACTCATGCTAAACACGGAACTGATAGATATTACACGAGGGCATTTTACACCCCCTGCTTGTAGGTGCGATTTAGCTAAATTCCTCCATCTTGTTTGGTCATCACCCTCTGTTGTCCGCAGGGTTGTCCTAACATTGTAAAATTAATTGGGTGCATGTTTATGTTGTTACATACTTGTGAACAAGAAAATCACCTGCCTCTTCACGGTTCAATGGACTCATTCACAGGTGCTCCTGGTCTCTGCGATGATTTTATGAGTGATAATTGTAGGACTCCGTGGAGATGAGCCCTCGAGATGGCAGTGGGACACAGAGTCTTTCTGTGAGCCCTGCTGTGGCACTGGATTGCTCCGAACTTGTTGGCGGGGAATCACACCAGAACAGAGGGACTCAGAACTCAGCATTGTGGCCACCAAAATGTCTCAGCTACAAAGCGTGGAGTCGATAGCTCCTGGAAGTGGGGAGGGGTGGCAAGCTGGGCATCTATAGCAGAGAAGGCAGGGAGTGGAATGCTATTGGTCTGTGTGAATGTCCTACTGTCCCCAGCCATTTTCTGGGCCTATTTTCAAGCTCTCCTCTCACTTGTCCTCAGGGACACACAGCCAGGTTTCTTCTATAATAGACAAGGTTCTAGACCTGGCTGGGGGACTGGCTGCCATGGATTTAGGATAGCTGAAAGTTGGGGTTCTGAGAATCTACCGTAGGGACCTTGAATAACAAGTCTTTTATTTAAGGGTACCCAGGCAGATAAGATGGGCTTTCTAAGGCCAAGTGAGCTGGAGGCAAAGTCTGGCCTTCAACCCTTCTAGTCTGGAATCAAGGCCCTTACGCACTAGATAGGAGATGCATGAGAAATGTTATATTGCTTCTTTCATTTGTTCTAATTTAGTTTCCTGTGTTATATGAGGGGCATTTAATTCCAGAGCCTAAACCAAACATGTTTGGGAACATGAAATTGTTTTCCAGAGTCATTTCAATCCTTGCTTTGTAGCATGCTAGCTTTTTATCCGTTTCATCTCTAACTCATTCTCCACCTTCTACCACCAGAACCTTGCACATATTTAGAAACTTGTGTCTTTGCTGCCACCTTTAACTGCCATTGGTAACATGGTTGGTTAGTAAGCAGCCTTGGACACCAGAGTGGTGTCTTTGTAAACTTGTGTAAGGACATAGTCAATGCATGTGAACACATTCATTGAACACCCCTGTTGTGTAGATTGAAGTTTCTGTCCATCCCACTCCCTCAGCCATTCGGTCACAAAGGAACACACAGAACCTTGTATTAATTATAAACTGTTTGACCTATTAGTTCAGGCTTATTACTAACTAGCTTTTACAACTTAGATGAAGCCATAATTCTTATCTGTGTTTAGTCATGTGCAGCCATGATACCTTTTCTCAGTGCAGCATTCTCATCTTGCTTCCTCTGTGTCTGGGTGGTGACTGACTCTCTGTCTTCCCTCTTCCCAGACTTCTCTTAGTCTGGTAGCCCGGTCTATAGTTTCTGTCTGCCTACTGGCCAATCAGTGATTTGTTAAACCAGTGACAAATCTTTACAGTGTACAAGAGCATTCTCCCACAGCACTGTCACGCGGAAGGAGTGATATGGGTGAAAACAGGAAGTACACATTACTATCACCTCATGCCTTCCCTCGCTTTCTGACATTCATCCTTGAGACTTCAAAGTGGCCTTCGGATCTAGCTATGTGTTTCTATAGATAACTGCAATCTTGTGTTGCTTTTGTTAAAAAAAAACACTGGTGTTAAAAAAAACGCACTAATTCACACCTGCAGAAATGTTGCCACCTGCCCTCTTCCCAGGGTGCACTGGAGGATGCCTGGGGTCCTTTGTGGCCGTCACAAGGGGGCAAGTGCTGTGGCTACTTGATGTGAAGAAGTCAGGGATCTGTTCATATCTTATACTGCCCAGAACATTCCAGCAAAACTAATTGACATGTGACTTTTTCCCAAGTCTCTGTGATTTCATGTTTTATTATTTGTAGTGTGTGTGACTGTGTGTGTATATTGCTGTGCACGCATGTGTTAGTGTGCATGTGCACATGTGTATGTGTGGAGGCCAAAGCTATACCATGGGCCTTTCCTCTGTCACTCTCCAGCCTTATTCTCTGAGACCCTGCCTCTCTCACATAGAAACTGAAGCTTATTGATTTTGCTAGGTTGGCTGGCCAACCAATGAGTTTCAAGGGTCTGTCTGTCTCTATGCTCTCTATCCCATGTGCCCAGCTTCTTAGATGGGTTCTGGGTATCTAAACTCGAGGCCTCCTAATCGTGTGGCAGGCACTTTACCAAATGAGCCACCTCCCCATCCCCACCCCACCTATTTTTATAAAGATATCAGTTTTGTTTTGCTTTGTTTTTGTAAGGACATTGTGCTCAAGTCCTGATCTGGTATGATGTCATCTAATTTGATGACATCTGCAAAGAGTGTATTTTGAAAGGTCACATTCAGATACCAGGGTTGGGATGGACCATATCTCTTGAGCAGATGCAATCAACTCAGGGCAGGGAGTTGTGCTTGGGAAATGGCGTTCATGTCTGAGGCATTTTGCAAATAGCTTTTTAAATGTCATCTTTGTTTTCTAAGCTTGGGATGGGTCAGTCTGTCTGTGGTTCTGGTCTGGGCCTCCCCAGCCCCTCCTTGTCGGCAGAGCTGATTACATCCCTTGCTTTCTTCAGTTTCTGGACCATTCTGACATTGGGTGTGTCTCCCTGTGTGTTCCAACAGTGAGTGCCCATCCTGACATCCATTTCCGGCCTTTTCACCTTTCCCTCCATCTCTTTGTTCATTTGACTTCTCATTGCTCCAGCTTCTGATCCCTGTCTCTTCCCAGATGGAGCTCCTCAGATCCTCTGAGTAACAAGTCCTCCGTGCGGCTTCTCTCCATCCCCCTTCTCTTGTGTGGCTTCTTACTTCTCTCATACAAAGTGGTGCTGAACCTGCTTCCTCCCTATCTCATCCATGACACACAAACCTCCAACAGCAGAGCCCTGGACTTTTGGACCCCTGACCCCTTCAAGGACTCATAAATATTCACGGATCAATGACCCTCTTGTTCAGTGCTGTGAATTATTCAAATCTAGTATCGACTTAGCCCAGTGTCACCAAGTGGGACCAGGGAAACTTCACCTTCATGAGGTTCTGCAGAGATGAGCGAGTGGAGTGAATTGGTGCATGCGTCCATGATATGGCAGACTCCTGGTCACTGTTCAGCTTAGCAAAAGTGTGTGTGGAGCACGTGCTGCTGATAATACCGTTCCTGTTTTCTGAAATTCAATCACACACCATCCACTAATGAGTCTCTATGTCTCTCTCCCACTAGTTCAGCTGTTTGTGTAATACATTCCTTAAAATAACATGATTTTTAAACACAAATCAATTTATTCAGTAATAAAACTTTTATCATTATGGTAAATGGGAAGCCAAATGGGCTTCCTGTCTGCAATAAGTAGGAAGTAATCCTCCGAGCGAGATATAATCAAATAAAGCAGAACACAAAACTCTGCTCCTCGCATTCTGACTGCACAGAGAATGCCGGGAACCCAGGCTGCATCTCAGACCGCGGGAGAATGGGTCAGCTGTGCGCCATAGGGCAGTGAGATGCTATGAATTGGGCATGGGGTTCTGTCTAGTGAGGCCACCACTACCTCAAAGGAAAATGTAGTGTGTGTGTGTGTGTGTGTGTGTGTGTGTGTGTGTGTGGTATGCATGTATGTGTGTATGTGTGTGCTCACATATAAGGAGGATAGATATCAATGTTGGATGTCTTCCTTAATTTATTTCCACTTTCTTTTAGAGGCAAGGTTCCTCAATCAACCCAGAGCTCACCAGTTTAGCTCAACAGTCTGGCCAGAGAGCTCTGTCTCCCAGGTGCTGGGGTTACTCATGTACTCCACCCACTCAGCATTTTCACATGGCTGCTGGAAGTGGAACTCGTGCCTTTGTCTGGCAAAGGCTGAGCCATATTCCCAGCCTGTAAAATGTGTCATTTTAAAAGGAGATCATCAGTGTGTGTCACAGCAACATGCTGTGACAGAGACCAGTGCAATCTCCTCAACTTCATTTGCACACTGGAAGGGGCAGAAGTCAGGTGAGCCCCATCAAGTCCAGCAGCATGGCACCTGTTCAGTGTCTGTGCATGTGATTGGCCTTTCTGGGAAAGAACAGAAGTGCCTGGCCCACAAGTCCACTGGCCCAGGTCTCAAAGCCACCAAAACTGGTGTTGATGCCCCAGCACCACCCGTACATGTCTTCGCCATCCTTTCTGAGCTGTGCTCTTCAGATCTGTGCACTTGGTGTAGTGTATATCTGCTTCAATTAAGCTGATTTAAAGGAACTCAAAGCATGCATGATTCAGCCTCAATCTCTGATCACTTCAAAGCCCCTCAAGCCCCACATCTCTGCTGTCTCCCCTTTCCCCTAACTTTATCTTTGTTGTGTTTCCTATTGCTGTGATAAAATGTCCTAACCCAAACAACCTGAGGATGGAAGGAGATTGGGACTCATAGTTCCAGGGTACAGTCCATCATGGATGGGGAAGCCATGGCAACAGGGACACGAGGCAGCTGGTCACATTGCATACACAGACAGGAAGCAGAGAGTGATGGACACCAGTGCTCAGAACATTATCCTTGCCCCGGGTGTTGATTGTTGTTACTGATTTCTGATGTGTCACCATGTGAAGAGTCAGTGGCTCGCACTCCCACTGCCATGGGTAGAGCCTCCTGCCATGCTTCCTATTACAGTGAACTGAACACTCTGAAACCATGAGCCGGATTGGACCCTCCCCCACTAAGTTTTTTCTGTCAGATAAATGGTCACATGATGTAGCATTAATGAAGAAATCTAGTACCAAAGAAATGGATCTTTTCCCCTACCTAACCCTGTGCAAGTGCTTCTTGAGCCTTTGGAGCTGACTTGCAGAGTAGAATCCAGAGGCATCAGCAGATGCAAGCCAGAGAGGCCCTAGATGCTATGGTGCCTCTTGGTGGTTGAGCCTGGTAGGCAAGAATGCTGATGGAGATATTCAGCCTATGAGGACTGCTATATTCCAACAAAAACAAAAAATCTGTCTGTGTTCTACCCATGACCTGAATCTCTGAGCATGACTGAATCCAACGAAAATGGACTAGTGTATTTGATAGGGAAGTCTTGGGAGAGTACGGAAATTGTTCAGCTATGGGGACTCTGATTGGGGCCGTAGTGAAAGTGGGAAAGAAGAGGCAGGTGTATTTGGAAAATGTGCAACTTGGCTAAAGCTAATTAGAGGCATGGTTGAAGTTGCAGACAGAATGGATGCAGCTGTTAGCAGATCGGTGTCATGAAAGTGGAAATGTACCACACACTGTGACAGTAGGAAGTGTGCTTGGGCTGAGACTCCATCCATGAAGGCGCCAAGGTGAAGACCTAAAAACCCACTGGAAAACTCTCTTTTAAACAGCAGAGCAACAGATATGTTCTGTTTGAACGGGCTCCTGGAAGAAAGGTTTTGCCATGCCGATATCTAGAGCCACTGTAGCCATAGTCCAAGGAGATTTGGCTGGTAGCAGACCCTGGTGGTGTCCACACAGTCCTGGCCTTTCCAGGTGTGCAGGATAAAATGTCCCAAGGCTGTGGAGGCTTGTAACACAATTCTTAAAGAAACCACCTGAGGCCAAACAGTGCATAATAAAGTCAGATTCCATGAAGGGAGTCCCTCAGTGGTCTGTGCTTTGCTGGGGCTTTGAGCGAATCTGAAGTTGCCAAGGAGGCAGCAATGGATTCTGGAAATGATAGGTATGTGGGATGTTGGCCAAGGGAAGCTGTAGTTACCAAGTAGAGCTAGCCCAAGAGAGAGGGCACGCGTGCCGTCTGAGCCCACCGGAGCTCACATCCTAACACCACTTGGCCTGAATTAGGGGCAAGAAGCTTCAGGATTTAGCATTTTCCCCATAGGGCTTTGGGTCTTTCTCTGAACAAAGCCTTCCTTTCTGCACTCCATATTCCTCCCTTCAGAGATGGGGATGTTTATTCTGTGCCATTATATATTGAAAGTATGTAATTTTCATTTTGCTGGGGCTCACAGCTGAGAGTTTGCCTTGAGTCTCAGGAGAGACTTTGAACTTTGGACAGTTTTGAACAGTGTTGGAATTGTGAAGACTGTGGGGGCTCTTCAAGTTGGAGCAAATGCAGTTTGCATTGTAAGACTGCCATAAGCCTTTGGGGGGGCATGGGCAAGTGTGATGGTTTGAATCTGAAATTTTCCCCACAGGCTCATAAAGTTTTCCCTCCCTTAAGTTATTTCTGTCAGGCATTTGGTCACATTGATTCAGAAATAACAATGCACAGGGCAGTTTCTTTTTCCAGACTGCAATCCCACCTGTCCCCAGCACCTGGTACAAGAAGAATGACCTCCTATGACAGCTGAGGGCCAATCAGTGAAAAGACTCAGGCCAAGTAGAATATGTATCAGCTAGACCTTGGGTTTACTACTTCCACGGAATTGAACTAGGATGAGGAAAAACAGGGGAGCAGAAAAGAGAAGAGATGGAGGAGTTTCCGGAGTTGGGAGACCCTAGCTTCTGTCCTCATGTGGGGATCTCGCACCCTATCCATTTCATGTGGAAAACTTGGGGCATTGTTAGGAATACCACCCACTTGGACATGGCTGAGGCTGTGTGTCCCAGGTGGACCCTAGGACCCAGTGCACCCTATGTGCTGTGGGAATCAGTAGCAGATCCATCCACACCCCTCTGAAAATCTCAAGTGTCATGGCAGAACTCAAGAGCAGTCAGGAAGAAGCAAAACATCATAACTCAGAGGATGGAGGGAGTGTAGCCATGGCAACCTGGAGCAATATTCTCTCTTCATCTCTGATGAGGATGGGACTCAGAAAAGTCTTAAGGTTGGATTCATGTCTGGGGAGACCAGGGACCCAGGAGCCAATTGGACAGTGTTTTTGTTATCCGCTAATCTAAGTGACTGGCGAATTCCCCCCCCAAATGAGTTGGTGGAACACACACACACACACACACACACACACACACACACACACACACACACAAATCAACCAAACAACAGAAATCCAGGAAACCAAAGGGTCAGTTATCTTTGCCCATGGAGTCATTTGCCATTAAATTTCCCATCAAACTTTTATCCAGCACAGGTATTTTCTAAAAACTGGGATGGATGCTTTGCAGAGATATGAAGAACAAAAGATGTGCCCAGTCAGAGATAGAAGACGCTGGAAGCTTCCGACTTCACTGGGTCCCTCATTTCCAGGTGAGTGTGGCCAGCCCCTCCTCATGTCTGCACACTTTCGCTCCTAAGAAGCTCGCACATGGAAACATCTCTATGTAAATTTGTTCTTTCTGATGAAATGACTTCTGACCTGTCACACAGCGTTAGCAGAGAATGTCTGCACAGAGCTCAGCAGTGGGGGCAGGAGGCAGCTGTGTTTCTGGGGCAAAGGGCAGGGGGATATAAGACACAAGGAAGAGCAAAGGTACCCCATCAAGACTTGCTTTTGGGTACCTCCTTCCCCAGACCCTAGACACCGGATGAAGGCATGAGATCCCTGCTCAGTTTGCTGAACGGGCAACTCTGACCTCAGGAACTGTGGTTCCAATTGCACAGCCAGAGTCATCTGCTGGTCCGGTTCGTTGCTGAGGTAGACACCGATCGTGGTCTCACCCAAGTCGCTGCAACCCCTTGCAAGCCTTCTTTCTAGCAGGGCAGCGACAAAGGAAAGCTTAATCCTCTGCTAGAGCTTGGCTCTCTTTGCCACCTGAACACCAGTCTGAACAAGTCCCTTGGGTGTGAGAGACATTTCATGTGGTACACAGGAGAGTAGCTGCCTTTTTGGCGCATTATTTATTTGTCTTCCTTCCTGGACAGCCACCACCATCAACAAAAAAGCCTTATTATTGTCTAGCTGATGCCGCTAATGATTTGTAAAACAGAAGTTTCTCTTTTTCTTTCATGTTAGAAACACATGGATTTGACCCAGAAAAAAAATGGGCATATCACACCAAGACTGATTAGAAATTCTGAAGAGAAAAATAAATATTTTTTTCTTGTTCATAGAACTCCTATCGCATGAGCTGTGGATAAGCCCTTTGTCCGTGTAAAGAGTCACTAGAAACATGCATTAATCTGTCCGCTTTTTCTATGAGCAAGGCTGTCAGATTATGAGGATGGAAATGCCGAGGGAGTGGAGCAACACTAAATAGCAAAGCAAACAGAGACCTCCACGGCTCTTCAGACATCCGGGGAGATTAACCTGTGTATTGATTACCTGGCCTGTAAATTAATGAGTTATCTCCATTAATTATGTGTGTGTCTTCATAAATGTCCTTAGACTTCCTAGTGATACAGGAAGTGTGGGACCAAGTGAGGGTGACAGAACCCGAGGGAACTGTGAGTTTATGCTGAGGAACCAGGCTCCGCAGCATTGGCCCAGCCTTCCTTGCCTCCTCCTCCCAGGTTCCCACTCCCAGCAAGCATAGGAAGTGTCAAAACTGACTGTCCCTCAGCCTCTAGCTCCATTTTCTTGACAACTGGCTCCAAATCTGGTCACACTT
Source organism: Myodes glareolus (assembly GCF_982192425.1). Classification (NCBI taxonomy): domain Eukaryota; kingdom Metazoa; phylum Chordata; class Mammalia; order Rodentia; family Cricetidae; genus Myodes; species Myodes glareolus. Next base: position 2,842,502 of record NC_142035.1, read on the forward strand.
GAATCCCCTCAGAGAGGACTCTGGAGAAAGAAAAAATAAATGATATTGCTCTTGTAGCCAACACCTTGAAAATGTGATTGGCCAACCCTCTTTTTTTTAAATTACTGCATGTATTCATGTATGTACATGTGCATATTTGTGTGTGTGTGTGTGTGTGTGTGTGTGTATACACTTGTGTGTAAGTTACAGGACAGCTTGCAGGAGTCCTTCCATCTTGTGAGTCCCAAGGATCAAAGTCAAGTCACTGGGCTTGGTCACAAGCTCCTCTACCTGCTGAGCCGTCTAGCCTGCCCCCTCTCGCCCCTTCTACAGTTGCTCCCATACACAGGCATGGCTGACGCTCCTCGGGGCTTCTCCAACCTTCTCCTCAGGCTGTGGGCTTCTAGAGAGGGACTCATTGTACCCTTATTGCTCCTTGATTCCCAGACAAGACTGGACTTGCAGTGGGGGTGAGGAATGGCGCTATAGTTATTGACCAAAACCTTGACACAGGATGCCTTCAGGGTTGTCCTGAGTGAGCACATTGCGCCTAACAGGGATGGCAGTGGAAGCAAAACTGGGGACTGCTGGAGACTGTCTCTGATGTTTCACAGAACAAAGAAGCAGTTCTAAATAAGACTGGCTTGGTGAAGCAATGAGCTCATCTGATAACGTCCTGGAGAGAGGACACTTGTGAGAGGCTGTTCCGAGAAAGAAAAGTCTCCCCTGCCTTTGCGGGGAGTGGTAGGGTTTCCAGTATCTAGTGAGTGCAGCCTTGTGCATCTTGGAAGCCTTCCCTCCCCTCCACTAGGGCATGTTGGGGCCCTCTCCAGTAAGGGCCTCCTGTGGGTAATCACAGATGCACCGATTTCTACAGCAATTGCCACGTGTGCCTGACACTGTCCACCTGCCTACATCATCCAGTGGTAAGACACCGAGTCTGTGCTCCACTCTGAGCTAGGAATTCTGGCCTTTTTTGACTCTGTAGATTGTCATTCTCACTTCTTGTGTCCAGGGTAAAAAGGCTGCTGAGCCACGTGACTTCTGTGCGCTCGCTCCAGCTGTCCACTTCTGCTCCAAGGTTTTGTTGGGGCTTTTGCTAAACTCAATAACCTTTCATTTGCGTTTACCCAATGCTCATTTCAGCTGGACTAAGTGGAAGGGTTGGTCAGTTGCTCCTCTAGTGGCATTCCCGTGGCATTCCTGAGTATTTACTTGGCAGTGAAGTGTGGGAGGCACAGGCTGTTTCGGCTCCATCTGAGTTTGGTCTGTGGTCACAATGGGCCCTTATTCCCATTCTCCCCTCTCTGAGACCCCAGTGATGCTGCTTCCAGAGTGGAAAAGAATGGATGGAATCATCACTGGGGCCCAGCCTCGAGATTCTGAACTTCCACTTCTACACAGGGCGAGTTCCCATACCTCTTCCAGACCATAAGAGGGTAAAGTGCACGGCTGAGTTTGCTTTGACATGCACCAACCTGCACTTGTGAGTCCCTGAGAAGACAAGCTTGCAGTGGGTTACTTACAGAATGAAGTCTTGCATATCAAAGCAGGAACTTCTCTGTTGCCTGGGGGACTGTTTCTCTATTTATGAGGCCATTTATCTTTTATCTCGCCCCTGTGAACAGGCAGTGAGAGCCACAAAAGACGACATCATTTGTTCCAGCAGCACTCAGAAGCCAGCACCATATAAAACAGGAAAGCGATCCTGATTCCTGTTTTATTCTGTTTGCTGTAGACATTTGAAAAATTCTAATTTTCTTTGATATTGAATTAGCTTTGTTTTTCTGCAGTGAGTGTAGAAGCTTTGGATAGAGAGAGTTAGAAAATTAATAATTCAACTCTTCTTATGTGAGGCAAAGTCATCGAAAACAAAATAAGAAAGCAGATTATGGTGTGTAGGAGGGGCAGGAGTTCAGTGAATATATGCATGGCCATGTGAACCACCATGTTGTTTAACGCACATGGCTGTTTGTTTTGATGGAACCATCAAAGAATGATCTAGAATGTCCCTGATGCAACCAGTGTGCATAGTTTCAGCAATACAGACTGCCTCTTGTTTCTAGTAAATTTGGCCCAGAGAACAGAAACTCCTAATCCTCTGAAGCCATGGTGTTCTTCCTCTAGGCCTATAAAGTGTGTTTTTTTCCTCAGTGCTAGCCTTGGAGATCCTAAGTGTCTGCCTACTTCTGGGCACTGTGTTTTCATTCAAGCTTGTTCTAACACTGGTCCAACCCAAAGAACTAAAAATGTACCCAGAGGAATTCAAGAGAGAAGCGTGTAGGTTATGACCTGGGCATAGGGATTGGAATTATTTGTATGCACAGGGACATTTGAGACTGTTGCTGCAAGCTTACCAAGAGCAACAGGAGATTCTCAATAGCCACTGATGAGGACCAAGGCCCAGAGCATCACTTACCCTGGGCTGAGTTTGAAGACATGTTTCATCTGGAACATCTGTTAGCACAGACATCTTCATAAGCTTCTCACACAAAACTTAGAAATATTATATGCAAGAGAGGTATGCATTTAAATGCATAGCTGGTCTTGTAGGAAAGAAAATAAGGACTGGAGCCATGGCTCAGTGGCAAAGAGCACTGGCTGCTCATCCAGAGGACCCAGATTCAATACCCAGCACCAGCATGGTGGCTCACAACCATCTGTAACTCCAGTTCTTTGGGATTCTCTGACCTCTGTGGGCATCACATATTGACATACATGAAGGCAAAACATCCATATACATTGAATTAACTAATTAACTTTAAGAAGAAAAAAATCACTCCTATTAAAGAGGAAGCTGCTAAACAGACTGGGCCCTGGACCCAGGGTTGGAGTTCTTTATCATGGCTGCAAGTGATGGACTTGCCTGGAAAGATCTCAACCCATACCAATGCCCAGTCTCACCCCTGCCCAGTTAAATATCTTTGTGGATGGGGCTTAGGCATCAGTGTTCCCAGGAGTGATTCTGATATGGAAGTGGATTGATCTGGGTCACAGATTTCAATTCCTGAATTCAGTTCTAAAGCAAACCATGGGTACTGATTATTAAAATGTTCAGTGTTTTCTGGTTTCTCTAACCAGGACAGCGAGATGAGGAAGGGAGGAAGGAGGGGGAAAGGGGAAGGGAAGAAGAGAGGGAAGAAGGAAGGGAAGAAGGCAGAGAACAAAAATATGAAAAGGATTAGGAGAGAGGAAATTAATTGTTGATGGTATAACTGCACAGAACACCTAGCAATTACACAGCGACAACAAACTGGGAAAGCAAGCTTCTGCAGAACTAAATGGCACAGACGCCAAGCACTAAAGCCCCACGCATTTCTAAACATGAGAATGCACAATTAGATCATGCTGTATTTAAAATACAATTCATAGACCCCAACCCCAGAAGATAGTGAAGAATCAACCTAACAGAAAACCAAATCCTAAAATCAAAACCTCGAATGCAGAAAGGGGACTCTAGCAAGACGGAAGGGATCAGCAGGAGCGGAGAAGGGGTGAGGGCTTCAGTGTAAAAATGTTAAAACACATTATGCAAAATCATAAACGCGTCAAGAAGAACCTATTGTTTTGTGTGCATCTTTCATGTAAATAAAATGAAACGAAAAAGATAAGTATGAAGAAGAAAGAAACTAATATACAGTGAGGAGCACTATGTTCATGGGCAGAAGACTGTGTTCTAATTAGTTCAACAAGTCCATATTCAGCAACTTTGAGTGGTCAGCTCTCACAGTGAGAAACACTCCCTGCTTAACGGTGCTTACAATGTGAGAAGACAGCCATCTGGAAAGAAAAAGGAAGGGACACTGGACACCAAGGAATAGAAGGGACCCCCAAAGAACACTCCTGATGCCACACTTCTCATTATGGTTCATGGGATCAAAGCCTGGAAGGAAGTGAGAGGGTGCGCTGGAGGGACAGACGGCAGGGCCTGTTCCAGGGCGAGGGTGGTCACAGTGTCCTCCGACCTTAAACATTCTGTGCCCAAGGAAGGCGCCTTAAGACTCAGGAAGTAAACAACGCACGGGTCCCAGGAAGGCCCGTCTCAGGTCCTGTAATACACATAGCACCTCTGCCAAGAGGACATGCTCCAGCCAGCAGATTCTGCAACGAGCTCCAGGGTGTGGTCTTCACGAGTCCTGCTGGGCTTGATGTTTCAGAGATGCAGTAACCTATGTGCCACCCACACTAAAGGGCTCCTGACCCCCAAGACAAAGCCCTGAAACTGAATTGGAATTTCAGGAAGCCAGATTTTAAGGATTTCAGAAGAAAACCACCTGACCCAGATTCAAAATACCCAGTGGTTGTAAAATGGGATGATAGATCCTGCAGGTTTAAAAGAAGCTTATTCTCCCAAAGTCCAGTTGAAGAGTGGGAGGAATGAGAATATGAGCAAAGGGGTCAAGACCATGATGGGTTCACCCACTGAAACAGTCTACCTGAGCTAATGGGAGCTCACCAACTCCAGCTAGACAGGGAAGGAACAAGCATAGGGCCAGTTGCATGGCAGTTGCATGGCTGGACAGACTGAAGGGCCACAGGCAGTGGCACCAGGATTTATCCCTACTGCTTGTACTGGCTTTTTGGGAACCTATTTGCTTTGAATGAAACCTTGCTCAGTCTAGATATAGAAGGGAGGGCCTTGGACCTTCCCCAAAGCAATGTGCCTTACCCTCTCTAAGGATTGGATGGGGGGTGGGGTAGGAGGGTATGTGAAGGGAATGGGAGGAAGGGAAGAAGTGGAAATGTGGATTGGTATGTATAATGAAAAATGATAGTTTGTTTTCTTTTACTTTTTTAAAAAAAAGAAAAAGTAAAAAAGAAGCTTTTGAAAATTGGTAAGTTGCCCTTTCAGTTCCCATGAACCCTTATCCCCATTCCCAATTTTTAGCTACCAACAGCCCAACATGAAGCAGATAGCCCGTGGCCTTCTGAGCTCTAGCCATGGTGTTTCTGGATCCTGTGCCCTGATCACAGTGCAGCCAGATCTGGAAAACCCCACCCCTCCAGCATTAGATACAAGTTTGGGGGCTGCTCAAGGTTGTCAAATTCTTACCTTTTATTCTTCCCACAGGCTCAGATCTTACATATCCTTACACACACTTTTATCAATAACCCCAATAAAGTCACTGGTTCATCAAGTTAGATTTGGGAGGAGTTTTATTTGGTTCCCCATTTGTGGTGAATATATTTGTTCTCTTCCTCAGGAAAGGTCATGCCCCAGAAAGGTCAGCATTGGCAGTGCCCCATGAAGATGTGCTGACCTCACTATGGCTGGACTCTGAGCATGTGTCTGCTCATACATGCTTTGGGGTATTGATTCTAAGAAGAAGCAGGTAGGTGTGGTTCAGGTGATCCCTGATGGCTCATTGCTAAGAAGACACCTTCGATTCAAGGAGAGACACCAACTTCGCTGATCAATGGTTCAGTATCAATAAATCTGAAGGGAGCATTGGTGTTGGGCCTGTAACACAAGGTGAGGTGGCCACTGTTATCCAAGTGATCATCATTCAAGGGGGACACAGTGCAGGGGGTGACAAAAGCCAAACTCTGGGAACAGTTAGACCACTTGGCCAACTGTGGAAGTCAGAGAAAGGAATGGGATGACTTCTGGTTTGGGCCAGCACTGCTGGAAGGAGATTTTACTCTCTGAAATGGAGAGGAGGTAGAAGAACCATGTTGTTGAGGTAGGATGGCGGGCAGGAGGTGTTTGCTCTGGCATTCTGGAAGTTTTAGGGAAGATTAGAATAATTGCATTGTTAGCTAATTATGAGATTCTGGAGTTGAGAACAGTGGGTGGAGTCTTGGATGAGCATAAATATCTGGGATGCATCAGTATATAGAAAACACTTGGACAAGCAACTTTAAAATAACACAAGGAAAGTCTCTCCAAGCGTGGTCCAGAACAAATAGCATCATCTGTAAGAAGGGCTGAGTCCTGATTGACTGTGTTGGCCAGGCGAGGGTGCAGCCCTACAGTGTGTGTTTAAGGAGCCCATGGGGTGGTTGGAGCCATGTCAGCATCTCCCAACTGCAGCCCTGCTGGATGACCCATGGAAGGAGGGTTGTTCTAAATCTGAGTTGTCCAGGGAGGTGCACAGGCTGAGGGGAAGAACCAGCTAAGAAAAGGGAAAAGAGAAAACATTAAGTCACACTATAAGAAGATGGATGTCCACTGCAGACAAATGCATTGACTTAATGTGATCCCAAACTGAATCTCAGAAGCTAACAGAGCTTGACAGCTGACTCAGAGAGTCCTCTAACAGCAAAAGGGGCCAAGGATGGATCTGACAGTTGTGAGACATCAGAGTGTGGGATTAATCTCCATGGAACTCATAACAACTGTGGGAGATTCAAGTTTGAATGAAGCAGCGTTTCACCCGGATGGGAGGGACAGGCTGTTTAACAACGGGTGTGGAGACAATTGGCCAGACATGTGGAAATAGATAATTTTAGGTCTTCCCATGACACATATGCAAAAATATATTCCAGATGGACTAGCTGCCTGAATGTAAGAGGCGATTGCTTGAGAGAAAAATCTAAGAAAATATCTTTATTTCTGTGTGATAGTAAAGAATTCACCAAGAAGACATTAATAAAATTTGGACCCATGAAAATGTAGAATGCTTGAATGGGCAAAGTCAGTTCCACCACGGATCAGGGAGAAGTGTTTCCAATGGTACCAGCAGAAGGATTTCGTAGCCAGAAATAGGAAATGATGTTCTAAATGACAATGGGAAAGAAAAAAATCTAGAAACACTTCAACTGAAATCTAAAGGGAAGTACATTAAAGCTCTGACTTGGAGAGGAAGGGAAAACACAAATGAAAACATTAGCATGGTCTTTTCTACCTAATTGGCCACAGGAATAGAAGCCCCCTCTTGCTGCAGCTACAAACTGCCATCTCTCCTCCTTGAAATGGTGCAGCTTTGTGGATTTGCAGTCCTGGGACTCAGAAGGTGGCCATCAGGCTCCCTGGGATAGAGTCATGGTGTCCCAGGGCTGTCTCCTAGAAGTTTTGAGGGAGACTGCTTGCTCTTCTTTCTGTCTGCTTGACCCACATTCTTTACATTGCCTGGTATCAGGTAAAGGCTTTGTCCTTAGGGCCAGCAGCCCAGCATCTCCAAGGCTCTCCTGGCCTTCCTCTCAGGGACCCAAGAGCAGACTTACCTGAAGAGCAGGGTCTGATCACCCCACTCAAGATCCTTCACAGAGTACCAGCTTCTGGGTTCCTTTTAGAGTTCTCAGAGAAACTGAGGGGTGACTCAATTGGTACAGTATCTGGTATGTGAGCATGGGGACCTAGATTTGGATCCTCAGCACCTGTTAAAAAACTGAGTGCAGCAGCGTATGCCTGGTACTGGGAGTTAGAAACACTAGAATCCCCAAGACTCACTGGTATTCTCTATGAACAATAGGAAGGCTTTCTAGGTTCATCATGAGAACCTGCCCAAAATGACAAGGAGAAGAGATTAAGGAATACACCTGATTTCAACTCCTGACCTCTACACATATGTACATGCAGGCACACATGTGCACGCACGCACACACACACACACACACACACACACACACACACACACATACACACACCCCTAATGAACTTGCGGATGTTGAAGAATGAGCATGTTGCATCTGGGGCATACTTTAGCCCACTACACATGCTTTGGGAAGATGCCAGACATGGGATTTCTCACACATCTTAAGCCATCACAGCTTCTTGCAACTTTGTAACATTTTGTAACTTTGGAAATGTATGCACAGATCAACCTCTTTGACTTGTAACTTTGGAAATGTGTGCACAGATCAACCTCTTAGATTTGTTCTGGAGACACTATCATAAAAATAAGCATAAGAGCATTCACAAAAGCAGCCTTTGAAGCAGAAAATAAAGAAAAGAGAATTGGTTTCAGACAATAGATATCTGTACGAATGGGGGATTCATGTGATGTGGTATGCTGGGAAAATAAATAATAGCAGCATGTATCAATAATATTAAAATATAAAAAGCACTTTGTGAAAGGAGGGATAAGATTTCTGTTAGGTGATTGTAAGAGCATAGAGAACACCGTCAGTATTGTTAATAGAAGCATACATATACCTTCAGCACAAAAAATCCATCTAGTGTTGAACGCAGTTTCAGGAGATTGGAAGTTTTCAGGGACAAAGTCGGGGACTGCCTTAGACCCTCAGTTTTGGCTATCTAGATTGGCTTTATTGTACTGGCAAAATTATGTTGTTTGTCTTCTTTATTCTTGGTGGAAAATACACGTTTATCATATTCCTTTTTAAACTTTTCACAGAAGTATCACACACTCAAACAGCAAAACAAGACCAAGAGTTCCAGACACACCTTTATTGAGAAATTCCACCAGCTTCTCAGGGCATCCTGGGGCAGTTCACTTGAGCTAACAAATGACCCCTTTCAAAGACACCAGAATCACTTCCTGCCATGCCCAGCATGGGCACCCTCTCCCCTGGTCTCAGCACACAGAAGTCCTTCTGGCTCATGAGGCTGCTTCCCATTCTGTGTGTCATTATCTGGGTCTCACTGGCTGTACTTTGATTCCTCAGGAAAGGACCCATGATGAAGAATGACCAATGCATGCACATTCTTGAAGTCCATGCCCCTCCCCAGACATCCAGACATCCCTGCTCTCATCCTCATGCTCCATCCCTGTGTTATAACATGCTTTCTTCTGCTTCCCTAAGCCCATACCTCTGTCCTTCACCTTCCCACCACTGAGTAGGTCTCTGTCCCTCTGTCACCTCTGCTTTGTTTCCTCTCATCATGGCACTTCTCACCTTTGCTGCCACAACTGACTGTGCTCAGGTAGGAACAGTTTCTCATCAGGGAAAGCTGAGTATTCACACCCTGGGTCCCACTCTGCCTCGGGGCCTGACCTGAGTTTTTCACCACCACCTAAAGGCTTCCTGGCTGTTTGCGGTGCCCACACAAACCTTCACACTCACCAGATGTTGTCGGACATCTGGAAAGACACTGTCCTGTTGTGGAGTAATCTTTTTGTACATTGTGAGTGTGTGTCACTTGGATTGGTTTAATCAAAAACTGACTGACCAATAGCTAGACAGGATTTTCAGGGCAGAAAGAAAGCTGGGAAGAAGAAGGGTGGAGATGTGAGGAGAAGTAGAGGAAGCAAGGAAGCAGAATAGGCAGTATGTGGATAAGGCAAGCGAGCATCAAGTCAACACATAGATTAATAAAAATAGGCTAAATTAAGTTATAAGAGCTAAAGGCAAGCCTAAGCTATCAGCTGAGCTTTCATAATTAATAATGGGTCTCCATGTGGTTATTTGGGAGCTGGCTGGTAGGACAGAGAAAGACTCACTATACTGTTTATGGGTCCACCCTAACCCACTGTAGAAGGTCTTTCAGTTGACTCATGAGCAAGCACTTGTGAGATGAGCTTATGGTGCATGAATGCCATCCAAGAAAGACCCTGCACGCACCAGTCTGGGTCACAGGAGTGGATATACCCATGTCATGATCTTTCTCTTATCTCTCAGTCCTGATCTCTGCCATCACCTGCCTTCTCTGTTAGCTCCATCTAACCCTCTGGTTGGAGGCCACAGGCGCTGCAGCCCTCCTTGGTGTTTTCAGATTGACTATGGATGTTTTCAAATGAGGACCAAATCTCCCCATTCATTAAACAGGAGCATGGAGCCCTATTCTCCTTGCTTCTCCCCTCCACCCACAGCAGATCCCAGGCAAACACCACACCACTAACTTTCTCAGTGTATTCCTTCTGTTTACAGAGTTAATAGCATTAGGTTATTCCTGTAAAAACACACCCCACTCCTCCATTTTAGAATGATAATGTATATTCTGTATCATATATGCTAGAAGTACACAATTCACTTTTTGATTTTATAGCAATGTATTCTAGTTAAGAGGTTGCATTGAGTCTAAGAAGATATTTGGATACCTCTGGACAGTGCAAGATTGAGAGACTAGAGTGTTTTGAAATTGGACTAAATACACTCATTTTGCCTTTGGACATGGCCATAAGTGTTTGGGGTCCAGTGAATTTGCTGGGTGTGGGTTTGAACACTTGGTCCCCGTTTGGCAGGCTGTTTGGGAAGATTTTAGGAGGCAGAGGTGTGAGGGGTGAAGTATCAAGGTGGGCTTGAGATTTTAAAGTCACATTCCACTTCCTGTTTTTTTATTCTCTCTCTGCTTCTGTGTGCGGATGACAATTTTGTGAGCAGATTCTTGTTCTAGCTCTCATGCTGCCCAGTCTATTGCCATGCCTTTCCTGCTCCAATGGACTCTGTCCCTCTGCAACCATGAACTGAAATAAAACCTTTCTTCTCTACATTGATTTGTGGTCTTACTATTTTATCACAAAATCAGAAAAAGTAACTAATTCACTTCCCTTCAGCATCAAATATTCATCGAACGGTCAAGATTCCAGACGCTTTCAGAAATGCATCTATATTTAATTTGTTTGAATCAAGATTCAGGATTCTCTGTTCTGCCCCTGGCTACACTTTCTCTTGTGTCTCCATCTGTCCAAGGCCTTGCTTCCCCTCTGCTCCTGGTGTTAAGTCATGAAAGGATCAGATCATTTTCCTGTAGAATGTGTCACATTCTGAACTCTGTGGAAAGATTATCCCACTTAAACTGGATTGTGTATCCTGTATTTCTAACTGGTCACCTTGAACTCACGTCTGGAAGTTTCTCACATTCAGGAGAGGTGGGGGAGGGGATGAGAAAAGAGGGAAAGGAGGAGGGAGAAGAGAGAGGGGCAGGTAGAGGAGGAAGGAGAGGAGGAAGGAGAGGAGGAAGGAGAGGAGGGAGAGGTGTAGGTAGAGGAGGAGGAGAGGAAGAGGGACAGGGGAAAGGAGAGGAGAAAAAAGAAGGGCTTCCATCAGGGAGGTGTACTCTGTGTCTGATGAGGGAAACCTACTCTTCCACAGGGATCCTCTTTCAGACACAGAAGGATGGAGGATCGGAATCTTTAGGGACACTAATGAGCTGAAGTGTCCAGGTCTGTTACCAGTCTGGACCCAGGTCATGCCAAGCCGCACATCACAGAGTGTTCTAGCTGGGGAGAAAAAACCAGGCTGCAGCTGAGAATCACATCCATAATGAAAAAGGCCACGGAGATCTGAGAAGATGGGGCTGGACTCTCAGGATTGCAATCGCAGAACCTGACCCACTTTCTGCATCCAGATGAGCGTTCTCATTTCCAGACCTAATTTCCCCCTTTAAGAAGAGCTTTGCAAGTGGTATTGTCAACTGTAAGCTCCGCCAAACTCGGTTTTGCTCCTGGTAGCTGCTGTGCATGCTAGGGCAGGTGTACATTTGACTCTGCATGTGCGTGTGCGTGTGTGTGCACGTGTGTGTGTGTGTGTGTGTGTGTGTGTGTGTGTGTGTGTGTGTGTGTACAGGTGGAGTTAGGTTTGGGCCTTCAAGGCAGGAGTGTTCTGGGGCTGAAGAGATCTTGGGAAGAGGTGCCCACATAGCTGGCATGATTCCCATTACAGGGCCCCAACTTGATTAACCCTGAGATCCTCCCATTGTTGTGTGACTTGGCCTTCAAAGAGAAACATAGGCTTCTGAGACTATGGCTGCCTGTCAGAGTGGCTGGGTTCGGAGGACAGTGTCAGTTTGTGCCAGGGCCCCAAATGTCAGCCTGGATAGCATCCACTCACATCAGCACAGCCTGAGGCCACAGCAGCCTCCAGTTCTCCACCATCAGGAGCCAGCAGGTGGGTACTGGCCCAGCCCTACCCATTGTCCTCTGTGGAGCAGAGAGATGCAGATAGGATTTGCCCATCTCTAGGAGCCTTCTTTCAGATCCCCTGTGATTACCCAAAGTCTGCACTTAATCAAACAGGTTCCCTCGTAGTTCTGAAACAAGGATGTATAAAATACCAGTGTGTATACACAGCCAGGGGTGCAGCTTGCCTCTGCGTATGCGGATGTGAAAGCACACCCTCAGAAGTGGTCTCTTCATTAATTGTGACTTGTAGTTTGGTTATTTAAAACAAATTGGCTTCTAGCAAATTGTCATGTTTTGGCAGGGAACTAGAAATAGCAGGGGAGGCTGCTGCTGTGTGCTACGATAATCATTAATCAGAGTTCATGCCTAATGGCTTCTTCCAAGGGGTCTGTATCAGATGGACGGGGTGAATCAATAGAGGCTGGAGGGCAACCCAGCTCTCCTTCCCTGCACATTAGGGGCCACCAGAGGTGGAGAAGTCAGCATGGAAGCTGGGCAGCAGGTGGCTTCCTTCATTCTGTGGTCCTAGAGTGTACAGAGCCTCTGAGTGCCCTAAATACTCAGTAAAGTGTACAGCAGATACAGAGATCAATGTGTTAATAAGATATGGATCCTTCTCAGGGTGAGTTTGTGTGCAAATCCAATAAATCCCACAAATACACAGCCTCTGAGCTGGGCACAAGAGAAAAAACTCAAACCTCAGGAGGCCCCCTGGGTCATTGGGACACACCTGAGACAGATACAGAAAGTCAGCTGAGTCCAAGTCACTTCTTACTCATTAACTCTCTCATTAATTATTAATTCATAATTATTCATTCGTTCATTCACACATCCAGTCATTCATTTACTCATCCATTTATCCAGGCTTTGGTGAGAGTCAATTGTATGGATTCTAGGTGCTCTCTGGGGTATGGGCACCTAGAATCAAGCCTGCCCTGGCAGAGGGTAAAGGGTAGGACCAGATGTGAACAACTTTCTCCACATCTTTCCTTCCAACTTATCCTGAATTAAATTCTGAGTTCTGGCCTGCAGCACTCTGGGCTTCAGTTGTCTGTAAATTATTCTGGTAGTGCCCACTCCCTCCAGGCCGACTCTGTAGGCTCAGGGAGGGTGGGGGCCACTGTGCCTTCCCAATCCCATCGACTTGGGTTTTTAAGTCTCAGTTGTATCTCGCCTTTTCCCAGTAAGTCCCTCATGACTCAGTAGGTTCCCCACAAGTCCACAGTCTTCTCCCTGTGCTGTCAGGGTTCCCATGAAAATTGTTCAACTTCAGGATGGTGATGTGGGATTTTCCTCTGTAGCTGTGAATATATTTTATTACCTTTGGTTAATAAAGAAAATACTTTGGGCTATGACAGCACAGAATAACAAGGCAGGAAAACTAAGCAGAGATAGAGGAGAAAAGAAGGCAGAGTTAGGGAGATGCCATGTAGCTGCAGTAAGCCACAGCCTCATGGCTATGTACAGATTAAGAGTAATGGGTTAATTTAAAATGTAAGAGCTAGATAAGCATATGCCTAAGCCATTGGCCAAATGGTGATGTAATTAATATAGTTTTTGTGTGATTGTTTGGGTTTGGGTGACTGGGAAATAAAAAAGCAGTCTCTGATTACAGCATGGAGGACGTGACACCAGACCTGTTTTCTGTAGTGTCCAGTACAGGCCTAGGAAGTCCCCAGTCAATATGTGTAAGGCCAAGGAATAAATGAAGGCCAGCATGACCAAGTTTCAGCATTACAGACTGAAAAGGGAAGCAGTGGGTAACTGAAGAAGTTGGGAGAGTCCTAGAAAGCCGTGATTGGCTGATAAGACAGATTTTCCCATAACTTTTTTGAAAGAACCACAAAATGCCCGTTTATTTTTTTTCTTTTTTTTCAAAGTTTATTTTAAAATTAAAGTTTTATTTATTTGCTTGTTTGTTGAGGTAGGATCTCACGGTGTAGCCTTGACTGGCCTGGAGATCACTACACAGACCAGGCTAGTCTGGAACTCACAGAGATCCATCCATTTTTCTCTGTCTTCTGAGTGCTGGGATTACAGGTGTGCACCATCATTCCGAGTATAATGTGTATTTCTGTCTATCAGTTCTATTAAAAATGTCTCTTTCTGTAACAACAAGTGGCTCAAATAATGACAAATATGGATCATTAACTGATACGAGGCATTAAAGATGAAACAAAATTATAAGAAATAAAACCAAACACACAAAAGATTCCTGGTGTCTGCACAGATGTTCCAAAGTGGAAGGAGCTGAAATATGATAAAGTAGGGCCTCCCTTACCTCTGCTTCCTCCCACCTCTGCATTCTCCCACCTCTGCTTCCTCCCCCACATCTGCTTCCTCCCCCACCTCTGCTTCCTCCCCCACCTCTGCTTCCTCCCCCACCTCTGCTTCCTCCCTCACCTCTTCTTCCTCCTCACCTCTGCTTCCTCCTCCACCTCTGGTTCCTCTCCCAGCTCTGCTTCTATCCCCAACTCTGCTTCCTAACTCCCCCTGCTTTTTCACCATTTAATGCTCCCCACCCCGGAGAAGCAAGAAGCAAGCCACAAAGACTCAGGAAGGGTTTCTACTGCTCTGCCAGAGAAGTCAGAACACAGCTGAAACTCCTGCCCATGACAAGGACTTTGATGTGATGGGTGGGGTCAAAGGAGGCATCTTGTGAGGATGTCCAGCAAACTTGACTAATGTCAGTATGACAAGAGTATGGGAACAGAGCAAGAAGACCAGAAACACCTGAGTGATAGCCTGGGGAGTCAGCAAGGCTAAACTGCCAAGGGGCCAGCTCTTGGCAACAGCAGGAGTGTGTAAGTGTAGTCTGGGCCACTCTGGCAGTCAGTGGGTGATGTGGGACTGCCCTCTGTATGTTGTGAATATGTTTTATTACTATTGGTTAATAGAGAAGCTGTTTTGGCCTATGGCAGGGCAGAGCATAGCCAGGCTGGAAGAGATATAGAGTGTAGGTCAAGTCAGAGAGGCGCCATGCAGCTGCTGAAAAATGCCGGAAATGTACCAGCAGGCCAAAGCCTTGTGGTGATACATAGATTAATAGAAATGGGTTAATTTAAGATGGAAGAGCTAGCTAGGAATTTGCCTAAGCTACTGACCAAACAGTGTTGTAATTAATACAGTTTCTTTGTGATTATTTGGGTCTGGGTGGCTAGAAAATGAAGGAGCAGTTTCTGTTTACAAGTGGGCTTGTATTACCCTGGCCTAGGGTGTTCCAACTGGTACTACCCTGTGCCTGGCATTTGATAGATTATTCAGAACCACATTCTGCATGTTTTCTGAGCATCTGAAGAACATCTGGAGAGGACTCCCTTTCCGACTCCAGCACCTTCCCTTCACAGGCCATTCTTTGTCCTCCATACTGGGAAGTTTCAGAGGCCTCTGTAATGGCTGACAGACAGTGCATCCTGTCTCCTGTCTCTCTGAAGAGATTGCAGCTTCTCTGCCATTAGTGATAAAACAGATACAGCTTGGCTTCTCTGCCCTGGCTCTGTTCCTGCAGGACTGATGGTCATGTGTGGTCATGGAGTAGCAACTTGTCCTCCTAGTTGTCACTTAGCTTTAGGGCTAGAGATACGACACAAGCCCCAAGCCCAAGGGATCACATGGCCCTGGCCCTGCTCACACTCTATAAACTGTTACTCTGTATGACTCTGGTGCGGAACTCTGTCCTGAAACACTCCTGGAGATGTGTGGGGCGCCATCAGTTCAGGCTCCCATTTCTGCTTCCTTCTCTGTCGCTATCGGCCACCCTGCTAAAAACATCCCCATATCCATACCGTGTGATTATGCCCGCTTCCTCAGAAATTTCCAGATTGGCTGAGGAGATGGCTCAGTCAGTAAAGTGCCTGCATGGGAGTAGAGTGTGGATCCCCAAGAGCCATGTAGAGAGCTGGGCATGGTGTCCTGTGTCTATAACCGTGGCACTGAGAAGACTGATCTGAAGCTCGCTGGATGGCCAGTCTAGCTATTCAGCTGCATGTGTGAACCCCAGTTTTAGTGAAAGACTGTCTCTCAAAAAATCAAATTGGAGAGCAATGGAGGAAGACATTGGATGCTGAGCTTTGCTCTCCACATGTACACTGATGTACATACAAGTACACGTGTTCACACATTCAAGTGAATGCATGCATATACCAAAAATACTTGTGTGTATTCACTAATTCTACAATCCCTCTGCTAAGGTTTTGTTTTCAGAAATTATTGACTGAGCCATGCTCTGGGATGCAGTACCATGCATAGCATGTGCCTGAGGGGAAGTACGACCCTATCCCCTCAGCTCAGGATGGGAGTGCTCAGTTTCTCTGGGGAAGGAATGTTGGGGACTGGGAGATACTCAGTTTCCCTGGGGAGGGGATGTGGGGGACAATTTTATCTAAGCTCTAAGCAGTTCTTCCCGGTTTCCCAGCAATGTGCCCCCAGGTGTCACTGTCTGGTAGTGACGGTGAGAGGCAGCCTGTCCATCACAGAGAGCTCAACACTAGGTTCTGGCCCCAGCTGACAGCTGTGATTGTTTACCAGCATTGCCTAGTGTCCCTTGTGGGACACCCTTGCTGTTGGTGGAGAACCCTAGCTACAGACAAGGTGACCTGTGGCAGAGATCAGCAGCTGCCATGGCCAATGAGAGGAACAAACAATAATGACTGAGGTGAGAATCAGCCCTCAGAGCCCGTCAGATCAGGCGAGGCATGTGCAGGGTCTTCAGGGAGTCAGGAGCTTCATCCTGAGAACAAGCAGGGCTGGGTGGTATCTTCCGCCTTAAAGGGTTGACTCAGCATCCTCAACGGGGCCAGAGAAGAGGCTCTGAAAGCAGGATGTTTCCTGGAATTGCTTCCTTCAAAGTTTTCTTTCACTGAGAGATTTCTTTAGCAAATACCGGTATATCCGTGTGCTAGTGGGAGATGAGAGAGGCTTATTTTGTACAAGATCAGGGCAGCAATAAAAAAAATAGCTCTACTCCATGACAACATGAGCAAGGGGAATTAACAGTGAGACTGGGGGCGGGGATAGACTGAAGTAGATGGTTTCTCTTCCCTGCTTACAACATTTGTGGTTCAGTGATTTCCTTGAATAAAGGAAGTAGCTTCCTCATTGCCATTGAAACAATCATAAAGGATTACCCCAATTTCCCCAGGACCCCCTAATTCCTAGCATTTGCATCCTGTGTAATATCAGGTTTACCATCTTAAGCCATGGAGTCTTGGGATTGTTTGTTACATGACAGCAGCTGGTGACAGATTCACGTCTACACCTGCCTCGTCAGGGAAGTGTGCGGAGGGATCCAGGCATGGGAAATCAAGCTTAGATTTTCGGTTTATACATCTGAACATTTATCCAAGCACGCCGACACATTGGAAAGCATTTGGAAGGCGAGAGACTCAATTAAGCTCTCCTTAGCTTGTAACGTCCTGTGAACTGTTTGGGGCTCAGCAACACTTTTTCAGAACACGTAGGAGGTGAAGCTGAGCAAAGGGCTCAGAAATGAAGAGGATCAAGAATTCCTTTCCTTGTGGAACTCAGACTCATGGACAAGGCCAAGGCAAGGGCAGCTTTCCACATTGTGCGCATCTAGCAGTCTGAGGGCTCCAGGTCTCACTCTGAGGGATTCAGTCCACTTTGGGTTGACTTCAGGGTCTGGTCAGTTCATTCTTTTCCACTTGGAGTTCTGAGCCCACAAGGTCTGTGTGAAACCCTCCGCATTTCACACTGAGAATTCTCATAGCCTTTGTTCAAGGCCAGAAGGTGGCTGTGTCCATCCAGGTGCATTACTGGCTGCTCTATTCTATCCCACGGACCAGGTAGACATTCTCCTCCTAATGTCCCACTTGCGGATGCTGTCATTCTGTGAAAGTCTGACCAGAGCAGAGCTAAGCATTGTCCCCTTTCTGTATAAGTTGCTCCGTTCTTAGTGTTCCCATGGGAATTTTGGAGTTGTTTCTGTGTCGTTGAATTTTGTCACTCCAGCTCTGGTTGGATGTACAGTGAATGTTTAGATCGCCATGGCTGTTATGGGCATTTTGCCAAACAAATTCTTCCCATCCCTGAACACAGAATAGCTCTCCGTTTATGTCTGCTTGTTTAGTCTCTTTGATTATATTTTGTGATTTTCAGTGTATAGATCTTGCACCTTCTTGGTTAAATGTATTTGTAAGTATGTAACTGTTTTCAATGTCATCAGAGATCAAATTATTCTCTATTACCAGCCTAAGTAAACTCTCCTTTTTCGTTTTTAATCCTGTGACCTTACTGCCTTTATTACTAACTCTAACATCTGGAGTGGAAGTTTCAGAGTTTTGGTCTTCAGTACACAGGGATCACCTTATTCCAATGTATGCCTTTTATTTCTTCTTTTGTGTGATTCCTCTTGCTCACAAGTCCGGCATCAACAAATGCAAAAAAAAAAAAAAGTTAGAATTATATGATATAACTAAAAAACTCTACACAGTCAGCAAACTCAGCAATTTCTGCTTTCGATGCAAACATCCTACCCAGTGAGCCACATCTCTGGCCCCAAGTAGAATCTTTCCTCAATAGTTTCCTGAGTTTCCTGATGATATGAATCATCAAAGAGCCGCCATGCTATGTGCACAGCGGTTTGTCTGTACACCCTTTCCCCAACCCCCTGTTCTCTTGATCTCAGTGAGGAGAAATCTGAGGGGAAAATGGACACAGGGGCTCACTGGTGATCCCATTTTGAAGTTTATTCCGATTAGTGAGGTAAATGCCAGCTAGATTCTTTTCTTATGGGAAAAATTCACCCCCTGATTATACGAAAGATTAATGAAAAGACAGATATGAGAAGTACTGTCAAAGACACCAACAGGCTGCAGCCATGACTTACAAACGTCACCCTGTCCATAATACAGAGGACATTTCTAGGGTGCGGAGACAGAACACGCACCTTCTGTGCATCTCCATGCCTCTCGGCTTTGTGCCTTTCCTCATCTGGAGGCAGTCCTGTAAAACAATGTCTTGCTTTTACTGTATCCAGTTTTAATATATAACTTTCACTTATGTTTTAAATGTTTATTTGCTTATTTGTGTGTGTGTGTGTGTGTGTGTGTGTGTGTGTGTGTGTGTGTGTGTGTGTGTGGTCTGTGCACCACGGGCACTCAAGAGTCCATAGAGACTACAGGGCATTGCACCTGCTGGAACTATAGTCATGGGTGGTTGTGAACCACTCTGTGGATGGTTTTTTGTGTTTTTGTTTGTTTTCGTATTTTTTGGTTTTTTTGAGACAGGGTTTCTCCATAGCTTTGGAACCTATCCTGAAACTCACTCTGGCCTCGAACTCACAGAGATCCATCTGTCTCTGCCTCCCCAGTGCTGGGATTAAAGGTGAGCTCCACCACCACCTGGCTTCCAAACCAATCTCTTACAGGGCCTCTGTGAGAGCAGCGAGTGTTGCAAATTACTGTGCCATCTCTACATCCTCTCTCTCTCTCTCTCTCTCTCTCTCTCTCTCACACACACACACACACACACACACACACACACACACACACACTGGAGTCTTGCTTGCAGGAAAATGGATGCAATTGGAGACAGTCATGCTAAGTGAATTAAACCAATTTCAGAGAGAGAAATGTGCTTCCTTTCATTTGCTGACTAGATTATGGTAGATACACAAAGCCATGTGCACTTTTATGTACATTGAGAAAGTTAAATTTTTAATAATGTTTATGGGACAAAGCTCTGTGCTGCCCTGCGTCACTGTTGCGAGTTCTGACCCTAAGGTTCAGTTCCTCTTTCCCCAGCACCAGGAGTTGCCTTGGGGCATACATCCTTCCAGGAAAGTTCACGTCCGAGATGACCACCGAGGCCTCCCGTGCCCACTCCTGTCATAAAAGCTAGAGAGAGGTCAAAGGAGCTGAATGAAACCATCAAACTCATTTCCGGTGCCCTACTTGTCATCTCTGGACACCCTTCTGTAAACTGTGTGAAGAATGTCTGAGGACACAATAAAACTGGCAGAGACAATCAGACCCTGCTCCCGGGAGAAAATGGCTGCTCCATGCTTTCAGGGGCCTCTTTGCTCCTCCAGCTTCTCAGAGCCTAGGGATGGCTCTCCGTTTCCTCCCTGTGGCACCCTGGCATGACATTTGAGAGTTGGCAAGCTGAGGGGTGACTGAGAAGGACTTGGGGTGCAGAGCTTTAGAATCTAGACATGTGTCCCCAATCACTCTGGAAATCATTCGTGGTAACCCTTTCCCAAGTGGCAAAGCCCAGAGAGCTCATGGAGTAACCAATGACATTCCATGGAGTAACCAATGACATTCCATGGAGTAACCAATGACATTCCATGGAGTAACCAATGA
Organism: Myodes glareolus; assembly: GCF_982192425.1. Lineage (NCBI taxonomy): Eukaryota > Metazoa > Chordata > Mammalia > Rodentia > Cricetidae > Myodes > Myodes glareolus. The sequence goes on from NC_142035.1 coordinate 2,862,552, forward strand.
CATTCCATGGAGTAACCAATGACATTCCATGCAGCTTCTTCATCCACAGCTGGTGCTTATTGACCAGGTTTCATGGCAAGACAGATAACATGATGGGGAGGGAGATGAGCAGACAAAATGGTTTCTCCTTTTAAAAAAAATCCCTTCTTCATATCTATTTATCAAGATGACGAATATTGATATAGAGTTGAAAAATTGACTCCCAGTGAATGAGCTTTTAATTTGTCCTGTTTAAATAGGAACGTTCCAGTGGGCCAGCTTCAGGTCATAATGTCTCTGAAGAGAACAGCAGAGGCCTGGGACCTTGCTATCTTCTATGAAGATGCCAACTTTCCAGAGGGCCAGAGAGAAAGAGGCTACATGGCAGACAATCTTAGCTTTTGGGGTGGAGGAGGCCAGTGATCCACTAACAGATTTCAAAAGCTTTCACCGTTCAACATCAGGTCATAACTGGACAAAGATTGGCTATTATGAATGCTAAAGACAACCCAAGATGCAGGCTCTGAAGTTGCAACTCTCAAAGTCTCTCCAACCTCTGGAGTTCTGGTTAGTTAACCAACCTTGCAGGGGTGGAGCTACCTGGGGAATGGAGCTTCCTGGGAGGTGGAGCTTCTTTCCGGAAACTTCTGTTCATTTGTGCACTTGTCTATAACAAAAGGTAGTTAGTTTGGTTTTATACCTGAGGCCCACTCATGGCTGAGTTTCTATGTTCTTCTTCAGTCTTCCAACTTACACTGTAGAACAGCTGGGCATTACACAGCGAGTTGGGTCCAACAACAATGAACATTGGTCCCCAAATCAATAGCTATATGTATAGGGCTGGGAGAGTGTGCCAGGTCTCCATTTCTCCCTAGCACTTCATGGTGCCTGTCAATAGTTCCCATTAGCACCAGGAGGCTGCATCCTGCCTGCCAGTCTGCCAGTCAGTTGACTTTCATTCTCAGACCCCTCACGTTGCCTAGGGAGCAGGGCTGTACCAATCCCCTTTGAGGCTTCCAATTATGTGGCAATGGATTCAAATCCCTCCTCCTTGTTGGTCAAATGGGGAGATGAGCTGGAACCTGGTCTCCAGCTGGAGGTACCGTCCCACCCCGGGAAGGATGTCAGAAAGCTCTGAAGCTTGGGTCCCTTGAACATCAGCCCCTAACCAGCTGTTCCAACAGTGTCAGTAACAGTGTCTGCCCTTGGGGACACCAGAGTTAGAAATTCAACCTCTGCCACACTCACCCTGCTTGCTAAGGACCTGTGAGACCTGGGACCTGACCCTTGACCCCTCTGGGCCTTGCTGCCCCAGTTGTGAAATGAAAAGATTAAATGGCCAAAGGCTTCCTGCTCTGGGGTTCAGGGTCACTGCCTGCTGCCTCTGGGGAAGGGAAAGCCAGCAATGGAAGCTGGAGGGGCATAGGCAGGGGTGAGTCACTGCCTGCTGCCTCTGGGGAAGGGAAAGCCAGCAATGGAAGCTGGAGGGGCATAGGCAGGGGTGAGTCACTGCCTGCTGCCTCTGGGGAAGGGAAAGCCAGCAATGGAAGCTGGAGGGGCATAGGCAGGGGTAAGCTCAAGAGGAAATGACTTCTGCTTTCTGCGAGCTGTCCCAGGAAGTTCTCTTCTGCGGGCTGGTGGCCCGGTTCAAAGTTCTCCTGGTTGTCTCTGAGGCTGGGTTTATCTGTACAGTGTGTTGCAGCAAGTCTTTCTTATACTGTCAGCTCCCGAATAATGACACGGAGACTTATTAATTATGAAAGCCTGATCTCAGCTTCGACTTATTTCTAACTATTTCTTTTAACTTAAATTAACCCATATCTTTAAATTCATATTCTTTAATGTGGCTCAGTTATTTTACTCTGTACCGCCCACGCTGCTCCGTCTGCATCTAGCTGGCAACCCAACCTTTCTTCTTTCCGGAGTCTTCTCTGTTCCTGGCAGTCCCGCCTAACCTCTTCCTGCCTTTCAAGAATTCATTGGCCATTCAGCTCTTTATTAAACCAATCAGAAGGTGCCTTGGTTAAAGACACATCTTCACAGTATAAACAAATATTCTATCTGCAGCATGTGTAGGGTGCATGGTTGTGGTGAGACTGGGTCTGTTTGTAGTGTGTAGGGTGCATGGGTGTGCACTGAGGATAGATATGTTTGTGCAGTATGTAGGGTGTATGGATTTGCATGTGGGGTCTCAGAGACCAACCTCTGACATGATGATCAGGGAGCCACTCACCTCCTTTTAGCATGGGTCCCTTACTGACTTGGAGCTCACTAAATACCTAGACTGTTGGCCAGCGAGCTCCAGGGTCAGCCTCTCTCCATCTTCCCAGTCCTGGGGTTACAAGCGTGAACACACCCAGATTTTCTTATATGGGTTCTGGGGAATAAACCCCACATCCTCATGCTTATTAGGTATACACTTGACTGAGCCAACACCTCACTCAGGGGACAGGGTTTACTTGTGAAATAGCCCCTGTCTCTCAGGGTCTGTCACAGGCTTGTTTTCTTGTTGCGGCAAAGGGAGACTTCTCTGCCACCAAGGGCAGTGACACCAGGAACTCCTCACCCCATTTGTAGCCTTAGAATTTGAAAGAGCTTTGGTTAGCTACCATCAACTGAACTTGTGAATGCCGCAGGCAGTTTGCCTCTCCTGTTTAAAAGCTAAAGAAGTTAGAAGAGCACACACAAAGGCTCCGTCTTTGTCAGCATGGGGCATTCGGTCATTTCCCAGTTCCCAGGCACAGAGCCTGGTGTCCAAGGAGCCCATGCCGGGACAGCGAGGGAAGACAAAAGCCCACAGAGGCCCTGCAAGGACTATAAGAAGCATTCAGAGATGGGAGGCAACAGGACCTGTGGGGAAAGGTGTCTGGGTGAAGAGTAAGTGCTGGGGTGTCAGGTGGAGCCAGCAGCAGCCTCAGGGTCTGTTCTGAATTTAGCAGAGCTCAGCCCCCTCTTCCCTGTGTGTGTGTGTGTGTGTGTGTGTGTGTGTGTGTGTGTGTGTGTGTGTGGTAGTGGGGGGAGGACTTAGAGAGCCCCCTTCTTCCTTGGGTGTGTGTGGAGGGGTGGGAGGCACTTAGTTGCGGGAGGCAAGGGAACCAGCCTGGTGCTATGGGCTTTTCACTGTGGCGAGGCCTCCTTCTTCCCTTCTGTTAAATATTATTTTAAAAATATTTGTTCCACTCACACTATGAAGCCATCTGCTCCTACACATACCCACCAGCCTTGAGAATCAGTTGGTGCCCAACCCCTGGGAAAGCGGGGGAGGACTGGAGCAGAGCAGGTATGGAGGAGTCCTCAGGTGGGAGTCGTGGATCCAACCTCCCCTGGTCTCCTGGAGTCTAACCAGCTCTGGAAGCCTGCAATGCGAAGGCCTGGACCAGGAGGGCTGCTTCTGGCCCTCTGTCTCTTGGGATTGTAAGAAAGTCCTGGAGTATTTGCCAGTGACCAGGACTGCAATTTGTCTACTGCTACTGTAATTGTTCCCTTTGGGGAAACGTCCTTTGTCACAGCTGCTGGGTAAAGCAGCTCCCAGAGCAGCCAGGTCAGTATGAAATGTCCTGGAACTAAACCAAGGGTTCCAGGACTTCACATAGTCACTTGGCGTCCGTTGGTTCCCATAGTAACACCAGGGTTCTTCCTGGTGGCACATCTGTCTAGCCCCTCCCACAGCACAAACCCGGGACTCTATAGAGACTCCCTCCCCAGGAGGAGCATGTCTCTGCCCACTGGCGATTGCTAGCTGGAACTTGGTAGGTGAGTGCCTGACCCTCACTGGTCCCAGGGGTTGAAAGGAGTCAGTACAGATGGCTTAACTGGGAAGAGATTTAACTTTGAGAGGAGGTGCCACAGTGCTGAAGAGCCCTGTCAGACACCTGGGAGGAGACAGTTCAGTTCGGAAAAGGGATCTGAACACCTGAAGCCCGAGAGGAGCAGTTAGAGAAGGGCTACAGTGCAGACCCACGGGGCCAGAGGCTAACCCTAGACACACGTCAAGAGGCAGCAAGAGGCAGAGATGAGATCTCAGAATGTTGCCCAAGCAAGGCTGGCTGCAGACTCTGGAATCTCCCTTCATCCCTCTCTGTCCCTTCCACTGGAAACCCTGTCCCCAGTGTCTGTGAGATTTGTCTGTGTTTTCCAATCATCTCCTTTAGTTCCCCATAGAAGCTTGAACGTATTTCTCCCACAGAAGCTCTGGATCCTGGCTTTTTTTCTCTGTGTAGGGGTTTGGAAACATCCCCAATGTTTTCTCTGTCTTTCATCCTTTGCTCAACTGCTCATTTTTCTTTTCTCTAACTTTCTCAGAGTTCTCCACTTCATTAAGTTTCCCATCATCTGTATCTAGTGTTTGGTCATGGAAAGGATGGGAACATGTTGGGCCCACAAAGGGCCTGAGGTGAGGATGGCATGGGTATGTTTTGTGGACAGAGGGCAAGGCAGAGCGCTGCTTGTGATTGTGGAATATTGATGTGAAATGCAGCCCTCACCTCAAAGGGAGGAAGAGAGTTTATACTAAGCCGAATGTGAGTCCCCTTGGCCCAAGAGTAAGGATTGAGTTTATCCCAAGTAAAATGTCCCAATAAAGAGACAGAGCCATGAACTTTGTGTAGTTGCAGAGCAAAAGACAGGTCCAGACATTTGCCAAGTGTGCTGGCGGGGACTTGAGGGAAGCAGAAAAACTTGGACTTTCCTGATGTAGGTTGTAGGTACGGTATTGCTGTCTGCTGTAGGTTGTAGGTATGGTGTTGCTGTCTGCTGTAGGTTGTAGGTATGGTGTTGCTGTCTGCTGTAGGTTGTAGGTATGGTGTTGCTGTCAGATGATGCTCTTATCTTTTGGTTGGTGGAAGCCAGCAGTCTGCTGAGAACACATTCCAGACATTTGCCTCATAGTTAAAGAGGTGTTAGGTCAAACAATAAGATGAGCAGTGAGTGACAATTAAGGGGAAGAGCAATAATCCAAGATAGTTTGTCTCTGCAACACTCTGACTCTGCAATTGGTACATCCTGATTAGTCAGTGTTTTAGACTCTTCAGCATGGGTGTGACTTTTCCAGGGACATTTGACTCGCAGTGTTTGACAAGCAATCAATAAGCCAGAAGCACAGGTCCAGGGGAGCAGGAGATGAGGGGAGTAAACACAGCAGGGAACATTGCTAGCTGCCAGGGGAGGGGGTCACTGAGGCCAGAGAGGAAGAGGAGGCTGTCTCCTGACAAGATGCTCCATATGCAGTCCCAAGCAGGTCCACAGACATGTGAGCACCTTCACACACTGACCTCAGCTGTGAACTCAGTTCCGGATGCTCCCAAAAGGCAGTGGCTCAGTGTGGGTCAAATCCATGTCCCCTCTAGAGGACGCTTCTAACCTACAGCTCACTTAATTCTCTAAGACACGATTCCAGAAATAGAAAGCTAAAGCTGAGCATTGCAGGTAGCTGCCAAGCCAGGAAACTGTGAGCAGAAGTCAGCTCACGGTGATCTAGATATGAGAAGATCAGATATGGAGGGGAATGCAGTGTGTGTGCTTGGGCCGGTGCAAGTGTGGAAAGACGAAGATAAAGCCAGACGGCCTCGAAATCACTGCACAGAAAGGAAATAAATAGAACGGCCACAAATACCACACGCATATAACGTATAATTAAAATTAAAAACTCATTGGTTAGAATCAACCCATTAGATCAAAATGAAGAAAAGATTACTAAGTGGAAGAGGGTGCTGGGCAAGATTAGAACTAAGAATAAAAAGACACGGGATGGAGAATGTGAAAGAAGATGGAGACAGAGGGATGGACTCAGGATATCTTGCTCTGAGAGAGAGAGAGAGAGAGAGAATGAATCTGGGAGGCAGTTTGTTTTGCATATAAAGCAAGATGAGAATTACCCAAAGCAAGGCCAGCTATGGGGATAACCCAGAGGCGCAGCAGGAAAGTCGGGAGCTCAGAGCTAGCCTTGACTACATAGCAAGTTGAGATCAAACCCTGTCTCACTTTGAAAAAAAAGGTATTTGAAACTAATAAAGAAAATAATATACAAATTAAAGAGGACACTGCTTCTCAAGGATGGCAAAGAAAAAAAAACAACTTTATTGTGCACAAAACTGAAACCGCAATTCAGAATAAAGCCCAGTGAGCCCAGGGCAGGATGGGGAGGAAAGGAGGGAAGATGACTGGAAGGGCAGAGGGGTGTAGCCTGAGTAGAAGACCAACCACACCGGGCCTGTTCTGCACAGCTCAACTTACCTATAATGATGCAAGCCATTGGAGCCTGGCAGGGAATCTTAAATGTCCACGTCCAGGGCTGGCAATCTGCAGTTCTCTTTTGTGATGGGGTAACAGAAGCCCACGTGTCTCCAAGTCATCCTGGCGGCACCAGCGGAAGAAACCAGCCTCTGTGCCGCGGTTATACTGACCTGTGATGTAAGGAAGATGAGGAGTGGGGTGGAACTGATTTACCATGGCTCCCCTCAGGATGGATACCTTAGCAGGACCCCATCGTAAACTGTGGAGTATCTCAATGAAACCTGAAAACAGGCTGAGGTTGAAAGCAAATGACAACGCTACATTTGATCAGCCATTGTCTAAAGAGATACATTTTTATCCGGTTCAGACTGAAAGACATGGACACGATAGAAGGAAAGTGGAAACAAAGTCTCGCTGAGACCAGCTGTGCTCTTTTTGTACATAAGCTTTTATACCTTTAATTAAACATTTTGACAGTTTCTCACTTGCACTTAGTATATTGTGATCCACACTTCCCTCCCCCACTGCCTTCACAAACCCCTCCCCCACTGCCTTCACTTACCCCTTCCCCACTGCCTTCACAAACCCCTCCCCCACTGCCTTCACTTACCCCTCCCCCACTGCCTTCACAAACCCCTCCCCCACTGCCTTCACTTACCTCTCCCCCACTGCCTTCACTTACCCTTCCCCCACTGCCTTCACTTACCCCTTCCCCACTGCCTTCACTTACCCCTTCCCCACTGCCTTCACTTACCCCATCCCACACCTGATGACTCCTTCTTCCTAACTATTACTCCCCCTCCCCTTATGTGTGTGTTTGTGTATATGGGTGTGTACAAACCTTGCACAGGGGGTCTTAATCACAATAGCCTGTCACTCCCAGAAGGCACCATTTTACAGAGTTCTCTTTTCCTGGCTCCTACAGTTTCCAGGTCCCTTGCCCCCTTCTGTGATGCCTTTGGGTGCCTCAGTGGGTGATGCAAAAGTTTCCTTTAGGCTGAGCATTGCTTCTTCAGGAGGCAGCTGAGGTTCAGACTGCCCACCCAGCCTGGGAACTTGCAGGCATGGGGTCAGGTCATTTCTGTGCAAAGTAACCCCTGACTACTCACTTCTCCCCTCCTTCCCACACTGGGAGGAAATTGCTTCTCCATAAAACTGCCACTAGGATCAAACCAAGGGGTAGTGAGAAGGCAAAAGTCCTGACTAAAGCTGGAAATGGGCAAGGAGGAGACAGCAGTAGAAGGTCCGCTCCTCAGAGCCTTGACGACTGGCAAACCAAAGACCGCAAGGGGATGTTTCAGAGCTGGGGAGGAAAGGGCTTGCCAGCCGGGAACTCTTTCCAGCAAAACCCCCCACCGTGTTGAGAGCGAGAGTGACATCTCTGGAGAACAGAAGATCACTTGGTCAGTAAAGTGTTACATGTTTAAACCAGGACTGGGAGCCCTAGCACCCAAGTCAGAAGTTGGTTGTGGTAGCATTCGCCTGCAATCCCAGCGGTGGGAAGGGAGAAGCAAGGGGTCCCAGGGGTTTGCTGCTCAGTTAGTTCAGTCAAATCAGGAGACTCCAGGTTCAGTGAGAGGCCTGTCTCCTAGATCAGGGAGCAGAGTGAGTGAGGAAGACTCCTGGCCATTGTCAGCCTCTGTGTGTACATGGCCACAAACATACATTTGCACCCTCATACACATATGTACACATATGAAATACACACTCACACACACACAAAGGGGAGATTAGAGAGGGAGAGAGATATTCCTAAATTGACCTTAACTGAGAGAATCTGCCCCTGGACTACAAGAGAGGCTAAATGGATCTCCTCAGCTGAAGGGGAAGGTTCCAGGAAGGGAACTCTGAACCACACAACAAAACACCGAGACGTCCAAGATAAATATTGATTTGTTTTTAACGTTTTTCTTCTTACATCTATTTTAGGAGCCAATCTGGTAAACAAATAATTCCAGACCCATACTGATGACTGCGTAAAGCAGGACACCTGGGTTTGGGTAACAGTGATTGGACCAGAAAGCAGAGAAGCTGAGAGGCGTGGGAGCAAAGGGCTGAGTGGTGTCAAAGCCAAGTCAGTATCTACACAAGCTAGGCTGTCCAAGCACACGCTGTCTGGGCAATCACCGGGTGAGCTGCAAAGAATGGACACACACGACAGTAAAAGGGGCAGCCAAGGGATAAAGAAGATGGTAAGGGGAGTTTGACAAAAACAAAGACAAGGACTCATGGAATAGAAGATGAACCACGAGGAGACATCTAAAGAGAGCAGTGGCAACATGGAAGACGCACCCCTCACTGGTGAGTGCTTTTGTTTAAGTCAGTTAAAAACAAAACAAAACAAAACAAACAAAAAACCCCAATCAACAGGAAGAGTTGAGGAGATTGGGGAGAATTCATGTCATACAGCTAGATGTTGTAGACGACATACACCCCGGAGAATCGAAGACATGATGGCTGTGTATGGAGGCAAAGAGCAAGATGGATGGCAGGCTTTGTGCCGTAACTTCGGGAATGACCGCGTGCCGATACTAATAGGAAATGAGTTAGGCCTTAAGAAAAATGAATTCTGGAGACAAAAGATCTTACAATATTAAAAGCAGTAACTCATGGGAACATAACAACCATAAATAGGTAAATCCCAAACAACAGAGTCTCAAATGCATAAAGTAAAAGTCAACACCACCTAACAAAGTAGATTCCATAGTAACAATGGAAAAATTCAGTAGCTTACTTTCAGTAATGGGTGGTGGAGTGAGACTGGATTCCTCTACCCAGAATGAACCTGAAGGAGAAAGGATTTATTTCAGTCTACACTTTCGGGTCACAGTCCATCCCTGAAGGAAGTCAGGGCCGGGACTCAGAACCCATGGAAAGACATTGCTTGGTGGCTGATTCTCTGGCTTGCTCACTGCCCATGCTTGGATAGCTTTCTTATACATGCCAGGATCACCAGTCTAGGAATGGTGCCACCCTCAGTGGTCTGGTCTCTCCTGCATCAATTAGCAACCAAGACAGTGCCCCCACAAACATGTCCACAGGCCACTCTGAGCCCCCACGAACATGTCCACAGGCCACTCTGAGCCCCCACGAACATGTCCACAGGCCACTCTGAGCCCCCACGAACATGTCCACAGGCCACTCTGAGCCCCCACGAACATGTCCACAGGCCACTCTGAGCCCCCACGAACATGTCCACAGGCCACTCTGAGCCCCCACGAACATGTCCACAGGCCACTCTGAGCCCTCACGAACATGTCCACAGGCCACTCTGAGCCCCCACGAACATGTCCACAGGCCACTCTGAGCCCTCACGAACATGTCCACAGGCCACTCTGAGCCCCCACGAACATGTTCACAGGCCACTCTGATCTATACAATTCCTCAGTGAAGATTCCTTCTCTGCAGACATCTCTAGGTTAGTGTCAAGCAGACAGTAAAACTAATTAGGACACCCTGACAGCAATTCCTGGTGGTCCCCAGGGCACTCTCTGTTGTATATGCAGGAGAATAAATGTGGCTCTCCACACTGAAGCTTGTCAGTAGCAGCTCACAGCAGCGCTGTTCACAACAGCCTACGCAAGAACCCCGCGCTAGCCAAGAAGGAGCCAATGGGGCGACAGTCCTGACAGCAGCATGCTAAAGGGAGGAAGGCAGATACAAGTGTCCACACGATGTATAATTCATTTCTGTGCAATCTCTAAAAGAGTCTCATAGAGACAGAATGGATTAGGGGTTGACAGCTGGGCGGGAATACAGAGAGTGGCAGCGAAGCCATTGATCCTTAGCGAGGTTCTTTAAGGGTGACAGGAATGCTCTAAAATTAGAGTGTGTTTAGTGCAGCTACGCTAGAAGCCTCCAGCCAACGCACTTTAAGTCGGCAGTGTCTGTGCTATGTGCACTACATAGCAGTGAAAGTTTTAAGTAAAGATGATTCATAGTAGCAGGCAAGCCAGCGTATAAAGACAGGTCACCTGCTTGTCAATTGACTCTCAATAAAAATACCAGTTCTTCAACAGAGAAAGGACAGCGAAGCATTTCAACCAACACTGCTTTAACCATCGGGCATCAATACTGGGCATCTGAGGCTGCTCCCTACCTTGTAACATATGGAAATTGACCAGATGCGGATCAAGACTTAACTGCAAAGTCCTCAAACACGAGAGCTCTTAAATCATAACGTTCATGAGGAAAGATTTTTAATCCTGTTGCATCTGAAGTCTTAGGATTCAAAACAGTCAGAAATCACGTGCGCGCGCGCACACACACACTTCCTAAACTGGACTTCATCCAAGTTAAAAGCTGCTCTATACAATAAATTGTTGGAAGGTTGTCTTAGTGATTCTCCTGTTGTCATAAAAACACACAGACAAATGCAACAGGGAGAAAGGGCTGATTCTGGCTCACAGCTGGAGGGTGCAGCCCACACTGAAGCAGCTGTCACATCACATTCACAGCCAAGAGTCAGAGTGATACACACTGATACACATTTCCCTGCCTCCACCTACAGGGTCGCAGCCAAGAGAATGGTGCCACCCACAATGGGCAAGTCTTCATGAATCAATTAATTAAATAAAAATAATCCCCAGCAGGCATGCAAGTCTACCACATGATTCCAGATCCTGCCAAGTTCACAGTTAGCCCTCAGCACCACAGGGGCATGAGGACAGAACTCTGGACAATAAGACAATTGCAACAAATGCCTGACGGCATGTGTGTCCAGTATGTGCTAATCACCTCCATAGCTTAAAGTAGTCAGTGAGAAATCCACACAATATCTACGCAGACACTGCAGTGGATAAAGGATACCCACACCACCCTCAATAGAGAAGTGCAGATTGATAACCTGGAGGTACCATTGCACACACACTAAAAGATATCCACACCACCCTCAACTGAGAAGTGCAGATTGAAACAATGAAGGTACTGTCACACACACACACCTCAACCAAGGCAGAAACAAACAAGGACTTAAATGGGATGCCAAAAAAGAGGGTCAGGTAAAACTTAAACTCACTGCTGGGAGAAGACAATAGAAGGGGCTGTTGAAAGTAAACAGGCAGTTATTAGCAAAATAAAGTTAAACCTAGGAAATCAAACTATTTCTCTCTTATGTATCTACCCAAGAAAATTCTAGACAAATCTTCACACCAAGATGGGTTTGTATCATTCTCCTGTAGCTTTGTTCACAACACCCTCAAACAGGAAAAAAAACTAATGCAAGAGGAGGGGAGGTTGCTAGTTAGTTCCAAAATAATCACACTTAGCCCCAAAATAATCACACTGGAATTGTATTATTTAAACCACTGCTTGGCCCATTACTTCTAGTTTCTTATCAGCTAATTCTTACATATTAATTTAACCCATTTCTATTAATCTATATATTGTCACGTGGCTGTGGCTTACCTGGTAAAGTTCCCAGCGTCTGTCTCCTGTGGCTCCATGACTTCTCTCTCACTCTGACTTTCTTTCTCCCAGCATTCAGTTTAGTTTTCCCTGCCTACCTAAGTTCTTGCCCAGCTATAGGTCCAAAGCAGTTTCTTTATTCATTAATGGTAATCACAGCATACAGAGGGAAATCTCACATCAAACAAACCCATGTTGTTGGTGAATGGAGGGTATCACACGTTTGCATGATGGAACAGTGACAGCCACGGCTCTCAGAGTTCCTGATCTGCACCTTCTTCTTTCTGCTGATGTGACCTCCTGTGGAGAAATCAAGACAGGGTGATCTGCAAGTGTTTGTTGGGGTGGGCAGGGCAGACTATGAGGTGCTAAGGGAGCTCTGGGAGGTCTTGGAAATAGTCTTAAGTGCCTTGGTTTGTGGTTATTACATGAATCTGTGCATGCACTGGCCAGAATCCATCACACAGCACACCTGCAAGCCACGAGTTCTGAGCCATGTGCATAAACTTGGCTTTAACAAATTACATCTTGAGTATCCAGCTCATCTGCAAAAAAAAAAATCAATTTCATCTGGAGTGTAGATATGAACATAAATATAAAAACAAGCCTGAAAACAAAGCAGAAGAGAGCATTTCACAGCCTTCATGTAGCCCAAAGATTTTAGACAGAACACACATGTAAGACACACACAGAAGCACAGAGTTACTGAGGAACATACATACACACACACACACACACACACACACACACACACACACAAACTCTAACTATCGGGGAAATGAAGAGATAAATGTGATCTTTATTTTGAGACTGAAAACTTGGGTTTATTGAAGAACACCACTGAGAAAATAACGAGAAAGCTACAGAGGAGAAAAGACACCAGAAGCGCAGTCCCTGGCTATATGGATTGAGTAGACAGAACGCCAATACGAAGTATGGAAAATAAATTCGATAAACACGAAACTGACAAGCCTGCATCACCCAGATGGTAAGCATGGAAGGTTCTTAGTGTCATTACCCAGCAGGCGGTTCGGTCTCCGACTGCACACATTCCCCATTCTGTATCACAGTACTGAAACTGAAAGGTGTTACTTACTAGCAAGGCAGGGGACACTTAAAACTCAATTTGGGTGGGAATGCAAACCACCTCAATAGTTTGATTGTATCTGCCAATAATTTCTCTCCTGCATATAAGTGTAAGATAAACCAGTACGCATAGAATTCTAAAACACGCATACAACAAAGTAGACATTAGCTTTACTTACTGTTCTTCTGAGGCCGAGCCAAGCACAGTGCAATCAATCAGTACCTTATTTCCACAAACATGAGGGCATTGTAACAGGGCATGAGAAAGCCCTGCAGACACCAAGCAGGAGTTAGACATAGGAAATGAATGAATATCTCAGGGATCCATTTGTGAGTTCAAAATCAGGCAGTGCTGATATGGCATGGATGGACAATGGTCACGTTAAGGGGTGCAGACGGGAGAATGTGGAAGACTCTGCTGGTGGTGAAACTTGCTTGCAAAGAGGTAGAGATGCACCATGCCTGCTTTTGAGGCAACACGCTGCTAGTCTATCCCCTGCATGGCCTTCTTCTCATACACCATTTAAACTCTACAGAAGGTTCACTGCTTGAAAGGTTTCTTCGAGGAGCCAGGCACAGCCACACAGGTAGCTGGAAGTTTCTCCGTCTTGCTTGGTCCCTCTGGATCAGTTTCTTTCCTGCCTGTCAGTCCCTGCAGCCACTTGTGAAATAATGACTCAGAGGCAAATATTAAATATAATTGCTTGGCTGATGGCTTGGGCTCTTACTGGCTAGCTCTCACACAAATTAAACCATTTCTACTGATCTGTATATCACTATGTGGCCATGACATTACCTCTGTTCTGGCATCTTTCTCCTTAGGCTGCTGCTGATATTTCTTTTCTTGGTTGGCTGGCTCACACTGCTCTTGACCCTGCCCTTCTTCTCCTGTATATCTGTTTGGATTTCCCGCCCAGCTATATTCTGTCTTTCCACAGGCCACAACAGCTTTAATTATCAACCAATGTATTCACAGAGTACAGAAGGAATTCCACCTCACACATGTATTTGTAACCCCAGCATTTAGAGGGTTGAGATGGGAGGGTCATGAGTCTGCAGCCTGTCTGAGCTAGTTAGTAAATATTTCCCAATGGTTACTCATGAGATTGTCTAGCGTACCAACAATGAGCATCATTGCAATGTGACTGACTGTCAAGGGGTTAAATTTCCAAGGCTGTTTGTAGACCAGTCCTAGCAAATCCATTACCCTATGCTTGGTGTTCAGTGGTGAATCCTATAACAAGGTTTTCCCACCAGCTTCTCCCTGGAGTGTCCAGAGGATTTTTCAGTCCGCCCAACAAGAACAATTCCGGACACACTGCTTTCCACGCCACACTGGCTCCTTTCCTGCTCAACAATCAGTCTCAAGCTGGGGCCATGACTGCCTCCTAAGCCTCAACACAAAGGCCGTGTCGTGAAAAGGAGAAGTCAAGGGCAGGGTGGCAGAGAACATGCTCTCTGCGGCCAGACTCCAGATTCCTGAGCTGGCACACACAGTGCACCAGGCTCCCTTCGGCTCCAGGACAGATTCTTAGCCTGATATTTCCTAAGCCTGCAACTGGTTCTCTGGGCACGACTCATACCCTGACCTCACTCTTTCTCTGCCACTCTTCCTCCTGAAACCCCTCCTCTTAGGTGGAAACACGGATTCTAATTGGTCTTAATAATAAAAACTTGGAGTCAGCTATCAGGGGTGAAAGTTGAAGGATCAGAGAAGCAGAGCGGCCAGTCACTAGAGTTCCTACCTCTACCAATGCTCGGACCAAAGGGGCGATCCTGTCACTAAGAATCCTCAGACTAAATTCTCAGACTTCATCCATCTCTAGGAATCCTCAGACTGCACTGAGTTCCTGTCTCCCGCCTTATAGTCCTCCCTCTGAACAGTCATATTACTTCTGTCTTCATCTCCCCGGTGCTGGGATTAAAGGCTTGTGACTCCCAGGTGCTCAGATCACCTTTGTGTGAGCTCTGTTTCTCTTTAGACAGATTCATTCTTGTGTATCCCAGGGTGGCCTTGAACTCACAGAGATCCATCTGCCTCTGTCTCCTGAGTGCTGGGATTAAAGGTGTGTGCCACCACTGCCTGGTCTCAATGGCTAGCTATTGGCTTAGTTCTGCACTCTGATCTTCAGGTAAGCTTTACTTGTTATAGCATAAACAAAATGTCAGCACATTAGGGTGACCTGAAGGTGACCTAGAGCTCTACACAGAAGCTCTGAGAATAAGGCCTCGCCTGCTCTTATTAAAGCTTGAACTGCTCAAGTGTCTGCCAGAGTGCACGACATCAGACCTTAGGGAGCAACTTCCAGGAAGGGGGAGAGAATTTTCTCCATAGAGGGGCCAGTACCAGCTGTAGTGGCTGAGTATAGGGCAGCCAGAGAGACCCAGGCAAGCACCCTGCCCCAGCTCTGGTAAACGTTACCTTACTGTATCATAACCACATAGGGACATGCGGCTCTGTGGCCAAGAACCACATGGGTCAAAGTGACCTCTGCTGTGGTCGGACTTTGACCCAGCATAGTGCTCACCAGAAGACATGGAGAGCCCACTGACAAGCCAGGATGGTTCTCCTGCCACCTGGATGTGTCAGTGGCTTGGTGCTGGCATCCACTGCCACCAGAGATAAAGAAGAAAAGCCAGGCACCTCCCCTCCACTTCCAGTCTGATGAGCAAGACCTGCACATCCATCCAGGTGGCAGTGGGCTCAGCATCTACAGATCTGCACAGTCACTGTCGCCAGTGAGGAGCTGGGGAGTTGCCCCATTGTGGGGGCCCTTCCTGTGCAACTGGACACAGGTCCGCAGCCCCTGGACACAGCACACATGACTAGCTGGTAATGAAGAGGCATGAGGTCGCCTCCCCACAAATGACGGCTTTGATGCCTCCCTGCCCGTCTGTCTTCCTTGCACTTTCCTCTGAGGTTAGTGCTTATTATTATTATTTTTATAAATGCGTTCCCAGTGAGGAGAAAATTAAATATGCATGAATTTTAAAATGAAGCGGCATAGTGGAGCTCTAAAAGCACTTCATGGAATCAGTCAGCCAATCTTCCATTAATATTTTAATTTGGGAGTAACCTCGGTCAGGAGAGGAATGGGACTTACATGCTGTGTCAGGAGGGTGGAAGAGGCAAGTCTGTGTTAGAGATGGAGACTCTGTGTGTATGTGTGTGTGTGTGTGTGTGTGTGAACGTGTATTCTCTCATAGGATTGTGTGTGTGTGTGCACGCATGCGAGAGCACATGCATGTGTACTCACTCACATAAGTGTGTATGTGTACGCATGCATTCTCTCACAGGATTACATGTGTATATGCACTATGTGTATTCACTCACGATTGTGTATGTGTATGCATGTATTCTCTCATAGAATTACATGTGTGTATGTATGCATGTGTGTGTTCACTCTCATGATTGTGTGTGTGCACGTACACATATATCCATTCACATATCTGGAACACAAGGCTTGGGATCCAATATGCAGGGCCTTCTCACTGCCTCACACACCCAGAGCTTGCCCAACCAGGATTACAAATACATCAGATCATATATTAGATTGCTGCCTCATCTCCGGGACCACCTTAAGTAAAAAGGGATTTACTCTGGCTCATGGTTTGAGCGGATGCAGTCCCTCATGGTGGGGAGGGCATGCAGTGTGGAGGGGCTGTGTCTGTGGCAGCAGGAATGTGGACCTGCTTGTTCACATTCCTGCAGATCAGAAGCAGAAGCAGGAAGTGGAGCCAGGCATTAGGCACCAAGTCCCACCCCCTCAGTGACCCACCCATTTCTTCTAACTAGCTATCCCTTCCTAAGTGATCTGTAACCCCCATAACAGTGCCACTAGCCATGACCCAGGTGTCCCCAAACACAGGCCCATGACAGTCCCCTTGGAGGTTGGGGAAGGTTGTCTTCTCTTTTAGGGTACCCCTTGCCTTAGCTTCTTTCTCCTGCTATGATAAAACATCCCTGCAATGCCGACCTAAGAGAGATGTTTGATTTAGCCCACAGGTCATGGTGCGACATCCGTGACAACAGGAAGTCAGGCAGTGGTTGCAAGAACTGGAAACTGCTGGCCACAAGGTGTCCACAGTCAGAAGAGAACAAAGTCCCCATGCCAGGGCTAAACTCGCTTCCTCCTTTAGATACAGAGCAGGATCCCTACCTAGGAAATGGTCCCTCCCACAAATGAGATGGGTCATCACACCTTGACTAACACAGTCCCCACAACCTCTCACAGGGACACCCGGAAGCCTGACTCCCCAGAGACTCTAGGTTCTGTCAAGTTCACAACACCTCTGAATTCACTCCCTCTGGACACTAGCACGGGTCAGTGCTTCTAAGCTCTGGGATGGGTTAGAACCACTGGAGGTTTTAAGTGACATCAGTGCCTGGCCTCACCCTGGGGATTCTGGCTTTGCTGCACCCTCAGCACTGAACAGGTGCGATTTGGGATGAGAAGATACCCGGATGAAGGATTCCTGTGGTAACAGAGACCCAGGAGGAAAAAGCAGGGATCCGGAGCCTGCATAGGTGACAGTTTCTTCCCCCCCCCCCCCCAAAAGAAGACTTGACAATGTGATTCCTCTGAAACACGTCCTTAGACAGACAGGTGCCAACTCCTGCTGCGGCGGCACGTTTTTTCCGTGCTGACAAAGGAGACATTAACTGTGGCCTCAACGTCGTTCATCCAAAGACAAAGGACTTTGCTCCGGGTAGCATCCAGGGAGCCAGAGCTCATCATGGGTACACTACCCCAAAGGCCCTCAACACCCTGTGAGAGCTGTCCTGAGTGGAGCCCAGGACCGCAGCGCTGCTGTTGAGAGTGGACTGCTACAGCCCGAACAGGAGTCGTCCCCTGCAGGCTGCTGTATGTGAATGCCCGCTCTCCAGTTGTTGGCACTGCTTGGGGTTTGGATCCTTAGGAGAACCAACTGGTTACAGGAGGGGGGCTGCGGCTGCGCTTACTGTTTGTATGCTGGCTCTCTGTCCTGCTTCATGTCTACTTCCCGGTCACACTGTGAGGAGCAGACTGAGAAACACTTCGTTCCCCATCGTGTGAGAGCAAGCAGCAGTTAAGGAAGCCCCACAGACCTGCAGTTCACCCATCTCTCCCCTGACAGAGACATCCCATTGCAGAGCCAGGCCATTGCCCATCTGTTCTCTAAACTCCTATCTTTTCAGGAAGCAGTGTGTGAGACTGGCTTGGTGGGTGGAATGTGGGAACATGCGGGGCGCCTCACAGCGGTGTGGTGGGTGAGGTGGGTGAGTCTGTGCCTCTGGGCAGGCGACAGCAGCTTCTCTGGTCAGCACTCAGAGACTGAAGGATTGGGGAGACTGTAAATAGCTCTGAGGACTTCGCAGAGCGGTGACGAATCTGGCACTTTCCCTCCGGATGTTTTTCCAGTTGCATGAGTTTTTATTTCCAGCAAACCACGTATCTATAATCGCTGTGAGTAACCTCTGTGAAATGAGATGTGAGCTCTTGATGGTTTGCTACAACTTGACTTTTGTTCTGTACACATCAGTGAAAGACCGAGTATGAGATTTGGGGATCTCAGAACAAATTAAAATACTTCTCACTGAAATCAACTCACTAGCCTGTCCACTCCATAATTGTTCTTTCTGCACTGGAGAGAGCTGAGTTAGAGACAGGTTGTTCTGCCCAGTAACAAAACCACCTGAAGACAGGGGACTGGACGGCGATCCATCTTCTCTCTTCACCGTTTCTGTGTTGAGAATTTGCCTGCTTGCCAAAATTTGTTGGTAAATAACATGGGTTATTTCCAGTACTGTTCCCAGGCAAGCAGACATTGGGCGAAGACACTAAGATATGAATGTTCCTGCAGAGGTTTCACCCGTGGAGCCCTGGCTCATGAATCTGGGGTGGGAGCCTGAGGAGCAGAGGAATGAGCTGCAAACCTAGGAGCTAGGGGGACCACGAGTCCTAACACAGTCACCAGGCAGCCTTAAGTGAACTGGATTTTACCATCTATAAAAAAAAGGTAAAATGTATCAGGATGTGTTATTTTAGGAATATGTATATATGCATATATATATTTGTATATATGTGTATATATATATGTATGTACATATATGGATATATAAATATGTATCATGTGTATATTTTATACAAAACATGTATGTATCACAAAGGTGCATTTATGTACATATTGTATATATATTGTATTTATTTATGTGCATATTTAAATCCTATATCATAATGTATTCCATCTATATATGGTCCCTTTTCAGTAATTGCTTCATATTCACAAATCCAATATTCCAAGGGACTTTAGAACAGAAAGCTCTATGAATAATGGGGATCAATTTATATTCTTTTGGCTGTCAGTGTTTCTCAGAGAATAACCTCTCAGCGTCCTGCCATGAACACATAGCAGTCCCATGGTGCCATGCTCCAGCCAACCATAAATAAAAACCTCCTTCCTGAAAGTTCCTAACACACAAAGCATATTAAGCTTTAAGAAGTTCAACGCTCAGTGAATTCTTTACTTTGCTGCTGACTAAATATGTTTAAACATTTTCTGGACTTTTTCCCAGAGGCTAAAAGAGTACAGTCATAGGACACACCAGACTCTAATGTCTTTTTAAGGGGTGGTGTGTGTGTGTGTGTGTGTGTCTGTGTGTGTGTGTGTCTGTGTGTGTGTGTCTGTGTGTGTATGTCTGTGTGTGTGTGTCTGTGTGTGTCTGTGTCTGTGTGTCTGTGTGTCTGTGTGTCTGTGTGTGTGTGTCTGTGTGTGTGTGTCTCTGTGTGTGTGTGTCTGTGTGTGTCTCTGTGTGTGTATGTCTGTGTGTGTGTCTGTATGTGTGTCTCGGTTTCAAGCATGGTGGAGAGCGTTGGAGGTTACAGGCCTCCGTGTTAGTAAGCATGTGCACCTTGCCCTTGGGAGTCACGTGCATCTTTCAAAGCTCTTGCAAAGCTCCAGTCTGCCCTTCTTCAGACTGATCAGAGGTTAAACCCACCTCATCAGGCTGTGAGGAAAAACACAGGTGCTGTGCAGTGGTTTGGTCCTGGCAGGGTAGAGAAGCCGGGCTACATTTATTAGGTGTTGTCCTTGTGGTGTCCAAACCTGGGCTCTGCTGAGTGTCTTCTTCAGTTGCCAGACACTCAAACAAGACATGTCTGGGCTGCCAAGAGGAAAATTGCCAACTCTTAATGATGTCTTTCTGAACCATGGAAGCTGTGGTCCCCAAGGCCTGAGCTACGTCTGATGATGTAATTTATTAGCAAGGAGAACCACATTGAACCTATGGGATGCAGGAGCTTCTGAGACTCAGTCATGTGTTGCAGTGACCCCAAAGAGGAACAGGTGGACTTCAGGTAAAAAGACTGAGAGAAAACTGCGTCCCAGAGTATCTGGGAGCCTGAAGATGCTAACCTAGCCGTGACAGGCTTGGACAGCGGAAAAGAAGGTGTGGTTATTATTATGAAATAGTGTAGGAAAAAAGTATGTGAATGAGTGCTATAAACATGACACAGAACTCAGTAGAAATCAGTAAAGGAAATGGAGTACACATCAGACTCAAGAGAAGGGCCTGCCAAGATACAATACAGAGACCCCAAGGACTTCGTGGGGGTTCCTCCACCCATCGTCCTCTAGGACATAAAATTGTCTTCCCATGGCAATATTTGGAATGTGTTCATATGTCACCCAGGCACTTGATATAAAATAAAGTGAAATTCTGTGAGACTAGAGACAGAGGAATCCGAGCATCTCCAATGCTGATGATGTGAGGATGGATTGAGCTCTTTCTGTCTCCACAGAACATCACAGAATGCCGAGCTTTCTCCATCCATGAGACATGCTCTCCCAGGGCAGAAAAGGCATCAGGAAACAGCTGTGGAAGGCTAGTCTTGGTGCTCCCATGTCCACTTCCACCCTGAATCCCAACCTGTGTGCAAATCTGACTTGTGGAACACGCTCTCCTTCACCCAGGCAGGACATGTTGAGGGCAAGGAGTGAGTTTCAATGTTAAGCCCTGAAAGCAACAGAGACCAGATCCAGCCATCTACATCAGGAAATATATTCCAGTCTGAATTTACATACATGAGCAAGGAGAGAGAATATTTGAATTAAGACGTGTGATGGAAAATTGCAGGGTGGCATGGGTATGAGGGCAATAAATATGCACTCAGGAGACTCAGTGAGTTTGCCACACAGACCTGAGGGCCTTAGTTTGATCCCCAGAACTGATATAAAGAACCACTTTTAACAGGAGATGAGTCCAGAAGCTCACAAGCTGCCTATCCTGGTGTATGCAGCAAGACAAAAGCAAGAGTGTCTCGCCAGGGTAGAAGGAAGAATTAACTCCCCAGCGTTGTCCCGTGATCCCGTTGCTGTGGTATGTGTGTTCCTACACTTACACACACACCAAACACATATTAATAATAGTGAAATTAATCAATTAAAAAGTAACGTGAATGCATCTCTTAAGTCACATCTGTTTGAGGTTGTCTTTTTTTTTAATATTTGCACACTCCACTTCCATGTGAGGACAGGAAAATAAAGGGGGAAGTTCTGAGGCTGTAGAAAATCTGTAATCCCTCAGGTCTCATGTAGGGTCTCTCAAACAGAGAGTATCTTCAGGTTTGGGGAGCATCCTTCTTGGGTTGAGTGCTTTTCTATTCCACAAAGGTGTCCATCAAACTACCTTCCCAGCAGAGCCCCAAATCCACCTGAGGTTTGCCTTTCCTTTAAGTCTGGCCAAGTAGAGGAATGGAATAAACCCCAGAGGGCCCATGAGCTGTACAGAAATTGATTTCTCAGGACTTCAATCAGAGGAAAGCTGTTCTGTTTCCCCAGTCAGTCAGCCTTCCTGCAAGCAGGCATGGAGGGCCTCAGAGACAGCAAAGACAATCTGAGGTCTTCTCCTGCCCCACACGCGCCCAGCCCCACTTCTGCACCTGCAAGCTCTCCAGTTTCTGGTCGGAGTGGAGGAATGTCCTGTAGCTTTTCCTCCAGCCCACAACTTAGCAACTTTAGCTCTTAATCCTGCAAACCCGTCATCGAGGAATGGATGGCCACTGTGCTTTGGGTCCAGCATCTCCAAGTGGAATCGTGTTTTTAAGCAGGACAAAGCAATGCCATTGCCAACTGGAAAAGCGGGCACTCGGGGCGTTCATAGATACAAACGGAAGTGCCTACCATCATCGAGGGAGCTGAAGCACTGGGCCAGGGGCAAGCTGGCTTGGTGTTGACAGGGGAAACTGCTTGCTGGTTTTCCTCTAATTTGGAGGACTTCTTGTTTCTTTGCAAGGACAGTCATGGTCCTGATTAAATATTATGGGCTTTCACAAGGAAGGAAACCTGGAGAGCTAAACCCGTGCTTGCATCTGGGGCAGCCTGTGTGAGTCACATCGACTTTCCTTGGATATCAGGAGCCACAACTTCATGTTCCCAATGCAGCTCACATGGCTACACTGTAAACTTGAGACGGACAATGATAAAGGCTGATTCCCCTGGCGATGTCCACCCACCCACCAGACACTTGTCTGTATACTGTCAGATTCTTACATCAATGTGTGCATCTTCTGCTAATGAGAAAGAAGCTCTGCTCTTAATCCTTTGCCTGCTCTGGCTTCTCAGATGCACTACTGCACTCAGACCCACAGTTCCATCTTGTCTGGCTGAATTCCAAAGCTGCTTGGGCTACTGAGATCCTTTCAGCTCTCCTCTGTGTGGAAATGAGAGACACTCCTTGGATGGACATCTTCAGGGTCTTCTAACAGCTTTCATTTGCTCTAGGAGTAGACTCTCCCTGAAGGGTTGGGAGAGAGAAGGGCTGAGCAAGCATTGACTCCAGGACAGTTGCACTGAGATGCAGAATATGGAACCTCACATATGAAATATGCACCAATGCATGTTGGTCTCGTTCAGTTAGAGTGCTAGGACTCACCTGGCATGCTCTGAGGAGCAAACTCAGACCAAACCACAGATGACAGAAATAGAAAGGGCCAGCTGAAGTCATACAGGGTCCATTGTAAGTTCCGTGGAAAACTTTAACTCCACACTGGGACCAATTTCGCCACAGTCAAATTTGAATAAGGATGCTCAGCACAAGACCATCAGGAGGTCCAAAATGTGAATATGGATGAACCACGGCATGATACACAACACCTGGGCAGAACCCAAAGGCTCCATCCTGCAAACAGCGACACGCTAGTCAGGGTTTTCTGAGAGAGATGAAGTGAAGGAAGGAAAGCTGCAAAGGGGATGTTAGATTTGCTTACACGATATGGCCTGCGTAGTCCAGCAATGGCTGTCTGGACCCTGGGGAGGCCGAGAGAACCCAGTTGCTGCCCAACCCATGAGGCTGGGTGCCTTCCTAGTCGCTGTCCAGTACTGAAAGCCTAGAAGGTTATTGGAGAGCTGGTGGTCTTTAGTCTACCACTGCCAGTGGAGGGGGTCAACTGGAGCAGCAACAGAGTAGATGCATTCACAAGCAGGGCACAATGACAGGTAGGCAAAAACAGTAGCCCTCAGACGTCTTTGTGTTGGGGCTATAGCAACCTCATAGATACGTCCAAAGGTGCACGTTAGCACAGTGGTTCTCAAACTTCCTTATGCTGTGACTATTTAATACAGTTACTCACGCTATGGTGACCCCAATCATAAAGTTATTTTCATTGCTACCTCATAACTATGATTTTGTAACTGTTATGAATCATGATGTAAATATCTACTGTGCAGATGGTCTTAGGTGACCCCTGTGAATAGGTCCTTTGACCCCCAAGGGGGTCATGACCCATAGGTTGAGAACTGCTGTCTTACTGGAAACCAGAGTCAATCAAATTGATGACCAAAGTCAACCACCACTGCAGCTGAACACTTCCTAGCAGTTTTCTGGGGCAGGTTTGGAACAGGGCGACAGTCAGTTATGGACGGGCCAAGGTGAAGGAAGGCCGCGCTAATCCCAGCCAGTGGGATTTGCAAGAAGCAGCCTAGACAGCTATGGCTTCATGCCTCCATGAATCCATTTATAGTGGATCACGTGATATGGCCATTCGTTTTTCTCATTGTCTGTGACTGACTTTATGTCTCCTCACAGGGTTGACTGGTTATGACATCACACTCTATAGCACCCAGAACATACCATTGGCTGGCCTCTGCTGGACACGAAGAGCTGGGGTCCCTGTGAGCTGCTGAGTCAGCCCCAAGCCATTGTAGACATAGTCAATGTGGGTTTATAAAAGTGGAAACCCAGATATCTCTTGCTGTAGCCTGAGCCTTGCTGCTGAACTGCTCCTGGGGTGCACAGCTCTTGTAGTGTGCTTTGGGGAACTGATTCAAAGCAGTTCTGGAATGTTTTAAAGTATTTCTTGCTGTATCCCATGGCTGAGAAGGGCAGTGGACTCGGGGCATAACCGTTGGTATAACTAATTTTTTCCTCCCATGCACCTCCCACTTCCCAAAGTGACTGTCACAAACACATACTTGAGTTCAAGTTCCAGGAGCAAAGGTGGGTGTGTGTCACATACAAAGGTGTGTGTGTGTGTCAGTGTGGGAAGACTCAACCCAGGATTGTGCAGTAGGTCATGGAGATTCTATTTAAGGAAGGTTTCTCTACAGAAGTGACACTTGAGAAGAGAAGAGGCAAAGCTAGCCCGTGACAGGCATGCTCGAGAATTTGCAAAGGCAAAGTATTTATCATCCCTGAGTAAAGAGATTAGGGGATTAGGGTAATGATAGGGAGCTGACTGAGGAAAGGGGCGGGGCCCACCTGTGCCTGCATCCAGTGGGTGCACAAGGAACAGTGGGTGACTTTGGGGTACTGTCACACCAAATGATATTTGAACATTGAGTGAAATTCTTACATCTTTCTCAGGCCCTGGATATAAGACAGGCACATACCCTGATATAGTTAAATAGACTACATTGATGTGGAATGTCCCTCTGTATGCTGTGATTATCATTGATCAATAAAGGAACCGCTTTGAACCTATAGCAGAGCTATAGGGGAACAGTGCTAGGCGGGGGAAAACTAAACTGAATGCTGGGAGAAAGGAGGCAGAATGAGAGAGAAGCCATGTAGCCCTGCCAGAGACAGACACCAGAACTTTAGCCAGTAAGCCACAACCACGTGACGATACACAGATTAATAGAAATTGGTTAAATTAATATGTAAGAGTTAGCCAATAAAATGCTAGAGCTAATGGGCCAAGCAGTGATTTAATTAATACAGTTTCTGTGTGATTATTTTGGAGCTAAGCGGCCGGAAACTAACAAGCGGTCTCCTTCCACCCGATATAACATTACCAGCTTTCACTCAGAGCATGGGAAACTGGGAGGCTTGTGCACAAGCCTGACCTAAGGAGAAGCCCAGCATGCGCAGCTGCCACCTTACTGAAGTCCATCAGAGGGGTCAGACTGCAAGTCATGGCATGTGCCGGGGAGCGGGGGAGTGGGGCCGGCACAAGCAGATACAAGAGCTGTTGGCATCCGTCCACTGGAAGCCATGGGCAGATGCTATAAAGGTGTGACCAGAAACTTCCAAGGTACCCAGAACTCCACCCAAAGCAAAGCGACTCTTTCTGGAAACATCTACAGCAGGCAGTCTCCATTGTCAACTGGGCAGGATTTAGAATTACCTAGAAGACGTACCTCTGCATGTCTGCAAAGATGTTTCTAGAGGGATCTACCTGAGGAGGGAAGAGCCACTCTGAATGCAGGCTGTGCTCTTGCATGGCCGGGGTTGCCTGCTGAATAAAGATGGAAGAGGGAGAGAAAGCTGAGCACCAGCTTCCATCTCTCTCTGCCTCCTGACAGCTGACACCCTGTGCAGAGTGGCCTCACGCCCATGCAGGCACACCTTCCCATTCATGATGGGCCAAAATGAACCCCTCGCCCCTAAAATGCTTCTATCAGTTATTTGGTCATGGCCACGAGAAACACAGCTAATGTAATTGCATAATGAAGATGTATATTATAGCATAAGCATGATCACTGTCTCAAAGGCTTTGTTGGGAAAGGCAGAATGTCCAGGAACATGCAGGGAGTTTCAGTGGGGGGGGTGAGGAAGACACATCGGTGTGGCAGAGACAAAGACCTCCTCATGAGGATGTGTGGGAGGACGTACGGACACCAGGAGCATTAGTGAAACGGAAAACTAGATCAAAGGAATAATCTAAGCTAAAAACATGTGAACTCAGAGCATGCGAGGAAAGAGCAGCCAACGAACAGAATAAACTGAATGCTTACAGGACGAATGGAAAGTGTGGCACGGGAAATCCCAATGAGTTGTAACTTTTCAAAGATAGCTAAAGACACAAATCTGCACACCCACGAAGCTCAGAAACCCTCAGCAACATGCATAAAAACAAATAGTGAAAAATTTAAAGCCAATATCTAAAAGATAAACAGAAAATCCTGAAAGATTACCAAGGAAAATCATACGTGATGTAGAGAGGAAAAATTAAAAAAAAAAAAACAAAACAGACTATTCATTAGAAACTATCAAGTCGGAAGACAATAAAGAAAAATTTTAGTTTGGGAGAAAACGCATTAATCTGGAATTCTGTGAGTTTTTTTTAAGTAATAAAACCTAATGCATTTTCCCCAGGAAACTCACACAAACAGAGAACTGATTATCGCTCCCTTGTAGTAAAACAGTTTTGCTCAGTCTTTCTGCAGAACACAGGGGCAGGATTTGGTACCCGCAGGAAGGAATCTTAGCTCTAAGATGGTCAGACTGTAGGGACACAGAGAGGACACTGATTCTCAGCTTTCACTGTCTGTCAGGAGCAGAGATGACGGCAGTACGCCGTGGCTCCCACACTGCCCAAGAGCAGCACAAAGACGGACGGACGTGTCTGAACCACAGAGGTCCGAGGTTCCTGTCAGATGTGTACATGATTGTTACTGCTGTCAGGTCAAAGTGCAAGCCCCTGAACTTCAGGGACCACTGATGTCTGAGGTCTAATTCTAGACATTCGTTCTTCTCCTCTGGATCTAGTTTCACTCGTCCCTGCTTTCTGTGGCAATGAAAGTTTGTTCCTGGTCTTCAAAAACTCTGTTTCTTTATCTGGGAAAAGCATTATTCTTTCTCATACACTTCGTTCTCCATGATGTCTCCTGACTCAGATACATATATTCCTCCTGAGGTACCCCCAGCTTTCCCCTTGACGTCCCCCCAGCTTTCCCCTGAGGTCCCCCCAACTTTCCCCTGAGGTCCCCCACCTTTCCCTTTGCAGTTGCTGCTCCTATGTCCTTTCCCCTGAGGTCTCCCCATCCTGAAGAGTCTGGAGTCATTCTTGCCCATCCTGAATTACACAACCCTGAAATGGTTGTGTGTATCCGCTTCGTTTCTGTTGCCCACCACTAGCAAGGAAGACCTGACGTGGCCAGAGTTAATCATGTTTTTTCACTGCTGTCCTTGCAGCCTAGCATGTGGAGACACTCTGTATATGCCTGTCGGCGTCCTGACTGATGAGCAGGCACAGGGTCCTGGAGATGCTATTTGTGAATGGGAACAGTCTTGACCTGGACAACAGCAGGGAGATACGCTGTTATGTCTGCAGGGAGAGAGGGAACCTGAGGATG
Organism: Myodes glareolus; assembly: GCF_982192425.1. Taxonomy (NCBI): domain Eukaryota; kingdom Metazoa; phylum Chordata; class Mammalia; order Rodentia; family Cricetidae; genus Myodes; species Myodes glareolus. Next base: position 2,889,810 of record NC_142035.1, read on the forward strand.
AGTTGTACACACTTACAAGGTTTGGAAGACAAACAGAAGATTGCTGAAATGGAAGATACATTTTAGGCCAATGGAGTCCTTAAGTAAACACAGAGACATGAGTTAAAAGGCACAAGACAGCCTGAATTTCCCACATCTGGAACTTGCAGCCAATGAGGGAGAAGAGGATGTATATGTCACCAGGGAGTGAGCAATGAGTAGTTTCGAAAGACTGGCATTCGCTTTGAGGCGCTGGGAACCATCACGTCCTCTGGTGTCTTCTGTGGATATCAGGAGTAAAGGCTCAGTCTTGCATGCAGCAAGTGCTGAGCAGAGAGCTCCCAGCAGCAATTGGGAAAGACGCTGAGTCAGTGGGTGAAGAGAAGTGGGCGAGGTGCATGGAGAGGCTGAGGTGGCATCCCACATGTTCAAGCTGACTCACAAGATGTGGGTGAAGAGGAGATGTGTCAAAGATGCTCCTCAATATGAGGTAACAGAAGAGAATTATGAGAGCAGCAGGAGGGAGATTCTCACTGTGTGAGGTCAGGTGGAGGATGTCAGTGGGCAGCCAGAAGGGACCAGAGTTATTGAGTGTGGGAGCCTATAAACATGGCAGCTTCCGAATCCAGCTGAGGGATGGAGAGTCCTGCCCTCCCGTGTTTTCCCCTAAACTGAAAAAGATTGGTTTTCCCCCTTCTAGCTTGAGATTCTTTCACATGTCTTTCCTTGCATTTTTAAAAGAAGAATGCCACAAAGAAACTATGCAAATATGTCCAGATGTGATTAAGTATTTCCCAAAGAAAGCCAAGTTGTTTCTATCGATAACTCTTGTCTGCAGGTTGCCATAGCTGCCTGTCTTTTAAATATCTCTCACACGGTGTCTAGTGCCTCTTCCTTCCCCTGGTGAGTGCTCGATAAACGCTAGATGGTAATAATTGTGCACACCGCTACCTCAGCTCTGCCGGAAAACCAGCCGCTATTGAATCCCATAAAGTCAAAGTTGTAGAATAAAAAAACAAAGGAACGTGTTCTTCTTTTGTTTTGTGGTTTATGAGAAGATTGGATCAGAATCACTGTTCCAAGCCAGATAATAAAACCAACTTCCTATGATGAAGGAAAAGAGGAGAATAGCATTTATTGAATACTTGCTGTACGCCTGGCATTGTGTTTGTGTAGATGAAAAGGTATATTAAAACCAGCATGAAGATACAGAATCCATACTACAGAATTAAGTGCGGGCATCTCACTGGTGGGATTGAAAGTGTTTACCGCTTTCATTCAAGAGAGAATTGCCATGAGATCAAGGCCAACCTGGGCTACTGAATAAAACCTTGTTTCCAAAAAAATACAAGTTTGATTCCCAGCCCCCAGGTCATTAAGCTTCACAATCTCCTGTAATTTCAGTCCAGGGAAATCTGATGCCTCTGGCCTCTGAGGGTGCTTGCACTTGTGTGAGTACATACACACAAACACACATACACATTAATCTTTAAGACATATATCTTAAAATTTATCTACTTTATCTGTTTATCATCTACCATCTAGCTACCTATCACTTATCCACTTATCATTTATCTACTTATTCATAATCTATTTGTATTTTAACCATCCATCCATCCATTCACCCACCCACCCACCCATCCATCCATTCACCCACCCACCCACCCATCCATCCATTCACCCACCCACCCATCCATCATCCACCTATCCATCATCTATCTTGTATCATCAAGGGCTTTAACTACTGTTTCTGCTGACACACCGTGTCCTGGGAGCCCAGTGTAGCCATATTGAGCATGCCCTCAGCTCTGCCATCTTGTCATGTCTCTGATGCTCTTTCGCTGTCTTTCATTTATGTCTGTGTTTGGATGACACTGTTTGCCTGAAAGGATGGGTATGAAACATAAATTGGAGTTGTTTCCTCACCTCTAACGTCTGTAACATTGCTGCTGTTATGGACATGGAAGGAAAAGAATGAAAACCCAGAAGTTTAATCAGAGCCACTGCAGTGATAGGTCCCCAAAGAGCTCCTGGGACATACCCCTTCAGAAGGTGAAATGGAGCCATCCATTCCCGTATGTCCTCTCGCGTCCCCTATACTCCTTCCCTCTACCCCAGAGAGCAGTTGGCTCTGGCAGCTTTGGTCATTGTCCCTGTCTGCCTTGACTCTGTAGGGTCAGTACTTACATATGCCACTGTGTGTGCTGAGTTTCGCTTTTGTGAAGTGTGAGATAGTGCCATGCCTGTTTTGTGTTCTTCACGCTCAGTCTCTTTCTCTGGGTGTTATGTGTGAGAATCACCCCTCCCTTCATCTTTAGTTTGGATGTAAATGATAAGAACTGATGAGGAAGGAAACAGTAACGGCATAATAGCTTCCTGGGCCAAGTCTTTTCCCCAGGGGTGATTTTAGTCCATGTCATGAGCACCAATGTGCTTGGGTCCCTTTCGGCATGCTAGCTCCTAGCCTCACTACTGGGTGCAAGAAGAGGGTGGTCCACCTCTTGCTTCCTGGAGGCTGAAGCGTGTTCCTGAGCCATTTCAATTCTTTCCTTCAAGGGTCTCTTCCAGGTTTCTGTCTGCCCTGATCATCAGGTGTTTGTTTAATTACTAACTTGAGGGTGCTCTGTATGGGCTCCAGTGAGGAGCCCTTCAGAGGTCCAATGAGTTAAAAAGGCCTGCTTCTATCCAGGCTATTTGTGTCTTTGGAGGCAATGGAGTACTTAATTTCAGTGTCAGCAAATTTGGAAGTATTTTCCATCATGATTTGAACTTTTGAATATTCTGGATTTTTGAAAGTGTTTTCCTGGGTCTGATGAGATCATGAGGATGCTCTGAACCATGAGCAGTTCCGCCCTTGCTGCCCACATTTGATAGCCAGTGTTCACTGCTGACCTCACTGTGGGAACACATCTCTGCTGTGTCAGGGGATTTAACTAAGGAGGGAAGAGCCATCCTGAATGTGCACAACACCAGCTCATAGACTGCAGTGCTAATCTAAACAAAATGGGAAATGAGATAGGCATTCAAGTTCATCTCTCCCTCCTTCCTGACTGCAGAAGCAACGCGATCAGCTGTCCCATACTTCTGCCACCATGCCTTCTCTGCCACGAGGGACTGCCCCTCAAACTATGAACCCTTTCCAGTAGCCTCTGTCTAGTATTTTTGTCACTGCAGAGAGGAAAGCAACCAATGTGGTGCCACAAGGAAGCCATTCTTTCTTCTCTGTCCATATGAACGCAGTCATTCACCCGTGGTTAATCTTAAGCCTCCTCTCTCTACTGCTTCCTGCGGTGAACCAGGTATTCAGCCGTGTGAGGGATTCTAAGGGCTCATGACTGTGCCTACTGGGGTGTTTGTCCATCTAGTGCCTAAAAAGCATCCTCTGTCATGGCCGTTACTGTCCTCATTCTGCCTCCACTGTTGTCTGATGACAATGGTTTCATCAGCATCCTGATGGTGAAGCCCCATCTCACATGCAGAGACTGTTTCCATGGCAGCCCTTTCTCTTGGATTGCCAACTCATTTTCCCCATTAGATGTCTGGTAATGCCTTATGACGGCTCAACACTTTAGATTATTAAAGCATAGGTGAGCTGCGTGGCTTCCCAGAGACCAGTGAGGAGGCCTCTGCCTCACTGGGAGCAAGAATCTGATTATTACCTGTTCCCGGGAGATTGCTTCTGCATGGAGAACAGTACCCATCACTCCCGAGTGGAGAGGTGGGGCGTGGGCCTGCACAATAGCTGGACCAGAGAGAACCAAAGGGAGGAAATGCACGAGGGAGGTGAGCTGGAGTGGCCCAGGCTCTGAACCAAGAGCACTTCCAGCTGGTAGCTTAGAAGGGGCCTGATGATCCTGGTGGATCTGTTGAGCAAAGTCAGGTTCATGGGGTCTTTGAAGTCAGAGCAAAGAAGGGCTCCAGGGTGCCTTTGGGGATTTGGTTGAGACAGAAACACATACACACAAAATGGAATGCCATAAGCTTAACCCAGAGTGTGTCCTCTGGAAAGACACGTTGCCACTGTTATTATGGCCATTGCTGTCATTTCTTGCTGTTGTCTTTGAGACTGAATCTAGCGCCTGACACACCAGGTGACCTATCTGTCATCATATCATGTGACTTATCCGTCACCGAGGGACTTCTCAGTGCTGGATTTCTCTTTCTGAGAGAATCTCTCTGCCCAGACTGACCTTGAACTTACTTTTTAGCTCATGGTGGCCATCCTCCTGCCTCAGCCTGATTAAAGCTTGTGCCGCCATACCCGGCTGAGAGGCATCATTCCAATAGCTGCCATTATGGCAGCCTTCACTGGAGTTTGACCAGGTTTGGCCGAGTCTCTGCAGCCTTTCAGCTTCTCACGTGTTCTCTGTCCTGTGCCTTCGCTGGCCCCCTCTGTCTTTGAGGGACTTAGTGTCCTCTCTAGAGCTGGCTGGTGATGATGGAGTCCCTCGGTCTGTATCTGCCTGAAAACTTATTTCCTCACATGGCTGTGAGGAACAGAATTCCACTTTGGAAGCTGCTTCCTTTGTACCCCCTAATGTGTTTTTTAATCTCCCTGCCTTCTGGGATGTATCTCTTCCGCTGAGAAGAGACCTGTCAATTTCAGTTAACATTGCTCCTTTGAAGGCCCTGGGACCCTTTCCTCTGGCGAATCTTGAGAATGTTTACTATTCCCTTCGCCTTCAGTTTGGGGAAGACTAGCGTGACTACCTGTGTGTGTGATTGTTTATACACTGCTCTTGGCTTGGTGAAGCTTCTGAGGTCTGTGCTTTTGACTTTAGTGGCTTTGGGAAGCCCTCTGCTGATCTGACACCACTTCTGCCCACAGAAGCAGCCCCTTCCTGACTGCTCGTTGTCACAGCCACGGTCACGTCCGCTCCCTGTGCTGTCGTTGCAGAAGCTGAATCATTTTTCTTCTTGCTGTCCTAACCTTGAGGCTTGGGATCATTTGCCTTCTGCACTGTTTTAAGGAGATTTGTTTATAGTTAAATAAACATTCATGGAGTCCACCTGTGTACCAGACACCATGCCACTTGCTGGAGAGTTAATGGTGAGCCAAAGACCTGTATCTCGTGGCTTCTCTTTAGTCCAGTAAAGAGGGTCATATCAGAAACGGCCTCAGTCCTGCACCGTGACTGCAGAGTTGCCCACCTGACACAGTGAGGAAGGTCCTTGGAGGCTGTGTGGGGATCTGCATGCAGGGTCCTCTTCACATGCATGGGGGGGTTCCCACATAGTGCCCATGCATGCTTCTGCTTCTCTCCAACACTGCTGCATGCGACCACGCTTTGGAGGGTGCTGATCAGCCATGCTTACAGACCAGCGGTGCAGGAGGAGAGAATGGCAGATGTGGAGAAAGCTTAAGAGCCTTTTAAAATTTAAACAGTGCTCATTGTCACAAAGGCTTCATGGCGCGTACAGTCTGGCTGCCTTGGAAGTCTATTCCCACGTGTTTATACAGGCGCTTCAAAGGCCTATTAGACCCAGCTCTTTGATGTACGACCAACCACTGCAGTGGTGACTAGCTGTTCAGTCAGACCTGAATCCAATGGGGAAAGGGACAAATTGGCTGTTTTATCTAACACTTTCAATATCAACTCACAATGAAGAGGGACGCTTTTCCCCACTTAAAAGCTACAAGATGAGTTTGCCATCAGGATAAATACCCAGAGCTGGATTAGAAAACAAAATCCGATCTATAGTAGCTGAAGGGAGTGGACCAAAGTCCCGGCAGGCTGTCTTCCCCATAAGGGGCTGCAACCAGTATGCCAGATAAGACACCAACCCCTGAGGATTTGGCGCTCTGGGCAGAGAAATGGTGTCATAGTCCCATGTTTGGGAAGCTGCGGGTATGTGTCTGGGTAGGAGGCAGATGCCTTGCAACCAGAGAAGTATTCTTTGTAATGCCTGAGTGGAGGTGATCGCTGGACTGGGTGATAGAGCTGGAGTCAGTGTAGAGAATGCCTCCACCCCATACAGGCACACTCTGCATTTTCTCTTGGAGAGGAGTCATGCTGGCTGCTTGTTGTAGGAGCACCTTAGGTACTTGTGATCAGAGCTCCATGGACGGGGTGCAGAGGCACACAGGGAGGAAGCTACACCTTGCCCAGGACTGAGGTCATCTGTCCTAGTCCATCCTTCCCAAATGCAGAGCTCCCTGGAAGCAGAGCTCCCACAGAAGACTCGATGGAGGACAATGGGGCATTCTGATGTTTCAAAGACTCCTTGGGAGGACTTTTCCTGTCCTTCTGCAACTGCCTTAACAAAGTCAGGATTTTAGCAACTGAAACTCCCTCTCAGGGGTCCGGACGTTGAGTTCCCAGATCCACCCATCAGCAGGCCTGGCTTCGGTGTGCCCTTGAGGATGTTGCACCCACAACTCACAGCATCATCCCTGTGCACATGACTATGACCAGGCTTCTTCAAGGACTGCAGGTCTGTTTGACCAGAACCCACCTCAGGTTGACCCAGTGGCCTCTTCAAAGGTCAAGTCTTAAGACACTCTCCTAATCATGCAGCAGGAGTTAGAGTTGCAAAGTAGGAATCTGGAATACAAAATTGGAAAGGCAATACAAATCCCCAAAATAGCTGTATAAAAATCCAAACAAAGATGAAATTCAAAAATTCTGTATGATTAAAATCACAATGAAAATTAAAAAGCAGAATGACAGATTGGGGAGGCATGAGCTTGCTCTATCACAACAGGATAATTGTGGTCAGACAGACACACATGCATGTGCACATATATACAGATACATACATATATACACTGACATGCATAATACACAAACACACATGCTTGCACATGCACACATACCATTATAAACCAGAAACTTGTTTCGAAATAACTTCTAAGAGATAGGTGGGCACGAATCACTCAGGGATCTCAAGTAATGATGCTGCCTTGGTTTTCAGACAGCAGAACGAACAAGGCTTCACATCCAATGCCCCTGACAGTGCTTCCGTCTCTTCAACCGTTCGGCAAAGGCTTGCTGATCCACATTGCCAGTCCCCTAGAATGGATTCATTTTTAAATGTCTACAGAGGGTGTAAATAGATACGAGTTATGTGTTGGACATTTTGTAAAACACAGCAAAATTACAATGTGTCAAACCTTTGACTTGGACATTTTACCCCTAACAGAGCCTGCAAAACAGACCCGTCTGTGTGACAGACCCCATGGGGAAGGTCATCTGAGGCATCCTTGTGAAATGTAACAAAATGTTAACACAGTCGGAACTGGGAGCATCCCTGCCGCTTTCTCGGAAACCTCCTGTTCATGCTGTTGACAAAATGGGGCAGTTCTATATGCATGGATGGGACATAATTATTCCGTTCCTCATTATTTGGAAAAAACAAAGACATAGTCAGAGTTTGTGATGCTGTCTATTATAGTTGGATCTAAAATGTACCCTAAAGACATATGAGTTAAAGACTTAGTCCCCAAGGCTGCAGTGCTCAGCTTTGGGTCTCCATGGCAGAGGTCAGACCATGAAACTTCTTCCTCCATCAATAGACTAAGTCCCTGATGGCCTCATAATCTGACTAGAAAGTGACAGGGATGGGGTTTGGCTGTAAAAAGTGGGCTTTTATGGACTGAAGGCAGGGGCTTCCTACTCCCAACCATCCTGCACTGGGTCCCAAAGCAACAGAGCCCAGTAACCCTGAACGGACTTCACTAGAGCCGTGAGCCTGGAGAAATAGTCCCTTCTTTGAAGTTGCTCTCCTCGGATATTTTGTTACAGCAACGTATTGTGACACTCTTTGTCATTCATGATAAAATCCACAGCCGATGTCCACAGTACTGTATTTCTAAGAATGCAACCTGACATCTGCTAATATGAGAAAGTGCAAGAGAATTAAGTTGGCACCTGGGAGACGGATTCGCGGGAACACAGTCCACCTTCCCACCTTGCACTCCACACCACGCAGACACTCCAGTCCCAGGCCAGTTGCATGGAGGTGGGTGTGGGGGTCGTCAGTTCTGAGCTTTTAATACAGCTTATTTCAAATGCTTCATGATGAAAATGATAAAATGAGCATCCACATGTCTTTTTTTCCTACTAAATGTTCCAAATAAAAGTTTCCCACACATTCATAGCTAAATTTGGTCCCTTTTTTTCTGTGACATCTATTTTATTCAGCACTTTCTACATCTGAAAGGAAAAGCAACTCAACTCAAGATAACTTGGACAAAGCCTAGGAGCTCTCTGACTCCCGTTTCTGAAAGCTTCTGAGGTAGCCTTCAGTCCTGCTTGGATCCAGAGGCCATAAGAATGCTGTCTCCCTGCTCCACACAGTTTGGAGCGGCTCTGCCTGCATCTGATTTGTGCTCAGATGAGTGCCAGCCTGGTGTCAGTCCTGTGTGTATTTGCACCTTTTCTCAGTCCTGTGACAAGATTGTTAAGGAAAGCAACTTGAGGAGCTTATTCCAGCTCACAGTGGAAGGGTGCACATATCGCCATGAGGAAGGCACACAGTGGAAGGATGAGGCAGCTGGTCACATAGCATCCCCGTCAGGAAGCAGACTGAGGCGGCACAGGCACACAGCTTGCTTTCTTCTTCCCCTTTGAGGGGATCCTGCCTGCACAAGATGGTGTTTCATTAACCACCTGATGCACCCTGAGGTCTACTCCAGGATGACTCTAAAGCAAGTTGAATTGATCATTCAAATTATCGACCACCACAGAAAGATCTCACGCAGACTGCCCCACACGCTGGGATGTCTGATGGTGAGCTACTTGCTGTAGCTAATCCTTCATCCTTCAGCTTCCTGTGCACCAGTATTGAACCGAAAGAACTCTAGATTAAAAACTATTGAGCAAGAGCAGGTCATAGGCGATGTTGTTCAGAATGTCCTGTTTCTCATCGGGAAGCATAGTGATCCATCGGGAAGCATGATGGTCCATCGGGAAGCTTGGTTATCTACTGGGGAGTGTGGTGATCCATCGGGGCATGATGGTCCATCGGGAAGCATGATGGTCCATCGGGGAGCATGATGGTCCATCGGGAAGCATGGAGGTTCATTGGGGAGCATGGTGATCCGTCGGGGAATATGGTGATTCATCGGGAAGCAGGATGGTCCATCGGGGAGCATGGTGGTCCATCGGGAAGCATGGTGGTCCATCGGGAAGCTTGGTGGTCCATTGGGGAGCATGGTGATCCATCGGGGAACATGGTGATCCATCGGGGAGCAGGATGGTCTGAAACACATCAGATCTTCCAGTATCTAATCGGAAAGCATGATGGTCCATTGGGAAGGTTGGTGGTCCTAAACACATCACACCAGACCTCCCATACATCATGTTTCCTCCTTGGCAATAGCAGGGAGACCCTGGGTGGAGGGCTGAGGATGCTTGTGATTGTGGTTTTCCACGGAGGCCAATGAGTTTGGTTTCCTTACCTTGTTACAGTCCAGGCTCCACACCACCTACTGCTGAGTGGGGGTGAGGTGTGAGGTTATTAGAGACTAGTCCCTGAGAGGGAGGAAAGCTGGATGAGGGTCACTGCCTGAGTGGAGTTGAGAATGCAGCACCAGTCAGAATTCAGTGGGTTTGAAAGGGTCACAGGCCCTCCTGCTGCCCTAGGCAGGAGCTGGAGACCCGCCCCTGGTTCTGGGCATGGAAGGGAAATTCACCCCTGGTCTCTGCAGACTGCACTCCCTGGAGCAAGCTTGTGTTTTACGCTCAGCTTTGAGGGAGATAGTGGCCAGCATCCCCACTGCTCACACACTCTCAGGGATGGCTGTTTTCTGCCGAGTTTTGCTTTGTATTTTAGTAACACTGTGGGCCCTTGCTTTTCAAATCTGAACCTTCCTAGTAGCAAATACTGTGGTTTTGTGAGAAGGGCTAATGGAGTAATTCCAAGCCTAGTCAATGAAACTGCCTTGGGCACACCTCCAAAGGTTGGAATTCTATTTCCTTTCCATGGAAAAAATGCACTGAGCATGGAAGATGGGTTTTTGTGTTGGTATTGTACTGAGAGGACAATTTCCACTAATCCCTCTTGGAAACCAGAGCTGGACTTCAGAGTGTTTGTGTGTGTGTAAGAGAGAAAGAAGGAGGGGGGAGGGAGGGAGAGAGAGAGAGAGGTGTGCACATTTTATATAGTGACTATTACTACCTTCAGTTCACATTTTCAACATAGGTTCTATTTTCTTATCTTCTGCAAGGTTGTATATGTATCTGTAGATATTTCTAATAGCACTAAACAGTGATTTGTTCTAAAAGACACATTAAATGGTGTCGAATTTACAGTATTCAATTTACCACCAGCAACGAGAGCTCGGGGGCGAGTGCTGAGATTTCTCTATTGTTTCTTTTCATCCTCCCGAGGTAACCAAGGCTGCTTTCAAAAATTATTCAGTATAATTATGATATGTGATTTTGTTTCCACACTGAAGTAAAATTAGGTTCATTTCTTTCAGCTGTTGGGGTCTTTTTTTGTGCCTCTTGATGGTCTTAAATATATAAAACGTATTGGGTTTCAGATGCTCAGAGTTCTTATTTGACCACCTCCTTCAAGATTTTGATTTGGAAGCTTCTAAAGGCAGCAATTTTATACAGGGGGTTCTAATGGGTGTGTCAGGCTTTCCCATGTCCCTGGAGAAGATAAAAGAGAAAAACAACACCCAAAGTGTGACTTTTGACATGTCATATTACTGAGAGGTCCCCCCCAAATCCAGGTTTGAGAAATTGTCATAGGGGAACACCTGGATTAACCCGATGTGATAATGTCACAGTCGTCTGTGTGAAGAAGCACGTTCCCTCTGCTTCGCAGTACGTACCTCAGATGATCTGCTCTTGAAGACTCTGCAGTCTACAGGGCGCCAAGGTCCTAAAACCTGGGATCAGCACAGCACATAGCCACATGTCTCCAAGGAGGGGCAGCACGGCAGGCAGGTGACTCGGAACATGAATGTGGTCAGGCCAAAGGCGTGTGTGCCCTGGGCTGAAGCACGGTGTTCAGAGCTGTGTGTGTCGCATGCGCGGCACCTGAATCGTCTGCTGCATGGAAAGAGGACATATTTTCTTTCCTTAGGAACACGAGCCTTTGTGGATGTTGCTTGAAGGTACCGCATGCTCTTATTTTGCCTCATAAGTTTAGAAAGCGTATAGATAAAATATACAAGGAAGAGACTAAATAAACATCTCAGATCTCTGAACAATATCAGAGCGAATGGCCCAATAAAGGTGCAATCAACTGTCTTCGAGTCTGTGATATTTACTATGCAGTCTACTCAAATATAGAAAAGAATAAGGAGAAAGATGGAGAGATACAGTTTGGAATACAGTATACTCCCCCAAAGCACATTCAAGGAAACGAAAAACACAGACAGTGGGACGGGTCTCTTCAGAGAGTTCTGAGCCAGTGAGAAGAATGTCTTCCTCAGACAACACAAACAGGCATCTATAGTGTGGTTCTGCACAATTATTTTAATATTCAGAATTACTCAGTGCTTCAATATTGGTGGAGACCACTCTACAAAACAACATAAGTGTACAACCAAACACTTTCCCCATATAAATTTTGTTTCTTACTAATGTTTCATTTGATTGCCTGTAGGAGGTATTGGTTGTGTCAAACCAAGAGACCAAACAGAATCAAGTGTAAGCTTGCTATATTTTTGCTTTTTGTTGCTATGATAAACACCATGATTGAAAGCCACTTGGAGAGAAATGAATTTATTTTAGTTTATCCTGTTAGGTAACAGGCCCTCCCGGAGGGAAGACATGGCAGGAACTCAAGGCTAGAACCTAGACAGAAACTGTGGGGGAACCCTGCTTTCTGGCTTGCTCTCTGACTCATTCCCTGGCTCATGCTCAGCTTGCTTTCTGTGATGGTTTGAAACAAAATGGACCCCAAAGTGAGTGGCACTGCTAGGAGGTGTGACCTTGTTGGAAGAAGTGTGTCACAATGGAGGTGGGCTTTAAGGTCTCTTTTGCTCAAGCTTCCCTCAATATGACAGTCAGTTGATTTCCCTCTACCTGCAAGATATATGACTCTCAGCTATTCCTCCAGCATCACATCTGCCTGCACACCACCATGCTCCCTGCCATGATGATAATGGACTGGACCGCTTAAGTAAGCGAGCCTCCTCAATTAAGTGTTTTTCTTATAAGAGTTGCCATGGCCATGGTGTCTCTTCACTGCAATAAAAACCCTAACTAAGAAACTTTCTTATACAGCTGAGGCCCAGAAGTCTAGGGCTGGTACACCCACGATGGGCAAGGCCTTCCCACATTAACTGGAAATTAAGAAGATGTCACATAAACATACACACAGGCCACCCTGTTAGATGTATTTCTTCAGTTGAGGATCCTTCTTCCTGGGTAACTCTAGGTTCTGACAAGTTGACAAAACATCAGCAAACTAACCAGCAAAAATACAGTTAAAAAATAATAAATCAATGTTGATTCTATTAGCTATATGAGAATAGAAGGAGAAACTGGGCATGAGGCATGTAGAATGTACTATCTCTTTAATATTTCTGTAAATACAAAAGAATTCTAAAAATACTGTTTACTGAAATTAGTAACAGCAAAAATAGTGGAATAATTTCCTTCAATGAGAAGCCTAGACCCAAATATTGCAATGGTGAATTCCACCAAAAACATAAATATGATGATATTAGTCACAGACCTATTATTTACCAATTCTCCATAAATGGAATTGGGGGTGTCCTGGTTAGTTAATATTGTCAACTTGGCATGATCAAGGGTCACCTGGAAAGCACAAATCACCATTGAGAGACTTCCCAGACCAGACTGGCCTGTGGCCATGTCTGTAGGGTATCATCTTGGTTGTTGACTGACGCAGGAGGCACAGACCGCAGTGGATTATATAAGAAAGTTATGAGTTATAAAAGAAAGTTGTCTGAGCACAAGCAAGGGAGCGAGCAAACCAGCAAACAGCTTCCTCCATGGTCTCTACTTCAGGCCCTGTTTGATTTCTTGCTCTTACGTCCCTATGTGATAGACTGTGACTCAACAGTATAATAAATCCTTTCCTCCTTCAAGTTGCTTTTGGTAATGATGTTTATCACAAAAAGGGGATAAACTAGAATAAGAGGAAACATTTCTCAAATTCTTCAACACTAATGTTTCTTTGATAACAAAACAAAATAACCTCTGTACAAAAAAAAAATCCCAAAAAACTACAGACAATTATCTCTTGCTTTATAGACATGGAAACCTTCAACAAAACACTTCTCAAATCCAGCAAAGCTTAAAAATCAATCATGTACCTCATGTAAGCAAGTAGCATTGTGCTCAAAATGCAAGGTTGGTTCAGCTTCCAAAGTGATTGACACACCACATCATTTTAACAGAATGAAGGGGTGAGATGGAACACCAGCATGGCTACTTTAATGTACACAAGTCAACTGATAAAGTTCTTGTCAAAAAATTGGCAATCAAGAAGTGGAAAGGAACTTGGCGTGTTAAAGGGCATCCATAAAAAACCCACAAGTAGCTTCAAACCTAGTGATAAATAGTAAATTATTTTCCTTAGGTCATGAATCAACCAAACAGGCTTTTCTTCATCTGGGGTTGTAGAGAAGCTCTTCTGAGAGCAATTAGCAGGGAAGGAAGTAAGAAGAATATGAATTGGAAGTGAAGAATAAAATGGTCTCCATTTGGAAACCATGATGTATATGGAGCAAAGAGCAAAGCCTGATCAATCCACTGAGGTACTCTTAGATATTATAGCTAACTTCAGCAAATTCCAGAGTATAAGATTAACATGCAAAATTCAATCACCATTGCTTTACATTAGCAATAAATAACTCCTACATGAAATTATATAATACAAACAAAACAGCAATGAAATGCATAACAAAATATTGTGCTCTGGTTATACTATGAGTATGTCCCTGAAGGGCTCACAGGTTAGAGGTTTGGTCCCTGCTGTGGCAAACTTGAGTGATGGACCTCTAAGAAGAGTACATCTAATTTTGCTTTCTACTTCTGCAATAGACACCATGACCAAAATCAACTTAGGGAGGAAAGGGCTTATTTCACATTGCAGGTTATAATTCATCAGCTGGGGAAGTCAAGACAGGAGCCTGAGTGATGTGGATTGTCTTTCTGTGTATATGTGTTGCTTTTGTCAGTTAATAAATAAAGCTGTTTTGGCCAATGGCTTAGCAGAGTAAAATCAGGCAGGAAATCCAGAGATATATAGAGCAAGTAGGCAGAATCAAGAAGATGCAATGTAGCTGTCAAAGAAAAAAGATGCTGCTGGAAGCTTACCAGCAGGCCACGGACTCATGGTGATACATAGACTAATAGAAGTAGGTTAATTTAAGATACAAGAGCTAGCTCAAATATGCCTAAGCTAGTGGCTAAACAGTGTTAAAATTAATATAGTTCCTGTGTGATTATTTGAGTCTGGGTAACCAGGAAGTGAATGAGCAGTCTCCATTTACATAATGATGGTCACTGTCTGGGGCATGGATACACATAAGATCTAAAAAAGATTAAGAAATAAAAGAATAGGGCTTCCAGACCCAAAATTGGGAGTCAATTGAAGCTTCTTGGTAGCTGAATATTTTCAGATAGGTTCTGTTTGCTGGTAGTGAGCAGAGGCAGGGCCCCTTTAAGAGAAGGCTTCCTGATTCAGCATTAGCAACAAAAACTGCATGACTTCTTTAAGAGACTGCTTCCTGTTTCACGCTGGCAGCATGAACTCTGGCTCTTTCGGAAGGTCCTGTATTTAAATGGGGTTTGTGAGCAGTGTGCTACCAATTTCATAGACCTGAAGCTTATGCCCTGAATCTGGAGCTGTAAGCATGGATTGCAGAACTGGCAATAAATATACCTCTACCATATTGGAAAACCAAGAGAGGTAAAGACAGCATCCAAGGCCACTGCGCCCAAGCTGCTTACCATTTTAAAAGTGCTACTGGTCAGAAAATAATTACAGATACACAATAGGACAGATTCAGACCAAAATAAGGAGACCTCTAAAAAGTTTTTGGTGTTGGATAAATTTACATGGGCTTAAGATAGAGAGTTAATAAAGAATACAGACAGTCATAGATTAAAATAATAAAGATAATGAAATAAATACTAAAAAGTAATAGAGTAATAAAAATGTCATGTAAAGGTGGAAAATACACAAAGAGTCTGAATTATGCATATAATTGTGTCTTGAATTTTGTGACTGCAGAGAGATATTTGATTCTGGGCTCTGCTAAGCTAAACCAACATATATATATTAAAGGTATCTTAACTTCAAAATTTGAGTCTAAGGATATGTTACTTTGTTTTCACATAGAATGAGAACCTGCTGATTCCCTCTAGACTAATGTGGTTTAATGAAACAAGACCCCTGAAAGGTCTCTGTGAATTCTACAATTACCTCACCCAACAAACAGTAGGAAGCAGTTTGGATAAAACAATGACCAAGTTTCCAAAATGATTTTTTTAAATATTTATTTTTATTTTCAAATGGTTAGTTATGAATATTTAATGATCACAGTCAATTTCTTTAAAAAATAAGGGGGTATGATATAGAAATAAATACTTTATATTGGTATGGACTTTGGTTTATTGATGCAAATTTAAGGTCTATTTGTTATACCGTATACATGTATTTCTGTTCTTGTTTAAGGCCTTGTGTTTGTATAGCTCATTTAAAAATATAATGTATAGTTAAGGAATACAGATTAATAAGTAATCATCTATAATAACCAAACTTCTAATTGCATTAGTCAGGATTTCTAAATATACAGAGAGATGTTAGTAGAAAGTCTTCAACACTTCAAAGACCTACAGAATATGGCATTTAGAATGCTTTGGGAACTTCAGCTTTTCTCAGTAGGGAGACACATCTGCTTCTAGCAGCACCAGTTACTTCAGAGAGGTTGATGGGCACTGAGAAAGCTTCTTACCTTCAATGTGACAAGGCTAGTCATTTGGGCAAGAAACCGATCTTGCCTAGACTGCTTGATGGTGTGCTGTATAAACTAGACATGCAGGACCCACAGGAAAATGACTGCTGAACTTGCCAAAAGAAGGTGAGACAGTACTTTGGGATTCTTGCTCCACCAAAGAAACTGCCAGACATTCTGCAGGACACAAGAAGAAAGTGACTGCCATACTGCCAACATAGGTGGAACTGTCTTTGAAATTTCCTGTTTTGTGGAAAAGTCTGATGAACTCTCTATGGGCCTGTAGGCTGAAGATGGATGCCCAACAGTACAGAAGAACTTTGGGTGACTGTCCAGGCAGAAAGATGTCTCTGTCAATTCTAGAACTTTGGAAGTTGCTTGCAGTGCACTTCCTCTTTACTTAGGTAATATTATATCCTTCTAGGGTCTTTGACAGAGTTAAAAACAGATAGTTATAGTTTTCCTTATTTATGACAAAAGATAAATTAGATATGAAACTTTAGACTCATAAAGAAATATTTTAACTGTAATTCTTGTTTGATACCTGTTTTGTTATATGTAATTTTACTATGTTAAAGTTAAAACCTTCCCTTTTATTTAGACAGAAAATGGGAAATGATGTGGGATGTCCTTCTGTATATGTATTGCTTTCATTGGTTAATGAATAAATCTGGTTTGGTCAATGGCTTAGTAGAGTAAAGTCAGGCAGGAAATCCTGACGGAAATATATAGACAGAGTAGGCAGAGTCAAGAAGATGCAATGTAGCTGTCAAAGGAGAAAGACACCGCCAGAACCTTACTGGTAGGTCATAGATTTGTGGTGACACATAGATTAATAGAAGTGGGTTGATTTAAGATATAAGAACAAGCTGAAAATACACCTAAGCTATTGGCCAAATAACATTAGAACTAATTATAGTTCCTGTGTGATTATTTATGTCTGGGCAGCCAGGAAACAAATGAGCAGTCTCCGTTTATGCTTAAGACTGTAGTTGGAGTAGAAACCATGGCAGAATGCCACTAACTGGCATTGCCTTTGCCTTGTGGTCAGTCAGTCACCTTTCTTATGCAGTGCAGGCACACCTGCTCAGTAGTGTCTTCATTGGCAGTGCGTTGGATCCCTCTATATCAGTTAGCAATCAAGAAAATGCCCCACATACATTCTCACATACCAGTTTGGTGGAGGCAATCACCCAAATACGACTCCCTCAGACAACTGTGGGCTGTGTCACGTGGGGCTTACTAGAAGATTCCTAGGCCACTGGCGTCAGACCTACTGAAGAGATTGGGGTGGCCCTCTTGACAAGTTCTTTACCTCTCTCCAAATAGCTCCAAGTCCTTTTCTAGCTTCCTGTCTCTTGATGTCTCCAGCACTTTTACAGGATCTCTTACCACAATGTGCCTGACAGAAGACCGTGGATGCGACCGTTCAGTCTGGTCTTGGTCTTGGACTTTTAAACTCTGAACCATGAGCTAGCTAGGTCATTCTTTATGGACCTCCCAGCTTCAGGTTTTTTTTTTCTGGTAGTTCCAATGTATGTGTGGACACATGAAATGATTATCACAATCAAAATCATAAGTACAATTACTCTTAACAAAAGATTTCTTGCAAATTTATAACCATTCTTTTCAACCGCATCTCACCTATCTTCTCATCTCCTGTTTACATGTAACTAGTGATCTAAGGTTTTTAACTATTAATCCATTTTATTTTGTACAATTTTATTTATTTATTTATTTATTTTTCTCAAAGTTTATTAAAATACAAAAGTCTCCATTTCCGCCCCTCCTCCCAACCCCCTCCCACTCCCCCCACTCCCTCCCTTCCTCCCTCTCCATCCCCAAGAGCAGTCAGGGTCTCCCACCCTGTGGGTAGTTCAAGCTCCTCCCCCCTCCCTCCAGGTCCAGGAAGATGAGCATCCAAACAAACTGGATCCCAGAAATCCAGTATATGCAGAGGAAACAAGTCCCAGTGTCATTGTCAATGGCTTTTCAGAAAGACTCCGGGCCAGCCACATTCAGAGAATCCAGCCTCATTCAGAGAATCTGGCTGGATCACGTGCTCGCTCAATCCCAGTCACTGGCTTTGGCGAACTCTCATTAGATCAGTCCCCTTGTATCAATGGGTGATCGCACCCCTCGCGGTCCTGATTTCCTTTTTCATGTTCTTCCTCCTTCTGCTCCTCATTTGGACCTTGGGGGACTCCGTCCGGTGCTTCAATGTGAGTCTCCGTCTGTATCGCCATCCCTCGTCGGATGAAGGTTCCCTCTGATCTTGCCTTCCTTGCTCACGTTCTCTTTCCTTCTGCTTCTCGTTTGGACCTAGGGAGTTAAGTTCAGTGTTCCAATGTGGGTCTCCGTCTCCGTCTCCATCCATCGCCAGATGAAGGATCTATGGTGATAAACAAAATATTCATCAGTATGGTTATGGGCCAAGGCCAGTTCAGGTACCCTCTCCTCTGTCCAGAGAACAATCTGGGGATCTCTCCTTGGACCTGGGATCCCATTTATAATCAAGTCTCTAGTAAACCCTAAACTGACTCCCTTAGTTGAGATACATTCTTCCCTGATCCCATATCTATCCTTCCTTCTTCCTCCCTTCCCAGTCCCCCCGAGCATTCCCCATTCCTCCCCTGCTCCCTTCTCTCTAACGCTCTCCCCTTCCAACAACCCTCCTACCCCCCCATGCACCCGAGGTTACCTGGGACTCTTGTCTATTTCCAATCTCCAGGAGGAAAACTACCTGAATTTTCTTCAGGTTCACCCTCCTATCCAGCTTCTCTAGGATCACAAATAATAGGCTCAAAGACCTTTAATTATGGCTAGAATCCATTTATGAGTGAATACATACCAAATTCCTCTTTTTGGGTCTGGCTTACCCGACTCAGTAAAGCGTTTTCTTTTCTTTTTTTTATTGTTTTTTTTATTATTTTTTTAATTTTTTTATTTAATTTTTACTGGGAACCCCTCCAGAATCAAGTCTCTTGCAAACCCTAAAATGGCTCCCTTAGCTGAGATATAAACCTCCCTGCTCCCCCAATCATCCTTCCTCCCTCCCCCCTCCCATTCCCCCAAGCCTTCCCCAATCCTCCCCCTCTCCCCTCTCCCTGACCATCTTCCCTTACTTCCACACCCCCATCCCCCATGCACCCGAGTTTGCCTGGCAATCTTGCCTAGTTCCACTATCCAGGAGGATAATTTTTTTGATTTTCTTCAGGTTCACCTTCTTATTTAGCTTCTCTAGGATCACAAATTATAGACTCAAAGAGACCTTTAACTATGGCTAGAATCCACTTATGAGTGAGTACATACCATATTCCTCTTTTTGGGTCTGGGTTACCTCACTCAGTAAAGCGTTTTCTATTTCCATCCATTTGCATGCAAAATTCAAGATGTCATTGTTTTTTTACCGCTGAGTAAAACTCTAATGTATATATGTTCCACACCTTCTTTAACCATTCTTCTATTGAGGGGCACCTAGGTTGTTTCCATGTTCTGGCTATTACAAATAGTGCAGCTAAAGCAATGGATAGGAATTAACACACACACTGGGTAAAAGAATTCAAAAACTTGTTAGAATGAGTTAAAAAAGAACTAAAGCAAATCAAAAGATCTCTTATGGATAACCCATTTTCATGCCAATTGAAATGGTCACATTCATAGTAAAATACATAAAAAGAGTTATTCAGTGTGACCACATTGGAAGAGGGACAAAATTGCAGGGACCCACTCTAAATCCATCTCTAGTTTCCTAAAATGAGGCCAAAGTTTAAATAGAGGGCTAAGGGGACCCACATTTATACAGTCCAGTGAGGATGTGGTTCTACCTCCCACTAACCCATCATGCCTCGGCTTCAGTCTTGTCCTGAAAAGAGGTCTGACAAGTTGTTGGAACTCTGTGGAATCACTTTCCAGGAGACAATGTCTGCTGTGGCCTTTTCTTTCTCTTCACAAGAAATTCTCAGGAAATTCCCACGTCCTGGGGTCCACTGTGCCTGATAGCCAGATTGGGGGACACCGGTCTCCTTATGCTGTCTTCATCGCCACCATGTCACTTCCACCACATACAGCGCTAACTTAAACGGGGGGGGGGGGACCTACATGTAACCCTGCAGACACCATGACGATGGCTTAGACGGAAGCACGGGTGTGATCGGCATCTCGGGACTGAAAACAAAAGAGGGACAAACAGGCAGACTGGACTTCCTGCTAAGTTCTTATGCTCCGAAGCCCAACAATATCAAGAAGGAATAAACTCGCAGAATGGAGAGAATGCAGCTCGCATAACTGATGAGGGACATGGACATGTATAAAGGACTCTTATATAAAGAATAAAAAGTGCATTGTTTCAAAGTGAGCAAACCCGGAAACAAAACCCAGACCTGAGTAGCTCTCAGCACTGACCTCCGGGGGAGGGAGAGTCAGTTTTCTCTGCAGTGTGGGTCTGGGTAGATTACTCATGCCCCATCCTACACCTGTGCACATACTGCCAGCACTAATTGGATCCTCTCAGGATTACAAAGAAGGAGGGGGAGGAAAAGGTAAGGAGGGAATGTGGTTGCTTGCGAGGGGGCCGTGGGTGGGCCTGGAGAAGTTGAGGGGAAAGCAGGGGTATAAATGATCTAAACACGTTGCACACATGTATGAAATTAGCAATTAGCAAATAAATGGTAGAAGAAAGATAGCAAGTGATCACGAAGAGTTGGAGAAAAGAGCCCCCGAGCACATGCTCTGAAAACCGTGTAGGCAACAGTGACAGATCTTCGGAATTTCTATACGGAAGCTTCATTCTGCGTGAAGCTTCTGCCCTAATGCCCGCTGCTGTCATTTTGCACAATAGCTCTGAAGGAAAACACAACACAAATGTCTTCCAGACAGCAAATGCTTAGAGAGAATGTGTCATTGTCCCATGCTGGAAAGGAATGTGGTGGCAAAAAGGACTGGGCATTGATGTGTGCTGAAATATACCTGAAAAACATGGTGTTCAGTGAGGAAGCTGGTCACAGGGACTGTGTGCTGTGTGTCACATGACCTGTCCAGAACAGGTTATCCATACAGGCAGAGCATTGATTAATGGTGGCCTAGGATGGAGGACACATGGCAAGAGGCATTACCATGTTTCTTTTTGGGTGGTATCTATGTCCAAAATGGCTGATGATTGGCAACCAATGCAGTTCCACTAAAAGAAATGAACCATTGTGTTCTGCCTGAGTAAGTTCTTACAACAGATGAGGTTTCTATGATTTGTTAAAATGACAGAGTGACATGAATATGGGTTATGTAGGGACGCTGTGCTATCTTCATGTTTGCTTTTGTAATTTGTAATTCTTAGAATGAAATCAGTTTATGATTATAACATTTCTTTAGCGCTTGTTGTATGGGTGAGGGCTCCTGCTGCCACCCAACCAAACAACTCTGGTTCCAAGGACAGTACTGTCCCCAGCAGAGGACGCTGGGCAGATGTGCAGCCTGCCCTTCCTCCACTTCTCAAGCCACCTCCTTCCCCAGCATCACTGCTCTTATCCCAGTGACAGAAAAGTTGTCAAGTGTCACAAGGCAAACGAGTCTCCGAGCTGGAATGAACTGCCCTCGGGCAGCAGTCAAATGAGTGCATCTCTCCGTTAATTCTGTATCATTGTGAGGTGAACAGAGAGTGGACTGTCGAAAGCACATCGTTTACAGCATATTTATTTATACGTAATTTTCCAATTATGCATGTGTGTGGAAGTACATACCCTGAAGAAGCATAAAAATATTTCTCTTGTTAATAACACAATGCATCATCTATGGAATGAAGCAAAACACAGTTCTATTGCATTTAAGCCACAAAAATAAAAATTAAGTACTAATGTGTATTTTCTCAACCTGAAATTTTAATTGAACTGCCCTCTACCAAGGGATCAAATGGTGCATGAATTGTGTCAGCAATCAACATTCAACCTAAGCAATGGAAAAGGAGAATCCTATCAGTAGCAGAAGACCACTGACTCTGTGGTGTGCTATTCCCTGTCAGGTTGCTGGCCCTCACCTCCATCTCAAGGCAGGGTAATTAAACAGGCTGATGAAACAAGAGCAGGCGTCAGGAAACACCATGGCGGAAATCCAGATGCAGCCATCAGGGTTGCGGATCTGACTGTAGCACTTGCTTTCCTCAGCAAGTTCGAATCGATGAGCCAGACTCTGAGATCGAAGAGGACTGTGATGGAATGCCACTGTATGAAGTAATTGGCCTCACAGATCTGCCCAAATGAGTCATGAAACTATTCATCAATAGCCTTGGCTGTGACTATGAGCAGTTACATGGGTGGCTCAGGGGACAGTGATCAGAAAAGCTTACTGTACAATTCCTTTGGCAACACATTAATCATCTTCACCTTGAACTAGGAGCGTCGGGGAAGAAACAAACACCACTGTCACCGTGGAGCCAACTAACAAGGATCTGGCTCCTCACTGATACAGATAAATGCAAAGTCTAAATGGCTTGTGGAAGGGGGAGAGGCTGACTGCTTTCCCTTTGGTAAAGATGTTCCTTTTGGCCTCCATGTATTGATGGGTGCAGAAGGCAGGTGCATGTTGGCCAAGGAGGTCATGGATGTCTTCTGTTCTGCTTGCAGTACTTTTCTGTGAGGTTCTGTCATGAAAGGCATCCTGTCTGAAAAGTTCTGAGTCACACAATCTACTTATGTTTGCTTTGAGTAAAGAGGACTTAACTGGAGGGAAAGCCCAGTCATGGGACACTCCATTAGTTAGCAAATAGACGTGTGTGTGTGTGTGTGTGTGTGTGTGTGTACATGCATTTGGATTTTACTGAATTATTTTATACAGTTGGAGGCTTGGTAGCACCACAATGCCTACCTGTAGAGGCTAGAGACCCAGAGAAATCCAAGAATATGGAAACCTAAAACAAGGATGGAGCCCTGATGCAGCCCAGATCCAAGACTGAAGACCTAGTCCCCGAAGCATTGCTGTTGTGCGCTCACATTTAAAGGCCAATAGTAAACCTGAAATCTGATGTCCGTGAGGGTCCTCACTGCAGTTGTACTGCTCAGGGGGAGCCCAGTTTGCATGCATGCCAGGTGCAAGAATGGAATGACCCCCCAGGCTTTCGTGTTTGAACAATGGTGGTGCTAGTGGTGCTGTTTAGGGCAGTGGTGGGGCCCAGCTGTGCTGTGGGACAATGGTTTTACCCTGTAAAGGTTTGTTTCTTGTACTTGTTTAACAAAGTGCTGATTGGTCAGTAACCAGGCAGGAAGTAGAGGTAGGAAAGCCATGCAGGAAGTAGAGGTGGGGCAATGAGAACAGGAGAATTCTGGGAAGAGAAAGCCCAGTCTACAGTCATCATCCAGGCCCAGAAGAAGCAAGATGTGACTGCCTCATCGAAAAAGGTACCAAGCCATGTGGCTAACACAGACAAGAATTATGAGTTAATATAATTTTTAAGAGTTATTATGATTAATGTAGACCTCTGTGTATTTCTTTGGGACTGAAAAACTGTGGGACCTGGTGGGATGGAAACCTCGGTCAACAAATGGCGCCCATGTGGACAACTGTATCCACATAAAGCCTGAGAGAGCTTGGGAAGTAATTCTATACAGAAAAGAATGGAGTTAAGCACAGCTTATTGGTAGCAGCACTTTCTCAGGTGGCTCTGTTTGCTAGAGGCAACAAGCACATCTCATTTAAGAGAGGCTTCCTGACTCAGCTTTAGCTGTGAAACCTTGCAGCTCTTTTAAGAGGCCCTGCCAGCAAACACTTAAATGGTGTTGATGAATAGCTGGCAGCATGCTTCTTGGTGGTGGCAGGGACCTTGAAGTGCCATAAAGTTGTAGCAATAAACATGGCTCTGGCCGGTACCTCTACCATGAGACTAGACTCTCAGAAAGTTAAGGAATGGGCTCGATCCATGGCCTTAATTCTAGCCACAGCTTTAATCTTAGCCACATTGTTTAGCAAATTAAAATTGTTTAGCTAATTAAAGACTCATGTGGTCAAAAAAAAGAGATATACAGTAAAGATAGATTCAGATGAAGAAAACCTCTAAATGGTTTACACTGTGTTTATAAATATATGCAGGCTTGGGAGAGAAAAGAAAAAGGGTAAAGTTCTTAAAATTAAAAAAAAAAGGAAGAGAACAGTTGGGTGTGGTGGAACACATCTTTAATGACAACATTTGGAAGGCAGAACGAGACAAATCTCTGTGAGTTCAAGGACAACCTGGTCTACAGAGTGAGTTCCAGAACAGCCAAAGATATACAGAGAAACCTAGTCTCAAAAAGCCAAAAATTAAAAGTAAGAATAAAAGAACTAGAATTTAAAATAAAGCCAAGTAAGACGGAAAACACACAGAGAATCTGGGTAATGTATGTTATTCTGTTCTCTTTGAATTATTTGATGACTGAGGAAGGAACAACAGCTGCTAAAAGACATTTGATTATAAATGCTGCTGAATTAATCCAAAATATATATTTTGAAAATACCTTGACTTTTAAATATAACCCAAAAGATATGTTACTTTGGATAAAAGGTTTTGCTTTTGTTTCTGCCGGAAATGAAAAGCTGTGGATTCAATCTGAGTTAAGAAAAATCAGGTGTGATCAAGGAAGACCACCTGAGAAATCTCCAGTAGGACGAATGGCCCAGATGTCTGAGTGCTACGTCTAGAACAGTTTCAAGACTGCTGCCTGAGATGATCAAGCCTCACAGAATAGTCCATTCAGGACTTGACCATAATTCAAAATTTTCTTTAGGTGCCCATATGATCACCAGGGCCCCCAACAAGCAGGAAGTATCCTGGAAAACTATGCTCACATTCCCTAAAAATGGATTATGGATGTTTGCCTTTGTTTAGAATGTTGGTTACAAGGTGTGTAGTAATGGTGAAGAAGAAAGCTAAACAAGGGAGATTCAGGATTCTTGTTTTAATGAGGGGGGGGAGTGCTGTGGGACAGTGGCTTTACCCTGTAAAGATTTGTTTCTTGTACTTGTTTAATAAAATACTGATTGGCCAATAGCCAGGCAGGAAATATAGGCAGGGCAACCAGGCAGGAATTATAGGTGGGGCAATGAGAACAGGAGAATTCTAGGAAGAGAAAAAGCTCAGTCTGCAGTCATCACCCAGATACAGAGGAAGCAAGATGTGACTGGCTCACCAAAAAAGGCACCAAGCCATGTTGCTAACACAGGCAAGAATTATGGGTTAATATAAGTTATAAGAGTTGATAAGAAGCCTGAGCTAACAGTCCAACCAGTTTATGATTAATGTAGACTTCTGTGTATTTCTTTAGGACTGACTGACTGTAGGACCTGGTGGGACAGAAACTTTGGTTAACATAGCTGGACACCAGATGGCAAATCTTTGGGGTTTATACACCACTTCTTCTGGCTGAAGCTCTCAGCTTCCAGTCTCCCACTGCCACAAACTTCCACACTTCTCCTATGACTTCTCAAGCCATGAGCCCCAAGTAAATTCTTTCTTTCTGAAGTTACTTGTGTCAACAAAGTAACTAGTTCAGTGGGCCTCTACCTCCTCTGCTTTTGCTCCATGGAGGACCCAGCATCTTGGGTAGTTCTTCCAACCTTCAAGGCAGGAGTTCTCATAGTTCACTGACTGCTGAGTGTTTAGGGAACACCCTCATAGACACAGGAATTTCTGAGCATTTCTCACACCAATCAAATGCACAAGTTTAACCTTTGAATTCTTGTGTAGTGGTAATGTTCCAGGCTTAGAAGAGCTGGACATGTTTCTGGCTTGTTGCCACGGACCAAGGCAATATTGCCTAATGGAACCACAGTGACAGCTGAGGTCAGCACACCTTTCTGCAGGAGAGGGTCACTTGACTTATAAAGTGTGTGTGTGTGTGTGTGTGTGTGTGTGTGTGTGTGTGTGTGTGTTCACCGAACCTGGGGTTGACAATGAGGCTCTGACTTTGGGGTGGAAGTGTGAAGGGGCCCCCATACTATGAACATACGTTACCTGGAATGTGGCACCTGGGGAAACTCATGAAACTTCATGTTTGATGGATTTTGAAGGGAGTTTAGAAGCTCAGTGGTAGGGTGGAATGGTGGTTCAGTTGGCAAAGTGCTACTTTGAAAGCATGAGGCTCTAAGTTTGATTTTTCAGAAACCACCTTAAAAGGGAAAAAAGGAAGACTGGCTACTGTGGTGCGTCATGACTCTGCCATCCTGCTGGGGCTAACAGGCTGGCTTGTCTGTGCTTCGTGCTTCCTGTTTCTTGGTTCAGGCTCAAAACTCAGCACACCCCTAGCATGGCCCCTTGCTAGCAACCTTCCCCTGACTCAGGCTATCAGATTTTTCTTTGTTTTAATTTTGTTTTCGGTGTGCCAACAGAATTCAGTGACACACCATCTGATTCCATGTCATCTACAGTAGCAACCCAGAACAACACGGGACCTCAGTCATTATCCTGGGGCTTCCATAGTACGTCATTGCCAGCTGGTGCCTTCAAAGACCAGAACTGCATTCTCCTGCCATCCTGGAAGGCAGTCAAGCTGATGTGATCCACAGGACCTTCTGGCGGGGCTCCTCCCTGCTCTTTTGACTCTGACATCTCAGAGCATTTCCTTCCTGTAACCTCATCTGTGAGTGCAGATCCCTCTTTTTTTTAAAAAAAATAAGAACCACTGGACTGGACTCAGAGCATCTCTGTGCTGGTAGGGCTCAAGCTGAGATGATGCTAGGCACGTCCTCTGCAACGGGCTCTCTGCCAGAGCTCCTAACGCTCACCTGCAGAAGCTTCTACCACAAATAAGGCAAACATAATGTTTCATGGTTGCAAGAAAACTTCTTTCAAGGTGTGCTTCAGTCAACCACAGAGTCAAGCCAAGACGACACCTTGCCTACCAGAATAGACTGGCTGAGTCAGGCACAATGAATAAGATTTCAGTGAGTTCTGATTTTTTAAAGCAATGTTTAAATTACCCTTTGATCCCTTTCCTTCTTGTCACAGAAAGTAATTATAAAGAAAATAAAAGAATTTTTTAAAGATCTCCTTAAAATGGCCAAAGAAATCAGTAATGTTTAAATGTTGACTTTGATCATCTCAGTTGTCATTTTGATGAGATCTTGAACCACGTGGGAGGCAAGCCTGATTAATTGAAGGGAGAAGACGTGCCCGGTGTGGGTGACACCATTCCCTAAGTTGGAATCTTAGACTATATAAAACTATGAGAGTCAAGTGAGCAGGATCATGACTCACACTATGCTTTTGGTAAATGGAAGTGCTGTGACAGCAGTCATCCGAAACCCCTACCACCAGGACTTCTTGTCCCCCATACACTGCATCCTTGAACTGAGAGTCAAAACAAACCCCTTTGCCTTGAGTTGCCTGCATCAGGTGTTTTAATACAGCAACAGTAAAGTAAGCCTTTCCCTGCATAGTCTGGGTCTCCTTGGTGCTATCCTTAGAGCCAGGATTTTAACATTAGCTCAAAGAGAACAACTTTCTATTTGGACTGAGTTTCTCTCTGCAGACTTTTCTTCACTCTATTCTTTGCTCTCATTTCAGGCCTGGACTTGACGTCCAGGTAATGCTCTGTTCTCAAGACATTGGCTCATCGGCTTCATTCTGTCCTATAACGAAGGCCAAGAATGGCTAAGAGTAAAAAATTGACAGCCATGAAACTATCCAGTTTTCAGACGAGAGTCCCTGAGTCTACCTTTCCTTTCAGATGTTTTGATTGAATTTTAGCTGTTTTCTAAGGACATATTAATCTTTCACCCTTGATTTGTCTTCATGTTTTTTATGGTGTTTGGATATTCTGACTCAAGGTCTGAGTCTGCAGTATATTTACTGTAGTCTGGATGGCTGTGCAAATTTCATACTGAGCTTGGAGAAGGACATCTTGGCTTAGTTTAATCCATTGATTAGTCCTAGGGTGCCATGAACACCAGCTGAAATTCAAGAGAATATTGTCAGTAGAATAGGACCTTGTGCAAACTTGGCTCCCACATTAGCATACTCCTGTCCACAGGGAGCTCACCAGAAAACCTTCCTCGGCCATTTCAGCTGCTCCACACACTGGTGCTTCTCATGCTGGCAATAAAACCAAAGGCTGGGGGTGGAAGTGAATCCCTGGGAGACGCCTTTCTTCTCCCACCTATGTAGCACAGCCTTGCAAACACAGCAGCTACAGCAGAATCATCTTCTGTAAAGATTCCATAGAAAGAGAAAGTTAAGAGTAAAGGGTGAAATTGGTACAACAATGGCTGAAAATACCTCTATGTACCTTGGATCAGAAATGTAGGATATGAAACTAAACACCAACAGGATGCCTATGGTCATGGGTAATAGAGCTCATGTGAAATTTGATATTTTATGTTAAAAGTTGAGGTCAGGTTAGAGAGGTGGCGTGATGGTTAAGAGCATATAGTGTTCTTGCAAAGGACCTGAGTTTGGTTCCCGGCATCCAGGCAACCTATAACTCCAGTAGCAGGGAATCTGAAGCCACCTTCTGCATTCACACATGTGAATACCTGCACAGAGACGCACACGTGCCCACATGATTAAAAATAAAAAAAAATCCTACAAAAAAAGAAGCATACAGGCATAAGGACAGTTGCATCCACAGTTATACAGCATCATGGGATATGATTCGGCATCCGGATCACTCTGCTTTAAAACTTCTTGAAAAGTTAGGAATAAAAGGAAACTGTTTCTAACATCATGAATTCCCCGTACTGATTGCCACACATGATTTCAAAATGGTGGTAGTTGTTCTCAAGAGAGATATCTTGTTTGCTACTGATTGCATAAAGTCGAACCCTCAGTGGGAGGAGGGATGAGATCAAGGATAAACAGGGTGTTGGGATTATAAAAGGAGGGGGGATCAAAAACACATGTCTATGTGTGAAGAGGCATCCTGAATGGTCACGGTGTGTCTGCTCACTCACTTTATGTGTCAAATGACATCTGTATGTCCTGCTCCTAGAAGAAAATTACACACAGATTACAGACTCATATGTCAAAAGGTAGAGTAGTAAAATGTGTAGAGGTGGTTATACTTTTTACGACTTTGAATAGAAACAAACTCCTTGATGTAGACTCACAAGCTACTAACCATGAAGAACGTGCCTGTTAAACTCACCCTGTTGACACTGAAACTATCTGTTCAATACAAAATACAGCTCAAACAAATTGTAACTGGAGCCTTCTTTCCCACCCACCAGTTCTCAAATAACCACTCAGAGGCTTAATATTAATTAAAAACTGTTTTGCCTATTAGCTCAGACTTATTATTAACTAGCTCTTACATCTTACATTAACCCATTTCTATTGTTCTATATTTTACCATGAGGCTTGTGACTTGCTATCTTATATCTTACTTCTCTGGTACTGCTGGCAACTCCCTTGATTCAACCTTCTTTTCCCACCATCTTTCTCTGCTTGGATTTTCCTTTTAGCTATACTCTGCCCTGATATAGTTCAAAGAAGCTTCTTTATTGACCAATGGCAATAAAATATATTCAGAGCATAAGAGTGGCATCCCACATCAAAAACCAAGGGTACAAGATGGCGGTCCAGTCTAACAGGGCACATAGCCTAGGAAGACGGGATCCAGGGCATTTGGGCCGGTCCCACAGGGTCAGAAGGTGAATAAAACAAATGACTTATGGGAAAATGAATATGAGATATGAGTAAGCTATGTAGAACAGAGGGAACTCAGGTGGGAATTAAGCAGGGTAACACGGAAACCCAGGAGTCATTAAGAATGTACAGGTAAGGAGCCAGAGGGTTGACTCAAGGGTTAAGAACCATTGTTGCCCTTTCAGAGGAGCAGAGTTTGGTTGATGTTGGTGGCTCACAACTACCTATAACTCCAGTTTCATACCTGCAATACAAGTACACAAACACACACACACACACACACCCTCAAATACATACATACATACACACACAAAAAAAAATTAAAAGCCACCAACTTTAAAGAATTTTCAAATCAAAATCACAAAGGAGATACTCCTTGCCCTCCTTCCTCATCATCTGAGCATCAGATGTGAGTTGCGGCTGGGACGATAGGGAACAACTGGCAGAGACTGGTGAAGGATGACAGACCTCTGACCCACGGTGTTCCATAAATTTAACTCCTAGATGAACATTTACATCATAGTGCTTGCTTCTAAACCTATGAACCTGGTAATGACAGTGAAGGACTGGTCACAGAGGTGGGGGACAGAGACACGTGGGTGGGTGATAGCCAGACAGGAGGAACAACACAGGAGTATGTGGTGGGCACCTATGGTCTTGGGGTCCTTGCTCATTACAGAGGTCTCCTGGAGAAGGCAGGTCCACATCTGAGTCCCGAACCCCTTACAGGCAGACATAAGTAGAGTTGGTCAGGACTTGAGCTTGTGATCGTACTTGGGTTACTAACTGAAAGTCACTCAAGTCGGTTTGGTGGCTGACTTTGGGGGTCCCCCAGGAAAGTGTGGGTGGATGGTGAGAAGAAGGTCTACTTTGTACTTTGACTCCCTTGTAGAGGGAACATTTGCTCTGTTCCTCTCTCTCTGCAATGTCCCAGAAGACCAATTTCACAAAATACAGTGGGAAGGTCAAACTGACTCATCTGAGAGCCTCCCCTCCATCAAGGGGATGCCAGGACCAAACAAGATGCTTATATAACCCTTTTCAAAGCTAAAGGGGGCTTGGGAATGCAGACCTGCCAAGGGAGAGTATGACTAGACACTTCTCACTAGGACAGGAAGAAGAAAGAAGGGGCCGGAAGATTAGATCTCTCTCCAGCCTTCCTGTGGAGAAATGGCCAATGAAACACCAAGTTCACATGAAGATTTGTTTTTGGAAGGTTCATGGGCAGCATGTAGTTGCTCACTATCCTGAGCCTTCCTTCCACTCATGCAGGAGAAATAACCCTCTCCCCTAATTTCCTCTAGTAACAAAGCATGCTGACAAAAGCTTTCATGTTGGGTTGAAAAGGCAATCAGCCAGAAAGTGACTCCAATTCTCAGAGAACCCAGCTATCACTCAGCACCTAGAGATTTCTGGGTATTTCTGGAAACTTCTGCTCCCAGTACGAGGCTCTATTCACAGCCCAGATTCCAGGAGTGAAGACTTTTCTGTGACTCTACAGGTTTCCAATAGCAACCGGCATCCATGAACCAAGATGGCCATGTGATGTAGACCCGACCCCTGGAGGCTTTGATTCATGGAGGTCTCCCCAGGGGAGTGTGGGTGGATGGTGGGGAGAAAGTCTGCCGCACACCAGACCCAGGGTTTTCACGTTGCGGAGTGTACATACAAACTGTATCTTTCCATCCCCTCTGTCCCAGGGGACCAATTTCACCAAGTACAGTGGGAAGGTCAAAACAGGGTCCCCCAGCCTGAAGTCATGGAATGGATCGTTATTAATTATGAAAACAGTAATTACAAACCCTCAGCAGCATGCACAGTTCTGTGCCGCTCTGACAAAATGAGAGGCTCCTTCGATGCTTGCTCGAAACAGCAATATTTTTGCTACACATTCCTTGTTAAATACTTTCTCCCCCTTATCTTTAACCTCGACATTATTAAAACTGCACCAGGAATCTATTTAAAAATCTCACCCTGACATTTCAGCAGAAAAATGACCTTACCATTTTACAGGTGCCGCAATCATTCGACAAGATACAAGGATTCTTTTCCTCCCCCAGTAAGTCAACATTCTAGAAAATGCTTGTTTAAAACTCTTTATTCCTTTGTCATTTGTGAGTGGGCTGGCGCTTCCGAGCATACACCACGGAGAGCAGTTAAATTGTGGGCAATTTCCATGTCCAGGCAGCAGGCAATCTGCCTTTCATCTTGAACCTGCTTCTCATCCTATCTCCAAGGTGAGCACAAGTCTTCCTCTGGCTTAGTGCGGTGTCCAGGAGCCCAAGGTACCACAGATTTCACGTGCTAATGAGTATTGCTCAAGACTGGACCATGGGTCATGTGGGCATACTTACAACTTTTTCCTGGTGGGTTTATTTTTATTTACACTGGTTCTTTCCCTATACATTGCCTCTCAAATAATAGATGTAGAGCTGAGTGCGGGGATTTGCCCATGTAGAATCCACCACAGGCTATGTGCAAGAATGTCTCATTGATGCTGCCTTTGATAGGTATACACAGGATGGCAGTGATGCTGGCACATTGCCATTTTGAAAGGGGATGGCAACCTTAGATGTGGGTTCAAAAGTTATTATATTAACCACACATGTGGCTCTGGTCTCATAATTCCCTTTAATCCTTGGAATTCCTATAGGCTTATCCTTTCCTTCTTTCTTATCTAATAGACTCAGCAAGTAAGCCCCACTTAGGGTTCATAGACCACAAGTGTCTCCCTTCATCTAGAATGTTATGCAAATCATTATATGTTAGTCTTCTGATCAGAGAGTGGGGATACACAGCCATATGCCACCTGGCTAAAAAGTGGGAGAGAAATGAACCATGCCTGAATGAGAAGTGGGGCAGTGCTGAGTGTTTCATGACTAGTGGGTCAGCACAAATCTGGCCATTGCTGATGGATCAGTGTGAATATGGCCACAGCTAGGGAGTCAGTGCAGATAAGGCTATGGATAGCGGATAAGGGCAGGGTATGAGTGTCTTAGTCGCTGTTCTATTGCTGAGAAGAGATGCTATGACCAAGGCAACTCTTGTAAAAGAGCAATTTTACTGGGGTTTCTTAGGTTTTCACAAACTGAGTCCATTATCATCAGGGCAGGAAGCATGGTGGCACACATGGCGCTAAAGTAACTGAGGGCTACATCCTGATCCAGAGAGAGAGGTAGGGAGGGGGGACTGGGGAGAGAAAGAGGGGGAAGGAGAGAGAGAGGGAGTGGAAGAGGGGGAGGGAGAGAGGGAGGGAAAGGAAGAGAGAGAGAATGACCCTGGCATGGATTTTTTAAACCTCTAAGCCTACCTTCAGCGATATACTTCCTCCAACAAGGACACATTTCTTAATCCTTCCAATCCTTTCAAAGAGTGCCACTCCCCATTGACTAAGTATCCAAATGTATGAGCCTATGGGGGCCATTCCTATTCAAACCATCATAGTGAGCCACTGAGGGAAAAGAAGGAAGTGTTGAACAGTCTAACTTTTAGTCTTGTACCAACCATCCCTTTAGTAACAGCAGAGTTGTTTTTTATGACTCTTGTTGACTGTTAAGACAGAAATGTCCCTAACTCATGTGGACCATAGAGTAGGGAGCCAACTTCAAGGTCATGGGGTCTTCATTTGGCTTCATGAAGTGCTGTCAATGAAAGAAACTTGGCATGGGGCTCTGTACTCTTACAGGGCAGCGGGTGTCATCTGTATTTCTCTTCTGACTCCTAGTATGTGACCCAAACTGGCTAGCCCTTGCAAGGACCTAAGCCACAAGGAAGTTTAGCATCATATGGCTTCTTAAAATCTTTGTCCCTTTGTGTTTCCTATATTCCTTCCAGGAGACAGACTTTGATAACTCGGGACCAAGTGTTTGTGGGTACAGGTGAGTGGACATGCAGGAGCATAGCTGAGCATGAGTACACATGGGCATTCATGGTTGGGCATGAGTGGGCATTAGTGGGCACATGTGGGTATGGCAAGCATCAGTAGGCATGGTGGGCATGGGTGATCATTAGCAGGTATGGGTGGACATTAGTGGGCATGTGTAGCCATGTGAGATCACAGATTTGCTGCTGTTCACTGCTGGTGGCCACTCTTCTGCCATGCCTCTTAGTGAGTCCATGATGCCTCATGCAGAAAGGAGTCTACAAGCCCCTCAAGGAGTGATGTAAACTGATGTCTTCTGTGGTTTGTATGCAGACCGTGCTCACAGGCAGTTGGTGTGTTTCAGCACTCAGTCTTCAGGTTCTGGTGCTGTTAGGAGATGTCTGCATGATCCATTAGCCATGGCCAGCTCTGCACTGACTATTAGCCGTGGCTAAATCTGCACTGACCTCCCTAGCCATGGCTAGCTCTGCACTGACTCATTAGCCGTGGCCAGCTCTGCAAGACTCATTAGCCGTGCCCAGCTCTGAACTGACCTCCCTAGCCATGGTCAGTTCTGCACTGGTTTATTAGCCATGGCCAGCTCTGACCTGACCTCCCTAGCCATGGCCAGCTCTGTCGTCATCAGCAGTGGCCAGCTCTACACTGATAGCCAACTATGACTTTTTCTGCACTGATCCACTAGCTGTGGGTAGCTAGCTCTGCCCTTACCCAGCAGCCATGGCCAGCTCCGTTCTGATCCATTAGCAGTGACCAGATATATGCTGACCTCCCTAGCCATGGCCAGCACTGCACTGATCTGTTACCTGTGGTTTTATCTGCACTGACCCACTTTTTCAGAAGAAAAGTCTACACTCTAAGGAATGCCATGTCAGACACCAAGCAGGACAGAGTGGGAAAAACTAAGTCCCACCCTGTGGGGCTTTGCTGCCATCAGAGGTGTGGACAGGCAGACAGATGCAGACCTAGTGCAGACATGGTTGCACAGTTTCTTCTGGATAGATACCAGTTCCTCAGCAGATGGCAGTGTTCAAGCCCTGCTTCTTCCAGGGCCCCCACTTACACATCACCTTGACAGGGTCTTTCTGGGCGTCTTCAACCACTTTCCGAACCTGAGTTTTGTTTAATTTCTCTTGTACCTGGTTTATGTGTGTGACTGATACAGCACTCTCTTCTGTGGGCGAAGAGCTCTTTGAGCTCACTCCTTAGTCTGAGCCTGGTACATGGAGTGAACTGAGAATGCTCTATGCTTTGGGTGTGTCTTAAGGAAAATATTTATAGGAATTCATTCCCTCTGGGTGGTGGTGGCACATGCCCTTAGCCCCAGGACTCAGGAAGCAGAGGCAAGCAGATCTCTGAGTTCAAGACCAGTCTGATCTACAAAGAGAGTTCCAGGACAGTTTTACAGAGCTAAGTAAAAACCCTGTCTAGAAAAAAGAAAAAGGAATTCATACCCCTGTCAGGCAAGTCCCAGTCAAGAGAGAAGCTGGTCACTCCAGTGACAACCCCACAGGCCCAGCTTTATTTAACGGCTGTGTGACAATCTGAATTCGAAATGCCCCAGCTGGCTCACACATTTGAACATGTTCTGCTCTCCACTGGCTGTACCATTTGAGGGGGTTGTAGGAGAGGAGGCCTGGCTAGAAGTGGGTTGCTGGCAGATGGCCCAAAGCTTATAGCCCCACCCTGTAGTGATATTTCATTTGTATTTCAATAAACAAAGTTTGCCTGAAGATCAGAGAGTAAAACAGTCATACTGATCAATTAATCAAACCAGACAGTGGTGACACATACCTCTAATCCCAGTAGCCACACTGGTTTGCCATAGAAACTGGGCAGTAGTGGTGCATGCCTTTAATCCCAGCCCTAGAGAGAAATATAAGATGGGAGGAGAGAGCTCTCAGGCAGTCTCATTCTGAGATTCCTGGAGACAGGATTGTCATTTTGGACTGAGGTAGGGATAAGAGCCAGGAGCTGGCTGTTTTGTTTTTCTGGTCTTCATGTTGAACTTCAATATCTGTCTCTGGGTTTTTATTAATCGGGCTACACCACCCCACTTCTGACTCCATTCCCTTTGATTTTTGCTGCCCTAAAACGGCAGCAAGCCTATGCCCCACTCTGCCACACTAAAGGTATCCACCACCATGACTTTTCTGCTGGGGTAGACTGTGTCTCCTCTAACAATGAGTCAAGATACACACCTTTCTTCCTCTGACACACTCCCTGCCATCTGGTCGTAGAGGCAAGGAAAGTACCTGGCACACTCCAAACACAGATGCTTTTTCCTTTTCCTTCAGGGAAAGGAAGGTGCCAGATAGATAAACAGAATCTTGTGAGCTCAGGAAAGGTGGAAGCTACTTTTAGGTCCTCACTCCATCTTCTTCTTCACAATGACTCCAAGGTTTCCATGTGCCATGTGATCTTGGAAGAGGCTCTCATCTCTCCACTGCCCACCAGGTTGGAAGAGCTCTTTCCTCCTATAGGGGGAACTTTCAGTAAGGAGATTCAGAGTTAAGATTTGATTAGATTGGTCCTTCTGTAGTATGGCTTCTTAGCCACACTGTGAGGGGCCCAAGGGTCCTGTGTTGGGTCTAAGCATAAAATCAATGAGCCACACATACACCCCCAACCCAGAGGGTGTTATAAAGCACCCCCACAGCACTGGCTAGATTTCTGTTCTCTCTTCCTAAAGCAATGAAACCAAGATTAGCGAGATTACCCAGTGAGTAAAAACACTGGCTACTCATCCAAAGAACCCAGGTTGCAGGGGATATGACGCCCTCTTCTGACCTCCCCAGACACTGCATGCACGTGGAACACAGGCATGCATGCAGGCAAAATGCTCATACATGGCTCAAGGTCATCAAAAGGGAACACACATAAACAACTAGGCTCATAGGATCTCACAGACTCTGGACCAGCAGCTGGGGAGCCTGCATGTGACTGACCTAGGTCCTCTACATAAGTGTGATAGTCATGTAGCTTGTCCTACTTGTGGGATTGCTAGCAGAGGGAGCAGGGGCTGTCTCTAACCTGGTCTGGGACAATTGTATTCTGTCAATTATATTTTAAATAAATGCTGATTGGTCAGTAGCCAGGCAGGAAGTATAGGTGGGACAACCAGACAGGAAGTAGAGGTGGGTTAATAAGAACAGGAGTATTCTGGGAAGAAGGAAGCTCTTTCTGCAGTTGTGAGCCTGCCACAGAAGAAGGAAGATGTGACTGCCTCACTGAAAAATGTACCGAGCCATGTGGCTAGCATAGACAAAAATAATGGGCTAATGTAAGTTATAGGAGTTAATAAGAAGCCTAAGATAATGGACCAATCAATTTATAGTTAATGTAGACCTCTGTGTGATTTTTTTGGGACTTAATGACTGTGGGAACCAGGCAGGACAGAAACCCTCTGGTTTGCTTTCAGGAACCTATTCCCCTGTACCGGGTTGCCTTGTCTAGTCTTAATACAAAGGGAGGAGCTTAGTCCTACATCAACTTGATAGGCCATGCCTTGTTGACACCCATGAGAGGCCTGCCTCTGTCTGAAGAGAAACAGAGGGGGAGGAGATTGGGGGTAATGGTTAGGAGAAGTGTGGAGAGGAAGGAGGGGAAACAGGGTAGGATGTAAAATAAATGAATAAATCTAATTAATAATAATAAGAAGAAAATAAAAAACAAATACCCCCACCGAACTATCTAAAAACTTTATAAAGCATACCTTCCGAGAAGCAACTTTGTGGTTAAAGTGTGTACTTGAAGAATGTAGATTTGTAACTCTTCACCCACTGCAGCTGAGCCCCCCTACCCATAGTCTGTGAGAAAGAAGGCATGTCCCCAGTACCTGCTGCCCCTCCATGCCTGGCCATCTCTGGCCATCAGGATAGAGGTGTCCCAGAGCTTTTCAGCCCATCTGCAGCCCCAGTCCTGGCTCTGTGTCCTGTCCCCCTACCCGGTAGATTGTGCTGGTGAGCTCTCTGCGGTCTCCCTGGAGCGTGTACGCAGAGGCGGAAAGAACGTGACCACAGGCTCAAACACCAGCGTCTTGGAAATGTCGCTGTCCGAGAAACACAAACCAGCTTCCTGTTTCTCCTCTTGACAATACTTTTCTGCAAATACAGTTTTAACTGTTTTTGTTTTCCTAGATTCAAGTACAAAATAGTTTCTAACTGAGCCTGTGTTTTTCTGAGCAGCCAGACGGGAGCCTATGCAAAAGAATTTAATGATGTCGCTTTCCATACTTGGAACTGCCACCTTAGGCTTCTCTCCTCAGATGGATCACTAGGAGAAAGGGCACAGGACATTTTTAACCATGAAACACAGAATATCATATATTAAATCTGGGAATGGCAAGACAATGGGGCCACTCTGAAACATGGTATGGCTATTTCTTATAACGTTGAACACACCTCGACCACACAACCAGCCGTCATACTCCAAGGCATTTTTTCCAGACAAAATTGAGAACATGAGTTCACACCATACCCTTTCTGTGAATGCTGAGAGCAGCTCCCTCTGCAGTGAAAACAACCCAGGTCATCCACAAACGAGAGTTCAAGCAAGCCATGGCTCCTCTCACACTGCCGGATATTACTCAGCAGCACAGACTTACAAGCTCTGGATACAACTTGCGTGAATGTGGAGGGAACTATACTGTGTGGAAAAACCACGACTCCTAAGGCCTGTGTGTGCACTTTCATTTGCATAATGCCCTTAACATGGAAACTTCTAGAGAAAGAGAAGCAATTAGTGGCTGCTGAGGAGGGGAAGGAAGGAGTGAGTGGCCATGTGATGGGTTCTGCTGAGAGTGGAGTAGAGATGTCCAGTTACCAGTATCGGTGTGTCACCCCAACGTGTGGTCATGGCATAGGGCATTCTCGCCTGGACACACTGAGTCAGTACTGGGCAGTCTGTCATAACTCATGTATAGATATAGGTGTTACGTAGCGGCTGCAAACTAAACATTTAACTAAAAGCACATTGAAAAGTTTAGGGCTGGAGAGCTGGCTCAGAGTTTAAGAGCACTAACTGCTCTTACAGAGGCCCCGGGCTCTGTTCTTAATATCCAAGTTGTGGCTCAAAATTGTCTATAGGTCCAGTTCTAGAAGATCCAACATTCTCTCCTGACCTCACCAGGCAATGCACGCAAGTTGTGCCCATCTATACACAGGCAAACGCTCATACTAAAATAAGTAAGTATTGAAGCATAGTGACAGATCATATTACATTAGGATCATGATGATAATGATGATGATGAAGGTTTTTAGTATGGATCTATGTGCACAATTATGTGTTTAGCCCTGTGTGTAGGGGCATGCGTGTGCATATGTAGGTATATACACATACAACCACAATGATTATCTTCAGACTACCCGCCTTGTTTTCAGGCCTGGACAGAGAGCAGCAAAGATCTGCCTGTTGCTGCCCCTCTGGCACCAGGACTGCACACATGGTCTACCACGCCTGTTTTAGTAACAGGTCCTTGAAGATTGAACTGCGATGCTCAGGCTGGCAACGCAAGCCCTTTGGAAACTGAGCATCCCTCTATCACCCCAGTCCCTATTACTGGTTCCTTGAAATAGGTTCTTGCCTTGTAACCCAGGCTGGCCTTGAACTCACAACCCACCAGCCTCAGCCTCCCAAGTTCTAGAATTACAGGAGCATATGTCTGTGTTCAGCCTGACATAACTTTGGAAATTACGCTTCTTTGAGGACAACGTTGGAAGAGCTGGGTTGCAAGACTAAGTCAACAACTTAAATTATTTTTCCAGTGCCGCAGCTCAAACTGGGACCCCCAAACACGTAGCAATTTTGATACCACTGATCTGTGCCCATAGCTCGGAACGCTCACACTTGCTGGGAGTCTCTGTGTGTTCATCTCTGGCAGAGCCATCTGTAGCACACATACAAGTGACCACAGCTCACCCAGAGGAATGTCACTGACCGATGACGGTTTCTCACCTTTGATTCTGCTCCCAGCCAAGTAACCAACAGTGGATATTCTAATTAAGGAGCAATGCCTGATCTAGTGACGTCACCTTGCCCCAGGAATGTTTGCATTTCAGTATGAAGTTCAAATGAGCCCAACGGGGAGGGGTGGCTGTACCTACAGGGATTGGAAGGCCATGTACCCAGAGAGGTGATTCTACCCTACCCATCTCTAAGACTGGCCTTGCCTGTTTGAGAGTCAGAGTAAAAACTCCACCCCACCATGAGGCCCTCACTGAGACGTAGAGGGACTTGTCTGTGGCTTTCGTCCAGCAGCTGCGTTCTGTGCCCTCCTGCGGCGGCTTCTCTCTTCATTCTGCTCTCGTCGCTGGTGCTGGATTCTGAGGCTCAGCCTGGGACTCAGGGTTTTGATTGTCTTTGATATTTTCAAAGGAAGGAAAGGCTGTCATCTTTTCAAGTGGCACTCGGGTCTAGGTAAAGAATGTTTCTGATTTCTAGAGTGCCTATCAGAGGCAATTATGCCCTGATTGACCTGTTTGGCATTAAAATGTCTCCTAGCACGTGCCTCCATGTAGGGATGCAACTATCTTATTTCTATTCTTCCACACAGTCCTGTGGGCTTTGAGAGTTCGGCCGTCTTCTAAACTTCAGGGATGAAAAGCACCAGATGGTTGTTGTGTACTTTTCTTATGCACAGCTAACAATTTTTTTTTCAAATCAATATTTTAAGCTCACGAAGAACATAGAGTTTTGAATTCATCTCAACCCAGGTAGGATAAACAGCCAGCTTCTCCCAGGAACAGTGACAGATGCCGGGGATATAAAAGGAGAAACAGACGATCTGAAGGCCAAAGACATCTTCATCTAACCAATTCTCACTACAGAGTCAGTTTAAGGTTGTTCTGGACAACTGACTGAGGTTCTGTTCCTGAACCAGAGCCAAAAAACAGCCTGGGATATAGGTGAAAGGTGGGACCTTGCTGGCCTGGGGTGACACCCTGGGTCCAGTTTGACTTGGCTGTGTGGGGGTCTGTAGGAGGTGTGGCATACAAAGATGAGCCACGTGGCTCTATAGGACACAGCTCTGCTCTAGGGTCCTGCTAAAACTGTCTTGACAAGAAAGAGGCCATTGCAAAGATCACTCTTATTTAAACATGCTGTCCCTTCCTGAATCCAGTCTGAGCTTGATGTTCAAGTTAGGCCTCCAGCCCTGGCATAGCTGCCAGGCTGTGCTTGTTTTCAGCATTCCTTCCTGTTGGTGGACTTCCTTTTTGCTCAATTTTATCGTGTATTTTTAAGAATTCTGAACCAATTATAGAACAGCTTCACTGTACATAACAGAAGGCCTTTGTTTTGTTTTGCTTTTGAGTCACTCTCTTGAGTCTCAGGCTGGTCTCACATTCCTTCTGTAG
Source organism: Myodes glareolus (assembly GCF_982192425.1). Classification (NCBI taxonomy): domain Eukaryota; kingdom Metazoa; phylum Chordata; class Mammalia; order Rodentia; family Cricetidae; genus Myodes; species Myodes glareolus. The sequence continues at coordinate 2,930,522 of NC_142035.1, forward strand.
CCCAGGATGACCTCAAAAGCCTGATTTTCCTGCCTGCATCTCTGAAGTGCCAGGATCTGATGTGGGATGTCCTTCTGTATGCTGTTAATATGTGTTGCTTTTATAGGTTGATGAACAAAGTTGCTTTGACCTATGAGAGGGCAGACTATAGCTAAGCAGGAAATCCAAGCAGAAGTACAGGTGAAGAAGGGAGGGGTTGACAGAGATCCCAATGAGCTGCAAGAACCCCAAATGTACTAGAGGCCAGGTAATGCCCCAAAGCCACGTGGCAATACATAGGTTATTAGAAATTGGTTAATTTAAATGCAAGAGCTAGCCAGTAATAAGCCTGAGCCATCGGTCAAGCAATTATAATTCATATTAAACCTCTGAATGATTATTTTATAAGCAGCTGTGGGGACCAATGGGCAGAAGAGAAACTGGTCCAGCAGGACCAGGTGGGATAGAGAAAACTCCAGCTACAGGGATCACAAGTGTGTGTCTCCATGTTCAGTTTGCACAGTGCTGCAGACAGAACCCTGGTCACTGTTCATGCCATGCACACACTCAACCAACTGAGCTACGTACCTGACCCATAAAACAGAGTTTAAATAAGGTGGGAGGGAAGGAGGGAAGTGATAAATACCACCAAATACACCAGTAATATTGCTTCCTTCCTCCCAGGGCTTCCCTTCTCTCCTCTCTCCTTCTTCCTTCCTCTCTGCTTCCCTCCCTCTGTCCTTTCTGCCCTCCCTCCCTCTGTCCCCCCATACCCCTTTCTCCCTTCTTCCTTTCCTCCCTCCCTCCCTCCCTTCCTCCCTCCCTCTCTTCTTCCCTCCCTCACTCTCCCTCTCTCCTCCCACTCTGCTTCCCTCCCTCCTTCCTACCTTTCCTCCCTCCCTTCCTTTCTTCCTCCATCTTTGCCTCGTGCCCTCTCTCCTGCCATCCCTTCTTCCCTCCCTCCCTTCCTCCCTCCCTCCCTCCCTCCCTCCCTTCCTCCCTTTGTCCCTCCTTACATACCTCCTTACCTTCTTTGCAGTGTGTACCAGGCCATAATTCTATGCTTTCTATTTAATTAAATAATAGATCACACTGCGTGTCTCCTTTTGAATCTTGCCTTTTCTTCTTTCTCCCCACACTGAATTTTTTATGCTTAGGTGCATCCCCACTGCTGTGTCTTAAGTGCTCTGCAGCAGGACTGGGACACTTTCTCCTCCAGGAACAGAGAGTAAGTGTTTCAGACTTTGCAGGCCACAGGGAGGTTTCTAACCCTTACTCTCTAGAATGCCACTGTCTAACATATTTTAATCCATTTCTTAATTACTCTGTTTTCTAAAACTTGCTTTAAAATTTTCTATTATAGAAATGATAGTCATCATATCTGACCACAGACTGCTTGTGTACATGGGTGGCAGTTGCTAGGGAATATTCTAGAAATTGCTCATATGGTTAATATTTTATTAGTGTTCCTTCTTGTGACCGGAGGGAAAAAGTGGCCCAAAAATTAAACTTCACATTAGCAGAAAAATAAGTCTTTCTGGAGCTGGGGAGGTGGCTAGGTTGGTAAAGTGCTCTGTGCCTGAGCCTGAGGACCTCAGTGTGACCCACACACTCACACAAAAGGCCAAGATGGACAGAGTCTGGGAATAACCACCGAGGTGTACTGTGACTCTCCCCCCTGCACACACAAGCAGGTAGAGTGCATGTCCCTCTGAACACAAGTACACTAGAATACACACAAATATTCATGTGTATGCACACACACATACATGTTTGCACACTCACCAAATCTTGTTGGTTCTGCCCCAGCTAGTGCACCAGGATAAGAAAAATTACATTACTAAATTGTTACTTCATTAAGAATTCAGATTTGATTTCTTATCAAAGCAACATCTGGAATCTCCTGAAAAATCTCATGTTAGAGATCCGTTTAATGATATATGCAAAAATCGGTTTCTTCATGTGGAAAGCCCCTTGGCGATGGCGCCTGTGGTACAGGCAAACGTCAGTGACCTAAAACTTTCACACGGCTTCTCTTGGGCTGAATGGAGACCAGACACCTTCCTGACATGAACTGTTAGGTCTTCCTGGCTGGCTTTCCCTGTGGCTGCTGACGAGATGTCCCGAGTGCCTCTGGTGGCTTGCGCCTGGGAGGATGACTTGGGAGTTGACATCATCTGTGCGGCTCGGGGTTCATTGTCACCTTGGATGTATGACTCCTTGTCTCTTGCTTCCAGAAGCAAACCTTCCGGAGCATTGAACTCTAATTATGACATCTGCCTTCTCCTCCATCATCGCCAAGGGCCCGCTCTGCCCTCCCGCTCTCAGAACTTCCGCATCTTCTTCTTCATCTCTTTAAACCCCCGCACTTGACTCTCAGGAATGTCTAATGTGGGTGGCTTATACAAAGGTGGACATTAAAGCCCCATAATGAGAGCATGAAGATCTGAGAGGGACCCAGAGAGTCACGGGACTCCGAGGTCTGTGTGCTCTTTCAGAAGAGAACATAAATATTTACTCACTTCAGACTTTGATAGTTGAAATCTTAAATTTTTTAGGATTACCCAGAAAGGGAAAGGGGACAAAAAGGTAAAACTGCCAAGTTTGATAAAATATTGAAATAAGAAATGAAGAAAAAGAAAAGATACTCAGTATAATATGTCATGGAGGTGGAGATCATGAGCACACTAAGTTCATACAAAAAAAATCTATATGCAGAAAATCAAGTGAAAATAGATTGTTTGTTCTTTTTGGAAGTTAAAAAGATACACATTTGATCTTTTTACGAGTGAGCAATATATTAGCTATAAAGGAAAAGTCTGAAATGCGAGGTTCTGAAAGACTAAAAGCAGAAGAATTGTAGAAAATATATTGTGTGGGGACTGGAGAGATGTGTCAGCCCTTAAAGTGCTTGCTGCTCTTCCAGAGGGCCTGAGTTCAGTTCCCAGCATCCACAGTGGGTGGCTCACAACACCCTAAATCCCAGTTCCAGGTGATCTGCCACCCTCCCTCCTCTGGCTTTGTGGGGCACCTACACACATGTGACGTAGACACACAAACTCAAGTACATAAAACAATAAAAGTCGGTCTATGAGTCAGCCAGGAAGGAGTTTAGGGTTCAGGGAGTTGTGGGGTACAGGGCAAACTTTACAGGAAAGAGGACAGTTTGCTGAGAGGTGACTGCCACCCACCGATGTGCAGCCTGTGGTGAATACGGCAGATACTGACACTAAGCAGGGGCACACAGGCTGATAGAAGTAACCAGTGTCCCGTGGGATGAAAGGCAACACAGCCCGCACACACAGCACAAGTGGGAGCCAAGCCTGGCTGCTCGGGCCTGAATCCCAGCTGTAAGGGTGGAGAGATGGGGCAATCCCAAGTCCAAAGTCAACACGAGCAACTTGGTGACACCCTGTCTTGAGACAAAAGGCCGAGAAGGCTGACGGTGGGGTCCAGTGCTAGCAGGCATGTGTGAGGCCCAGGGTTCGATGCTGTCTGGAAATGGGTCTCTTCCAGGTGGGTGAGAATTGAAGATTAGTGATTGAACAGCCTCGTCCCACGGCTGCCTTTCCGTGCACATTCCATGACGAACAGCATTTGGGCACAGCCTCGCTACTCCTCCACCCATCTCTCTGGGCTTCAGCTGGCAGAACAGAAACGAGCCATCACAAGAACTGGAATGTTCTTAACTGTCAGGAGTCCCTCCCTGAGAACCCAGCTTGCCACCTCTGTACCTGGAGACAGCAAGTGTCGGAGAGGAGCGCGAGCATCCCTCTGTCGATTCTACGGTTAAGTGTGAAGCTCGATTTTAAAGGCAGATGGGGGAAGCAAATCCTAGGAGATCCAATGAAGTAAACAAAAAATTCTGCATCGTTTTGGTGTTCGGGGTCTGAATAGGATAAGCACTATTACTGCAAAATGATCAGCAGAGGTCTCGGGCACACGGAGGCTGTTTCTGGCAGCTGAAAACCACGCAGCTTTCCCGTATCTGTAAACCAAGTACTCATTTAGAAGAAAAATGAACTGTTTACTCTGAAGCCACATATCATTAAGCAGACAGTTCCGTACATTTGAATCTGAAATATATTTGTGAAAATTCTGCACCCAGACTCCAAAGCACATGGTACGACAACTATCTTTTCCTTTGACATAATGGCTTAGGCTTTTCCTCTTTCCTTGAAATTGGGAGGGAGGATTTAAGGGATTGCAAGAATTTCCTGGTTTTTCATGAAATGGTAGAGAGATAATTAAGCAGCAGCATAGAGAATAATTATAAGTTTCCTTCTGGAGGGTTTGAAGCTGTGGTGGCCACCTTGGAACTGTGCTCCACGGCAGTAAAGTAAAACTGTGGGGAGACAAGTGTGTCCACTCTACCTCTATCAGACTTAAGAAGCAATGGCCTCAAAGAATTGGCCCAGCAGTCTCATGCTGTGGAATGACTTCCAGAAGCTGGTGCAGTCAGGGGGGGGGGGAGTTTGCCTCCCTGGAAGAGACTCACAGTCCCAGCAACACGTCAGACCATCTTTCTGGCGATACTGAAGTCCAGATAATAACGAGTCAGTGATGGGCTAGCTGCACTTGGCCAGGACTGCTTGGTTACACACACTCCTGCCTGTATCTAACCTAAAGCAGCCAACACTGTCCTCTGGCTGTGGGTGACGTCATTTTCCCTCTGTGTGTCAGAATGGTGCAGGAGAGTTAATGGAATGGACAGGCAGAAGCACTCAGGGGAAAAGATAAAAACAACAACAACATAAAAGAGTCAGGCAATGGAGACACATGCCTTTATTCTCAGCAGTCTGGAGGCAGAGGCAGGCAGATCTCTGTGAGTTCGAGGCCAGCCTGATTTACAATACATGTTCTAGGACAGGCTCCAAAGCTACAGAGAAGCCCTGTCTTGAAAACCCCCTCCCAGCCCCACAAAAAAGCTATCGTGAAGGAGGCTGCTGCATACATCATACATCAGCCCTTGCAAACACAGTCAACTGATTATTTCCTGTTTCTATTTCATGGCACTCGCGGTATGTGAACCTTCAAATTACTTTCTTTTTAGGAAGAACATTTTTATTTTCTTTCTTCTACCCTATTGAATGAAAAGGGCACAATTTAAATAACCCCGCGTTCTGTCTTGGTACCTTTTATTCTACCTTTATTTACCTGAGTTTGTTTTCCTTTATTCCTTACCCCCAATTCACCTATTGCCACTTTAAAGCGATTGAAATCAGACTGAAGCGGCTTCCCTCTCCGCCCTGCCCACTGCTGCAATCAGGCCTTGTGAATGGCTCCATCAGTCACAGAAAAGCCAGGGAGGCACGCACGCAGCGCAATCAAGCTGGTGGAGCTAAAGAAGTCGCTTAATCACGGAAACCACACTCGCGCCCTTTCTTCTCAGTAAACAAAACTGGAATGTGTACTTCAAATGGCAAACAGACAGGAAAAGGCTGGGGATAGATGACAGGCATCATCCCTTCGGGGAGAATTCTTTACGTGATCCCATCCAGACACATGGGACTCCGGGTACCAGCCGGCATCTGTCTCTTGCGCTTTGCGAGCCTCTCCCATATTCAGCAGTAGGGTCTTTCCTGTTGGCGAACATGGCTTGAAATGTGCTCTGAGCTTGCGGATCTGGGGATGCGGAATTCTTTCTCATATCATCCTGGGAAGCTGCTAATTAACAGCTCTTCATTCCGATGGCGAAAACAGGCAACGCAGGGCACATAGTTTGGCAGGTGAGGACAGTGCCACGGCCTTCAGATTCTCACTCAGAACCAGCCTTCAGTACGTGAAGTGGTCCTTCTCACCGTGGCCTTAGAACTTACCCACATGACCCAAGCCTTGATGGAAACAAAGGACCACAGTGATTTTCATCTCACAAAGCCTCTTGGGTTTCTTGGCACGGTCTGCCACCAAATTCCAAAGGATTGCAATAGCATTTCTTAGACTGAGAATTGGTTGGGTTCTGATTTCTCCCAAGATGTTACTTTTGGGGACTGCTTGGGTGCATCTTCATCAGTCAGTTAAGAACTGGACTGTGTTCTCAGGGGTCACGCTTGTGAAGGGAGTCCTCACTAACCCTCTAACTGTGTTGCCAGCAGACACCGACATTTGCACCCACATGCCAGCAGCAGACACTCAGTACAGACATGGCCTTGCTGTTTCACACGTGTGAGTGTCCTGTGACGCTGGAGCAGTCAGAAACGTTTGGTTACTGCTTTTCCTAGAAATTTACACCACTGGAGCCTTGTTTGTACTGGACAGGCACTCACAGCCAAGACAGACCCCAGATCGCCTTTTATATTTGTTTGTTTGCTTGCTTGGTGTGTGTGTGTGTGTGTGTGTGTGTGTGTGTGTGTGTGTGTGTTTGCTTGCGCGTGTGTGTGTGCGCGCGCGCGTGCCCGTGTGTTTGAGAGTCAGTTCTCTCTTTCTACCACAGGGGATCCAGGAGTCTGACCCAACTCTTCAGTGTTGGCAACAAAGCCTTTACCCACTGATCGTGGCTTCTAGCCCTCTTCTTATGCCTTCTTTCTAAGACAGGGTCACATTAAGATGCCCGGGTTTGCCCTGAACTTATGCAAGAACTTGAACTTGCAATTGGCCTGCATTAGCCTCTCATAAACCAAGATAAGCCAATGCTTCTGGGTTGAGATGTTTCCACAGGTGTCACACAGAGCCACTGAGTTGTAGGGGACGAGGATCCTGTGGGGATGAAAACGTGATAAAGCTCTAGCTGTGTAGACATGACGGAGCGTGGTTGTACCTGTGCAAATCCCAGCCCTGGGAAAGAGGAGGCGGGAGGGTTTCGGGGTTACCAGCCCAACAGTCTACCTCAATCAATAAGCTGCAAGTTCAGTGGTAAATCCTGTCTCAAAATAAGGTGGAGAGGTAGTTCAGCAGCTAAGAGCACTGGTTGCTCTTCCAGAGGACCCGGGTTCAAGTCCCAGCATACACATAACAGTGTTGCACAGATGAAATGCAGACAAAGCACCCACACACACATGAACTAAATCTTTTATTTCAAAAAAATAAAGATGGAGAGTGATTGAGGAAGGTGTCTGACATCTGGTCTCACATGAGCACACACATGCACATATGCAGGCACACATGTACACATGCCCACATATACACATGACAAACACAGAAGACATTCATAATACTCTCCAAGGAGAACGCAGAGTATGCCGCCAGTCACTGCTGCCCTGTTTTCCTTGCCCACACCTCTGCAGACCGGTGAGTCTATTTTAAGAAAGGAAAAGCAACAAAAGAACTCTTTGCTTTCCAATCAGTGTTCGAAGACCTCGGCGTCGCTAATTGCCCACTGTATCCACCATTGCTGCATCTTATACCGGAGGACTGAGATAAAACCTTCCACACAGGGTAATTAGGGTGATTGCAGAAGCAGGGCTGCTTCAAGTCACCCCGTGATTGCATGAGCTAGGAATTCACCACTTGTGGAGAAGAGCTGTTTTGGTGGCCAGATAACATGCCCCGATTTTCACAACTGTGGTGGCGCTAAACGGCTGAAGAATTACACTTCAAGTGTGAAATAGAGGCGGTAGTGTTTAACACCATCTGTGGAAAAACTACATGAATGCATTAGGGCAGCAATTTGGGGCATGCTACGATGAGTCCCCCAAAGTAGGGGATGCTGTGGAGGAGCGGGAATCGAGCAGGAATTCCAGACATGTTCAGCTTGTGACTCCTGAGACACGAGTGTGTTTATCTCCACATACAGTCAGGTTTCACACCAGATTGACATTCTGTCCTCCGTGCACAGAGACTGCAGATTGATGATGTCCTGTGCACCTGGGCACTTGACCATGGTGATGATGGTGTGTGCTTGGCTCTGGACTGGGTACCTTGTGTTCAATGTCACCCCAAAACACACATGTGTGGCTGTTTTCAAATTCCAGATCACAAACTTTGTTCTCACACAGCCCAGGATGGGGGGTAGGGGACTGATGGCCACGGTTTGACTAAGATCTTCCACTCCTTCCTGCAGTGGCCCAAGTTCCCAGGTCACTTAAATCCCTTTATCCCTTGAAGGGAATCAGGGAGGAGCTACTAACTGCCACATGAATCCTTAGACATAGTCACTTTCTAAGGAATAATGGCTTGACCAATACAGACCGCAGACACAAAGATGATCCATCCCTTGGAGTCCTAACGGGCCTGGAAAACAGCTTTTGCCTACCTGCATGACAACTGTCCGGATGTGATGTCATCCTGCCTCTCACATGTGGGGTAATGTAAAAGCATGCCTGCTCAACTGCCAGCCTTGCATGGGCTCAGTGCACAGCTGCGAGCCATGTGACAACAGCTGCCTGTGGTCGTGGTTTACAGGTTTACATGCCACAGCTTTCGTCATCAGTGTTATTTTATACGAAATTTCTCTTTCACGGAAAAGCATGATGGCTCTGAAGTAGCCTTGGCAGCCCCCAGGAGGGTAGCAGAAGACCATCTTACTCGAAAGATGTTCCTCCCAGGCCATCCCAGGCATACCCTCATCCCGGAAGACTTCCTGATGGAACCAGATGTGGAAGAGAGAACGGTAACGCTGATGATGGTCCTGACCTGAGTGAATGTGTGTGCTTGTGTTTGCTCTCAGGTGTTAACAAAGACTTTAACAGGCAAGCATAGAGCTATTTTAAAACAGGCAGCTCAGGGGTCCAGGATGTGCCCTGGGCTGGGAGGGATGCTCTCTAAAGACCCCAGAAGGATTGCAGAGCCTCCCCTGGGAGGTAGAGCCTCCCACCATCGTGTTGCTCCACTCCTTCCCTGTTCCTGCCAGCCCACAGCCTGAGAGCCAGAACCAGGACCAAGACACAGGAATCTGCAGGAGACAACTGTTGCAGCCTGGCGCTTGAGTGGTACCTGCAGGCCCTTGTGATGGAGGCTGTGCCTCCTGAGGCACTGCTGGGAGAGGGCATCTATGGGAGGGGATGTTCTGTAGGAGGCTTTGGGCCTCACCTATTTTGATGCTCTTGAAGGGATTGTGGACCATGACCTCTGACCTTGTCTCTGTAATTTCCAGGCTGCGGGGTGAGAGGTTTTCCTCTGTTCTGCATCCTGCCTTGCTGTCATGAATTACCTAGGCCCAAAAGGACCAAGTCTCACATCCTGGAACTGACGAGAAAGGGGCCCGAGCTGACCTCTTCCCTTCATACACTGATCACGTCTACTGCAGGTCATGATGCAGAGGTGACTGACATGGAGATGCAGACCCATCTTTGCAGGTGACTTTTCTGTCTCTCCTTCCACCTCCAAATGACCACATGAAGACTTCTTACTAATTATGAAATATTGGCCAATAACTTAGACTTGTTTTTAACTAGCTCTTATAAGTTAAATTGACCCAATTTCTATTAATTCATGTGCTGCCCCGGACTTACCTCATCTCCTACCTATCTTCCTTCACGTCTCCTGCGACTCCACCCTTCTTCTTCCCAGTGTCCTCTCTGACTGGAAATCCTGCCTAGCTATTGGCCATTCAGACTTTCATTTAAACCAATCAGAGTGACATCTTCACGACAGACAAAAAGATTATTCCACAACACACCTGGAATTACATAATCCAGCCCCTCCCCCTGACCTTTGGAGTCTCATGGTTGGAAAAAGAACACGAGGCTGAGTGAGGTTCATGTGGCATCATGTGGCCTGAATACCTTCCTTACATAACTCCACCTCAGGAACACTCTGGCTGACAGAGTGCCTGCTGCCTTAACATGGGGCCCAGAAGGCAGGGCTAGATAAAGTCTGATAACTTGAGGGTTTTCTCTGCAGAATGTGCATGAGAAGAGACAAGGACTAACTTTCAGCCTTTGCTATGTGATGGAATTCTGGAGGAGACAGAATACTTCGGCTATGCAGCTGTCTCCTGGGGGACACTGTGAACACCTGGCAACATGGCTGTCTGCTGGGGGGCACTGTGAACACCTTGGCTATACGGCTATCTGCTGGGGGACACAGAACACCCTGGCTATGCAGCTGTCTGCTGGGGGACACAACACCTTTGCTATGTGGCTGTTAGAGAATGCTGAACACCTTGGCTCTGCAACTGGCTGTTAAAGGACATTGTGAACACCTGGGCTATCCAGCTGACTGCCAGATGGCACTTGACATTGCAGCTGCCCATTGGAGGACACTGCAGACACCTTGGCTCTGCAGCTGACTGTTGGCAGACACTTTGCACATCTTGGCTGTGTAGCCGACTGTTGGAAGACCCAGGGACACCTCTTTTCCTCTGGTGTGTTTTCCTAACCTGACGACTGAGTCCTATGGTTTCCAAAATCAACAGAAATACCAAGAGCCCTATATGGGCCATTGGCTCTGCAGTGTGCGTCCACCTGGACATGTCCTGTGCCCTGGGATCAAATCAGGGCTCCATTGGCTCCCACATCAGACAGGGAGCAGCAATTGCTCAGTGCACAGTTATTATCTGTGTTTCCATAAATTATCTTTACCTTTATGGCCAAGTCAATGGCTGTGACATCATGACTTTAAATTCTTTCTAATTTATCACGAGACGGGTGACAGCTCACCATGTGACAGTGGCGACACTTGAATACTCCCTCCGCTCTGCTTTTGTTACAGCACTGAGAGTTTGGACTGTCAGGGCTGGGATGGCGTCAGTCAGGGCTGGGGTGACGTCAGTAAAGAGCTTACCCACAAGCATCTCCTTGCGGCTGGCAGGCCAACATGCTTGGTCTAATCTGCAAGTTCCAGGTCATCGAGGGTTCCTACCTCCAAACACAAGGGAGGAATACCACCTGAGACTGACCTCTGGCCACCACAGGCACACTCACACCTGTGGGTGTGCCCTTGCACACTTGCAGGAGAGTTTCAAGTCCTCAAGAGTTCAAGTAGCAAGGAGACTTTTTTTACTGGAAGGAATGTACACATCCGCACATCAGCCTTGACACACTCTGCCCACTAGACGCCAGAAACAGCTGTCCCCCAAGGAAAAAGTAGAATTAGGACAACCAAATAACATGAATAAAATTTGTAAAGTGTCCCCAGGGTGGTCAGTCTTCTCTGGATCGAAAAGCTGTGCCTCCCACACCATCATCACGCTCTTGAGAGAATGAGAGCTGAATACTACAGCTGATTTTGTTGGCTTTGCTTTTTAATTAAGCAATTTTTTTTGTACTAATAAAGAGAAACTATCCAAAATGACATTATTTTTTTTTCAGGGCGAGGTCAAAGCTGTGCACGCCTGTGAGGAACGCAGGCACTCTGTCAACTATGCTAATCCCAGGTGCTAATCCTGTAGTTCCTGGAAAGACTTCTTAATACATCTTATTGTCTTCCCATGCCTCCCACTTGCTCTGCTCCACGTGGTGCCTGTCATCTCAGGACACTGCTTTAGAAGGATGGGGTAATTAATTAGTGTTCTCAAGTCCCCGGTGAGCCAGGAGGGACGCCTTTGCTTGCAGGGTGGTGCTAAGCAGGGCTGAGGGCTGTCTCTTCCCAGGCAGACAGACGACGCTCCTGATTAAATTTGAAGACGACAGGAAACAGGTAATTTGATTATCTGCACCAAGTGGGCGTAGCATCGCCGAACCTATTCGCTTAGAGGGAGGAATCTCCATCATAGATCATAAGAACAGTTGTTCATCCACAGAGCCAGCGGCTGCACAGGGAGAAAAGTGGGGGGTAGGGTCTGGGGGTGCTGACTTCATCTTTCCAGTGCCTGGGTACTTTCTTGGGAATGTGTTCCTGGTAGCCAGCATTACCATAGCTACAGAGCCCTTCATCTCTCTGCCCCCAGATAGGAAGTTTATACAGTTGTTGAACAGAAAATACGTTCCTGGGTATGCTGCATGCCGACACCCCTGAAACTTCACGGTATCCACTGTGTACTTGTTAGGTCATAATGACTAAACCCTGGATGTGTGCCTCATCTACTTCAGTTGCAGAAGACCCAGGGCTGCTGAGACTGTGAAAGACCCAGAAAGGCTGCTGGATAGGGAAACACCCACTCTTCACGGACGCCTGTGTGTGTCCCTTGTCTTCTTTCACTGGCCTCCTGGGTTTGCCATTGTTGTGTAGCACTACACTTGGGGTGATATGAACAAAGGTCTACTGACCCCAGACAGAGAACCCACACCAGAGTGAGTAAAAATACCAGCAACGTCCAACTTGATGGTTTTATTGGGGGATATTTACATCAATGTGGATAACTCGAAGGTCACATCATGGAAAGTCACCCCAGCCTGAGTCGTGGCTCAGAACTGCAAACCCTGGAGCTGTGCCCTCAGCAGGCAGGCAGCTCTAAAGGTCGAAGACTTTCTTCAAGGGAGCTGCTCCTGCTGTATCCTCAGCATCCCTTGTTGTTTGTGTGACTTGAGGGAAGAGAGGTCTTGGGAATCTGTGAATTAGGTTTGTTTCAGGACTTCCTGAACCTGCAGAAATGCTAACTTTCTGAGTCTTAGGAAGCTTCAGAGGCAATTGGTCTCTCTCATCTTCCTGTGATTTCATCCAAACTCCAGGAAAGACAAGCTGGTCTCCAGCCCTAAAGAGAAAGCAGGCGGTGAGTATTGGCAAACTTGGTCTGTCTAAGCTGGATGAGAGAAGCTGTGCCCTTAAAAAGGAACAACTTCACAGGTCAACCACACTCACATGTGGTACAGTTAACACAGTAGCACAGACCCAAAGCCCATATAGGGTATGAATGAATCGAAAAATGGATAAAATTAGGCCACTCTGTGTTGGTCACATTTTCACATTTTCCTAAATAGTAGCAGTGACGTTCAAGAAATCTTCGTCCAGACTCAGCTTCTCCCTCAGTCTCAACCTGTGGGCTGTGACTCCTTTGAGGGTCCCGTATCAGATATTTGTATTGTAATTCACAACAATAACAAAATTGCAGTTATTAAGTAATAACAGGATAGTTTTATGAATGAGGGTCACCGCAACATGGGGAACTGTACTAAAACACCACAGGATTAGGAAGGCTGAGGACAACTGCTCTAGGAGCTTTAAACACAGTAACCGGTTTGATCCTGTTTGAAGACGAGGAAACTGAGACACAGAGCAATTAGCTGACTTTTCCAGACCACAGAGCCTTGAGTGAGAAGGCTGGGTTGGAATTGTGTGGAGTCAGACAGTGGCTGTTTATATTTGGTTTCTTGTTTTTTTTTTTTAGTTTTTGTTTCTTTTTCAGTGACTGAGTCTTTTGTAGCACAGGCTGGTCTCCAATTCACTAGGTGACCAAGAATAACCTTGAACTTTGGATCCTCTTGTCCCTTCCTTCCAAGCTGAGATCGCAGTTGTGTCTGTGTGTGCCACCAGGTCTGGTTTATTCGGTGCTAGGCCAGCACTCCGCTCTAAGGACTGAGCTACACACTGTCCCTGCTCATATTGAAGACCGCATGATCTCACTTGTTACTGAACTGGATGTAGGTTTTAGTGAACACTGGTGTCATGAGTCGTGGCCTCTCCCTTTGGTTTGGTTACTACCCAACTAGAAAGTCTCTGAGGTCAGCAATGATATCCTTGAGTAGGAAAGGACTCATTCAGAGTCCACTGGGATGCTCATGCTGGGTCTGCGGAGGCACAGACTATGAACATGGACAAATGTCTACATGAGTTACGACCATGCATCTGGTATGGATACTTCTTGGGGCCACATACAAGGGTCACCTGGAGAAGGAAGATGCTACCTTCTGCAGCTCCCACCTAGGCTTACTGTTTTTAATGTGACAGTCACCATAGCAACGCCTTGGTGAGGGGTTCTCCCAAACATAGTATGGGATGTACCAAGCATAATCTTTATTACAAGTTTGGGCCTTTGAAATCAATCTCTAAGCAATTGGAGCCAGTCATACCCATGCTAGTGGCTCTGAGGTTCTAAGGTTCTGGAAAAAGTCATTATATTTATGCTTTTCCATGAATTCAGAATGAAGAATAGGGGTCTCCTTTATTTAGCTCTTTCTACTTAAATAATGCAGCAATGGGGGTGACCTCTGGTAATGTATAATTTAACCTAATTGAGGAAGGGAGACGGAATGTCTCTTTCACTCACTATTTAATGACACCATCCCTAAGATAGCTGAGGTCTTTATATCACAGAGAAGAGGTGTCCCAGAGAGCCTGGGTGGGAGGAAAGACATCAGGGGCTTCTTAGAAACAAAGGCAGGAATGGAAGCAGTGGCAGAGTTAAGCCAGAAGTTGTCATCAGTATCACCCTAGCAAGCCATTCAGGGTGCAGAACACACAGGTAAGAGGAGGTGGCTCTCAGAGGCCTGCCCTTCTCTTTCTAATTTTCCAAAAACCAGTCATTTTCCTTTCTTTTAAAAAAAGAGATATTTTGAGAATTTCATATATGAATACTGTATTATATAATTTCCGCAACCCCCTCTCGCTGGTCCAACTCCTTCCCTGATTCCTCTCTCTCCTATTTGTGACCAGATATTCTTTTTAATTATTATTATGGTTTCACAAAAAAGGACAATTTGTAAATGCATTTTCATTTTAATGAAGAAAAGGCAAGGAACACTGCTGAGCTGGAAATGCAGTCATAGTGCAGAGAGAGATTCCTTGCTTTAGATAAGAGTCGTCTCTGTCCCTCCCAGTGGCAGCTTCTCATCCCTGTCTAACAGCCCTATGAGTGGTCAGACAGTTTGGAGCTATGTGCATATGTGTGTGTGTAAGATGAGGTCCTTGCTTTTGGGTGTTTATGTCCTGCCCTGTTCCCTCAGCCGACAAGTCCCAAAGAAAATACACAGAAGTCAACTTTAATCATAAACTGATTGGCCCATTTGCTTAGGCTTCTTATTAGCTCTTATCACTTATATCAACCCATTATTCTTATCGATGTTAGCCACATGGCTCAGTGTCTTTTTCAGCGGGGCAGGTCACATCCTGCTTCTTTCGTGGTCTGGGCAGGAATCCTGAGGAACGGTCTTCCTCCTTCCCAACACTTTTCTGTTCTCATTGCCCCGCCTCTATTTTCTGTCTGGTTGACCCACCTACACTTCCTGCCTGACCAATCAGCGTTTATTTGAAACATGATTGACAGAATACAGACATCCTGCACCATGTCTGTGCAGGGTCTCTCCTAGTTTTCATGCCCCATAGGCCCAATCAGGCCCACACTGGGCAGTGAGCCAGGGCCTCTCCCTGGGATGCAGTCAGAGCTATGCTCTCCCTGGGACGCAGTCAGAGCTATGCTCTCCCTGGGACGCAGTCAGAGCTATGCTCTCCCTGGGACGCAGTCAGAGCTATGCTCTCCCTGGGACGCAGTCAGAGCTATGGGTTGTGCTCTTCCTGGAGCCAGGAGTTTTTTGTTTTGTTTTTTGTTTGTTTGTTTATTTTCTGTGAAAATCACTCAGATGCTTGGATTGCTCAACTTCTTGAGGTGTCAAGAGTGAAGTGTTCGGGTCCTAGGATCTACCCACTCTGAGGGAAGTTCACAGCAAAGCAGTTCCTGGCTTTGAGGTCAGTGGAGAATGTGTCTCCGAGGTCAGTGAAGGCCAAGGTCCTCCTCAGAGGGAATCACCGTCAATTGACTAGGTCAAACCCACCCTAGATGCCCTTTGCTTAATTCAACTAAACTGGACCTAAATTACCCCAGTAGAAACATCTAGGGGGAGTGTGTGCAAGGGTGTGAATCACAGTGGTCACCGTAGGCTGTGCCCTCCGGACCTCCACTCCTGCCTGGTCCTTCTGTGGGAGGTGCCTTGTAACAGGCTTTCATCTGGGCCACCAACCAGCCTTAATTTTACGATGTGGAGACTTAATTTTAGTTATGAATGCTCGACCTTATCTTATGCTTGTCCTACGAGCTCTTATAACTTAATTTAGCCTGTTTCTCTTCATCTATGCTTTGCCTAGGGAATTTTTACTTTTTTCTCTTTCTGTATGTCCTACTTTCCCCATCTTCTAAGTGTGTCTGGCTGGCAGCTGCCTGACTGTGGCTTCGGACGGCTCCCTCTCTTTATCTTCCATTCTCTTCTCTCTCTTCACCCTAGATTCCTCTTCCTACTTTTTCTCACTGCCCACCAGCCCTGCCCAGCCCTCTACTGCCTAGCTATTGGCTATGTAGCTTTTTATTATACCAATCAGGTGCCTTAGGCAGGCAAGGTAAAATAGCAACAGATCTTTTCATAATTAAACAAATGCAGCATATCTTTACCTAGTTGAGTAATATTTCACAACAGTGCCTGACAGGAGAGTCTGCCTCTCTACCACATGTGCCCCTCTTCATTTCTTCACAACTGACTGAGGCCTACCTACCACAGCCAGTCCATTCTGGCTCTGAGGACTGACACCTGGCCCCAGGGAACCGAGTTCGCAGCCTGCATTAGAATGTTTTTCCATCCTTTCAGCACCAGAATATCCCTGATTTCAATGACTGTTATCTACCTTGAACTGACCAAAAAAAGGACAATACACTGATGGGGGTAATTGGTCATCGTGGTCCAGAAGCATGACTGTTCAGCTGCCATCCAGTACAGCTGAATCCAGTGCACTATCTAGACAAAAAAAATTAGGAAGAAAGCTTTTTGTCTGCTATGGTCCTGAGGACCGCTTGCTAAGCACACCTCATTCCGAGGCCTTGCTGGCCAAGTCACAAAGCTATGGAGGCCTCACTAGCACGTGCTCCTGGATTCCCACCCCCAGACAGAGCCACAACAATGAAATCCTTGTGTCACAGACCCCTTACTTTAGCAGAGACCTCATCTTACACAAACTTACCAGCTTAAATTACACCCAGGACCAGGTAAGTCTATCTTGGGTTTTCTATTGCTGTGGTAAAACATCACGACTATAAACGAACTGAGGAAGGGAGAGTGCATTCTGGCCTACAGCTCTCAGTTCACACCGTTACGGAAAGTCAGGCCAGAAATGCACATAGAGCAATAACCTAGAGGTAGGAACTGAAGCCGAGGCCATGGAAAGAAGCTGCTTACCAGCTCCCTCTGGATGCTCATTCTGTTTTCTTATAGCAAGCAGGACCACCAGCCCAGCGGCAGCACTACCAAGGTGCCCAGCCCTCCCACATCCACCATCTCTCAGGAAAATGCACCACAAGCTTGACCACAGGTCAACCTCTCAGCGGTGTTTCTCCACTGGGCTTCCCTCTTCCAGAATGACCCCAGCTTGCTTCAAGGTGACAGAAACTACCTAGCATAGGGACAGAAAGCCTATGCACCATATTAGATTCGTACTTGAAAACGATGTTTCAGGCGTGGCTGGACTCAGAAGCATCACAAGGTTTTGGGATTCTCTTTGCTGTTATGCTCTGAATGCAATCCTTCCCTCACTTTTCACTTGGGGTTCTTCCGTGTGTCAGAGAAAGAGTAAGGGCTGCGACCAGCGGATGTGATGAACCACCTCAACACAAAGAGGAAGACCTGTAGACAGGGACTGTGCATTCATTTTCCAGCCACCCAGACCTGAATAATCACACAGAAACTACACTAAATGCAACACCGTTGGCCAATGGTTCAGGCTTATTCCTAGCTAGCTCTTACATCTTAAATTAACCCATTTCAATTAATCGCCATGTGTCGCCACAAGGCTGTGGCTTACAGGTAAGCTTCCAGTGACTTTCTCCTTCCGCAGCTACAGGGCATCGATTGGCCTGACTCCGTCTTCTTTCTCCCTGCATTCTGTTTAGTTTTCCCACCTACCTATATTCTGTCCTGTCATAGGCCAAAGCAGCTTCTTTATGAACGAATGGGAGTAAAGCCTATTCACAGCATGTGGAGGGGAATCCCACACCAGGGCCCTATAGGCTTGCACGCCACCATTACTTGTGTTTGCTCACCTACAGGCCTTACTTCTTTATCAGCATAGCATAAGCCCGCAGCTCCTCAATTCCAGCCAGAAGTCTGTTCTCAAATCTATTGCATAAGTCAGCTCCAGCTGAGGCAGGAATGCCTGTCCGTGTCACACGGAGAACTAGGAAGAACCAGACCTGGGTCACATGTCCATTCCCGTTGCCATCTCTGATCTATAGCCTCTGAAGAACCAAGTGGACTTGGGAAGGACAGCGCCCCAAATGCAAGCTGGGTAGATAAGAGCAACCACAGCCTCGGCACAGTCCCACCGGTACGTGTTGTCATGTGTGCTTATAGTTCTCTCTGGGGTTCTTCCTAGACCTGGGAGCAATGTGTCCTGCCTCTCACATTGCTGACCAAGGGCCTTGCCTGCAGTAGCTGCTCAGAAAACCTTCTTAGGCAACACATTTTTTTCATTTGACTTGTTGATGGAGCAGCTTTTTCTCCAGGATGAGGGTCTGAGGCCCACGTTGGAAGATAAGTCTACACTGGAGACAGGCAGGTAGATGAAGAAGGTGTATGCAGTTTTCTGTGAAGATTGGGGCATCTCAACCACTCTGGAAGCCACAGGCTCTCATCAAAGCTTCCCTGCTTCAGCAGTCATACGCCTAAGTTAGGCTGGGTAGCAATTCCAGGTTTCACACTCCAATTGTGGGAATGAGGAGTT
Source organism: Myodes glareolus (assembly GCF_982192425.1). Classification (NCBI taxonomy): domain Eukaryota; kingdom Metazoa; phylum Chordata; class Mammalia; order Rodentia; family Cricetidae; genus Myodes; species Myodes glareolus. The sequence continues at coordinate 2,948,954 of NC_142035.1, forward strand.
CCTGGCCCATTCACTCTGGATACATCTGCAGTTCCCAGCCAATGGGGAAGTTTCCAAAAGGATGCTCAGGGCAGCAGGCCTCTGAGCTTCATGTTTCCAACATCTAAGAAATAGAGCCGAGATCCTGGGGAGGAAGCATCCTTGCCTGGAGCTTGCTGGTTAAAGGTGGGAAGAGCTTAAAGGTGGGAACCTGGGTCTGAGAAGGATACGAAATTCGCCTACAGTTGGTTGTGGTGGTTGTAGACAAAGGCAGGGCAGTTTCTAAGTTAGAAAAGCATCTTCAGAGGAAAATGAGCACTGCCCTTGCCTGACACCAGAGGGCTGCCAGTCACCCAGCCACATGCAGAGCCTGTGACTCAGATGCTAGAAGGCTGGAAAGCCTTGCGATTCTGATGACTCGCAGCTAGCAGGCACAGGTTGCAGACTTGCAGCCAGCGGGCACAGGTTGCCCTGGAGCCCTGCAGACTCCTCAGGATCCGCCTCAGCCGGCAGAGGCAGGGTTAAGTGTACAGCCTCACACTGAGGGACTCATTACAGGAGGCAGCCGGCTCAGAGCAGGGCAGTCTGCAGTTAGTGCAGACAGCTTCACAATCGACTGAACATTGCAAGCTGGTGTCCCCAAGAGAGAGCAGAGCAGGAAGGATGGCGTGATGCTGTCTGGCCATCAATATCTCAGACTTTGATCCATCTTCAGGTTCAGCTCCAGCACACGCTTGCTCGACAGGCAGTGTGAAGTTGAGCTAAGTTTTCATTTGCTTTGAGTTTCTCACTTTTTTTATACACAATAGGACTCCTTTTTTTTGAAGATGGGCTTTGGATGTGGGCTTCCTTGTTCCTGGGTAGTGTGTGTGTGTGTGTGTGTGTGTGTGGTATGATGAAGTGGTATGTATATGTGTTTTGTGTGTGTGTGTGTGAGTGAGTGGTATGTGTGTGGGGTGAGGTGTGGGGAGTTTATATGTGTGTGTGCATATGTGTGGTGTTTGAGGGAATGTGTGATTCTGTTATCTGTGGTATGGTGTATATGTGTGGTGTGTTTGTGTGTGGTGTGTGTATATGTGTGTGAGCATGTATGGTGTGTGTGGTGTGTCTGTGGGTGCAGTGTGTGTCTCTGCGTGTGCATGTATACAGTGTGTGGGGTGAGAATGTGATGTGTGTGTGGTATATGTGCAAGGTGTGTGTAGTTTGTGCATATGTGGGTATGTATGTGGTATGTGTGGCATGGGTGGTGTATGTGTTTGTGCGTGTGGTGTGTCTGTGTATATAGTATGCTGCGTGGGTTTTGTGTGTGTGTTGTATGTGGTGTAAATGTGTGGTATGTGGTGTGTGTGTGTAGACTGCAGAGGTCAGCAGGTGTCTTCTCAGGTCACTCCCCGTCTTGTTCTCTAAGGCGTGTGTCTCATTTATCTGGCACTCATCAGTTAGGCTGGACTCAGCGACCCCAAACGCTGGTGTGGTCCTATCCGTCCCGGCCAGGACTGACTCACAAGATGAGGCGATGTGCCTGGACTTCTGTGCAGGTGCTGCAATCTACTCGGTCCCCAGGCACGTGATGGGTCATGCTATTGTGGGGCCACAGATGTGAGTCCACTCTGCCACGCTTGCTCTTTTAAAGCCAATGACAACAGGTGTGGCTACAAATGGGAGCTCCTGACCTAGGGTGTGGTTAATTGACATTTTGAGTATAAAGGTGGATGCACTCTGCCTTGATCAAAGGTAGAGAATTCAAGTCTATTCCTGCTCCTTCAAGGAGATTGGCAGGAGGTTCCAGGGAGTGGCTGCCTCCATACTTGGTCTAAGGGTGTGGGCTTTATGTGTCCTGTCCTCACAAGAGTGCTTGACTGAGGATGGCTCTGCCTATTCCTTCTATCATGTTATCGAAGTCTGGTGCCTCCTCCCTCCCCTTTCTCCCCTTTTGGAGTGGGGTATATAAGCGTGTGAGAAATAAACACAGGATTCACCGAATTTCCTTCCTGGTGCAGTTCTGTGTTTCTGCCTTTTATTTCTCTCATATCTCTGTTCCTTTTGCTTACTAATTCTAATCCTCACGCTTCTGCCCTGGAATGTGCAAACCTGTGGAGGATGGACCCTGACGTGCAATCTCATCAGCCTCTTGCCTGTTCTTCATCAAAGAAGCTGCTTAGTCTAAAGGAGGAGTTTACATAAGAAAAGCCAGCATCCCCATGGCAGGACTTGTCAGGGCCTTTAACACATAACTATTCGCTGAGCCTCTGAGGAGGAGACCACCCATGCTCTCTCCACAAGTGCCCGTGACTAAAAACTCTGGCAAGGGTGACTTTTGGACAGTTCTCACTGGATGAACCAATACCACATATAAGCTGTAACCAGGGTTACCTCAGAGCAGGGAGACATCTACCTGACAGAGGAAGACAGACATGAGCCAGGCATGGTGGTACAGACAGTCATCTTAGCTACCTGAAAGGTTGAAGCAGGAAAGCAAGTTGGAAGCCTGTCTGAATGTAATGAGTTCAAGGTCACTCTGGGCAGTGGAGAGTGACCCTGTCTCAAAATAAAAAGAGGGCTAGGCATGTCACTGGGTGGTGGAGCACCTGCATAGCATAGACAGAGACCTAGCTATGCTCTGTCTCCAGATAATAATAATAATAATAATAATAATAATAGGAAAGAAGAAGAAGAAGAAGAAGAAGAAGAAGAAGAAGAAGAAGAAGAAGAAGAAGAAGAAGAAGAAGAAGAAGAAGAAGAAGACAGAAATATTGACTACCTACCTATGGAATCAACCCAAGCAATAACTGTTACCACTTTGCGGGCCCCTCCCTCTCACATGACCCTCCATCTCAGGGCCCCTCCCTCTCACATGACCCGCCCTCTAAGAGCCCCTCCCTCTCACATGACCCTCCCTCTTAGAGCCTCTCCCCCTCACATGACCCACCCATCCCTGCCTTTCACGACCATGATGTTGCCTAGGGTCTAATTTAGCAGGTTCTGACAGCCTGTGTGATATTTCACAGAAGGCTCATTCTCCCCTTGCCTGGATCCAGGGTCTCTGTTCTTTAGATATCCTGGAGGCACTCTCTCCTAGAGAGTCCTCCTGAGAAGACTCACCCTGGCCCGCAGTGAGTTCCCAGGAGTGCACTCAGCACTGATGGTCAATGGGCCTATTGTCCTGACAATTCTCCCCCCCCCCTCTCTCTCTCCCTCTCTCTCTCTCTCTCTCCCTCTCTCTCTCTCTCTCTCTCTCTCCCTCTCTCTCTCTCTCTCTCTCTCTCCCTCCCTCCCTCCCTCCCTCCCTCCCTCCCTCCCTCACTTCCTCTCTCTCTCTCTCCCTCCCTCCCTTCCTCTCCCTTTCTCTCTCTCTCCTCTCTCTCTCTCTCTCTCCCTCCCTTCCTCTCCCTTTCTCTCTCTCCTCTCTCCCTCTCTCTCTCTCTCTCTCTCTCTCTCTTCCTCCTTCCCTCCCTCCCTCCCTTCCTCTCCCTCTCTCTCTCTCTCCTCTCTCTCTCTCTCCTCTCTCTCTCTCTCTCTCTCTCTCTCTCTCTCTCGTGCACACACACACACACACACACACACACACACACACACACACTCCATAGATAACATACGAAGCCCTCCCTGTGTAATCCTGTTTTGTTTCCAAGGAAGCATAGTGTGTGTTTCTGTATTTTGGAAGTCTCTTTCAGAGAAATCAAGTGAGAGCATGCGTGAAGGGAAGCAGCCGGTGCAGGTCAGCTGAAGACAGAGAGGCTCCATTAACTAACAGAAGGCTGAGTTTGCTGAGTCTGGGGCAGGCCGGGAGAAATCCGGGTTTTATCCAGGCTCCTTCTGTCATCCATAAAGTAGAAAGGACCACACTGGCTGTTCCTGCCTGGAAGGACTGAGGAGACTAGGCAGCATCAGCCCTCAGGGGTCTTCCGGAAACTCAGACTCCAGGTTCATTCTCCTCCTGACTCTTTCTTCTTCTTCCGTGATGTGTTTGTTCTTAGTGATTCCTTTCCCGCTTCCATGATGAAAAAGCAATACCAGCGGTGGGCTGTCTGTAACACAAGCTTGTTTTATTTTCAGTCCTTTTATTATTTAACCTGCCCCTGTGGGGAGGTAAACTGGTACCCTATCGGGGAAGAGGCAGGTAGACCTAGGGAGTTGAGGAAATTGGGGGTCAAGATTTGCTTGGGCTGGACGATTTAATTTGCCTGACTGCTGAGCCTGTCAGGGATTTCTGCGGCAACCGCTGGGGCCCTCGCGAAGCCAAACAGCACGGGAAGAAAATGAATTCCTGGATCAATTCCTGTGCTTGGAGACTTTAACTTGTGTTCAGTTGAACAAAGAGTAGAAAAGACAAAAAGAAAGGAAGAAGCCGAGAGACTGAAACCGTCACGGAAGACTAGCCCAGAAAGCTGTGGTCTTTCTTTGTATTCTCCATCTGGAAGCCAGCGGCCCCTGCAATGGAGCCTGAGAGGGAACCCCAGAAGAGCTCTCTTCCTCCTTTACCATAACCCCACCCCAGCTCCGTTCCCCATTCCAAAGGAACAAGATGGAGAAACCACCTGCCGCAGAGGGAGACGCTGGGGTCCAAGGGTGCTTCACTCTGGAGGCTCCCATTCTGGAAGCTGGGTCCTCAGCCTAGGGCTAAGATGCGCTGCACCCTTAGGAGGTAGGGTCTGGCGTGGGTCTCTGGGAGCACCACATGAGGGAGAATACTGTTTCTTGGCTCCTGTGAGGATAGGTTGGCATGAAAGCCCCTTCCTGCTTTCTGTTCTCTTGCTTCGTCTTGAGACAGCTTCCCTGAAATGCTCTCTTGCCCTGCCCTTGTCCATCACAGGCCACCATTGCATGGTGGTGATGAGTGCTTGCCAGAGCGGAGCACTCAACTGGAACCTCCAAACCTGTGGGGTAAATAACCCTCCTGTTTGGTGCATCGCGCAGCCTCTAAAACATTGTTATGATGATGGATAACAGGCTGAAGATACACCAAGTCAGTGTGTCGAGGGCAGTGATCTCAGAAGTCTGGAGCCCTGCCTTGTTTTCCTGGAGGATGGGAGTCAGCACAGGCCTCAGATGGGAGGAGCCTGAGCTGCCTTGATCACCCATCCTGGTCATTGCTTACAGCTGTTCCCCTAAAGCTCCTGCTGAGTCTGTGTCCCCATAGCCTCCTCTGTGGTGTCCTCATGAAAAATGCATCCAGGAATTGTAAAGAAACAGCTGGGGTGGAATAAGCTGAAGAGAAGGCAGGAGTGTGCCTTGGAAGACGAAACTGAAGAACAAAGCCCAGGCATTTTGAGAGAGAAGATATCCTGGGCGCTGAAGGTCAGCTTTAAGTTACAGAGGAACAAAAAAAGGTTTTGGTGCCCTTTCGTTTACAGCGTTCCATGCAAAGAAGAAATTGGACAGCACCCTTCAAATAGCTGAGTAATAAAGATGGGAAAATGGGGATTTTCTAGTGAACCCCCTGACTTAGTACATGTTAGCCCAAGACCGAGGCTTCATCAGACGGGCATTGTGACAGCTCGTCTTGACTTCTGTTTGGAATCTTGATGCAAACACACCTCTGGGTGTTCCTGAAGGCAGACGCACCCTGAATATGAGTGGCACCATCCTATTGGTGGGGTCCTGACTGAGCGAAAAGGAGAATCAAATGTTCTCCTGGGACCCCTTGGGCGTGAGTTGGTGGTGCCCAGTGGTCATCTCTGCTTCCTGACTGTGGAAGTCACGTGACCAGCTGCTACCCTTGTCACCATGATAGATCATACCTTTGCATGTAATTCCCATGAGCGCTTCCTTAAGTACCTCCTGCAAGGCATTTGATCACAGGAATTGGAAAACTCCCATGTGAAACCTTGCTGGAGGGACTAGAAGGGACACATGACGGCCTGGGTGACCCTTTCCACCTCATGTCACTTTAATCCAGTCTCAGTAGACACCAGAGGGACTCCAGGTCCAGGATAAGAAACAAAACAACACAAACACACACACACACTGGCTAGCATTCTTTAAAAGTGTCGCGGTCTAGAGGGGTGAGGACGCTGAAGGCCGGTCTCAGAGACCAGAGAGGACAGAGCACTGGGTGAACCCAGATGATGTGCACCCCGGTAGATCCCAGGAAAATCCGAGGACAAAATCAGCCAGCAAATATCTGCATAGCATAAATTCTGTGTTCCACAAATGTTCAATGGCTGTTTAAGATGGTGGCATAAGGAGAGGTCTGTATTCTCTCAGGGTCATTTCTGCAAAATTTCTTTGGGTCCAAAGTTCTCCTTAACTTTTGTCCATGACTGTGCAGCTCTGGACGCGCCTGGTGTCACAAAATCTTAGCTCTTGAAAAAAGTGACATTGCTTAGAGGTGACCCTCCCTCGCACTCAGGGACCGGCAGTGAATGACACCCTCAGCTCCTGACCTTCCTCTTTGATTCCATATTCACATTTTAATCAAGCGAGTTAAAGTCATCAGTGTGCCCTAAAGGCCTTGACACCGGGCACAGCTGAAATCTCATAAATAAATTAAGAGACCCGTGCAATGGGAGAACCCTTCCCTCTCCCAGGGGTGTTGGCCCCTGCATCTCATTGTCTGTTAAATATTGCCCTGTGTCCTTGGTCAAGGTGGGGTCTCCATGGAAAGGCAGAGAGAAGGCTCTTGCAGGTCACTGCTGCGGGTCTTCAGAAGGTGGGAGACGTGGACAGGTGTGGCAACAGTTTTGGTCTGACTTCGAAGAGCAGAAGTCCAGCGTAGTAAACTCAGCTGCCTGTTGTGTGGATGCAGCAACTCAACCTTAAAGGTGATGTCCAGCCATGTTATTTATGAAAAGAATTGTAAACGTTCTGGTGCATTTTCATGGACAGGGTAGCTGTCTACTGCCCTGCCAGGGGCTTTATTGTGGAGATGCTTGCATTGTTCTGTTGGCAGACCATCAACAAACAGCAACAACAACAACAACAACAACAACAAAAACAGAAAACCACTGATGTCTTGAATTGAGAAGAAAGTAGTATATTGGCCAACTGTTGCCACACTGAGTAACAAACCACCCTTAAGCTGAATGGTTTATTGCCTCAATCTGTCATTTTTCACTCATTTGTGGCAGGTTAGCCTCAGTCAACCTGCTCTGGACTGGGGTCAGTTCAGATCTGATGTGTAATTCGGGTCATTCTTTTGTGACAACCCAACATTACAGAGAAGAAGCGACAGTTTAGGTTATTTATGGTTGCCCTTCCTTTAGCTATTCGATGTGTACATGACTATCCGTGTGTACATGCACACTCGTGTGTGCAGATGCACATGTGTGCACTGGTGTGCATGCACGTATTTGAGCTAACATTTGCAGGACAGAGATCAGCCTCAGCTTTTGTTTGTCAGGTGTGATGCACCTTGTTTTTTGAGGCAGGTCTCCCCCTGACCTTGAACTCACCATTTAGACTGGTCTGGCTAGCAAGCAAGACCCAAGTGGGGCTATCTACCTTCCTGTCTCTGTCTCCCCAGAGCTGGGATTTTAAGGATGTGTCACCATGCCTGGATTTTTACATGGGTGCTGGGAAACCACACAGCACCCGTCTCTTGCACAGTAGACACTTCAATGGCTGAACCATCTCCATTCCCCTTTGTCGGTCTTTTTATGGCAAATTTTCCTTGCTTTTGGGTTGAGGAAGTTCTCTCAGTGGACTTTGTCAACCACTAATCCTTTTCAGAGAAATGAAGCAGCCTCCTAAGCAATGCATGTTTTAAAACATATTGAGTGGGATATCAGTATGTCCTAAATGTCTCACTTGATTAAAGTGAACGATTGAAAGGAATTCAGTAATTTCACAGAGTTGGACAAATTTCATCACAGTACAAGCTGAGATCATGCAAACAATGACCATGGAGTTGTTTGAGCCCTCAAGTGGGAAGCAATGATGCCACCAGCCACCTTCTGGACCCCCAGCACATGGTCCAAAGTACTGCACACACATGAACATGCACACAGATGCACCCCCACACCCCCACAAAGACAGAAAAATCAAGGACCAATACAATCGTGGCTCATTAAGCGGCAAGGAGAAAGCAGGATTGACATTGTCAAGGGGCTCAGTCACCACCGACAGCTTTGAAGAGGGATGATGAAGCCAGCAGTCACAGAGTGTGTTGACTTTCATCTAGAGTTAGGCACTCTGCCCCGATCCACAGGGAGCGTCAGCCCTACTGTCCCTGTCCCCAACTTTAGCCAGGTAAGACCCAATCTTTAGCCTTGACCTCTTGGATAACGTAGGTAATGTACATGCTGTTCACGGTACCATATGTGGGGGTTGTTACAGCAGAAGCTGACACAGGCTGTAGCTTCTAACTCCCAGCTAAGGTGTGCAAAAGTTCAGTTAACCCCTAGCACAGCAATGCTCTACTGACTGGCAGGGTCTGTGCTTTGAAGGACATCTGGAATTCTACTCAGCAGGCCAGTGTCCACAACAGTGAATTATCTAGTCCTCCCAAATGTCAGCACTGGTAAGTGTGAGAGGTCTCATGATATGCCCACCCTACCAAAAAAATTATTTCCCAATTTTCAGGTGTGGAAGTGCTGTGGACCTGGAGCAGACTCTTTTATGGTACTTGATAGTTTATAATTTGTCCTGATACCTGATGATAATGGCTGTAGCCACCACATGGAGAAAAGCAAAATGAAGAAAAGTCCCGTGGTTCCTTTAACCAGATGGAGCACCCTGCTTGCTTCAACAGGCAGAGAGCATGGGCAGTGTGCCTCCGGCCTGGCTTTCTCTGCTTGCCTAGAGACTCAACATTCCTCACTGGCCGAAGGAAGTACATTTGTGTTTGTGTTCCACTGCAGGGTTCTGGAAATCCTTTGACACTGGCCTAGTGAGGAATTAAAATCTGATACTGTCATGCCCAGATCGCAGGGACCCCGAAAAAACCACCATGGAGACCCAATCCCATATGTAAAAGCAAATTTATTCAAGTTCAAACTTGGACTTCTGTATGTCCCACACACTGACAAGATCAAAGACTCTCACACTCAGTTGCGGTGAGGTTTTTATCATAGCAGAAGTTGGGTGGTGGTTTTCTAAGGTTCAGGACCCTGATTGGCTGACAGTTGTAGAGGGGTGTCTTGGTGAAAGGGGCATCTGTCTACAATGGTTGGCACATTAGGTATTTCTTTTGGAACCTTAGGTACTTTCTTCTTAGATTCTGATTGGTCTGTTCCTGGTTGGTGCCTGGGTGGTTCCAGTTTGTGGTCTTTCCTGGAGTCAGGTGTTGCTCTAGGGTAAACTGGAACTCAGGCCCACTTTCTGGTTGGTCTCTCTTGAGTCTGTCATGGCAGAGTGTTGCCAACTGGTAGGTGCGTACCAAGTTGCCCTGAACCCTACAATGCCTGTGACCCAAATGAGAGGAAGACCCTGCACTGACTGTGTAGGTGAGCCTGGCTGATGCCCCCGAGCAGAGTGGGGAAGATGGATGGTGTGTGTAGAAGCTTAGAGAAATGGCCTATGACCCTGAGTGCACAGTTCTTATGACCTTGCCCTGGACTTAGAAGAGCTAGGGGGAGGGGTGAGAACAGCTCTGTGCCCTCAGGGCTTCCTGGTGCCTGATCATTCAGATTAGGAGCTCTTGAAATGAGAAAGTCCCAATTAGAGAGGCCTGCTGCTTGGGGTCTAAGACTGTGGGAGTCAATGCCAGGTAAGGAGAGAGAGAGAGAGAGAGAGAGAGAGAGAGAGAGAGAGAGAGAGAGAGAGAGATTGAACGATTTATTCTCCATGTAACTGATGGAAGACTCACTGAGCACTGAGGTCTGAAAATATACAGGCAGACAGGCAGATATTCCTGCAGATACATGTCTGCGTATAATATACAGGTAAATTAATAGCATTTTAGTTAATAAGTTAATAGCATTTCAGACACTATGGTGTACCTGGTTGTGAACCAGGTTTGGCATTTCATCTGTGCACTGTGAACTTTTGCTGGAAAGACATGACCAGCATTTATTCCCCCACCAATGCCAGGTAGGGCATCAAATCAAAGTAATAATGATTGTAGCGACGTCTACCTCAGTGAGCAGTGAGCTTACTGACCTGCAGGAGCACTGGTGGGGCTTGCCTACCGGAGCACAGATGGCCACTCCAAACAAGCACGGCACCGAAGGGTCTCACCCCAACACATTGGATGGATGTCCCCACGGCTGCATAGATGGAGTGTCCTCTTCCTTACCCTCTTACCTCCTGTGTCCTCTGGCTCCTCCCAAGTCAGCTATGGAGGAGCAGGAGGGAGTGGTTGGAATCCCAGCTGAGGGTCTGATGGCCCTCCCCACCCCTCCCCATCTCATTCTGAACCTGGTGGGATGATCAAGGTTTCTCTGATTAGCAAGGTGGTCACAGCTCTTCTCAACAGAGGGACACACTCTCAAACAGCCTGCTCCACCTGAGGACCCTTGAGAATGGGATCACCATTTTCCCTCTTGCAAATGAAGGTTCAGATTCTAGAGACCCTGAGTGATGGAGCTGGTTGGAGCCTCCAAGCCACTGTGAAGAGCTGGGCCCACCATGCCTGATAGCTGTACCACTCAGCTCCCTGCAAATCTGAGGGAGAAGGGCTCAATGGAAATAGTGCACAGACCCCTGGGTCTTCTGCCTCCTCCAGCCATGCTGTATTTTGGTGGTCGTGGCAGGTTTCAGCTTGAGTCCTGCTCCGTCTGCAGAGCTCATTAGAGGTGAGAAACTGCTTTTAAACCAGCCGGTGACAAATTCACTGTGCAGTGCCAGAGGAGCGGGTCAGCATGGGTCGCTACTGTTTAGAGCGATCACAGAGCGCTCGCACCACGTGCTGACCTGTCGCTTGTCGGCAACAGTCCCACCAGGAGTTATTTAATCATGGAGCTAGCACCTACCTCCCCACTCCACGGAAACATAACTATCTGGTTCTGCTACAAATATCTGAAGACTTTAGCTGCCAACGGATATTGATCCATTCCTGAGCTCCTTCTCCAAATCGATACAGTGTGCCGCCAAGACTGCAGCTCAGGGGACAGACAACTGTGGAAGTCAGAGACACTGACTGCAGGGTGAGCCCACTCCAGCGCCTGCAGGCACAGAGTCAGAGGCTCCCAGAGGCACTGCACCTATGGAGGGATGCAAACTTCACCTAAGCAATTTTAAGTCGACTATGTTTAATGAGAACCACACCATTTATACAGAATTCAAGCTGTGACCCAGCAAGCAAACACCAATTTAGCCTTACTAAACATACCTTCCGATTTTTTTTTAAAGTGCTTCATGCCACATAAATTAGACTTCCATTGAGATAATTGGATCCTTGTGGCTCTTAATTTTTCACAGATACATTATTTTGAAAATAAATCATAAACCATCATCTCTGAATTGGAAACTTAGTTTACATTGGCTATGTTTCTGCAGTTTGAGGTCCATGCGTACGTCTTTAACATGATCGAGAGAGAGGCTGCCTTCTCCCTCAGCTCCGCAGCTCACAGACACCCCCAACCAGCCCGAGCAGCTGCACGGGCCTTTGACTTTCTGTCAGTCATCTTTTGAGAAATGGATATGTCCAAATATTTGACGGGTCCATAATGGATTGAAATTGTTGCTCCAAAAATCATTCTCTTCCTGGCTGGAGCGGGATTGCATTTTACATTTGCACTGAGCTAAGCGAATGTTGAATAGATGGAATATCTCAATGGCCATTCTACACAAATGAATAGACTCCTGTGATGTATAAAGAAGCTGGTGGCATGTTTCAATAAAAAAATAAAAGTGTGCTTTTCCTTTTCAAACAGATTTTTTTTTTTGGCTTGGAGGTAGCATAAACATCGCATAAAACAAATAGCCAAACACGCTTCTTTGTAGAATTCAGCTTTAAAATGCTGAGGTGTGCTCCCTGCAAGGGGACACCAGACTCCAGTCTATTCCCAAGGACCAGCTAACCAAGCGGATGCCTTGGTAGGAGAATAAAACAATGCATTGAGCATCAAATGAAACGTACCAGTCCAAATCCATCTCCTCTGCGTGGCACGATTTTACACACCTCTCTGGTATTTCAGCAAATAGATGGCACAGAAGAAGGCATGCTAGTTATATGAAGTATAAAGAGGCTTTGCGATTGCACGGTGTTAAGTAAGATACGACTTACGGCAAGAAGAGACCTGGAAGCCTGGGAAGGTAGTCATGGAAGAGCAGGACTGAGCCGTTTGAGGCTCTGGTAGATCATCCCGTTGTCTTCTCATTGGAAGGTAAACTATTCCGGAGTATTCTTTGGTTTCATTGCAGCCAACAGAGGGGAAATAAGGAATATATTCTAAAGAGGGTCTCAAAAATGCTGGCTGAGGCCACTGCTTTGCCTCTGGTGGCTATCAGACACAGGCAGAGCTCTGTGGACTTCTGACACACAGGCTTCTGGTCTTGAAGCTCAGTCTCTAGCAGCTGGGGAGGCCATTCTTTGATTAGGAGTGCCACGGCTGAGCTAGATGCCATGCAGGGTCCTTGTAGCCACCACCACCCTGCACAATGCCAGCCTTCTTATGTCTAACAGCACCCAGCGAGGCACAGGGCCTTGAGCAAGGCTGAGTGTGACCAGGGCTCCTGCATCCCTTACCAACTCCTTGTGATCCAAGGCTGCTGGCTCTAGAGCATCCTCCCAGCAACAAGCTCTGGAGCTCAGAATGTTTCAAAGTCTTTAGGAAAATAGTGTCTTGTAGAGATGTGTTTTCCCTCGGAACATAAGTTTGCATCTGTGGACATGCCACACACCCTGTGGGGCCTTCAGTGGAAACCTGGCAACAAGATATGGCAATACCTTGAGAGTGACTTTTTTAAGGGAAACCAAAGCTGCCACTCAGGGTTGTGTGGTTTTGTGTTTTGTTTTGCTGCTATTTCTCTCACATGGGATCTTACTCTGTATCTGCTGCAAGGCTTGGGCCGTCCGTCACTCCTCGTGCCTCTCACTCCCCAGCTGTGGCCACAGCAGGCAGATGCGAGTGTGCCAGCTGCTTACTTTGTTACTGGGACAAAACCCAACAAAGGCAGCTTAAAAAAGGAAGAGTTCTCTGGGCTCACAGCTCCAGGGGGAAGCCCAGCCCGGAAGGGTGGGCAGAGCTGCAGGAGCCCCAGTCATCTGGTCACACTGTCTCAACAGTCAGGAAGCAGAGAGAGGCGTACTTGGGGGCTCAGGAGCCTTCCTCTACTTTTTGAAGTCTCAGTCTTGCACCCCACATGCAGGGCAGGACCTCCCATCTCAACCAACCTGATCTAGGTAATGCCTCATGCTCAGAGGTCTCCCTCAGCAAGGTGATTCTGCAACCAATCTAGAAGACAGTTGACAGTAACTGTCAGAGCGCCACTTCCTTGCTGATTCTAAAGCCATTTCCAAGGTTGTTCTCCCGGCTCTTGTGTTCAGCTGGATGTCCTTGCCACACGCCTAGTGTGAGAAGACACATGCTCGGCCCCGTAGCCATGCCTTGAGAGCAGTTGTTAATGACACCCTGTTAAGATTGTGGCAATGGCAAGCTGTGTTCTCACGTGACATTACCAGAGCTTTGTCGTCATGTGACTGCCTTCCCTGGACCACTGCTGTCGTCCTTCCTCCATTCACTAGTTTTATCTGCGGTGTTTCTTATCCTGTATTTCATTGGCACTGACTCAGCAAGATGAGCACATGCTACAAATGGTGTCAACAAAGGATAGGAAAGATCAGAACACACCAGGAAAGGGTAGAGAAGCAATCACCTTCATCACCCTGACCTCGGCAGGGGCCACCCACAGGGCGAGGTGAAGTGGGGCTGACTGGATTCCACGGCACATTTAATTGGTTGCCATCAATTACCCACTCCCTTCCCTTGCTTGCCTCTTTCTCCAGCTTCACTGAACCATTGTTGAGATCGGCATGGATGCATGACCCCGAGCACCCACTATGGAGAGGAAAGCCGGCTCTGCCAACATGGCTGCTCTTTGGTTTGCCATGTGAAGAATTCAGTGTCAAAATCAAAATAATTCTTCCCTTTTTGACCCGAGGATGTCCGTCCTTCAAGATCTCCCCACGCCTGACCTTCACCGGACCTTTAGTTAAAAGCAGGACTTGTTCTCAATGCTGGTCTGTGCTGGCTTTTGCTGTCAGGTGTGCTTTTCAGGCCCTGGAGCTGGCCGTGCTTGTGTGTTTCCCCCTTGTTTGTGTTGCTTGAGGTGTACACTGCTGCCTGACTGCGTCACCTTTGACTGCGGTGTCATCAAAGGGAGGAACATGCCACATAGGAATTTTTTGTTCTAGTCTGCCACACAGGGGCAGATCAATCTGTGGTCACTGGTGGGGGTGGAGATGAGAGGCAGGAAAGGCCCTGACCTACTTGTTCTCGCTTCCCCAGAGCCGACCGAGCTTCTCTGCAGCCCAGCATTCGGGCTGATATGGCTCTCATTTGGGGCATGGGCTAAGGTGACATGACAGCATCTGATCTTTGTTGTCATAAGGAGGCTCCTACAGACCCTGGAGGCCAGCTCACCATGCTGGGGCACTGCATTTCATCAGTCTGAACAGTGAGCTTCTCCGACTCTCTCACTCCAGAGAGTACCCTTGCCTACCACTCCTGCATTGTGAGAAGCCTTTGATGTCAGTATACAGAGCTGTCTCAGAAAGACAGGAGCAGGAAACCCAAGAGCTAACAGAAAAGACCAGAGAGGCCGTGAATGAGGTAGAAGGATGAGGTAGAAGGAGGCTTCCTCCAGTGCCTTCTCATCTCGTTATCCTACTCCCCAGAGTCAGGGACAGTGATGTATGACGTCTGGTGGTGGCACGAAGAACACAGACCCATTTGACTGGTGTCTTCTGTTCTCCCTGAAGGCTAATGCTGAGTGACTCAAGAATGATGGGGCCTATGTACAGGGAAAGGCCTGCAGGCTGGTGGACTGGGATCAACTCTGGACAAATAACCTAAACAGGTGACTCTCACAGCCCTGGGTCCCCCTCTCTGCTCTGAGGTCTTTTGGTTTATTCTTGATGGATGTGTACTGGGATAAGAAGGGAATGATCCCAGTCCCATTGCTGTGATTTTCTCAACATTCCAGAAGGCACTGAATACCAGTGTCATTGCAGACAGTGATGGGAGGCTGCCTGAGTCTGGTCCACACTGTGGTTGGTCACACGTGGGAAAACTTACACATTTAAGACTGATAGCCACACCAAAGTTGGTCACATGTGGAAAAGTATGCATGTTCAAATCTGAGAGCCACACCAGGCTGTCTTCATTGCAGATTATCATTTGCCTTTCTCCTCTTTCTTGACCAAAGCACACAGAGGAATGACTGCCTCCACCTTGAGGTCTCTGTCATGTCACTGTTACACTCCATGCTTTGTGTCAGGCACCCCAAAAAGGTATCTTATACTGAGACATTGAAAGTTAGATAATTTTACAACCCAGATGATGTGGGATTTCCCTCTGTAACCTGTGAATACCATTGGTTAATAAAGAAAACTGTCTTGGGCCTGAGCAGGGAATAGAGTTAGATGGAGAAGACTAAACTGAATGCTGGGAGAAAGAAGGCAGAGTCGGGGAGGAGCCATGTAGCCTCACTGGAGCCAGACAGAACTTTAGCCGGTAAGCCACAGTCACATGGTGATACACAGATTAATAGAGATGGGTTAAATTAATATTTAAGAGTTAGCCAATAAGAAGTTAGAGCTAATGGGCCAAGCAGTGGTTTAATTAATATAGTTTCTGTGTTATTATTTTGGAACTGAGCAGCCGGAATGACCAAGTGGCCTCTATACAACAAATTGGCGCCAAAGTGGTTGACTAAAATCCACTTTAGACCTGAGAGCGCTTGAAAAGGAATTCTAGACACAAAAATACAGAGTTTAACACAGCTTCTTGCTGTTTGCTGGCAGCATGCCACAGTTCCTTTAAGAGAAATTTTCCTGACTCAGCAATAACAGAAAAAAATGCAGTGCAGTTTTGAAATGCCAGCTTTCTGGGTCCTGCTGCCAGTGTGACCTCTGGCTCTTTCAGGAGTCTGAGCATTTTAATGGAGTTTGTGAGCAACATGCTACAACTTGCTTGATGGCAACATGGACTGGCTGTGTGCCTAGAGATGGGGCATTGTGCATGGCTCTCAGAGGTGGTGAGCAACTCTATCAGGCTGGGCTGGCAAGGCAAACAGGCAGTGCCATATTTTCCCTAGAAATGGTGCAGCTTAAGTTTTAGACTGGGCAGGCAAACATGTGATACCATATTACCCCTACTAATGGCACAACTTAAGGTTTTAAGAAGTGCTTAGCATTTTAAGAAGTGCTCATGGACAGTAAAGCTTACAGATACAAATAGGACACATTTAGACATAAAAGACCTCTACATTGGTCAAACTGTTAGATAAATGTTCATAGGCTTGGAAGAGAAGATAAAAGAAAGTAAATGGTTTAAAAAATAAAACACAGTCTTTAAAGAGACAGTGTAAACATTAAAAAGTAATAGAGTAAAAATAAGTAAGCCATGTAAAGAAGGAATATATACAGAGAATCTGGATTATATATATGTTATTGTGTTTTCTTTGAATTTTTTGACTGTTACAGTGGTAAGTACAGACAGACATTTCCTTGTATGAACTGCTAAGCTAAACCGGCATGTATATTATAAAGGTATCTTGACTTCAGAATTTGGGTCTAAGAATACGTTGCTTTGGAAGAAATTCTTCTTTAGTTTCCATGGAGAATGAGAACCTGTGGAATCCTTCCAAACTGATGTGGTTTGTAGACCAAGACCTCCTGAAAGGCTGCTTTGAACACCCCTCAAAAAATTTCTTCGCCCAACTACTGACTGAGATGAACTTAATGCACAGGATACACCATGAAAGACCTGATTAATAGTGTCCCTACCAGCAGGAAAGTAGTCTAGAGAACTACACCAAAATTCCCAAATATTGTTTATAAACATTTCTTTACATTTAAAGGGGGATATGCTATAGAGATTTGTATTGGTATGGACCTTGGTTTATTGATACAAATTTAAAGCCAATTTTGTTATATTTATATTTCTGTTTTTGATTAAGGTATTGTGTTTGTGAGGTTCATTTAAAAATGTAATGTATAATTAAGACATATAGGTTAATAATCATCCTTATAGTCATGTTAGATTTTCAAGATATATAGAGATATATTTCAGTTAGATAGGTATTCTTCAAATCTTTCAGAGACCTTCAGAATATGTCATTTAAAATGTTTAAGAACTTAAGACTTTTCATGACAGTGAGACACATCTGTTCCTGGCAGCACCAAGCTACTTCAATAGGAAGATGGGCATCAAAGAAGCTCCTTATGGAGCTGGTTAGTCATTTGGACAAGAAACTGCTCTTGCCTGGACTGCTTGATGAACTGGACATGCAGGACCCACAGAGAAATGATTGCTAAACTTGCCTAAAGGTGAGATGATCCTTCAGGATTTCTGCTTCATGAAAAAGTCTGCCATATATATTTAGGACACAGAAGAAAGTAAGTGACAAACTGCCAATATAGGCAGAACTGTCTTTGAAATTTCCTTCATCATGGAAAAGTCTGCAGGATACTATGGGCCAATAGGCTCAAGATTAAATGCCCCAACAGTACAGAAGAACTTCTGGTGACAACGAGATGTCTCAGTCAATTTTAGAGTTTTGGAAGTTACTTACAATGTACTTGATGTAGGAGGGTCATCTGTCTATGTGTTACTTTCATTAGTTAATAAAGAGACTGCCTTGGCCTTTGATAGGATAGCAGCTTAGATAAGTAGAGTAGACAGAGCAGAATGCTGGGAGAAAGAAGCAGATTCAGAGAGCTGCCCACCATGAAGCTGCAGGATCAGACATGCTGAATCTTTCCCAATAAGTCACGAGCTCATGGTGACATTCAGATTATTAGAAATGGGTTGAATCAATATGTAAGAGTTAGCCAATAAGAGGCTAGATATAATGGGCCAGGCAGTGTTTAAAAGAATACCGTTTCCATGTAATTATTTCAAGTGTAAGCTAACCAGGATCCAGGCGGTGGGAAGTGGCCCGCTGCTCCTTTTTACAAAATGTACTTCCTGTTTACTTAGGTAATAGTATATTCTTCTGGGATCTTTAATGGAGTTGAAAAATATATAGTTATAGTTTTCCTGAATTAAGATAAAAGATAAAAATATTGTAAATGTAATTCTTGCTTGATATCTGTTTTGTTACATGTAATTTTACTATGTTTAAGTTAAAACCTACCTTTTTATTTTACAGAAAAGGAGAGGTGATGTGGGATTCCCCTCTGTATGCTGTGAATACCATTGGTGAATAAAAAAGACTGCCTTGTGTCTGCACAGGGTATAGAGGTAGGCAGGGAAGACTAAACTGAATTCTGGGAGAAAGGAGGTGGAGTCAGGGAGAAGTCATGTAGCTCCACTGGAGCCAGACAGAACTTTAGCCGGTAAGCCTCAGCCACGTGGTGATATACAGATTAATAGAAATGGGTTAAATTAATACACAAGAGTTAGCCAACAAGAAGCTAGAGCTAATGGGCCAAGCAGTGACTTAATTAATACAGTTTCTACATGATTATTTTGGGGTTGAGAGGTTGAAATAACCAAGTGGCCTCCATACAATATCTAGATCAGAAAACTAGGAAATTCTAGGACATTTACAGAGGTCAATTTGAGCTCTGTGCACTGAACCCTTTGCTGGTACTGCCTGGGCTCTTTTGAAATGTGGGCTGATTAAGTGGGTGTTGAAAGAGGTAGCTTATTCCACCTGGCTGCCTGGACAGCTTAGACCTAAAATAATCATACAGAAACCATATTATTTAAATAACTGTTTGGTCCATTAGCTCTAACTTCTTATTTGCTAACTCTTATATATTAATTTTACCCATCTCCATTTATCAGTGTATCGCCACATGGCTGTGGCTTACCAGGTAAAGTTTCAGCATATCTGTCTCCATCGAAGGCTACATGGCTTCTCTCTCACCCTGCCTCCTTTCTCCCAGCATTCAGTTTAGTTTTCCCCACCTAGCTCCGTTCTTTTGCCCTATCACAGGCCAAGACAGTTTCTTTATTCATTAACCAATAAAAGCAACACATAGACAGAAGGACCTCCCACACCAGAAGGGAACACAGATGGACGCTACAGATGGAAGATTGGTCCTTGAGAAGAGGGCTCTAAAAGACAAAGAATGGGAACCTCTCCCAAGTGATATTTAACCCTATCTCCAATGACTTATTGACCTTGTCATCAGAGTAAGTCTTGACACAGCTGTAGAGAGGATTATGAGGTCTCCAGTCCTTCTAAATCCGAGGAAAGAGGAGACTGCAGTGCAGGTGCTTCGACCAGTGCACAGACAGAGGCTTTTGGATCCAACTTGGTTTATGCTGATGAGTCTCCAGATGGACCCAGAGGAGCCTCCACTGCCAGCTTCCCCATGGGAACCCAGCTTCCCCATGGGAAACCAGCTCTGGATCACTGCTACTGTTTAGAAAAGGAGGTCAAGCTCCAGACTGAGAGAATGAAAATATTTCCTGTTAAGCGGTCACTGACTCACATGGTCTTCTAATGAGCTTCCAGGAGGGAGGCAGAGCTGAAGCCATCTCCAACCCCTACACACAGGCACCAGGTGGCCACACAGGGAAAGCGTTGGTCACACTGAAATCTGTTAGCAAACATTTCATGCGGTCTGTACGACTTCGCTTTCTCGGCCTCCTCCTTGGAGGGTCTGTCCAGCCTTCTCCAGCACAACTTCCTAATTGCCACAAGCTCGAGCTGTCGAGAACAGCAAGTACACAGTGGGCACTCAATACTTGCATGCCAAATGAATTGTGCTCATTGCATTGTTCAGAGAGGACTGTTATTGATTGTTCATCCTCAAGAAGTGAGGACGAGCAGCTTTATTAAGAGCTCCACAATATCTGAAGAAATTCCTGTCTCCCTTTAGGGTTGAATTTCACCACAAGTAATAAAGCTGTTTAAACCAGCAGCTGAATTGAAGAATGGTTTTCCCAGCTGGGTAGAAGCCAATACCACGTGAGCTCTCTGCGTGGGCTCTCTGGTTGCTGGGAGGGTCTGGGAAAACAGCATTGTTCCAGTTTGTTCTGTTGTTGGGATGAACACAATGACGAAAACAACTGTGGTAAGGAAAAGGTTCATTTCATCGTACACTTCCGGGTCACAGTTCATCACTGAGGAAAGTTGGGGCAGGAGCTCAAGACGGAACTTGAGGCAGAAACCATGGAGGAAGGCTGCTTGTTAGTTTATTCACAAGTTCAGGCTTAGCTAGAATTTTCTAACAGCCTAGGACCCAGGGAACGGTGCCACCTGCCGAGAGCTGAGCCCAGTTAACAATCAAGATGATCCCTACAGACAGACGTGCCTACAGGCTGATAGGATCTAAGCAATCCCTTCGTTTAAATGCCCTTGTCAGGTGGCTGTAGGTTGTGTCAAGTTGATAGTTAAAGCCAACCAGGAAGGGGTGGTCCTACCACGATGAGGCTCTCCCCAGTTTCTCTCTCAGAATCGTCCTCTGTGCTCCAAATTGACTCTTGCTTCCTCCGCCCAGAGCGTGTTCTAGAACACTGCATCTGTCCCATTCTTGGGGACACATGCATTTGTGAGCTTGTGTAAGGCCTAAAGTCTGTGGTGATGTCCATGGCTCAATCCCAACCCACAGAATAATTTCCTATGATCAAAGCTAAGGATGCTTTGAGAGCCTCGTTTGGACCCCATATTGTAGTTTTAGACATATAGAGTAATTGAACAGGTAGTTTATAAAAACCTACATAAACAGCCTCATCTCCCACATGGGCCATACCCATGATTTTCTCTATTAATATATTTATGCATTAAAACAAATCAACCAATAAATATTACTACTTTTTGACTAAACAGCATCCACAGTTTACATAAATGTTGGTTCCCTGCAGTGCAATCCACAGGGTTTGACAAATGGATACTGGCAGAGTCCGCGGTTGTAACCCCACACAACAATACTATCATTTGGAATACTGTGATTCATTTACTTAAAACCAGGAGCAAAACCCGCTGAAGGTATATGAATATCCCACAAATTAGATTCTCAAGAGCTGTGATCTTACTGGACCCCCTGTTTACGCACTGTCTTAGGTGAGGCATCTATTGCTGTGGTAAAACACCATAACCAAAAAGGAAGTTGGGGAAAAAAGGATTTATTTGGCTTACACTTTAACACTGCTGTTGATCATTGAAGGAAGTCAGGACAGGAACTTGAACCTTACACTTTAACACTGCTGTTGATCATTGAAGGAAGTCAGGACAGGAACTTGAACAGGGCAGGACCTTAGAGGCAGGAACTGATGCAGAGGTCATGGAGGGGTGTTGATTACTAGCTTGCTTCCCCTGGTTTGCTCAGTCTGTTTTCTTATATAACCAAGATCCACCAGTCCAGGAATGGAACTACCCACAATGGGCAGACTCATCCCCCATCAATAATGAAGAAAAGGCCTTACATCCAGATTTTATGAGGTATTTTACTCCATTAAGCTTCCCTCTCTTCAGATAACTTAGTTTGTGTGTCCAGTTGAAATAAGACTAGCCAGAGAATGCCCTGAACTTGACTGTTTGCTCACAACAGCCTGAATAGCCATGGCTGTGGACCTGCAAGACCAACCAGGTCCTTTACTCTCTTGACTGATACAGAACAATTGTCTAGCCCTCATTGGTTCTGGGAAAAATCGTCTCTCTGGTATTCAGTGGTGAAACATGGTCACAGTCACTTGTCTCTATGTACTGAAATATTTAACATGCAAAGTAGCTCTTGAAAGTGTTGGCAATTGTTTGGTTACCAACATTTGCCAGGATACTACAGCCCCTTCCACCATTGTTTTTTCTGACAATTAGTTATTATTTATGTCTTGATGTTTTTCAGTTAGCAACATTCTGGTAGGAAATGAACATGGAGTCTTCCTGTAGGTCAGGAGGTCATTCCTGAACCCTTGGAGCATCCTGCCTGAGGAAGACAATGTTTTGTCGACCTTGGGACCATGGACCATACAATATCAGCCCAACCTCTGGAGATGCTAGAGATAGAGGTCAGCCATGTGGAGGTCAGCCCTGCCTATGAGATGGATACCTGGTCAGTAGTCTACATATCAAGGCTCAGGAGCTTCTCCATTTGGTGACACACACGTGCGTTGTCACACATGACTGCTGGAGAAATGAGGAGCGGAGTCCTCATGGCTCCACCAGGAAAGACCCATTGACATCTGGACCTGATGTCTGTCCCTGCCTGACTTTACTGTGTATTCTGCTGTGAGGAGCTCCAGACAGGAGAGTAGCTGTGGTTCATCAAACAGAGAACCATCCTCCCAGATGTCACTGTGTGGAAATACATTTACAACCAAGTTTTCAAGATGCCTAGGTTTGGGGAACAGTCTCTGGCAGGTGGGTAAGAAACTTAGAATACCCCTTTGTTTTCAGGATCTTCTCAAACTGTGTGCTGCTGCCTCTGCTTAGGAGTATGCCAATCAAATGTGAACTTAATCAAATGTTGGCAGCCATTCTTTGGATGAGTGAGAGGAATTCTCAAACACATGGATCCTTCTAGAGCATGGACGTCAAGGATGTCATGTGCCCTCCTGACATGAGCTTCCTCTTCTCCCACTGGCTACTTCTGTCAGCTGTGTTGAGTGGTGGACTTTCTCCCCGTCTTGACATTGTTTCATTTCTGCCTCTGCTTTCCTGCAGTAGACACTTCCATCTCTCTAAAACTGAGGAAACGAGGCCAAGCAAAGTTGAGTGTCTGTCCTCAATCCCAAGGTCAACCCCATCTGCACCAGAGAAATCGAGAGCGGAGCCCATACGGCCAGGCAGGGCTTGTTTGCATGTTTTATTATTAGGTTTTTTCTTTTTCAACTGTAGATTAAGCCCCACCATTTCTAGCTGTCTCCTGAATAAAAAACAAACTTCATTCTTTTTTTAGTGAAGATTTATTTTGAACAAGTGTGACAGAGAAAAGAAGTTTCAAATGAGGTTTCCAGGTTCACATTTGAAGAGGTTTGGAAAAACAAGATAAAAATACAAGGTTTTCAGTTCCAATTAGAACTGGATCGGTATCAGGTCACCGTGACCCATAAAACTCCGCTCCTCCCTTCTCAGGGAGCCCTTCTATGCATGTTGCCTGTGCTGACAAGGATGCTCTCTTCTTTTTAAAGCCAGGAAAATGCAAAGGAACCCAAATCTCATTTGGGGCCATTTCCCCCACTTTGTGCGTGAGGAATGGCAATGTGTGATAAAGTGTTATTTGACTACGTGCTCTCTGCCCCAGCCTCAGAAAAGAATGAGATTGCCAGGTAGAGTCCCAGGCTCCTAGACTCTACTGAGTGCAGCCTAGGGCTTGGGGTAGGGGGACACTTATTCAAGACATTTTTCAAAACTCCCAACAAAGGACAGTAGTTTCTGTATTTGGCCCCAAGAGCAGCAAGAAAGGGCTAGTGACACACTGAGGGAGTGAAGAAGCCAGCTCACGACCTGGGCTTGATCCCTAGGCTCCAAATGGTGAAAGGACAGAACTCATTTCTGAAAACTGACAGGCACAAGTGCTCTCTCTCTCTCTCTCTCTCTCTCTCTCTCTCTCTCTCACACACACACACACACACACACACACTCACAAACATATACAGAGACACACTCACACACACACACACTCACAAACATATACAGAGACACACTCACACACACACACACACATACACCCAGGCAAACACAAATACAAACAGATGCATATGCACACACACACACACAACATGGCAGAAGAACAAACTAAGATCACTAATCTGGGTTTGTTCATATACAGCCTTGTTTTTCATCTGGAAATACTCTTCTGCTTTGTGTTTGTCTTGTTATTTTAAACTCTTGCCCAAATGTGCCTCCATCTTGAAGGAGAAGCTTTTTGGCCTGTATGCTCAACTCTTTATTATGGCTCCATCGATGGTTACGCAATCACCTCATTTGGCAATCTCGCTAGCTCTCTACTTCACAGGGAACACCACAGTCCATCTCAGAGCCTTGCTGTCTGTCATCCGTGGATAATGCTATCTCCTTGACCTTCCCATCAGTGGTTCAGCTTCAGGGCAGAAAAATTTGAGAAGCCGACTTGGGAAGGATGTTATGATTTACGCCCATTGTCAGCCATTGTTTAATTTGATTCAGGAGTAGAGAGGGACCTGAAGAATTGCAAACGGACTCACACATTTAAGAAATTACACCCTCAGGACAGGGGAGATGGTTCCGTTGCTAATGTGCGGTTGTCTAAGCACCCACATAAAAGCTGGGTGTGGTGGAACACGCCTGTATTCCCAGCACTGGGGAGGCAGAAATGGGGATGGCCAGAGTTTGTTGGCTGGTCGGCCTACACAGTGAGCAACAAGCTCAGTGAGAGACCTTGCCTTATAAACAAGTTAGATAGCAGTCAATGCAGAATGGTACCTACTGTCCAGCCTCTGGCCTTAGCATGTTCTCTCACACGGGTGTACAAGACATTGCATCCTTCAAATGTGACACGGGACCTGGCAGCCTTAGTGTGAATCTGGAATACCTCTAAAGGTTGTGTCCTGATGGCTTGGTCCTCAGTTGAGGTATAATGGAAGAAGGTGGAATGTCAGGCAGTTGGGACCCAATAGGGAAAAGTTAGATCCTTGAGGGAAATATTGAAGTCCTGGCTGCTCAGCCATTCTCTCTCTCTCTCTCTCTCTCTCTCTCTCTCTCTCTCTCTCTCTCTCTCTCTCTCTCTCCTCTTTGTCTTTCCACTGCCTTGGGGTGGTGACTGAGCTGTGCCATGCACTCCCACCATGATGTTCTGCCTGGACTGAAAGCTCTGCCATCTTAAACCAAAACAAACCTTCCTAAGCTGACCATGTCAGTTCGTCGGTTCTGCAGATATTCCCCAGTCGCTTCTATAATCCGGGCACTTTGCTAGGCAAATCTATGATCTCTCTGGGAAGACTGATGATAGGTGACGTTAAAAGTAGTAAGTGTGCCCCAAAGTTTGGAGTACTCAGAGTGCAGAAAGGATCGGCACCCTTCTGAGCAGTTTGACTGTGGCAGTACACAGTAACTTCAGCTCTCCCTGCCTGATTCCAGAAAGAGAAACAAGAATTCCGGATGGCCCAAACGGAACCACCTTGCCTCCCTCCTTCTCCCCATCCTTCCCTCTTTCTTCCCTTCTTTTGCCCTTCCCTCCCTCCCTCTCTGTCTTTGCAATGGGAATCAACACACCTGGCCTGATCATGTCTCAGACACAGGCCAGAGGGACTGGTTGAGAGAAGCTGGATCCTCTGACCAATGTCATCAGCGAGAAGCCCTGAAGACCAGTTGTCCCCTCAAAGTCGCTCGTTTCTACGGAAAGGGATTTTGCCTGCTGGACATGTTCTTGCCGGCACAGTCGTCTGCCTCAGCACCAGAGCCAGCAGCCAAACCTATTCTGGGTGGCAAGGAGAGTGAGGATATAGACAGACATGTTGGAAGCATCGTCCCTGCCCTGGGCATCTTCGGGAAGTACCCCAGCCGCACACTGGCTGCTGACGCACAGCAGCTACTGACACACGGCACACTGCCAGTCTCACCTTCAGCAGAGGAGAGACGGAAAACTACAACGTAGCCCAGCAACCTCCAGGCCCTTCTGCCCGCCATCACATGCCCTTCCACACAGAAATAATCTTTCGGGACAGGAGAGCATCCCACCAGCTGCAAGAGGAGGATTAAATCTCCGCGATAGAGGAATGATTCACGCTGCAATAAAGCTAAACAAAACCTAATTGGGTGGGGTGAGACCCCCAGAAATTATGTTCACAGTGAAATACAGATGAGAACTAATTACCCCGGGGCAGTGTTCCATTTAGGTAGAATTCTACAGTCAATTAGTATTCCATTTAATTGTACAATTAATGAACACATAAATTAAATTCATAGTTTATTTCTACCACTAAATTACTTATTTGAAATGCTTCTTTGGAAAAAATAAGCAACTCAAAGCGCACATTATTAAAATGACTTAGCAGTGTGCATTCTGGGCTGGTTTTAATTGTAAAACAATCCATCTGCCACTGGCTGGATGCTGCCTGTCTTATGGGGAATTGGATAATTTAATTTCATCTTATCTAGTGAGCAGGTAAGCATCACACTGGCTACCACAGAATCCGCCAGACAGACTTCAGGACTTCAGCTGGCAGGTTGCACATCAGCCCTTACCCAGGGAGGCAATGCTCAGAGCAGAGGTTTTGATAGAGTCCACTGGAAGACACAGCCACAGTGAACACACATAGAGCTCACTTCTGGATCCCCAACTTTCCTGGGCCTCACTCTCATCTGCACAGGAGTTGAAGTAATAACAGCAAACCAATCTCTGGGACTGTAGCACTCACTGCTCCCCGGGAGATCCCACCATGGAAACATCCAGAAGTAGGCAGATGGTGGCCCTCATCTATGTCCATAGACAAGACCCCTTTAGTGAGCTCTGATGTTACTGCCTGTGGCCTCCTGGGAACCTCCAGGAGACATATTGGCTCTCACCCAGTTGCTAAGGCACAAACCCCTTGATGTTTAAGAGTTAGGGATATCCTGTGCCTAGGAGTCAGGGTGCTTCTGTCCCCTGGATGTTGCTCAGCAGAGGAGACCAAGGTCTTGCAGAATCAGTGAGGTGGCTGAGTTCATCAGACCTGATATTAGTTTGGACAACATATTACTTCTCCATTCCTTGACCATGGATGGAAAGGCAGTATGGAAACTGGGGCCATGGAGCCCAGTGGGTTTCCTGGGAGTAAAGAGTAAGGCTATGGTGAAGGTTAGAACTGTTTTGGTCTTTGTAAGGAAGTTCGACTATGTCTGAATGGTGCCAGCAAACCAAATGATGATGGTGACTGTGCAGGCCAGGTGCCCCAAGCGCTTGTTGGAGTAATATGGAGCCCCTCTACACTACTGCTTCTAATTTGCAAGGTGGAGGTTTGTTCTCTTTGGTGTACTTTTTAACTGTGGGCAGGAGGAGCCAACCAAGTAAACAGAAACCAATGTGTACTCTGGCCTTGGAGCAAAAGTCCTAGGACATCTCTGAGTGCTTAAGACAAAGATTACCCCAGGCAGGCTGTACTTAAGGTGGTGCTCACAGTAGAGAGAGATGGTGCTCAGTCTACTGAAGCAGAAGGCAGGGGCGCTAAGAACCAGGGGACCTAGTGAAGGAGATGGGGACATCAGAGGAAGCCAGGGCTGACTAGAGGGATGTGCCCTGGGGTGACTCTGAAGCACGCCAGTGCTCTCCTCAGTGACCTGTCTGGGTGACTCAGGGCGCTGGTCAGTGTGAAGGCCTGGGCCTCTTGTGTGGGCATGGGTCCATCGCCAGCTCTACAGAGATGCAGGCACTGGGAGAAGGCACGCTGTCTCCTTTCTCTGTAACCTTCTGCAGAGGCTTCTCCAGGGTGAAACCTGTGGACACTCCGTTAAGTCAAAGGGAGCTGTGGGTTTCCTAACTGTCTTTATGGGCTATGGGATGTTGGCTGGGGACATGGGGACATTTCTCCATGAACCCAGGATAGCACTCATCTAGTGGAACAATTGAATCCTGTTGATTGAGATTTCTGTCCTGCCCAGTTCCTATAGTCATTAAGTCCCAAAAAAATCACACAGATGTCTACATTAATTATAAACTGATTGGCCTAATATCACAGGCTTCTTATGAACTCTTATAACTTATATTAGCCCTTAATTCTTGTCTGTGTTAGCCACATGGCTTAGTAGCTTTTTTGGCGAGGCAGTCATATCTTGCATCCACTGCATCTGGGTCACAACTGCACACTGAAACTTCCCTCTTCCCAGAATTCTCGTTGCCCTGCCTCTGCCTCTGCTTCCTACCTGGTCACCCTGCCTATACTTTCTGCCTGGCTACTGACCAATCAACATTTTATTAAAAATAATACAAGTAACAGGATAAAAGACCGTTGTCCCACAGCACTCCCCCCCTTTTTTAAAGAAAAAAACCAAGAACTCTGAATCTAATCTCCTTTGTTTAGCTTTTTTCCTGACCGTTATCCATAACAACTTGTAACCAACACTCTAAACAAAGAAAACTATCCATAGTCCATTTTGGGGGAATGTAGGTGTAATTTTCTAGGATACTTCCTGTTTATTGGGGTGCTGATAATCTAGAATTATGATCAAGTCCTGACTGGAAAATTCTGTGAGGCTTGATCATCTCAGGCAGCAGTCTTGAATCTGTTCTGGATGTAGAACTCAGATATATGGGCCATCTGTTCCCACTGGAGATTTCTCAGGTGGTCTTCCTTGATCACACCTGATTTTTCTTAGCTCAGAATGAATCCACAGCCTCTCATTTCCTGTGGAAACAAAAGCAAAACCTCTTCTCCAAAGTATCATACCTTTTGACTTCAATTTCGAAGTCAAGGTATTTTCAAAATACCTATCTTGGATTAATTCAGCAGCATTTATAAATAAATATCTTTTAGTAGCTGTTGCTCCTTCCTCAGCATTCAAACAATTTAAAGAAAGCATAAAAACATATAATATCCAGACTCTCTCTGTATTTTTCATCTTTACATGGCTTTATTTTTAACCTCTATTTCTTTTATTTTTACTTTTAATTTTTGGCTTCTTGAGACAGGGTTTCTCTGTATATCTTTAGCTGTTCTGGAACTCCCTCTGTAAATCAGGCTGTCCTTGAACTCACAAAGATCTGCCTGCCTCTGCCTCCTTAGTGCTGGGGTTAAAGGTGTGCACCACTACACCCAATTACTCTCATTTTTTCCTTTTTTAAAAAGGATTTTATCTATTTTTTCAAGCCTACATATATTTTTAAATACACAGTAAACCATTTAGAGTTTTTTTTGTCTTTAAATCTACCTTTACTGTTTATCTCTCTTTTTCTGACCACATGAGTTTTTAATTTCCTAAGTGATATGGTTAAGATTAAAGCCGTGGCTTTAGCAGCTGGATCTACCCCATTCCTTAGCTTTATTCTGAGAGTCTAGCCTCATGGCAGAGGTACTGGCCGGAGCCATGTTTATTGCCACAACTCTATGGCATTTCAAAGTCCCTGCCACCACCAATAAGCATGAGGTCAGCTTTTCATCAACATCATTTAAGTGTTTCATGGCAGGACCTCTTAAAAGAGCTGCAAAGTTTAGTAGCTAAAGCTGAGTCAGGAAGCCTCTCTTAAATGAGAGCATTTGCCTCTAGCAAACAGAGCCCACCTGAGAAAGTGCTGCTATCAACAAGCTGTGCTTAACTCTATTTTTTTTCTGCTCAGAATTACTCCCCAAGCTCTTTCAGGCTTTATGAGGATGCAGTTGTCCATGTGGGCATCATTTGTTGGCTGAAGTTCTGTTCTGCCTGGTTCCTGAAGTCATTAAGTCCCAAAGAAATCACACAAAGGTCTACATTAATTATAAACTGATTGGCCTAGTATCTTAGGCTTATTATGAACTCTTATAACTTATATTAGCCCTTAATTCTTGTCTGTGTTAGCCACATGGCTTGGTACCTTTTTCAGAGAGGCAGTCACATCTTGCATCCCCTGCAACTGGGTCACATGAAACTTCTGCACACTGAAACTTCCCTCTTCCCAGAATTCTCGTTGCCCCGCCTCTACTTCCTGCCTGGCTACTGGCCAATCAGCGTTTTACTAAAAATAATGCAAGTGGCAGGATTAAAGTCAATTGTCCCACGGCAGAATCCCAAAAGTAAACCCCAGAACTGTAAATTCTCAGCTACGATCTCAGCAGTCACAGGTCCAGTCCTGTGATTAGATGCCTCTTACCAATCTTCAGGTCAGGA
The DNA here is from genome assembly GCF_982192425.1 of Myodes glareolus. NCBI lineage: Eukaryota > Metazoa > Chordata > Mammalia > Rodentia > Cricetidae > Myodes > Myodes glareolus. The sequence goes on from NC_142035.1 coordinate 2,978,693, forward strand.
GTCTTATTGATGCTTCAGTTCAGCTCAAATTATAATGGGATAAATCACCGGCCAGCCGCAATCCTTGTTTATTGAATTTTGTATGATCCATTTAATTTAGGCCCTCCCATCTCTGAAGGTGAAGCCTATCGAAAATCCGTCTCTTTATCCTCTTGCGGCCTAATTTATGTTTTCCCCTTTACCTCCTCCGCCCTCCTTATTGCTGCCATCACCTCCAAGTCAGGCAGAAGGAGGGCCTGGGAAGATTAACTTCCTTATTGCTTTATTTGGTGTTCTATCTAGCCTAGCAGATGTATGCATATCTCTGCATCTCCCTCCCCTGAGACTCTTCCTTGTGGTCAGCAATACATTACTCATGCTGACTCAAAAAAGAAAACCACTAAAAACAGACAAATAAATTCACAACCAATGCCAAACAACGACAAAAGCAGATCCTGACTTCCTACTCTGGATTCTGAATTTTTTTTTTTTTTTTTTAGTAGAACACCTAAGGAATAGGATGGCGAAAGGGAACTTGGGGAGATATTTTGTTAAAGTGACACTCCATATAGGATCCTAATTGCATCTTCAGCATGCATGTAAAAGTTGGGCATGGTGGCATAGGCCTTTAATCCCAGCTCTAGGAAGGTGGACACAGGAAATCTTTGGAGTTGGTCAGCCAATCTAGCCTCACTGGTGAGTCCCAGGCTAATAAGAGGCCCTGTGTTCAAGGGAAGTTGATGGCATTTCTCAGGATAATACTTGAGGTTGTCCTGTGGTCTGCGCACACCATTACACATATGTGTCTTCCTGCATACACAGGAACATTCACATACACAAGCAAATAACTCATTTAAAACCAGGCTCAGGCATCTGGATCTGAGGCCACACCCATCATTGGCATGTGATGGTTTGTGGGCAAAATAAAGTAAGCATGGAAGGAAGCTGCAAATGGAGAAATAGCTAGAGGAGGGATGGACAAGGAGAGGGAGGAGAGTCAGCCAAGAGAACTGGACTCAGACTCAGTACTAGGAGATGTGTAGACCCAGGGAAGTCAGTAGAGAAAGGAAGGCAGGGTGATATTTTGGGAGGAGAAACCACTATTTGGGGAAAAAACCAGAATACAGAGTGAATAATCCCAGAAAAGCCATCAGCAGACCTCACTGGGAACATAAAGCCCTGAAGTAAAGGTGTGGGAGGAAGTGAATGAGCTTTGGGCATAACTGGGTGGAACCTCATCTTTGCTCATCACAGACCTTTGCTTAGCAACAACATAGACCCCATCGCTTGAGTCCTGTCTTGAAACCTTTGGGCTCACACGGAGACTGTTTGGAAGATGCCAAGAAACTCAGTGCCTGATGCCTGGTGGAAGGAAATTTCCGGGCAGATAGGGGTCACCAGGATCTAGAAGGGATCTTCCAGGATGCTGGTGAGATATTCCACCTTCATTCAGTCTTGAGCTCATGATTCATGGGGCCCAACCTATCCCTAGGTCTTTGCTGGTATATGCTGGCTCATGCTGACTCATGCATCATAGATGATTGGTGTGAGTGAGAGCCCTAATTAAGCCTTATTTGAGCAGGTCCCTTACTGGGTCTTTGCAGCATAGCCTGCCCCATCTTGGTCTTTTTGATTCAAGATTCTCTCGTCAGCATTTCATTCTACCCTGTTAATCATGCTAAAATGCTGGCATGGGGTGTTTTCTTTCACCCCTGAGTGGGCACATGGTCAGTCAGGGTTCACATCAACATGTTTGGAGCAGACTCAGTCTGCTCAGTTCTGACCCAGCAACACTGACATTTGTCTACAGAGGTATCTGAAGGCAACTGTGTGCATTGAAGGAAACTAAAGAAAGTGAAATTTCTGGGAAAGATTACCAGGAGGAAACTAAAGAGATAGTTATTTAGTATTTTGGGGCTGGAGAAATGGCTTGGTGGTTAAGAGCACTGACTGCTCTTGCAAAGGACCTAAGTTCAGGTCAGCACCCACATGGTGGCCCACAACTGCCTGTAACTCCGGTTCCAGGGAGTCTTATGGCTCCTGCTAACCTCCAAGGTGCTGCAAAACACTCCTGCACATAAACTAAGAACAAATACATCTTTAAAAGAAATAATTATCACTTCAAAATATTGTTGTTTTCAGCCTTCTCTGTGAAATACATTTAAAAAATGAATAACGTGAAATCCGTTAAATAATTAATAACGAGCAAAAGCTTTATCTAGCTGTACTTGAGCACTGTGCTGAGTTCAGTACGTCCCCCAGAGGGGCTTGGATGATGGTTCAGTGGAGAAAGCTTGCTGAACAGACAGGAGGGGCTGAGTTTGATTCCCAGGACCCACATAAGAAGCCAGTAGTGTGAAGGGGAAAGCAGCAACAGGATCACAGGGACTCACTGGTGAGGCAGCTCAGGATAGATGCGACCTCAAAAGGCAAGATGAATGACATCACAGGAACAACATTGAGGTAGGGAGGTTGACCTCTGACTTCCACATGCACAGGGCACATTTGGGAACATGTACTTGTGCACAGGTGTGCACCCAGACAAAAGTTCAGCTCTGATGCAGCAGTGTAGGGTGGTGGGACCCTTCAGAGGGCTGGACTCTCTGCATGGATTCACGCTTTGGTCACGATTGTAGAGTGGTCTCTTGATGCAAAGATGTACCTGGCCACCTCCCCTCTCTCCTGACCCCCTGCCTTCTTCCTCTGCCAAGGGATGGGGAAGCACACAGGCCAGGCAAGGGTGGTTCTGCCTCCAGTTCCAGGCACAAGACATGGAATCTTTCAGAATGACTCATCTTTGGTCTTCTGAGAGACAGTCACAAGACAAGCCTTGGTTATAAGCAAGGTAAAGACTGCCTTCACACCTTACTCCACCCAAAACCTGCAATACTGGGGGCTCAGTTCATGACCAACTTAAAGTTCTTCTCCATCCATGGTCAGCCATGGTTGTTTCGTGTTTCCTGGGTGGCTCTGGTGGTGTCCATTCTGCTCCTTCATGTGTGACCATAAGGCGAGCTCCCTGCAAGTCGACTTTCCCCATTTCTAGTAAGACCTCCTTTCCCTCCTCCCACTGTGGCTTCTCTCCCCTCCTCTCCCCTTTCCCCTCCTTTCCCCTCCTCCCCCTCCTCTCCTCTCCTCTCCCCTCACTTCCCTCCTTTCCTCTCCCTACCTTCCTCCTCTCCCTCTCCCCTCCTTCCCCTCCTCTCCTCTCCTCTCCTCTCCCCTCCTCTCCCTCCTCTCCTCTCCTCTCCTCTCCTCTCCTCTCCTCTCCTCTCCTCTCCTCTCCTCTCCTCTCCTCTCCTCTCCTCTCCTCTCCCCCTGCCTTCCCTCCTCTCACTCCCCAGTATGATCTCAGTTCACCTTTAATAATAAATACCTTCTACTGGTCAGTAGTCTTGTCTGGTCTGGTGCCAAATCCTTTGTCCCACAGTCAAGGCTGTTTCTCTTCCCCAGGTCTGACAAAGCCATCTCCTGAGGGGACAGTTACATGTTTCCTCACCTCCAGACTTGAGGATCACACTTGGAATCCAAAAACAACAACAACAACAACAACAATAACAAACAAACCTTAGTGTCCCTGAAAGACCCGGATGAATTCAGATCCCTCTAGCAGAAAGAGTAGAGCCCCCCCCCCAAAAAAAATGTAGCAGGGAGAGAAGAACCAAAAATCTAGTTCAGTGACTCTGTTCCAGGAACTAGCTGACTATAAAGTCAGATTATAATCTTGAGAAACAGAGAGTTACCCCCTTGTGATTATCACTGGTATTTTTGGAATTTTATGGTTTTTTTTCCCTTAAATACCCCTTCTCCCAGCTACTCGGGGCCAAAAGCTCTACCCCTGCATGGGAAATGAGTTTTGGTCCCAGTGCACTGGTTCCTGCCATGTCAATAAACCTCATGTGATTGCAGCAAGGATGGTCTCTTGTAAGTTCCTGGGGGGTCGTGTTATCCTGAGATATGAGTGAGAGTCTCCCGACTCCTGGGGGTCTTTCATTCCCATCCCACACTGTGCCTCCTTCCTGCTGTGCCCATCAGTAGACTCCAAGACCTGTCCAGAACTCCCTTGGACCACCACAGGCCTCCTGGGTTCTTCCCAACTCATATCTCAAAACATCTGTAAACAGAGCAACAGCCAGGTGCATGGGCCTGACCTGGACCGTCCATCTGGACCAGGGGCCACCACATCCCTGTGAACTTTACAGAGTGGACATTGGCCATTGGCGCTAGGAAGGATCAACATGACTGCAACCAAACAGCTCCCAAAGGAGGCAGCCTGCTTCCCAAGGAGGCTTCCCTCCTGAGGGCTCATCCCTCTTCCCACCCATGGTGTGCTGCCTCAGTCCTACCCTTCAGGCCAGCAACATTTTGCTCTGAGGAGTTAAGGCTTAGTACACCCAAAGCAAGGGTCTGAGTGGCCATTGGGATGTCTGCACTCTCTACTTTACTTTCAGGGGCACTTGTCTGATCGTGAAAAACAGACAGGAAACTATAATAGCAGGAACCTGACTTGTAATTGTGTAGAAACCAGCCACCGCCACAGTGCTAATTCCCCTAGCAGCCCGAATTTCAAATGAGAAAGGGGAAAAAAATCACCATGTTTGGGTTCTGTCTGCAGACTTGATTTTGGTGCTTTTCTTGATCACACTTCCATCTCTGGGTGTGCAGGAAACAACCTCCCAGTGTAGGGAAGGAGGGAGCAGGAGAAGGAAGGGGGCTGTGCTGTGCTGTGGCTCTCTGGTCTGGTAGAATTGAACCAGTTTGCCCCATTGTCACAGGAAGAGAAAGGCAAGTTCATGCTGGGGTGCTTTCATCCTCTGCAGGGTCAACACAATGGCAGCCCAGTGGGGTATTGGGGAAGAAGCTCAGAAGAATTCTTCTCCTCCCCTTCCCCTCCTGAGCAGCTTTGGATTTGATTGACACCTTCAGGTGGAGTCTCCACTGTCTTGGTTCTTTAAGGGAGACAGGAAATGTACTCATTTCCTAACCTGTTACTTCTGTGGCCCTGCCAAGGCTGAGGAGTCCAAACCCCAGCTTACCACTTCAGTCAGTTTAAGAGAGTTTGACCCCAGCCAGCTTTGGTAGCCACTGAGCCAGGACCAGGGCCCTAGAAGAGGGTTGGCTCCCTTGTTTGCAGAAGTGGACTGAACCCAGTACCAATCCAGAACATAAGAAGTGCACCCTGGTCTTAGAGACAGGATTCCTTTCCCAGGGATGCTAGTTCAGTGCTGTTGTGAGTGGCAGACACTACCTCAGGTGTGATCCTGAAACCTACCCTTTACCTTCACACACACACGCACACACACACACACACACACACACACACGCGCGCGCGCGCGCGCGCGCGCGCGTTACATAGCCTACAACCCAGATGAAAAGAGCGGCAGAAATTGCCTCGCGTTTAAAACTGGAACCTGCGGGGCTCAGTTGTTAGGAGCACTGGTTGCTCTTGCAGAAGACCGGGATTTAGTTTTCAGCACCCACATAGTGGCTCCCAGCTCTCTGTAAACCCAGTTCCAGGAGAATCCACCCTCTCCTCTGGTCACTAAAACACTGCATTCACACGTGCACATGTATTCACGCAGGCAAAGCAGTCCACACACATAAAATAAAAATATGTAAATGTTTTCTTAAAAACTTAAAGTTGCCCTCTTCTGTATATGCTGTAAAAACACTAACTTCTAAATCCATACTTTAAAAAATCCTCAGCAATCAGAGAAAGGATGTAGGAATGTGTTCATATTCATGCATGAGATTTCCGGGTAATGTACAGGCTGTGATAATCAGAGAATATCACCGTATGTCTTGGTAAGCACATCCTAAAGAAGGGAAAGGTTTATTTAGCTCATGGTTGCAATGCTAGGAGGGTTGAAACTCAAATCATGGTGGGCAGGAAACAATACAGCAGGTCATTCATGGTGGAGAGAGAGAGAGAGAAAGAGAGAGAGAGAGAGAGAAAGAGAGAGAGAGAGAAAGAGAGAGAAAGAAATGGCTTCAGAGGGGAATGGGGAATAGAGTTCAATATATGTGTTTACTCAACAACACAGTTCTCTTGGGACTGATTTTGTCCAATGTAAGGTAGATCAGACTACAGAGTTCTAAATATTATGGCTTTCCAAATGTGTGTGTGTGTGTGTGTGTGTGTGTGTGTGTGTGTGTGCATGCACATAAGTCTGTGCAGAAAACTGTCTCTTGAGTGTCTGGGCTGCACCCCTGAGGCCGAGAGCTGATACGGGGAGGAGTTGGCATAAATGTGTGCCGCTCGAACATTTTAGACCCCAGGTCAAAAAACCATCAAACTGACTTCTAAGAAAATATTTCAAATGAGAATTGAAGGCAACAGATAGTCCAGAGTTGTCCTCCTGTGTCCAGAAACTGTCACTGGAGGTCCTTGTGCCATGATTCATTGTCAGTGAGCCTAGTGACGAACTCTGGTCTTCAGGTTAGCCATGATGAGTGTTTGAAGTACCAATTTTCCGAAAGCTAGATAAGGAGGCGCAGGGTTGGTGGTTAGAATCACACTCCGCGTAGACCTTGGCAGGCATTGATATTCATTCCTAGCCGTTATCAGTCTGACCTCTATGGAATGGTCTGGATTTATGGGAAGTGCATTAAGGAGTCTGATGGTCACGCTGGCCCTCCATCCTGTGTGATAATTAACAGTTACCACCACACGCGAGAGAGCTCAGCCCAGAAGGTGCTGGGGCTGACGCTCTCTTACAGAGAGAGTCCTGTGCTCAGGCAAAGCTTCACATGCACCTCCTCATCTAAATGGAAGGAAGGTGTCTGACCATCAACAGTAGATTGACTGTGTGTGAGTGTGTGTGTGTGTGGCACTACACACATGTAAATGAAAAGCAAACTTCAAAATTCAAATGCACTTGTGGATTGTATACATGCTTATACAAATGTGCTGTGGAATTTGCACACCTTAGAAGTTCCTGTTCGTTTTTCCCTAGCTGCCATGTGTCTGGTCTCCATCTGCTTCTAGGACAAACAGAGATACGATGTCAGGGTCCACTGAGACACGTGTAGAGACGTGTGACCTGCTATCACACAGCAAAGTTGTCATGAGCTTAATCCACAGGACCCAGAGTGACAGTGGAATTAACACGTGGCTGTTTGGGAGTGGACTAACGTCCGTGTTCTCAGCTACACTCCACAGACATCAGCGGACAAACCATTTCTAATGAAGTACACATCTTTATCTTCACTTAATAGAAAGAATGGGATGTAGGAAGGTAAATTTGAGGTTCTCCATGGTTCTTTCAGAACAAAGCATCCTTTGCTCATGTGGCCATACATCCATGCATGCACACATACTCTTTTTCACTTTAAAAGGCTTTATTCCAGCTTTATAGTGTTGTGTCTGTATGTCCATCTGTGTGTGGGTCTGTGCATGTGAGTGTAAGTGTTGGTGACATCAGATCACCTGGCGCTGCAGTTCCAGGAGGTTGTGAGTCACCCACTGTGGGCTCTGGGAGCCAAATTCAGGCCCTCTGCAAAGCAAGTGCTCTTAACTTCTGAGTCCCTATTCCAGCTCCTCTACATACACTCTTTGTGCAGTTAGTTACTACCCAGAAGGTTCCAGAAGTTGTTACTGGCTAGTGCTGGCATGGCATCTGTCATCTGGTTGTGCTGTGGTGTCGGATATTGTCGGCACAGGAGTCCCTGCATAGTTACCACCTGGCTCTCGGGAAGGAAGCTGTTGGTGACTGTCAGGCAGTTTTCACTGCGCCGTTAAAGGGATCTTTCTAAGGCTGTCTCTCTTAGTTAGGGTTTTTATTGCCATGAAGAGACACCGTGACCACTGCAACTCTTATAAAGTAAAACATTTAATTGGAGTGGCTCCCTCACAGTTCAGAGATTCAGTCTGTTGTCATCATGGCAGAGAGCATGGCAGCGTGCAGGCAGACATGGTGCTGGACCAGCAGCTGAGAGTTCTACATCTTGCAGGCAACAGGAAGTTGACTGAGACACTGGGTGATATCCAGAGCATAGGAAACCTCAAAGCCCGCCCCTGCCCCCACAAACACACTTCCTTTAACAAGGCTATAGTCACTCTAACAAAGCCACACCCCCTAGTAGTGCCACTCCCTATGAGATTATGAGGGCCAATTACATTCAAACCACCACACTGTCAGAGGATGCCAAGTTCTTCTTGGTATTGACTTGGACAAGCCCAAAGGAGTCAGTCCCAACTCTTTGATTTTACCTGCACCTTCACAGCCAAGGGGATTTCATTGCTGAGATGCCTGGAGCAAAGCAGCCATGGTACCAGGTTACAACGGAGAAGTGTGAGCTCACCCGAAGAACCTCCATGAGCCATATGGTTTCCATAGCAATGCAGCCAGGTAGTTCTCAAAGTGTGGTCCCCTGACCAAGCAGCCTCATCATCACCCAGAATCAGTGCCTGGACTGGGCCCAGTGACCTCAGTTCTGACATGTGTCAGGTGGTTGGTGACAGAGATTCCCTACAAGCTCCCTATAGCCCTTTAAGGTTGTGCGAATGACTCTCTAGTTGCCTTGTTCTCTGAGGCAGGTACCCCAATGATCCATCCTGGCTCAGGACAGAAGGTGAGCTTCCTCTCTCCCTAAACTTGGAAATATCCAGAGGAGGACTTCTGCATCCAGTAGCTAGAGGAGGACTTCTGCATCCCGTAGCTAGAGGAGGACTTCTGCATCCCGTAGCTAGGGGAGGACTTCTGCATCCCGTAGCTAGGGGAGGACTTCTGCATCTCTTAGCTAGGGGAGGACTCCTGCATCCCGTAGCTAGGGGAGGACTTATGCATCCCCTGGACCAGGCCTGCCAGCTCATGCGTACTGTGAGCAGCCAGACCCCATGCTCTGTCCTCACTTTCCTCCAGGGGTCAAATGATTCTTTCGCAGGAGTCGCCTAAGACCATGGGAGAACACAGATGTTTAAACTACAATTCATAACAGTGGCAAAATTAAAGTTATGAAGTAGCAATGAAAACAATTTTATGATTGGGAGTTACCACAACCGTGTTAGGAAGGTCAAGAACCCCTGCTCTAGGGCATCAAGCCCATGAAGAAGAGTAATCTAGGGAGACTCTCATCAGGCTTAGCTAGAGAAGCAGTCAGAGACCACAGCAGCTATGGCAGAAGGAGGACAGCAGCAGAATTTGGCAGTGCCCCTGCGCTGCTGGTTTTGCAGGAGGCAGGGTGAGTGAGAGGGACATGGAGGCTTGCGCCAAGGCACCAGCGAACTGTTGAGGCCAGGCCATGTGCCTCAGGGCTGGAGTCCCTGTGTGGAGCTCCGGAGTGGGCTGTGCATGAGGCTGTGGAGCTGGATGAACCCCAGTGCAGGGGAGACCTGAGAATGGTGTAGACATCAGGCATGTAGGGCATCTAGGGAAGGTGTAGACAGAGAGGAACCATCCTAACATGGAAGCCGCAGGCAGCAGAGCTGGAGGAGTCGGGGGTCACCAGAGCCTGAGGGAACTGGGAGAAAAACTAAGCTTGAGTCCTGGATGCCAGATCTGGGAGTAGAGGACTTAATGATTGCCCTGCTGGATTTGATTCAGCTTCCACTGAATCTTTCTCATTATTGTCTCATCCCTCCCTTTATGAATTTCGGAAACATTTACTCTTTTACATATATAATTTGTTTTTAGGTTTTTCTTTATTCTTTTATTTTATGAGCTCCCACCTTCCTAGCTGGCTTTGTACCACTGTACTCCATCTTTGAGTGCTTCTCTCTCACCTTCCTTGTGTCCTGCCTGCTTCTCCTCTTCTAAGGCGGGCACTGTGTCTTTCCCACAGCTTCACAGCCCTCCTTCTAAATCCCCAGGAACCTCTGGTCTTCTCCAAGGACAAGATCCAAGGGCAGAACTTTCTTCGGTGGAAACTGTCTGAATCATTTTTATATCTACAGGCCCTTCCACGCCACTGGTAATCAGAGTCCATCGAAACAGATGGCAGAACTGTCCCCAGCTAACAAAAATTTTACCACTTTTTTTTTTTTTGTCTTACCGGGCAAGAATGTATTTTTAGATAGCTCTGGGTCAGCATTTTCTGAACTTAGTTGGCCATGAAACATTTTTAAATTATAATATATTGATGGGACACCTAGAGGAGTTCATGAAATATAAATGCAGGCTGAGATTAAAGCAGACAGCACCCCAAAAGACCTCAAAGGTGAATTAATTGCTTAAAGAGATGCTGAAAATGTGACTCACTCGCCCCTCGCTTGTCCATAGAACAACAAAGATTACAGAGATTTTCTTATGCGGAAGTTAAAGAGAATAGCAAATCCGTGTAGAGCCATGTGGGTCGTCTTTTGAACATTTCTGACTTTTACTAGGAAAGAGCATGCCCTCAGCTGTTTTATTTCACCTCCTCCTCAGGTCTGCTCTAAAGCGCAGAACCGCCCGCAGTCAGGGTGGATGAGATGCTGCTGCAGGCCATCCGTGGTGAGACACCGTCCCACATCCCTTCCTAAGCGTTACTTAGCTTCAGTGAGATATGGCAGTTCTAAGCCCTGGCAGTGACAACGGAGTAAAATACCAATTGTGCCCTTTTTTCAGTGATTCTGAGCCACTGAGACAGGCCACTCCCTTAACCTTTCACCTTGGATAGTGCTGACCAAGCCTCCTTGTAGTGATATTTGGTTTGCGTTTTAACAAATAAATCTTGCCTGTAGGTCAGAGTGCAAAGTTAGGCCACTAGAGATCAGGCAGTGGTGGCAGCATACACTTCTAATCCCAGGACTCAGGAAAAAGAGACAGATGGATCTCTGTGAGTTCAAGGCCACCCTGGGTTATACAAGATTGAATCTGTCTAAAAGAGAAACAGAGCTCACACAAAGGTGATCCCAGTGCTTGGGATCTCGTGCCCTTGGAGACAGGGGTAGTATGGCTGGGTGGAGAGAGGAATATAAAGTAGAGGGAGACAGGAGACAGTTGCAGTCTGAGTACAGGATCGTCCCTTCGGTCTGAGCATTGGTACAGGTAAAAGAACTCTCTAGTGGCTGGCCTCTCTGCTCTAATCTTCAGCATTATTCCCTATAACTGACTCTGGGTTTTTAGTATTAAGACCAACTAGGATCTGTGCTTATACTTGCCCTGAGCATTTTATTTTATTTCTTTTAAATCCCCCCCCACCTGGCCCTGGACATCCGGATGTCACTAGCTGAGGTGATGAGCCAGGCTGTGTCCTCTAGAGAAACAAAGGCAACAGGGAGTTCTTCCATATGTGCGCTGTTGAAGGATTCTCAAGAGTCCTGACATCGTTATAGGACATGCATTGTGTCTTTGACACAGAATGCCTTTTGTTGACTTTTCTAGAAGATCATGGTAACAAAATCTACCCATTACGATATTGAAGAGAAAAAGGTCAAGAAATTCCACCATTTTAAATATTTATAAAAACCTTTTTATAATCTACAGTGGTGTTTAATAACCTACTGGGCTGCTCTAGGCTTCGGCCAGTCCACTCCTCTCTGTGTGGGGTGATGCTTTGCTTAGCTTTGCCTGGTAAAGTTTGGCACAGGCTGCTTCCATCTCACACTTGAAGTCTTTCCTCTAAGAAGGCAAGAGCTGAGAAGCCCTGTAACCTGTAGTCCAGGGTATTGTTTCTAGAGCATGTCATGCCCCTGTGCTGTGTGGATGATTCCATCTCTTTGTTTCTAACTCCTCAAGAAATCCCAGGAGTCCACTGGCTTCTATCACATCTCCCTTTCCCAGGGGTAGGAAGACTTTCTGCAGAGTGATTACTTGAGATAGCTCTGACTCTGTGGCTGGGGAGTGATGATCCCGCTCTCTGGAGGCTCTATTTCCATCTGGCTCAGGCTACTTATGAAGGCTGGCTACACCAATAGGCACAAGGAAGAGATACACCAAAGATGCCTTGCTGGGCTCTTCTCTATGGGTGCTGCTGGACAGTCAAAAGGGCTTCTTACCGCTGTGGGTGCGAACCTGTGGGTAGAAATTACACTGATTTTTCAGGGCTTGTCCCGAGCCAAGACTCTTGCTCCTTCACTGCCCTGAATCAGAAGAACAGCTCCTGGGCTCCTCCCAGAGAAGTTCCAAATCCCGCGTCTGCCTTGAAGACAGCGCCAATTCTGAATCCTTGGAAAACCTTTTTCTTTTCTCTCTGACTCTCACGTCCGTGGGCGTTATCTGCCCCCATTTCTGAAGCTGGGGACTGTACATCCTTCCCATTTTTCATCCCCCTCTCTCCCTAACTAAAAATCTTAAGCTTTAAATCCGTCTGTTTCTCCGTCTCTACAGCAGCACCCCCACACAGCACAGAGGAGAGTAGAAGGCAGCTCCAGGAGGCCCCCAAGATTCACCATGTACTCCCGACGTTCTCCTATCAAGATGTGCCTCCTACCTACATTAGCCCTGCAGAATTCTGTGATGCCTCCTGGGGTCAACAAGCAAAGCCCTGGGCAGGCATTGTCTCCCACAGGGAAGACTGATGAGCAAGAAGACTGCTTCATGTCTAGAAATGATGTCTTCAAGCCTGGACTGAAATTTTACACTTTTCTCTTGCACTCAATATATGGACGTATGGAGAACTCAAACAAGAAATCAAAACCAGGAGCCAGAGGTATGGCTTGTGATTAAGAGCACTTGCTGCTTTTGAGGAGGACCAGAGATTAGTTCCCAGCACCCACACCCACCAGTTTACAACTGCCTCTAACTCCAACTCCAGTGAAACCAATGCCCTCTTCTGGCTTCCATGTGCTCCTGCACACTAACGTCTACACACACACACACACACACACACACACACACACACACACACTTTACACACTATAAAAACAGTACATTTTAAATAAAGACTTCTTTTTTCCTTCCTATTTTTCCTACTTGGACGAGGTTTTATGAATCTCAGGTTGGCTGTGAATTCAGTATGTAGCCAATGATGACCTTATATTTCTGATCTTCCTCCCTCTGTCCTCCAAAAGCCACGATTTCAGGCCTGCATCATCATGCCTAGGCTGTATTGTGTTGGGGACTGAACCTAGGATGTGGTGGATGCTAGAGAAGTACTCTACTAACTGAGCTACACCTCCAGACCATAATCCATCTTTTAAAACCAAAGTTGCAATGTGTTCCTAATATGACATTTGTAGAGAATTACAATAAAGTAGCTCAGAATGGAGTATTATAAAGGTTTCTTTATTTGGTAGTAGACTCACAGATCAACAGTCCTCTGCACAAGTGGGGAACAAGAACCAAATCCAGCAGCCAAGAGAGGGTGTGCACATTTCTACGTCTGTTTTTGTAGTACCCAAGACCACACCCAAAGTGATCCAGCGTCTCAAAGGTCATTGGCTGAGGAGTTCCTATAGCACCTCCCCCTTTTGTCTAAATAAGTGAGTTCCAAATCCAATACAAAACTATATACAATAAGAACAGATATCAAATATATATATATATATATAATTTATATATATATATATAAATTAGAATTACAACCAGCGTAAACAATATTAAGCAAGAAACACGCTGAAAGTTTCAATAATTATCCTATCCTAAGAAGTCTAAGTCTTGTATTAGAAGTAACTTGGCTAAGTCATGAGAAGAAAGTAACTACAACTATCTGGTCTTCAACCCCATTGAAGACACGAGAAGGGAAATAATACTACTTGAATAAACAGGAAGGGCAATCAGGCAGCTTCCAAAATGTGTAATAAATGACAGAGACAACTGGTTACCTGGGCAATCACCCAAAGTCTCATTTCCAACATTGGAACAACCAACTTTGGCTAAGGTCTAGAGTAACTGACAGACCATTTTTAGAGTCAAAAAATTTTTCAAAATGTCTTACCCTGTCTTGACAAGGTTTGGCAGTCTTTTTTCTTGTATCCTGCTTGTCCAGTCCCAACACTGTGCATTTTGTCAGTGGTCGAGGCATGGGCAGTTTTTTGCCCAAAGGCCAGTTTTGCCAAGAAGAAAACAAACTCCAAATGGAGTGCTTTTGGTGTCCAACATTCCTTTGGGAATAGCCAGGAGCAATTGTGTCTCATATTAACAGAACCCTAAGTTATTTAAATATCATATTTTACAGTTCTTTGAAGTGGTTAAAGATTATCTATTTATGCAGAATACAATTTCTGTGTATCTAAAGAACCTGATTAGTCTAATTATAAATATGACAAACATGGTTGACTACTGACCTACAATGTTTAATTTCTATAAAGCTTAAAGAGTAAGGCTTCATATTAGAATATTAAACATTCTGCAAATAACTGTGCAGCATATGTGGACAATGACCTCAAAATGTAAACAATGTTTAAGTATATTGATCAGAGGTAGAAATGTATAATGCAATGTGATCAGACATTATTGTGAAAGATTATTGTATAATAGTCAATAGTGATGACATAATGTTTTGACCAGTTTCTTAGTAAAATATATTTGGGTTGTTTTCCATTTTTTTATGTTTTACACACAAGCATAGTGAACATCTTTTAGTGTGAGCCTTAAAACATGTTTTATTCCATTTTTCTTGTATTCTAATTGTAAGATTATCACTTGAGACAATAGTTACGAGCCTTGTTAATGATTTTAATTTGTATTTTTAAGGGTCTGGTGGCAATAAAGTATCTATTTAAATGCCCAACAGCAGCTGATTCAAACATTTAGTGAAATTTGTTCTTAGCCTGCATTGACTTTGTTTCTCATTTTTAAAAATGAGCTCTTGGAGGATTTGGTGAGACACGTTCAATCACATTCATTATCTCTTTTGTTTCCGCCCAGATCCCTGCCCCTTTCTCTACCTACCCAACTCTTGTCCTCCACTTTTCTTTATAGCTCAGTCTGTTCCAGTGTGCTTTTGGATGTGCGGCTTCCGCTGGAGTTTTGTAAACCAGCAAGGGGCCACATGTTTAGAGAAAACTGACTTTCTCTCTGCCAGAAGCCAGCAACAGTCAGGATGATTCATAACCAGCTGGGAATCCTCTGAGCACAGCACTGACTGGTCCAGTGAGGTCCTCTCACTGGCGTGGCGGAGTTACGAATGTCATTGGAAGAGCCAGTTGGTTTCCAGTTGGATTTTAGGCCTTCTTCAGAAGATGAAACCCATACCTGGCACCACTGTCAGGGCCAAGAATCTACAGACAAACAACCACAGGTCCTAGGAGAGAACTGATTGTCGTCACTCTGCTAAACGGATTCATTAAACCAGCTCCTTCCTAATGGCTACTGCTGCACTCTTGGATTAGTTTCTGCCTCTCAACTCTCGTCAGAGAACCTTTTTCTTGTAGTAGACGGAATTAACACAGAAACCCTCACCAGTCAAAGTGCAGAGAACAAGAGACTGTGGAATGTTCAGTCCTATATGGGACATCTGTTTCATACCCACTCCCCTCAAGACGCGGGGCGGGGGTCACTGTGGAAGAGGAGGTGTGAAAGTCGTGAGAACCAGAAGGGAACAGTATCCTCGGGATACCGCAGGACAGATACACGTGTGACTAACAGAGGCTCTGACACATGCTCAGACCTGCACAGGCTCAAGGTGGGCACAACCCCAGCACGGGGGGAGCGGTGAGCCGCAAGTCCCACCCCTAGCTAAGGTGCACTGACCTAAAACCATATTTTAATCTTAGCTGAGCAACATTTAAAAATAAACTGTTAAGGTATGGTTTTAACTAGGGCTTTTAACCTGGTGCAGATGAAAATTTGACTATTTCTACAAAGTAAAAGCCCAGGAAAATAAAACCAGAAACTAATTAAAGCGGTGAATGGGTGAGGTGAGATGGGAGCAAACCACCGCTGAGGTCGCCGCTTTAAGTTGCTTTCATTTTTACCTCTACAGAGAGCTCATGTGTCTGAAAATACTAGCAATAACATCAAAGCCTCAAGAATATATGTAAGGGACAAAACAACTAATTTTAAGCCAGTTTATAACCCCAAACACTAAGAGTACCGTGAATTCAGGAAGTCCCATTGAGCTATGCTGTAGACCCATAAGCGGGAAACATTCTGAAGACCAAGGGGCCTGTGTTTGCTTGATGAGCTGAGCTGGGGAGTGGCGGGCAGGGTAGGATGCTTTGTAACATTCAGGATAAATATTGATGAGCACTGTGCTGAAATCAAAGTGCTAAAACTAAAATGTGGGAGACCGAGGAGCCGTGTGTGATCAGTGTAACTCATAGCCAAAGAAGAAATCTGTCCTCAGCCCGTCCAACTAAGCGCTGTCCCAGAAACAGTGGACAAACGCCAGTAAGCTCTTGCTTCCTGGAACCATGTACCACAGTTGCTGACTCCACAGAAAATGAATCTCAGGCACCTGCTTCTTTTGCTGTAACTGAACATTGAAATCTGGGCTATTTCTTTGCTTGCTAGTTTATTTATTTTGGCTTTTTAGTAAGGCTCTCACCCTGTAGTCTAGACTGCCCTGGAGCTCGGTCCTCCAGCCTTCTCCAGATGTACAACACCACCTCAGCAATGGGTGTCTGCACTGTGGAGAGGCTGAGAATGCATTAGTTGTCCAGTCTCTGAGGCTGGATGTCCCAATCTGGTGCGAAAGGCCTGAGGGATTCCTGGAGAGCCGCTGCTCTACCATGGGAGGCAGGAAAAGATGGTTCTGAGGTCAGAAAGGCTTAGTGACAGCAGAAGTGTCACACACACACACACACTCACACACCAGAGTGACAGCAGCAGACACAGACACACACACACAAACCAGAGTGACAGCAGCAGATACACACACACACACTCACTCACACACCAGAGTGATAGCAGCAGACATACACACACACACACACACACACACACACACACACACACACAAACCAGAGTGACAACAGCAGATACACACACACACACACTCACCCACCAGAATGGCAGAAGCAGCAAGGACACACACACACACTCACCAACCAGAATTCAGGCAGGCGAGGGTCCATAGGTCTCCCTTTGTTTGGGGCTGCCGCCAGAGGGAGTTCCCCCCTCTAAGGTTCTTGTTCAATGAATCCTGTCATTCCGCTGTGCAGTGACCTGGGAGGGCTTGGCTGCTCTTAGTTCAGACCACCTTCTATAGCTTCCTGTCATTTAGACAGTCGGCCCTATTCATGGTATCTGCCAGTCTGCCCAGCTTTCATGAATACATCTGTAGAAGCACAGGCATAGCCGCAAGCTGGAGTGGACCTGAAGGAAACACAGGCCTGCAACTCCAAGACAGAGGCAGCGACAAGGCGGGCATCAGTGACTCCTGCAAGTGAAATCGTCCCTACGTGTCTTCATTTACACATCTGTTTAAACATGTCTCATCTCCAGGATCCTGCCGGGGACACTTTCAGTATAACCGGAAGACTAGGGACATGGCTGCATGGGAGAGAGCTTACCTAGTGTGTACAAGGCCCTGCTTAGCACACGGTACAAGAAGACAGCAGAGAATACAGATGTGACCAAGGGAGGACTTGTCCCAAATGAACTCATGCTAAGACATGAACAAACTGACACAGAGAGAAGTGACAAGCGTCACAGTAAGCGGAACAGTCGGTCCCTTAGGACTGCAGAAGAAGGAGGTGTCTCTCCTAACTTGCAGCAGCCATGGGCTTAGCTGTGTCTACCTAAGGGTATGTGTTGGGGAGGATAGCTGTAGGGCTTAGACAGGAATGGGGCATGTGTCCAAGGTCAAGTACGAGTACTGCTGGCATTTTCTCACCACCTGAGTCCTAAACCAATAGGAAGCTCCCTAGGATCCTAGGTCCCCTTCCTTAGAGAAGTGTGGTGGACAAGTTCCTGCCCTCCTCTGGACCACTGCTGTATCTCCACTCCAAAGCCAGGGTCCCTCCTAGGTAGAAATCTAGGCTAACTATGGACCCCACCCTCAATGAGATGCTGGTGAGAGAAAAGATACCAGAATGAGCCCAGTGGAGTAAGCAAATGGAGAGACCATTGCAGATTCATGAAGAGAAGGAGTCTTTTCACTTCAGTCAGGAATCCTGGTCCTCACACTGGGTAAGGTGGACAGAGATCACAGAGCCAAGCCAGGTCTCCCCTAGCAACGTGAGAGCTTTAATAAACAGCGAGACGTTAGAACTAAGGGACTAGTGAGATGAAGTACTTGCATGCAAAGCAGTGAGGATCTGAGTTCTCTGCTGTGCTTGTAAACCCAGTGGTATTGACACAAAGACAGGCAGATTATTGGGGCTGATGGGCCAGGCAACCGAGGCTACTGTGAGTTAGAGGCTAGTGAGAGACCCTGATTGAAAACAAACTGGATAACACCTAGGGACAACAACTGAGGTTGACCTTTGGCCTCCATGCACTCACAGATATGTGTGCATTCTCCAGAAAGATACACACTTACAGACAAACACAGCACACACATGTACACATGCACACACATGGGCATACGGGCACACACATAGGCATGCACACACATGCACACAGAAGAAAATTAGAATAAGTGCTCTTTTTCTATTTTGATTGTAAGTGGGAGAGACGGAATATTTAAAGTCATGCCTGGTAGAAAAAGTTAGAGTAGGAAATGAGATGAGAAATGCCCCGGGGAAGATACCAGCTGGCATGTCATTGATACCTCTACCTGTCACCTGCTCTGCCTGCTGTGGGGGATAGCGCTGCAGATGCCTTGCAAAACCTTCTTAGCTCAAGTGGTTTTGCCATACACTCGAGAATCACATGCCCCCATTACTGTCACTCGACAGAGAGTAGACCAAGGCTCGGAGACTTCTGGTGACTTGCTCAGAGCGGCAAAGCCATGAGACGGTGGATGCAGGACTGATGCAGACCTCAGCTTCCAAACCTCAATGCTTCCTTCACAGCCACCAACACCAGCCCCTCTGGAGATGCCTGTTCTAGGCATGACACGACACAATCACGCATGAAATGAAGGCACCCTGGGGGCCAATTTGGCTATCTCTGTGGAGGAGCCGCAAGCATACTTGAATTATTGGGGACCGTTCTCCACTCCTGTTGGCCTCAGAGGGAACTGAAGCAGAACTCACTCCCGGCATCCAGCGTCCAGCAGAGCCTTCACTTAATTGCAGGTGGCAAGCAGGGGCGCCATCGTGAAACCATACTTGGTTAATCTGATGGAATTTTTCAAGGAAACAGCTCCAAGAGTCAGCAGTGGGAGCCGGGCTGTAATTTCCTCAGACTTCAAGAAACCTTTTGATGGAGTGGTACACAAAAGACCAATATTCCAGGTCAGCAAGTGTGTAATAGTGAAGACAGCAGCCGGAACGGAATGGAACGGGCCTGGGGCTTGTCACCATCTCCAAGACAGAGCAGATAAGCGTGGGAGCGAGCAGCTAGGCAGGGAGCCGTGGCAGCCGCAGTTCTGTGGATGGCAACGCTCTGGCTGACTCTGCCCGTTTCCCGAAGGTTCTGGCAATGATGTTTGAATTAAAGGACCTGTTTGGCTTTATCTGAGGTCCCTAGACTTGAGCTTAAATTCTTCAGTCCAAGAGACAGGCGGAGGTGCTACTGGGTCAGGAGGAACTTTTGTTCTCCCCACAGCTGAAGCAGCGATTTTTCCCCGAAGTTGCTTAAGGGAATTTAGATTCTTCAGAGGATTTGAAGTTATCTGAGCAGTCAAGTGTTTGAGCTTAGCTTTAGCTCTCAGCATTTCTTTACCTTCTGAAGAGAGTCTTCTGAACCAAGCTGCCTCTGAGGAGTCATGTCCTCTGGCTCCGTCAGCTCACACAGCATGTGGGAAGTTTATCCTCAGCCACAGAAGTGGGATACAGGACTCCAAAGGGATGAAGTCAGCCCCCATGTTCAGTGATGGGCTGGCATTACTACACAATAGTAGAGCTGGCCCAGGACATTACAGTGCACCCCAAAACACCTCAAAGACATTATTTTACCTGGGAGAGAAGGTGCCAAGAGGCCCTGGAGACAAGAGGTGACAAAAGTATATAGCTATTTCTATGGTGATTCAGGCTGGGGACAGAGCCATCCCAGTGGAGGGTGGGACACAGCTGAAGGAGCCTCTAAGTAGGGCAGCCAGACCACGAAAAAGTCTATTGAGTTCTTGTGTAAATGGAGACTGCTCTTTCATTTCTGGGATGCCTCTACTTGAATACAGAAACTATATTAATTCCCACACTGCTTGGTCAATGGCTCAGGTGTATTCCTTGCTAGCTATTACATCATAAATTAACCCATTTTTATTAATCTGTGTATTGCCACGAAGTGGTGGCTTACGGATAATGTTCTGGCATCTTTCTCTTTTGACAGTTACGTGGCATCTCTTCTACTCCACCTATTCTTTCTCCCTATCTCTGCTCAGATTTCCCACCTGGCTTTACTCTGCTAAGCCATTGATAGAAACAGCTTTATTCATCAGCCAATGAATGCAGCACATATATAGAAGGACATCCCACATCATTCATGCTTGCTCCTTGAATCATCATCATCATTATAATCATCCCCACCACCGCTGTCGCCAACACTGCCGTCATCACCATTATCACCATCACCCTCATCATCTCAGTGCTCCTGTCTGTGCGGCAGGCACCTTCATGAAGTCATCCTGAACATCAGTTCATGTCCCCAAATCCTGCTTGTGTATGATCTAATTGAGGCCTGTGAATCCAGTATTCATTTGATCTTCAGACATTTCCAGTTCTTATAATGTAGAAGCAGTTGGACTAGAACCTAAAACACTGGCGTCAGAAAAAAGTCCCTCACTTCCCTTCTGAAGGGCAGAGACTGGAATAGCTGGAAACGAAAGAACAAAGGGAGAGTGATCTGACTGTCGCTGGGGAGGTGGGGGGACTGCTGGGAAGTTTGTCTTTTATTCCATGACTCAGGGAGGGTCCTTTATGTATTCTCATTAGAAACAAGGGAGGAGATTTGCACTTTAAATGAACATTTTGGAATATTATCAGGTTGCGGAGATGAAGAGCCCCGAAGAGATGTGAAAAACGCTCAAGGTAAATGCTTTAGGGTGCTGCGAAAGTTAACGAGGAACCATGAAGGCCAATAATGCAGCTGAAGTTTGCGTCAAGGTACCTATGGTGCTATAGTCACCAAGCTGAGCATCACGGGCATCCCTGAGAGGAAGATGGCAAGCTCAACTTCAGCCATGCTGATCTCTGAAAGATGTCTTTATTTTATTGTATGTGTATGTGTACGTGCCTACATGCATGCTGCATGTGCACCTGGTACACATGGAAGTCAGAAGAAGGTAGAGAATCCTCTGGAACTAGAGTCACAGACATGGGCTTCATGTGGGTGCTGGGAATTGAACCCAGGTCCTCTGTAAGAACAACAAATGCTTTTAAGCACTGGACAACCTCTCCATCCCCCCAGCCATAGTGAACTTGAGAGGTAGCAGGGATGTGCAGTTGGTAAGTGCTTTGTATGAAGAACTGAGGTGAGCTTTCTTCTGGCTGTTCTTGTACAGAGAGTGACTTGACACGTTGAGGATGGCAAGAAGATCCTCTATGGAGAAAAAGAAAAGAAAAGCACAAATAAGCCCAAAAATACACCAGAGAACAAGGAACGAGGCCAGAGCCCAGAAGATGCTCACACTGGCCAGGTAGGTGAGGATGAAGGAGCAGGTCAGAGGGAGGGTGCAGGCTGGGGTATGTTTTGGTATTGATCTCACAGGAAGGCTGGGCTGTGCGAGCTGCCACTGGTGCCTCTCCCAAAGATGATTCCAGTGAGGACGAAAGAGGCAGAGATTAGGGAAAGCTGGAGAGAGTGGTTCCAGAGTTTAAGTGTCTGCAGGGATGGACTGGCTGGGCCTCCTGAGCTGGTGGCATCCTTGAGCTGTCAACCTTGTGTATCAGCATTACCCACAGGAAAGCACAGACGCTGCCACAGAGACCACATGGGTGGGAATCCCTGCATATGAGAAATCTGCTACTTTTTCAAGGACTTTGGTGGGATAATTACAAGTTATGTACTGGAGAAGTTCTCTTACACAATCATGTATTTGAACCCTTTGTCCCCTGACATTGGCACTGTTGAGGGAGGTGAACCTTTCCTGAACGGCACCTGTGGTTTCTGTCAAGTCTGCACTTCCAGATATTCCTGTGACAAGCCCTGTGGCACATTCCCACCCCACACCTTCTCCACTCTGTGGGCTCACCCCTCTGAAAGCATGGACCCAGATGATCTTTCCTCCATGCGAGTTTGGGATTGCTCTTCTTAAGGACTTTTCAGTCCACGTTTCACGTGCAGTATGTGGTCAGGATCCTTAAGGAACCCAGACTCTACCCCCAAGGAGGAGTTGCTAGTGGGGAAGGAGGAGGACTGGGAATGCCGAGGCTGAGTCCACTCAGATAAAGATGAATTGTGACAAAGGAATCAAGACCTGGGATGGGGCAGAGGGGCCCAAAACAAGTGAGACCAGAGAAGAGATCTGGGATCAGCACAGAGGCTCGCGAGCATGTGTGGCCAGTAGGGGCTGAAACAATCAAGCTGGGTCTAGTCACTTGGGGGGAACCCAATTTGTCTCCAAAGTGCATGTACCTCTTTCCAAGCCCAGACCCTTCACAGGTGTGTCCTTAGTGACACAATTACTCACACATGTGGATCATTTTTTTAAACTATTAAGGCATTGCCTTAGTCAGTGTTCTATTGCTGTGAAGAGACACCATGACCATGGCAACTCTTATAAAGGAAAAGATTTCATTGGGGCTTGTTTACCGTTTCAGAGGTTTAGTCCATTATCATTACAGGAAACATGGTGAAAAACAGGCAATAGCAGCTGAGAGTTCTACATCTGGATCTGTAGGCAGCAGGAGGAGAAAGATTTTGGGTCTCCCATAAGCTTTTGAAACCCCCAAGTTCACTCAAAGTGGCGCACTTCCTCCATCAAGACCACTCCTACTCCAACAATGTCATGCTTCCTAATCGCTCACAAGTAGTGCCATTCCCTAATGAGCAAGCATGCAGATGTATGATCCTATGGGACCATTCTTATTCAAACTACCATATTCCACTCCTTGGCCCCCATAGATCTATAACCATGTCATAATGCAGGGTGCATTTAGTCCAACTTCAAAAGTCCCCATAGGCTATAACAGTCTCAACACCATTTAAAAGTCCAAAGTTCAAAGTCTCTTCTGAGATTCAAAGCAATCTTTTTAACTGCAACCCCATACAAAAGCGAAATTAAAATGCATATCTTACACTTGCAACATGCAATGGAACAGAATATACATTGTCATTCCAAAAAGGAGAAAGGGGGCATAGTGAGGAAATACTGAACTAGAACAAGACCAGAAACCAGCTAAACTCCAAATTCTGCATCTCCAGGTCTGATGTCAAAGCATTCTTCAGATCTCCAACACCTTTCAGCTTTGCTGACTTCAACACACATTTTTCTCTTGGGCTGGTTCCATACCCTGTTAGCAATTTTCCTTGGCAGGTATCCTATGACTCTGGCATCTCTAACATCTTGGGGTCTCCAAAAGCAAACCAGGCTTCTTCTTCACAACTTCACACAATGACCTCTCTGTCTTCAAGTAGGAAAACCCCTGATACATGCCTGGCCTCAACAGCTTTCCTTAGCTGTGGAGGGAAATTTTACAGCCCTTTTTTGTATCCTTGACTCTAAAGCCTGAACCGGTGGCCAGAGTTGCGAAATTCTGCCGCTTGCTGGGACTGGAACTTGACCTCCCTGTTCTAACACATTTTCACCAACTTTTTGTTGTTCATGGTTTAAGATTTTCTTTAATTCCTTTCCCTAAGTGGGAAACTTAGTTGAATTGAGTCTTGCCTTGAAGCCATAAATTCCTTTATCCTATCTAGCATCAGGCTTTTCTTTAAATTTTTAATCTTCCACACACAGGATTTGACTCCATTTTATTCCTGGTGGTCCTTTTTTCCTCAAACTGTACATTTTGTATTTTTTATTTCTCTGATGTTGGATTTCCCTCTGTATGTATGTTTTGATTACCATTAATGAATAAAGAAACTGTTTTGAACCGATAGCAGGGCAGAACTTAGCTAGGTGGGGAAAACTAAACTGAGTGCTGGGAGAAGGAAAGCGGAGTCAGAGAGGAGCCATGTAACCTTGTCAGAGACAGATGCCAGATCTTTACCCGGTAAGCCACTGCCACGTGGAGATACACAGATTAATGGAGATGGGTTAAATTAAGATTTAAGAGTTAGAAAAGAAGATGCTAGAGCTAATGGGCCAAGTAGTGATTTAAATAATACAGTTTCTATGTGGTTATTTCAGGGCTGAGCAGCCAGGAACCCACAAGCAGCCTCATTACAACATTTCTCAGCTTGTTCCTTTTCATTATAGATCTGCCTAAGAGTGGCCACTAATAACCACAGGATAGAGTCAATACTAGATTGCCTTCAAATCTACCCACCAAGGCTGTTAATCCTGAACTCTTCAGTTTAGCCTCAATTAGAATTTTAGGACAAGGCAAAAACTAGTCACGTTCTTTGCCAAAATATCACATGATCAGTCTCTAGGCCACTTTTTAATGTTCTTCCTCTCTGAAGCTTATTGAACGGGCCCTCAATTGTTCTCAGTACTGCCTTCCATGCTCCCACTAGTGTGGCCTGTTAAGCCCCACTTTACACATTCGACTAAGCCCCAAAGTCCACATTCCACCAGCAAGCAACATGGTCAGATCTGCCGCTGCAGTACCTTAAACCCTGAACCATTATTACTGTTCTATTGCTACTAACAGACATCATGACTGAGGCAACTCTTATAAAGGAAAGCCTTTAGCTGGGGCTGGCTTGTATTTTTGGAGGCAGAAGTAGCTGCGAGTGCTGTCTGTATCTCCAGTAATAAGAGAGGGGGGTCTCCCTTGAACTTTTGAAACCCCCCAAAGCTTGCCCCAGTGATAAGCTTCCTCTAACAAGGCCACACCTACTCCATTAATGTCACACTTTCTAATCCCTCTCAAGTAGTGCCACTCCTTAAGCAAGCATTCAAATATATGAGTTTGGTCATTATGTATGGTCAAATATATTCAAATCACCACATGCATGATGGATGCTTAACTCCCCATGATACAGTCAACACTGTTGCTAGGCTACAGACCCCAAGTTTAGTCCAATACCAGCATGGAGGGGCCCATAGTGCAGCACAGGCAGATATTGTGCTGGAGACATAGCTGAGGGTTCTATGTCTGGATCAACAGGCAGCAGAAGAGGAAATAACACTGCATGTGGTTTGAGCTTCTGAAACCTCCAAGTCCACCCCTCAATGACACACTTCTTCCAACAAGGCTATACCTATAGTGACAAATTATTTGCATTTTAATAAACAAAGCTTGCTTGAAGATCACAAGGCAAAACAGACATACTAGTCATCCATACAGGCCAAGTAGTGATGGTACACACTTTTAATCCCAGTACTCGGGAGAGAGGTAGAGGGATCTCTGTTGAGTTCAAGGCCACCCTGGGCTACACAAGATTGGATCTGTCTAAAAAGAGAAACAGAGCTCACACAAAGGTGATCCCAGCACTTGGGACCCCACTCCTTTAATCCCAGCACTAGGGAGGTGGAAATAGGAGCAATATGGCTGGGTGGAGAGAGGAATTGAAGGGGAAAGAGAAAGGAACTCAGTGGAATGTGGAGTATGGAATATGGGGTATGGGTCTTCAGGATTCATGGAGACAAGATCTTGTCCATTTTCGGTCTGAGTTAGAGCTAAGGGTTAGTGGCTGGCTGTTTTGCTTTTCTTATCTTCAGATAGAACCCCGATGTCTGCCTCTGGGTTTTTATTTTTCATGCTGCACAAACCTACTCTAACAAAGCCACACCTCCAATTATGGCACTCCCAACAAGTCTATGGAGGGCATTTTCATTCAAATCACCACATGCCCCAAGTTTCCAGTGACTTGTTCTGGGTGAAGTAGAGATGGAAGAAGTGGCTGGATTTGGATTCTGGGCCAGGGTGCTGCCTGTGGCAAGTATCGATACTGAGATAGCACACGTGTGGGAAGTAAGGGCCCTGCATAAGCCAGGATGTAGGAGTACTGGGTTTAGAAATTCTGCCAGGGAGATAGCCCAGTTGGTTAAAGTGCTTGACCAATCATAAAGACCCGAGTTCAGTTCCCAGAACCTATTAAAAACAGACTGGCAGGGACAGGTGCATGGAATGACAGTAGTGGGAACACAGAGACTGGAGGAACCCTGGGGCTTGTTGGCCAGCCACCCTAGCCAGCCAGTGAGCTGTAGGTTCTGGCTCAAAAACAAAATGGAGAACAAGTAAGGAACACACCTGATATTGACCACTGACCTTCATATGCACCCATAGACATGTGTAAATATACCCCCTGCCCCTGTGCATATGTTATTGTGTGCAAACACGTGCATGTGTGCATGCGTGTGAGAGCACACACACACACACATACATACAAACACACAGAAAGAGATTGGGGATTTGAACTTCCCCAGTGCCGAATGAGTCTAAGAGTCTTGTACCCAGTCTTGAAGAACAGGAAGTGGCGGTGTCAAGTGGGCTGAATCAGACTTAGACCGGGTTGCACTTGGCTGTCTCTGCTCTTCTGACACCTAGGTGGGAAATAGTACGTGCACGGTGACCTGAGATTGTTAAGATAATAGAAGAACAACTTCTCAAAAACATACCAACGTGTCACAGAATTTGTGGTATGTGTGTACTGAAAGTGTCTCCTGGCCTGGCCTGAGATGAAGCTAGAGATCAGCGAAGGCAGCCAGCAGGATGTGACGTCATCCCACCACCCCTCCTAAGGATATGACGTCATCTCACAGCCCCTCCTGAGTGTAAGCCACACCCGACTCGATCGTCTGGGGGCTCCCCTGCCAGGACTGCAAAACCAAAGGCAGAAAGCTCTCCTGCCTTGGACTGTAAGCTCTTGCTTGCAGGTCTAAGATAAGATCCTGCAGAACCTAGTCTGTCCCCACGCAGCCTCCATGGACGCCATGCAAGGCGGAGATTCTGGATTTCCTGCAGTATAGGAAAGCAGTTGTGTAGGCCCTTCTCGTGGGTGCAGTAACACCTGGCGAGTTGGGAAACAGCCTCCAAGCTCCTGGGATTCACTGTTCTTGCTCAGATTTGTTTCCAGACAGCCATGGCGACCCCCCACAGGGAAGCTACAGAAAGGGGCTTAACATTTGGAATCCCTACTCGAGTATCCACAAAACTGCACTATGCAGATAACTTCAGTTGGGCCCATTCCAATCTGGAGACTCCAGGTAAAAACGCACCCCTAAGAATTCGTAATTAGACAATGTTTGTTGCCACAGCTTGAACATTTAGTCTGTTGAATGTGGGTTAATCTTGGATAGATTTAAAATACCACCTGTTCTCGTCTGTTAAAAAATGTATTATAATTGTAATTCCTGTTTCACTGAAGTGCTTAATCCCCACACGCTTCGTTTCATCTTGTGAATACATAGCTGGATTCAGAAAGGTTCCATCAGTCAGGGAGCAGGCAGGTGGCTCTTAATGAATAGTGCAGGGTCCTGTGGGTGTGGCTGCTAATGTGCAGTGGTCTCTATCTGTGGCTCTTAATTTATAGTCATCTTTGGATGTGGCTCTTAATATATAGTGACCTCTGGGTGTGGCTCTTAATGTATAGTGACCTCTGGTGTGACTCTTAATTTATAGTGACCTTTGGGTGTAGCTCTTTATTTATAGTGGTCTCTAGATGTAGAGTGGTCTCTGAGTGCGATGGACTAGTGTTGGAGGGAGGCTTCTTATTGGTTTCCCAACTGCCCAGACTTCTGAAATAATCACACAGAAACTGTATTAATTAAATCATTGCTTCGCCTATTAGCTCTAACTTCTTATCAGCTAGTTCTTACTAATTTAACCCATTTCTAGTAATCTGTGTATCGCTATGTGGCTGTGACTTATAGGATGAAGTTCTGTCTGGTTCCAATGGGGCTACATGGCTTCTCTCTAGTTCCTTCCTTCTTTCTCCCAGCATTCAGTTTAGTTTTCCCCACATAGCTCTCTTCCCCTATAACTGCTATAAGCCCGAAGCAGTTCTTTTACTTATCAATGCTAATCACAGCATTGTGGGAAATCCCACATCAGACTTGTGGATGACAGGGGGTTTTCTCAATGGTCTCACCCATCCCTGAATGGAGTCACTGAGTCTCATTCAGAAGCAGAGGATGTGCTCAGTCTTATGAGAGAGGACATTCTGGAGAGAATGAGGATGAGGCTGACAAGGCACTGTGCCCGGGTCCCCAGAGCACCAAGGTGCCCCACCCTGTGGAACAAGCCCGCCCGTTTCTGCCTGACAAAGGTTTACAGAAGTTGTTCCAACTTCCTCAGATCAGTGTCCTCCCAGGGTCGAGATGATGCAGAAGGAGTAGGGACTGGTGCTCTTGACTAATTTTGTTATTTCTGCCTTCTCTACAAGGCCAAAAGTGTCTTAAATAAAGGCTCACCTCACTCACCTTACTTCCATTAAAGCCAGAAACAATGGTTCATCTCCAAGGATCAACCATAGCATCCTAGGAAGACCCCAAGTGGCCAAGGTAGGGGACCTGATGGTTCTCAGCCAGAGGCACCTGTGTCCTCTGAGATTTGTCTGTAGATCCTTTCCTGCCATGGGGCTGGGGAGACCCTGCCATCCATCCAGTAGGTAAGGACCAGGCATTCAGATGACAGTCCTGGAGTGAACATTGCAGTCCCACTGCAGAGAGTGATCAATAATGCCAAGACTGGGGAACCCTGTGACTTGTGAACCTTTGCTTCCGTGACTGTGAACCAGAGTAACAGAGGAGACGTGCCAGGGACTGCCCAGCACCCTCTACCCGCTGAACTCCCCCAACCTTGCCCAGCCATTGCTCATACTGATTCCCACTCAGCCACAGTCTCATAGGTCCTCATTAGACCATGTTTGGACCAAAACAACTGACTTTCTCCACTATGCTCCAAGACTGACTCTCAGGATGTCAGACTCTGATGTACAAGATCAGGAGGCTCCAATGCTCGCAGGGAAACTGGGTGCCTGATATGGCGTTACATCTGAGTCCCTCTGTGAGACCCTGTGGCAGATGGCCACACAGCAGCCTGAGTCCACCTGTATCTGCCCTTCTATAAAGTGGGTGTCCCAGCAGGGGGCCATACTGTCCTTCTGTGAGACTCTCAGTGAGGTCATTGTTGCAGACAACCTGGCACGGTTTTGTTAGTTGGTGTCACAAGCAGACAGGATGGAGAATATGGCCACAGTGTGAAGCTAAGAACAGCTAGAAACTTCTCAGAGGCTGCTCCAAGGGGGAGTAATGATGGCACATCAGCCAGCATACACTCTGCAGCCCTGCTTCACAGCACCACTGAGAAAAGACCCAGGATACCCCAGCCAGGGCCCATTCAACTCCTGAACTGGCCCCAAGAAGTCAGGAAACAGGAAGTCAAGATGGAGCCCAAGGCCGCCCCAGAACTGTTAAAGACACCAACGCCGCCAAACTCAACTGACCCTTCTGCCAGTGCAAGAGCCGTGGTGCAGAAAAAAAATGGGAATTAAACTGAAGTGGAAGGAACGGAGGTGGATGTAGGATGCTATCTGTGCAGGTCAGCCCGGTAGCCATAGGATTAGAGAGGTCTGTGGGAAAGCAGAAATCTTAATTTTAGGTTCCTCAAATGAACTAAGTTATCTACAAATGGAAAAATCCCTCAACGTGGAGTGTTCTGTAATAACGCATTTAAAGGTAGTCACTTTATACAGGTTTATCTTGACTTCATATTAAATGTACACCCCAAGGTTAATGCACACATTTGAAGTTGGACTGTGGACCAAAATGTGGGATGAGGGCAGGCGTGGAAGGGCCATGTCGTCCATTGAATGACGACCAGAGGAGCAGGTGCGAGAAGATGAACTGTACCCATGGTACCCCAAGAACTGTTTCAAGATGTCAGCTCCAGGTAGGGGTCACCCCATAACAGGAGGGAAACTGTCCTTTTGTCAGAGTTTCCAGAGCTGTGACCGGCTCCTTGCTATAACCTAACATGTAAAATTGCTTTGATTCTCATCTAATGAGTTTTAGGGATTTATTTACTAAATTTGCTTATGTAGAGGGGGTCTCCCAGGGAGGGGCTCACACTGAGGAGCGGAGCACAAGAACCTCCCTCCTTACACAGCACTGAGGCTCCCCCAGTGATCCCAGAGCGACTAAAAGACACTCAAGCCATTCAAAGAAAGAAGCTGGATGTCCTAGTGACTCATGGAGGTACTCCAAAGATCGGGCTAGATTTGCTCGTGTTAACCCGCTGGGTGATACAGGCCCTGTCGATGGTTAGGGGCACCACAGGGAAACATTATAGCCTGAGGGAAGACAGCCAGGAGGGACTGTGAGGTGCAGTATGTTGGGGAATGACAATGACAGGTTTGTTAAGTACGTATTAGTCTCTGTGTGTGCCAGTGTGTGTGTGTGAGTGTGTACGTGTATGTATGTGTGTATGTGACCTGAGAGTACGTGTGTGTGTGTGTGTGTGGTGTATGAGTACATGTGTTCGTGTATGTGTGTGTGTTGGGGGTTGAGGTGTGTGCAGTAGGGTAAAGGAAACCAAAAGAGGTGGGTATGGGGGAAGGAACGCTATGAAGAAGATGGGAGAATGGGGGAGTAGGATTCTCTACAGCAAGGAAGAGCCAGAGACCTTGGAAAAGGGAGAGACTGTGGGGATGAAGTGGGGAGGGAAGCTCGCCAGTGTTCTCAGCACTCAGTGCTGTGGGAAATCCTCCATTATTAATTTTTTCACATACGTTCAGTGCATCCAGGTTCAGGCTACTCTTAAGAGGAGGTACAACTAAATTTCCCTATAGAGAAAGGTCTGCTCCCCATACTTATTTTAGAAAATTCAAGACCAACGACTATTAAAAATAAAACCACAAATGTAGGGTTGCTGCTGCCCTTCCGGCAATCAGTATGGAAGGCTTGACGCTTTCAAAATTTGTGAAATATTTATCAGACAGTAAAGGCACACTGCACAGAGTGCTGAGTCACGAGCCTGTTAAATACGGAAATGAAGGTGGCATCTGATGGTTTCGTTACTTGCTTTCATTTCATGTCAGATGCTGCCGACCAACAAGATGGCCGACTTCGGCAGAGCCTGTCACAGAGAGAGGGCATCAGGCTCTCCCCAGAAGTGACTACAGGGCAAAGGCACTCATGGGTTGGGCTGCTATGTGAGAATCCACATCCAGCTTCACTTCTGGTTTCTAAACAGTTTTACTGGGTCGAGTGGGATGTGTTTGATGTCGAGTCTTTGCTTGAAGGTTCAAATGCTTCTCCCCTGTCCATCAAGCAGCCCTGAAATACGGCTGATGAGCCAGCCTGTGGCTGACGCCTGTCAGCCCGGATTCCAATCAGCCCTCCTCAGCCACCTTCCACCTTCAGAAGGCTGTGTCAGGGCTCTGTGATATTTTTCACCAGAATGTGATGATTCATGCCTATTTCAGAGCAGAGAGAATATTTACATTCTCAAAGCAATCACAGATTTGAGATAGTTAAACTAAATTTTGTATTTCACCCTGGCAAATAAATTTATAGGAAATACAATTATTTATAACCTGGTTACACACCACAGTAAATAACAGAATTGAATGGCTTTGAGAGAAAGTGTCAGCTGTCCATACAGATTTCTGCAGCTGGAGTGGTTTTGGAGGCAGCTGGTGCTGGAGGCCCTGGTGGGGGACTATGAAGCCCTTTAGGAAGCCCGGGGAGTTCATTTTCCGATGAGAGGTCTGGATGACCCCTACCCACTCACATTGCCTCATGTCTAGGTACATCATCTGTACTGTCAACTGGTCATTTAAGCCATTCGAAGGGACCCCACTGCCTTCCCAAAGAATGATTTCCTGCAGCTGTTCTCTGAGCAATCCTCAGTATATTGACTTCGAAGTCTATATATTGCTCTGAGCCCCTAAATCCTAAGAGATCAGTGTAAGCTCAGAAAGGCCGAAAACCTATAGAAAGATCTGCATGCCTGTCCCACGTCCATCAAGACAAACCTGAGGCTCACATGGGCATCCAGCAATGCTCTCCCTCCTGGAGTTTAGACAGAAGAGTCCCTGGTCTCGGCGCATTGCTAGAGAAGTCCCCCCATGATAAGGATGCCCACACCCTTGCTTGTGTCTCCAGGGCCACATATTCCAGGCAGTCCACCAGGCTCAGAAGGAGCTCCCAGCCAATTGTTCAGTAGCACATCAAACATGCATGCCTCCCACAAATAAGTGTTACTACCACATCCAGAAACTAAAGCTCTCATTTTGAAACTGTGGTCTTCTTTCCCCGGGATTGTCAGTAGGCTGGATGAAAGAATCTGCCTGGCCAGGTGGTCATTTAGAGGCAAGTTTCTGTCCCACCCAGTCCCACAATCGTTCAGTCCCAAAGAAACACACAGAAGTTTATATTAATTACAAACTGTTTGGGCTATTAGCTCAGGCTTGTATTAACTAGCTCTTACAGCTTAAATAACCCATAATTCTTATCTGTGTTTAGCCATATGACTTAATATCCTTTCTCAGTAAGGCATTCTCATCTTGGTTCCTCTGTGTCTGGCTTGTGACTAACTCTCTGCCTTTCTCCTTCCCAGAATTCTCTTAGTCTGGTCTCCCTGCCTATACTTCCTCTTGACTACTGGCCAATCAGCATTTTATTAAATCAATATCAGTGGCAAATCTTCACAGTGTGCAAGAGCATTATCCCACAGCACACTGTGCACAAGGGGCACTGAACCTGGGTCCTCTTCCCGCACACACCCCATTTCCTGTTTGACTGGAGCACTCTGACCTGACCTGAGGCCCAGCTGGTATCACAGATTTCTTTTCTTGTGTGTGACATGTCCTGCTCTGTGCTCACAGTCGTTCCTCTGGAGTCCTTTACACACGGCCACTTTCCACCCTGTTGAAAGTCTCGAATGCCGTTATCTTCACTCACAGGTGGGGTGAAAGTCCACGTATTGAACAAGGGACCACTGATCTCAGGCAACTGCTTCCTGCTACAGTGAGCAATGGCTTTCATGCTGTACACACCAAAAATGTCCCTCTGCATGTAAGTAAAATCACTTGCCTCTGAATAGCAATCTGGCTGCTCACCCAGAGGTGGGATTTGTCATCTTTTATCTGTAAGGTCCTGTACAGAGAACTGGAGAGTCTGCCATAGAGTCCTCCATGGCTCCATCTTCTCACCTGTACACTGGATCACTGTCACCCATGGCATCTCTGGGCATGACTGAGGCAATTAGGTCTTGGGCGAGCCTGAGGGTCACAGTTGATCTTAGAGACAGTCATGGCTTCGGCCTGCATGTTAGTTAGTTAGTCTCCACTCAAGAGACAGAGCCTGGCTCCTGTTACCTCACCTCCTCCCCAAAGCCCTCCCTTACCGCTCCCCCATCCTCCATTTTAAGAGGTATAAGACTCACAACAGAGGCTACAGAGAGGTGTGTGCAAAGACAGGGGCCATGGGACAAACTGCAGTTTCTGCCTCGCTCTGTCTCTCCAGAGCATTGCCAGGAAGCCAGCTGTCACTGTATTCTGAGTTTCTCAGAGGACCCTAGTGACAGACCTTGAGACTTCTAGTCCAAATTCAAACAGGTGCCATACTTCCTGAGCATCCCTCAGTCCCTCAGAAGAAGGACCTAACTGCTAGAGGGAGTTGAGTCTCTTCAGAGTCCCAGCCAGAATCAGCTCCCTGAGTTGCTCTGCATCTCTGACCTTCAGGAACTGTGAAAAGTCAGACATGTTGGATGCAACAGCCTTCTAAGTATGAGGCCAATTTGTTATACAACAGACAACTGACACAGCTAACAACATGGACCTTTTAAGATGGCAGGTTGAACATTGTTAATTTTTTAGATTAACCTATTTTTTTTAAAAAAAATTTCCATCTGTAATCTATATGCCAGTAAGTCAACACCATCTGCCAAATTAGGGACTCCATGTACACACATGAATATATGTATATGTTCAATAATTGAACAAACACACGCATATGCATTGAGTAAGTTACGATTTAATTTGTACATAATAAACCAAACTAAAGCACTGAGATTTCTCGATGCAGGGCAGGTGACACACTTTCTTTGCTTTTTCTTGCCAGCTGTAGATTTGGTTTAAATTAGGCCGGTTTCATGCCTCATCATTTGCTTATTACTGTAACTGGCAATGGAAAGCAGACTTGGACCAGCATCACCACAGTGGACGTGGGAGGAGCTTTGAACTCTTGTCTGCTCATCACTGAAATGTTCATTTTCTCCCAGGACCTTCCCCACCACAGACTTAAGGGGATCTTCAGAGTAACAGCCAGGGACTGGGGTTTAGCCTGGTGTTCCATATGCAACAGAATCCACACCGAGATCAAGGTGTCCCCGTGATCTCTGTCCCCTCCAACTGCAGGTGAGGAAGCTGGGGCATCAGAAACAAAAGCATCTAAGCCAAGAACTCACAGATCTTAAGTCATCCCAAATGCAACCCAGCTATTAAGAGCCTTTATATGACAAGGTGAGGTACGGGATGGGGGTGACAAGTTACCTTAGGGTATCCAGAGAAACTAAGAGAGGTGGTGGCTGAACAGAGGTGACCTAGGACAGGAAAATGTAGGGGACCCACTCTGTAGGGTCTGAACATGAGCCACAGCCATATCCCAAGGGCCAAAGAGGCAGCATAGGCTCCAGGGATCCAAGAGAAGGCTGACTCTGAAGTCCTGCCTATGCCTTTAACACCCTCAGAATCCAGCAGGGACTAGACAGTAGCCTGGCTGAGCCCAAGAGATAACATGTCTATAATTAAGACATGACCTTCAGAAGAATATTTTCCCCCAAGATAGGGTTTCTCTATAGCTTTGGAGCCTGTCCTGGAACTAACTCTTGTAGACCAGGCTGACCTCAAACTCACAGAGATCTGCCTGCCTCTGCCTCCCAAGTGCTGGGATTAAAGGCTTGTGCCCCCACGGCCCCGTTTCAGAAGAATATTCTATCCATTGCATCCAGCCTGCTGCTGGACATCTTCATGGGGGCAGGAAAAGGAGCAGCTGGATTCTGCATTCCTACAACAGGTGGACTGGGAAAGAGACCATATCTAAATTAGTGTATGTGTGTGCTAACTGTAACGTGTGGATTGTGCTAGGCAGAGGCTGAGTGAGAGGAAACAGCAGGAAAGAAACATGTTTCTTCACAGGGCTTGATCTGCAGTGAATGGACTGGCAGGGGCTATATCACAGACTCCTCCTGTCACCCGACGGCACATTGCCTTCATCCCAGTACGAGTGAAAGTTAACATCTGTCTGGGTTTGTCTTTGTTCACACATGGGCCACTAATCATAGAGAGAGTCAAACCTTGGCTCCTCACTGGATTTTCAGCCTCTCCTAAAAGGAGAGGCTCAGTAGAAAGATCGGGTTGCTCTCTCACTGAGGTGGGTGTCTCACTGAGGTGAGTGTCTCACTGAGGTGGGTGTCTCACTGAGGTGGGTGTACCTCAGCACACGCCAGGAGGATTTAGAGCATGCAAATTATGTTAGGCAGAGCCCTCCATCAGACCTGAACCAGTAGAATGGAATGTATCTACAGAGAAAAAGTGTAAAAGGAAGGAGCGGGCTGCATTCCCGCCCGGATCCCAGCTAGCTTACCCCCGAAATAATTACATGGAAACTGTATTCTTTTAAACGTTGTTTGGCCCATTAGTTTTAGCCTCTTATTGGCTAACTCTCACATCTTGATTAACCCATTTCTAATAATCTGTGTAGCACCACGAGGTGGCGGCTTATCGGGAAATAGCATGTCTGACCTGGGGGCTAGCTGCATGGTGTCTGCCTCACTGCCTTCTTCCTCCCAGCATTCTGTTCTGTTTACTCCCCCTACCTAATTTTCTGTCCTATCAAAGGGCCAAGGCAGTTTCTTTATTAACCAATGAAAGCACCACATAGACAGTTAGCCCTCCTCCATCATTTCCCCTTTTTCTGTTTAAACAAAAAAAGAAAGGTTTTAACTTTAACATAGTAAAATTACATATAACAAAACAGTTATAAAGCAAGAATTACAGTTACAATATCTATATCTATTTTATCTTTTATCATAACTAAGGAAAACTATAACTATCCATTCTTTAATTTTATCAAAGATTTTAGAAGGATATAATATTACCTAAGTAAATAAGAAATAAGCAATTTCCAAACTCTAGAAATGACAGAGACATCTTGCTGCCTGGACAGTCACCCAAAGTTTTTTTGTACCATTGGGGCATCCATCTTCAGCCTACAGTCCCATAGTATCCAGCAGACATTTCCATGAAGCAGAAAATTTCAAAGGCAGTTTAGTCACTATCTGCTGTGTCCTGCAGAATGTCTCGCAGGCTCTTTCATGAATCAGGAACCCCGAAAGACCATCTCATCTTTAGACAAGTTTAGTAGCTGTCTTTCTGTGGGTTTTTTGTATCCAGTTTATGCATCAGTCCAGGCAAGAGCAGTTTCTTGCCCAAATGGCTATCCAACTCCATAAGGAGCCTCTTCAATGCCCATCTTTCTCTTTAAGTAGATTGGTACTGCCAGGAGCAGACATGTCTCATTGTCATGAACAGCCCTAAGTTATTAAAACATTAAATACCATATTGTGTAGTCTTTGAAAGATATGAAGAATGCCTATCTTATTGAAATATATCTCTATATATCTAGAAAATCTAGCTAACATGACTACAAGCTTGACTATTATCAATGATTATCCATTAACAACCTATATTTTTTAATTATATATTACATTTTTAAATGAATTATATAATCACAATACCTCAATCAAGATCAGAAATACATATACATATAACAAAATTGACCTTAAATTTCTATCAATAAGGCAAAATTTATACCAATGTAAATTATTCATATCTGCATCATATCCCCCTTTAAATGTAAAAGAACATGTATAAGCAATATTTGGGAATATGGACGTAGTTATTTCTCTCCAAACTTCTTTCTGCTGTATAGGAGTGTTGTTAATCAGGTCTTTTATGGTGTATCCTTTGTGCCAGGTTCATTTCAGTTGGCAGTTGAGTGAAGTAATTTTTTTGAGGGTGTTCACAGCAACCTTTCAGGAGGGCGTGGTCTATCATACCGTATTGGGATAGAAACAATCCATAGGGTCTCATCCTCTGTGAAAACAAAAGAAGGAAAAAGGATTCACTAGATTGGCTTTTGTGGTACAGGATGGGCCAAGAAGATATGACTGTACAGGACCTGCTTAGTTCACGAAATTGGACAAACCAGACGACCTAGTCTAGTGCTGGCAGCCTGGAAGATTCATGGACAGCTGCTGGCACTCAGTCCAGGCTGGAGGGCTGGGAAGCTGGAGTCTGATGGGAGCAGTCTTTACCGAGGTTTCTGTCCCAAATAAATCACACAGAGGTCTACATTAATTATGCTCTGATTGGCCTACTAGCTCAGGCTTTTTATTAACTCTTATATTAGCCCATAATTCTTGTCTGTGTTAGCCACGTGGCTTGGTACCTCTTTTGGCGAGGCAGTCACATCTTGTTTGCTCTGTGTTTGGTTTCTTCTGTGTCTGGGTAATGACTGCAGACTGAAACTTCCCTCTTCTCAGAATTCTCATTCCCGCCTCTACTTCCTGCCTGGTTGACCCGCCTATACTTCCTGCCTGGCCACTGGCCAATCAGCATTTATTTAAAATACAAGTGACAGGGTACATACCATTGTTCCACAGCAGAGCAGGAGATGGTGGTGGTGGCAGCAGGAAGCAGAGGCAGGCGGGTGGCACTTCTATTTCCTGGGGCCTCTTTATGTCTGACTCATCTTTCTGGAAGGTGCCAATCACACTGACAACAGGTTGTACTCTCTCAGCTAATCCTGACAGACATGAACAGAGATGTGTCTCCAAGGTGACTCCCAATTCTATCAGGTCAACAGCCAAGGTGAAACACAGCAAGAGGGTTGAACAAGAACATACAATTGACCCTTGTGAAATCCAAACATTCACTTCTCAGGTCTGCTTTCTACTTAGGGGACCTTTCCC
Source organism: Myodes glareolus (assembly GCF_982192425.1). Lineage (NCBI taxonomy): Eukaryota > Metazoa > Chordata > Mammalia > Rodentia > Cricetidae > Myodes > Myodes glareolus. Next base: position 3,016,560 of record NC_142035.1, read on the forward strand.
CGCAATGTTGAACACACGTTTATATATGTGTTTTGCCTTTATTTAGGGTAAGTGCTAAACCTGGAGGACAGGAAATGGCCCATCTTTCTGCCGCCACCCTTAATTAGACAGCACAGGCTGTGAAACTGATGGGCTGTGAACCGTCAGTACAGGGCATTTCCAGGGTTGGGTTATGGCAGAGCAGCTCTTGGGACCGGCAGCACGAGCATCCCCCACTCGCTGAGCCTTCAGGGCTTCATAAAAAAAAGAGCCAAAAGGAACATGCCTACGAGAACATTGTCTCACAAGTGGCAATTAAAATGAGGCTGTCACTGGCATGACATCACACTACTTCATTTGACTTGATAATTAACATGTGTTTGATGCTCTCTCTTTGCTCCAGTTAATCACTAGAAAAAAATGTATGTCGTTGGTGAAGCAAAGTTGCACTTAAGGTTGGATTGGAGGTTGCTCTAGTCTCCTGGGTGAAGTTTAAGGCTCAAGACCTGCATTATCCTGCTGAGATCAAGCAGAGCTGCCCATGGTGATGTAATTGGTTAATTCTGTAAGTGGTAAGAGAGGGCCGTATTAGAAAAATGGTTATGCTGGATGTGTGTGGTATATATGTGAACTTGCTCACTTTGTATGTGTATGTATTCACATATATGTGTATATATGACAATCAGAAGTCAATGTCAGATATCTTTCACCTTACTTTTTGAGACAGTGCCTCTCACTAAACCTGGAGAGGTGGCTCAGCGGTTAAGAGCACCGACCACTCTTCCAGAGGACCCAAGTTTGATTCCTAGAACCTACATATCTGCATGCGACTTTAGTTCCAGGGAGTCTGACATCCTCTCCTGGCTTCCTTCCATAGGCATGCACATGGCTCACAGACAAACATTTAGGCAAAGCACCCATACACACAGAACAAAATAACTAAAAAAAAAATTAGCCTGGAGCTCACTGATTGGTTTGACTGACTGGTTTGTAAGCCCGGGGACCCTTTTGTCTTCATCTGCCAGCTTTGGGATTACAGGCAAATGTCACCACGCTCACCTATGGGGGGACTCAGAGAGCCAAACTTGTATCCCCCCCGCTTGTGCAGCAGGCTCTGTGCACACCGAGCCCCGAGTCGTGTCCCCCTCCCCATGGGCATTCTCCTCTAAGAGTCATTTTCAATGTCCTCATCTCCACACATTCTTGGTGGCTGTAAACACCCGAGCTCCCTATTGGCTGTAAACACCCGAGCTCCCTATTTGCTGCAGGAACTCTCAAACTCCCTATGGGCTGTGAAAACACCCGAGCTCCCTATTGGCTGCAGGAACTCTCAAACTCCCCATGGGCTGTGAAAACACCCGAGCTCCCTATTTGCTGTAAACACCCGAGCTCCCTATTGGCTGTAAACACCCGAGCTCCCTATTTGCTGCAGGAACTCTCAAACTCCCTATGGGCTGTGAAAACACCTGAGCTCCCTATTGGCTGCAGGAACTCTCAAACTCCCTATGGGCTGTGAAAACACCCGAGCTCCCTATTGGCTGTAAACACCCGAGCTCCCTATTGGCTGCAGGAACTCTCAAACTCCCCATGGGCTGTGAAAACACCCGAGCTCCCTATTGGCTGTAAACACCCGAGTTCCCTATTCTATTGGCTGTGGAAGCTCTCAAGCTCCCTATGGGTTGTGGGACTGCTGGTCTCACGGGGAAGCTGGTGTGCAGCCTTGTTGCCTTGGGAGGGCTATTTACAAGCCTGGTTTCCACCGTGGTTTTTGCGTATGGAGCAGCTGGTGTGAGAATGGAAATGTGTTCTATTTCTCCCTCCAGACCAGCCTAAGAACAGCTTCTATGAATGTGTCCCGCACCTTTACATGCGGCTCTCCAAGACTGTCCAAAGAGGGAGACAGCAACGAGCAGCAAAGAGCCTGACCACCTTGACATAAACTCGCATGGTCCCCGGGAGGGTCCCGGTCCCATCACTCCAGCTTCTTGCCCCCAGGGATGGGGATGGGGATCCAGTAATTAAATGAGAAGCAGAAAAGTGATGGGGCCAGGAAGGTCAAGATCAAGCTAGGACACCTTCAGGAAGCCTAGCCAGTCTCTGCTTCCCTTCCCGAGTAATGTCGGCCCCAGTCCAGCCTCTAAAGAGCCAATACAACCCCCTGCTGTGCCAACAGCTTCCTGTTCAACACAGGCCTCTCTTCCATGTGGAACACTGCAGGGGATGGAGCTTTTGAACTTCTCCAAAACTAAAAACTAGGAATTCCTCACTCCAGAAGGTGAGGACAGCAGCGGGTGTGGGGGGCCACACTGGTCTGTGCAGCTCTGTTTGTTCTCAGAATTCTCTAATGTCATGAAGTAGACAGCCATGTTCACTGGTACTTTAATCTGGCAGGAAGGTATCTGACGTTTCTGGGGGCTGGCTCATGAACATGCATGGGCTGTAACACTTCCCTTACAAAGCAAGATGTAGGCAGATAGACATGGAGGTCTGCCCTGTGCAACCACCCTGGACATGGTCACCCTAGGAGCCAGGGCCATGGGTGTTCTGGGATATGGCTTTCCTTTCCAGGTCCCCACCAGAATGCCATCTTGAATCCCCTTCTTTCGATTTGGAATTTTCGATGATGTCCCAGTGAAATTAGCTCCCATTATTCCATGGTTTCTCAGAGTAGTCCCCAACCAAGTGGACCAAACGTGCTGACCTCCCAAGTTACTGTCACAAAGACCTTAAACCTGATGGCTTAAAGGGTGGAAATGTATTGTCCTGCACTTCGGCAGTCTGGAAGTACAAGTTCCACCATGAGCAGGGTTGGTCCCTCCTCCCCCTCCCCTCTCCCTGCTGCAGTTGCTGGTGGTGTTGAGATCCACACCTGTACCCGGGGAGTCCGTGCTCAGCAGGCTGCAGGCAGGTGCGTCACAGTCAAGACAGTGAAGCTGACGCTGGCCCAGGCAAAGGTTTTCATTTCCACAAAACTTTTTTTCACTGGGCACTTTCTTCCTCTGTAATAAAAATTTTAAAGGCATTTATTTATTTATTTGTTTTCCCCCTCCCCTTCAGTTGTAGCATCGAGGAGAAAACAGGACCAAACACTAAACTCAAAACTTGCCTCTGTGTTTCTGCAAGTGCTAGCTGATTGCAATGTACAAAATGGACGAAAACATGCGCTGGAGAGGTGGCTCAGTCAGTAAGGCACTGGTCTGGCAAACATGAGGACCGGATTTCGATCCCTAGAACACACATAAAAGCATAAAAAATAACGAAGGAAAGAAAGAAATGAAGGAAGGAAAGAAGGAAGGAAGGAGGAAGGAAGAAAGGAAGAAGGAAGGAAGGAAGGATAAAAAGAAAGCAACAAGTAAGCCAGCCTGGTGTGGTGGCACACATTTGCTCTCCCAGCACTGCAGAGACAGCAGTATGGGTCTCTTGAGCTTGTTGCTTAAACAGCCTTGCTTACTTGATCAGTTCCAGGCCAGAGAAAGACCCTAAAGAATGACACTCCAAGGTCACATGCACACACATGGCCACCTGCACACACATGCCCACATGCACACACATGCACATGTACCTTTACACATGTACCTACATGAATACCACACACACAGACACATGCACACTCCCACATGTGCCTGCATGCACACACACATACACACACACACACACACACACATGTACATCCACGTGCACCCTCCCACACGTGCCTACATGCACACATCACACACACAATGGATGAAAACGTGTCCCAGAAGCCATGAACAGCACCAGCAGGGTGCACAAGGATCCACCACTCTGTGTGAACCCGGTCAGGGTTCCCAGTTCTCTGAGGTGAGGACTGATTTCTCTGAGAGCTCGCGTTTGGTTGTCTTATCTCCACAGTGTTTGGCTTTCCACCAGATAATGGGGAATTAGTTGAGACACAGGGAAAGCGTCACTCTGAGCAGGTGCACGAACCCGGCAGCCGGTGTTGAAATGACAGCTGAAGCATGAAAGCAAACACCAGTGGATAAATGTGTGTGTAATTTTAGAGTTAATAATCATGGTGCATAATTTTCTTTGGAAGAAGGGCTTATAATAACATTTTTAGAAAGTGCCAAGCAAAGTAATGACACACTTGGCAAGCCACAAAAAACGGAACAATTTGGCAAATGCCTCATTAGCCAAGTTCTCGGGTCAGGGCAAGGCTTTTATTTTATTTAAATGAGTACATTAAATTTTTTAAATACTTTTATTTTATGGTTTTACTTTTTCTTAGAATTACAATCTTGCTTGCTAATGCAATGTTTTAAAATGTGTGTGTGTGTGTGTTTTTAAGTTGGCTTGGCTACAGTGAGAGGACTCCTCATCCACAAATGCTGAAGGGATTTGAATCAAGCAAAGAAAACCAACCACACTTCTAGACCCCAGGAACTGGTACCACTGTGTCCATCTCCAGAACAGCACTGTGGCAGCTATTGAGCTAATGGCTGCAGAAATCTGACTGAAGACGAAAGTGGCGTTTTCTGTATGTGGAAGAAGTGTCGTTGATGGTCACGTATCTCAGAGTTGTAATATCAGTTACTGGGAGCTCCAAGGTCACTTAAGTTTCAGAGAAAGATATGGTGTTGAGTGACATGTCTTACTGGTCTCCGTATCCCTTTCCATTACACTGGTCCTCTTGCTCATCACTTCCAACCGGGAGCCAGTGATTCACTAAGCATGGAAAGCGGTGGAAGCCAGAGGAATTCAACTGACTGTTCCTCCTTCGGAAATCTAAGGTGCTTGCTATTTAAATACACTCTCTGTGTTTGTCTTTCATTTCTTTTAAAGCCAAGATGAATTAACATTACACACAATGCCCTAAATATTGAATAAATACCAATCTCTTGTCATCTGTACCTTGTCCAGCTGTTGGACTCTTTGTTAATCACCATTTTAGGTAAACGAAACTTTGATGGCAGTTGCAGAGTGTGGTTGTCTATGGCTGTAGTAATAGATCATTAGCAGTTAGTTTAATACTGTTCCCATTTAGCTGACGAATAGCAGTAGGTTTCCCCTAGGGCTTACGACCTATCCAACCACAGGCTCTTGCAGGATAGCTGCACACATGAACCCACAGCAGGTGTCAAAGCATCCACCAGCCCCAAGCAAACACAAGTCAAAGTCCCAACATGGGTGGGGCGAGGGCACATGGTCATGGCATGGAGCGGGGAGTTACAGAGTCCCAACATGGAGGGGGTGGGCACAAAGTGCCAACATTGGGTGAGGCACACAGACTGAGCATGGAGGGGTAGGCACAAAGTGCCAGTATTGGGACGGGGGGGGGCACACTGTCCCACTCTTATCTGAGGAACTACTGGGAATTAGTAGCTTCTGGGAGAGAATCAGTTATTTTCTAGTGTGGCCCTTGGCAGTTTGACCAAGCTCCAGTGGAAGACTACACACCCTAGGATGTATGGACAGCACATGCATGTTAAAAGGGGATTTTAAAAAGAGGACCCAGAATTGAGCAGAGGAAGGGGTGGAACTGGACCCAGTTGAGGGAGCAGTGAATACGGTCGACCTGTATGGTATGAAATTCCCAAAGACTAAGACAAGGAAGAAAAGAGACAACAGCAAGCTGCCCATTCATTTGACTCCAGTCTCCCAGAGGTGCCTTCCAGGATTCTCGTGGTTCTCCATAGCATCCGTGACAGTCGATGCTCAACGCATTTTGCACATTTCAACTTCTGTTCTGTGAAATTTCATCTATGATCTACAAGCAATCAAACATGTGGTACGTGTTGGATCTCAGCTTGTTTATGTCACTTGACTCTCTATTTTGGAATGTCTCACATGCCGGAGCACAGCCACCCTTCTGCCGGCTACACAGATGTCTCCTCTGGAATGTTCAGAAACTTATTTAGCTGTGTTCTGTGAATAGACTTTCATGGAAGTTCTTGTTTTATGTACTTAAAAATTGTTTGTGTGTCTTATTGTTGTCTGACACTATTTCTGGAGAAATGTGAGAAAGAAGTTTTCTCACCCTAAATAGGAAATCCATGACAAACCTAAGTAACAATGCCACCGAAGCTCAACCTGGTGAGTCACTGGACTTATTGGGGCTACTTACAGAGGTCCTAGTGATGGGTTGCTTAGAGAAGCAGGGTGACTCAAGACAGCTGCATCATGAAAGGCTATCTCAACACAAACAATGACTCATAGATGCAACCCAGGAACTCCCTGAAGAGGCTTAGGCGCCCCACAAGTCATAGCCTTTTCTGCTCAGCAGCCCCTATTGCTTAAATAACCTTGGTAGAGTCTTCTGATTCTACTAAGTTTTAGGGTCTTCCTGAAACTTGCAGCTGTCTTCTTGAGTCTGCAGAAGTCTCCTTTCAGAATGGAATGTTTCTCTTCAGGGGAAATGGTGAGCCATGTTCCCTTTGTCTGGTAACTTGTGAGTTCCAGAGTTCCTTGCTCCAAGGCTTGTATTTAACCTTCCTTGTGATATGTTTAGCTAATTGTTCTGTCAGAAGCCTGGGCATTCCACAGTCCTGTGGACAATATAAAAAGTGTCCCTCACTGAGTGTCAACGATTGCTTCTAATTTGCCATTCTATAGTTGAGAAAGATATTCATTCGATGTCCTACCTTGCAGTTAATTACTGGTGACCTGTAGAATCTTGCCATGGGTTTATTGAGTTTGTTTCTCTTTCCTGTCCAAACTAAGGACGATCAATAGTTTTTTTCTACGACTGTAACAATCACTATTAATTCCGCGTTAAGTAGATGACTGACAGCGGTGGTGCTCGCAGACAGACGTCAAGCGCATCCACACTTCATCACTGGCTTTCACGACAATGCTCATTTATTTACCCACTCAATAAATATGGATCGAGCGTCTCCTTTGCCTCCACCCTGGAGTAAAGATGATAAAGCCAACGACTGCGACAGACACAGCCTCCCAGAAAGCAAGGGCTCTGCTTCCACGTTAAACACAGACACCAGAGCACAGAGCTTGTTCCACAGCAGCACAGTGCACAGCTAGCAGTGCGGGGTCACACTGCAGAGCCACGTCTGTCATTTAGCATTCTAGAGTAGGTAGGCACAAGCTATTGTAAGGATTCACTGTAACAATGGTCTTCTGAGGCTCTCTCCCAATATGCTGGAAGTGTATGCAATTAATCCTGGGCTCCCTGAGGAGGAGGGAGTGGCCCCCACTAAAACAGTGTTTGCGCTCAGGTTTTAATCGATCCCGCTGGCTGGTCTATGCCACGATTGCTGGATGGCCCACGTGAATCCCAGCCTCTCCCTGCTATAACAGCAACTCCCCACCAACAGGTGACCTCCCAAACTCATGTTTGAAAACAGATAAGTGCACTTAAGTGTAATTGATTGCACGAATGAGAATGCCCAACGTGATCACACAGTCCAGTACTTACCAAAGTAATTACACTTCAGAAAATCAAAATTAATTTGTACACTTCTGATGCACTTTGAAGGCTGTTGACATTTTATTGTAGTGCCTCTAATGAAATGAAAATTATTAATAATTGTTCCTACTTGAGTGTGACAAATGTCATTTAGCTGGAGAGGCAGAGGCACCACCGAGCGCCTTCGAATTATAATGTGGTTTAAAGTTGGGAGTGGTTGTTAATATTCAAAGTGGTATTGGGTCTGCAGTGCCTTTGCCAACAGCCCGTAGGCTGTACATACCGAGATGTCCAGATGGCTACCATCTTCTCACGCTCTTCAGCAATTAAAGTGACAAAGAACGTTGGAGATGTGTACGCAGATCACACTGTCAATTCTCCTGCCCACAGGAGGTCAAGATGCCTCTATCCTTATAGGCAGCCATCATCAATAAACCCTCCACTTTGGGCTCAGTGAAGGACACTGGAGAAACAGCGGCTACCTTCACAGGTTCCCAAAGGCCAAAAATAGTTCATCAGATTTTATTGTGCAGCCTGCAAGACACAAAAGCCATCATTTTCAACGGGAAATAAGCCTGAGCTTCACCAGTGGGGCTTACTGTAAAAGCAAAATAGAGAGGAATCAAGAAGCCTTGCTTATAAGAACTTCAGACGGTCTTGAAAACTTGCATTGGACCTCGGGCTCAAGTTTTGCTGTTGTAAATGCATATCAGGCAATATTTACAATCAGTGACATTTAACATGTCCCACTGTTGCATCCGGTCACCTCCAAACAGCCCCAGAACGTGCTCACTCCCCAAAAGGAAAGGTGCAGATAAGGCAATCACTCCCTAATCCTCCCTCCACCTCAGCAACAAGCAGCTGCAAACTGACTCTCATCTCTACAAAGTTGCTTGTTTCACAACATCCAGTACATGGATTCATGCAATAGGTAGATTTTTTTCTTAAATCACTTGGTGTGTTTTCAAGGTGTACTACATTGTAGAATTTATAAATATAGCATTCCATTCTGGTACTGAGTGCTGCTCTAGGAACCAATACACCGTTGTCATTGTCTGTTTTCCTACTGATGTGATTAAAACACTCTGAGGAAAGTAACGTAAGGGAGAAATAGTTTATTTTAGCTCATTGTTCAAAGAACAGTCCACCAACGCTGGGAAGTCAAACAGGAGGGTCTTCGAGCAGCTGGTCACAGTAAATCACGGGAAGCTGCTGGTTCTCAACTCTCTTCCTTTATTTACACAGACAAGGATTCCAGTCAGTGAATGGTGTCACTCAGAGTGGATGGGTCTTTCCACATCCATCACCATTTTCAAGATAGTTTCCCACAGTCATGGTTAGAGGCCCACCTCACAGGTGATTTTAGATTCTGTAAAATTTATAAGCCACACTAACCTTATAACCACATTCTGCTTATCCTTCACCCTTTACTAGCATGTGGTTTGTCTCCTTGAAGGCCACTAGGGATGGTGTTTTAGCTATGGTTTCTACACTGTGTGAATGACACTATGACCATGACAACTCTTACAAATGAAGACATTTAATTGGTGTGGCTCTCTTACAGTTTCAGAGGTTCAGTTCATTGTCATTGTGTCAGGGAGCATGGCAGCATGCAGGCAGACATGGCGCTGGGGTAGTTAAGAGTCCTACATCTTGCAGGCAACAGGAAGTTGACTGAGACATTGAATGGTACTTGAACATAGGAAACCTTAAAACTTGCCCCCACAGTGACACACTTCTTCCAACAAAGCCGCACCTCCTAAGAATGCCACTCCCTGTGAGATTATGGGGACCAATTATCTATAAACTACCACATTCCATTCCCTGGACTCCATAAACTTGTAACAATATCATAATGCAAGATTCATTTAATCCAACTTCAAAGTCCCCATACTCTATAATAGCCTCAACAATGTTTTAAAGTCCAAGTTCAAAGTCCTCATCTGAGATTCATGCAATCTCTTAACTACAATCACCAGTAAAAATCAAAATAAAAAGGTAGATTACATACTTCCGACATACAATGGCATAGGACATACATTACTATCCTAAAACACAGGGAAGGGAATGTGGTAGAGAAATATTGGACAAAGGCAAGACTGAAAAACAGCTGGACAAACTTCAAACTCTGCATCTTCATGCCTGATGTCAAAACGTTCTTCAGATCTCCAACCCCTTTCAGCTTTGTTGACTACAACACACTTCTCTCTCTTGGGCTGGTTCCACTCCCTGTTAGCAGCTCTATTAGGCAGGTATCCCATGACTCTGGCATCTCTAACATTTTGGGGTCTCCAAAGCAATGTAGGCTTCAACATCACAGCTTTACACAATGACCTGTCTACGAGGCCTCCATTCAGGGACACCCCTGACCCATGATTGGCCTCAGGGGCTTTCCTTAGGTACAGAGGCAAATTCAATAACCCATTTCTTCTATCCTTAACTGTAAAGCCAGAACCACATGGCCAAAGTGGCCAAGTTTGGTTGTTTACTGGGGCTGAAACATGGCCCCCTCATTCAGTTACATCTTCTTCAGTTTTCTGTCCTTCACTGCCTAAGCTTGACTGTCCTGAAACTTGTTCTTTAGACCAGGGTGACCTCTGCTTTCCCAGTGTTGGGATTAAAAGTATGACACACCACATCTGGCTCTAAACTTTTCTTTAGTTCCTTTTCACAAACTAGAAATCTAGCTGGGTGAGATGTTGTCCTAAGGTCACCATTTCCTTTCTTCCATTTCTTTATCTGTTTACTTCCTTGAACATAGAACTTAGTTCCATTCCACGTTTTGGTATTTCCATTTCTCTTTAAATTTTACATTTTGTATTTTACCCTGATCAGTTTACTCCTTTTCATTATAAATCTTTATTAGAGTTAGAAACTAGTAACCACACAAGAGAGTCTATACTAGGCTGTTTTGAGATTTCTTCTACCAAGAGAATTAATCCAAAACTCTTCACTTTAGCCTCAGGCAAACTTTTCAGACAAAGGCCGAAAGCAGCCACTTTCTTCACCAAAATAACACAAGAATGATTTCCAGGTAACACACTAAAATTCTCTCCAGTAACATCCCACACTCCATCAAAACACGTTCAACACCATTGTCTTCCATGTTCTTGCTAGTTTGGTCCATGAATAACACGAAACACATTTTACTCTTTTTCTAATTCACAATTCCAAGGTCCAAACAAAAACATAGTCAGGCCCAACACAGTAATGCTCCAGTCCCCGGTATCAACCTCTGTCTTAGTTTCTATTGCTGTGAAGGTGACATCATGGCCACCATGACAACTCTTATAAAATTGGTGTAGGAAGTTCTTCTTTCTATGTGTTGCTTGTATTGGTTAATGAATAGAAAAACTGTCTTGCCCTGATAGGCCAGAACTTAGGTAGGCAGGGAAAATAGAACTGAATGCTGGGAGAAAGAAAGCAGAGTCAGGGAAAAGCCATGGATCTTCAGCCTGAGATGGACGCTGGTTAGAATCTTTCCCAGTGAGCCACTGCCATGTGGTGATACACAGATTAATAGAGGTGGGTTAAACTGAGATGTAAGAGTTAGCCAATAAGGTTAGAGCTAATGGGCCAGGCAGTGTTTTAGTTAATACAGTTTCTGTGTGGCTATTTCAGGTGTAAGCTAGCCAGGTGGCCAGGACAAAGAAGCAGGCCTGCTCCAAACAACATAAAATGAAAACATTTGATTGGGGTAGCTCTCTTACAGTTTCAGAGGTTCAATTCATTGTCATTATGATGGGGAGCCTGGCAACGTATGGACAGATGTGGTGCTGGCGAAAAGGCTGGAAGTCAAGCGTCTTGCAGGCAACAGGAAGTAGACTGAGACACACTGGTTGGTATTCTGAGCATAGAAAACCTCAAAACCCACTCCTACAGTGACACACTTCCTCCAATAAGGCCATATCCACTTCAACAAAGCCACACCTCCTAATAGTGCCACTCCCTGTGAGATTATGGGGGGCAGCTGCATGCAAACCATCACAGATGACATGTTCAGCACATCTGTGTACATGCTGCTGTCTGAACACCAGCACTTAGGCACAAGCTCACAGAAGTCAAGGCAGTTAAGGGGTACAGAAGCAGGTATGTACCTATGGCCACCTTTGCCTTTGCGATTGAACTCGGCCACTGTTTATGTAGAGGCTCCCTGCTTTGGAGAGCACCCTCCAGCTCCCTCACTAGGGATCATGCCCCATTTCAGCTGTGCAGCTTTCCAAACTCTAGTGGAAAACCTGACAATGGATGAAAGTGGAAATATGGTTTTGATATCGCTGACATGAAATTCTTGTTGGGGTACTGGTGTGAATAGTGGCCATACAGAGAAAAAAGCCAAGAAGACCTAGGGGCTTCTCATGTCCCTGCTTCTGAGGCACAGATGGATACTGTATCCCCCCAGGGACCTCGGTTTCAAACTTTTCAGATGAGGAAATTCAGTAAACTTAAAATCCAGGAAGTAGTTGAGACCATCTCTGACAAGAAAAACCCAGAAAAGCTTGTTGAGATGCCACACAAGGATGAGCTGCCTTTTCCACAAGAACAGCATGCGGATGGGCAGAGCCCAGGCTGGATCACCATGAAACGGGTGATGACCCTGAATCTTGATCCGTCTCTGCCTCCTGGGTACTGGGTTTATAGTGATACACCACATACCCAGAACTATGTGGTGCTGATTAGTGAGCACAGGGCAGTGGACACAGGGCAGTGGACACAGGGCAGTGGACACAGGGCAGTGGGCATAGGGCAGTGGGCACAGGGCAGTGGGCACAGGGCAGTGGGCACAGGGCAGTGGGCACAGGGCAGTGGACACAGGGCAGTGGGCACAGGGCAGTGGGCACAGGGCAGTGAACATAGAATGTCTTGATTGACAGGCCACCACTCTTCCAGCTGAGTTCCATCTCCAGCTCTTTTCTGGGCTAATTCTTGTGACAAAATAACCCAGTCCTCCCTGCCCTGTCACCCAGACCTCTCTGCACTAGGACAGAGCATAGGGCCCTCCCTCCTCAAGAGCTCTGTCTGTACCTGTAGTCTCTGTCACACAGTAAAGGCTGTGTGAGTGCTGCTGACTGAATGCATAGCAGAAATGGGGGTTAACTGTGCTGGGAGAAGAGGGGGTGAGTTTCCAGCATGAAGTGCTTTCTGTACTATCCTCAGGTCTGATCCAGGCCAGAGGGGCAGGTTAGGAGTGCGAGAAACAGGGCGTTCAGGGCAAGCAGGAAGGATCTTATCTCCACAGACAAAGGCTCCAGGGGAGAGCTTCTGCCGACTCTCACCTCCACACACACCCTATTAAACCAATCTCCCAATGCCTTACTTCCCTTATCCTGTCCGTGGCTTGTCACAGTCAAGAAGACCTTGTTCCACATGACTAGGCAAAGTCTGACTTGGCTTTCACACACATTCAGTGTCTGGTATCAGAGGACTTCTCTATGTTGCAAGAGTGGTAGTAACAGCAAAGAGATCACTCAGGCTGAAATGTGGGATGGTGGGGGGAAAGAGGGGGGGGAGTTAGAGAGGAATGGAGAGAGAGAGGGGGAAAGGATGGAGGAAGAAGGGAGAAAGCTAAAGTCTCATGGGTAGAAGAGCGGGCTGGAGGCTCAGAGAAGATCTGACATTTAGCTGGCAGCATTCTTCTTGCTCTGAGGAGGGGTGGGACTTTGTTCCTCGACTGATAACGGGCAGCTCACCCTCATGGAGGAGGATCTGCTCTACTCATTTGAATCTTAATCCCATCCTAAACCACTGTCCTGGAGACACCCAAATCACAGCCAACCAAACACTTAGATGCCGTCATCCTGTCAGGCTGATATGTTTCCCATTTCCAAATTTAGTGATCTTAAGTCTGGCTCAGGAGCTCAGGTGGAAGAAACCTGCACCTCTGAGCCTCTCACCTGGGTCCTCACACTTTGTGGTCATTTAAAAGAAAATGGTCCCCAAAGGAAGTGACGGTATTAGGAGGTGTGGCATCGTGAGAGGAAGTATGTCACTGTGGGGGGGTGGATGTGTCTCCTATGCTCAAGGTACTCACAGTGTCTCAGTTCACTTCCTCTTCCCTGAGAGTCAAGATGTAAGGACTCTCAGCTACCTCTCCAGCACCATGGCTGCCTGCATGCTGCCACAGCCCCTACCATGATAATGGAATAAATCTCTGAAACTGTAAGCTAAGGCTTCAACAATTAAATGTTTTCCTTTATGAGATTTGCCATGGTCATGGTGTCTCTTCACAGCAATAGAAACCCTAGCTGAGACACACCTGATATGGTTGTTATCTTAGCGTTTCTATGGCTTCAACACAACAACATGACCAAAAACTAAGTTGGGCAATAGAGATTATTGGACTTCCATTTCCACATTGCAGTCCACCTGCGAAGGAACTCAGGACAGGAACTCAAACAGAGCAGGACCTTGGAGGCAGGAGCTGATGTAGAGGCCATGGGGGGTGGGGTGGGAGTGTCCTACTTACTGGCTTGCCCAGTCTGCTTTCTTATAGAACCCAGGACCACTATCCAGGGGAGGCACCTCCCACAATGGGCTGGTCTTTCTCCATCAATCACTGATTTAAAAAAAAAAATGCTCTCTAGGCTAACCCACAGCCAGATCTTATCCATTTTCTCAATAGATGTTCCCTCTGTTCAGACGAGTGTACTTTGTGCCAAAGGGACATAAGTCTAGCCAGCACCACATCAATCCTTTGGGTCTTGTTTGAGTGTCTGCATGGGGCGGAGGAGGGGGGAGCCAAAGCCGATGTCTATGACCCTGACAGGAAACCTTTCCCTGGGAATCTGGAGTCCATGGAAAGATTCTCTCAGATGCCTGTGGGCTGCTGCTGACCTCAGCAGGAGGAAGTAGTCTGAGGGTCCCTGTGGACCTGGTGGCTGATGGAAGCCATGATGTGGGTGACCTTGATACCCCATCCTTGCATTGCTCCCACAGACTGTCGTGGTTCTTCTTCAGCTGTCCCCACGTTTCCTTGAGGGGACAGTAGATTGTCAAATCAGCTCTTTTCCTATTGTTCAGCTTTTCCTGAGCAAAGTTCAGGCAAATAAATTACTCAGAGAAAATCGATGGAGGTGTATGTTTACATGATCAGATAAGGACACTTCAAAAGTGTATCCCGCCTCTCCCAGCCAGCTGCCTCAGACACCTGGACAGTGTTTGAATCGGGAAAAGTCAAACAACGGAAAGATGCTAGACCAGGGAACAGTCAAACAGGGAATGAGGCTTAGTTTAAACAAGGAATTTGAAATATAGGTAATTTCTTCCCATTATAACTTAGTAAGTGATGGTTTACTATTTCCCACAGGCTGGCTAGTTCCAGCATGTGTTCTTCCGGTCACACCAGGAACCAAAGGACCCTGACACAGCCAGGCAGGGTCTTCTTGAATCAAAAACCATGCTGAAAGAAGGAAACCATGTGCAGTTCACAGGTGACTTGTGAACTGGAGTCTGTGACCTCAAAGGCCGACCCTGAGCATACCATCCTTTCCTCATTCCACGTTCTCCCAGGGGTCCTTGAGGGTCTCCTGAACACCTGTGTGTAGCAAGCACCTTGCTGAGGTAGCCAATAGATAAACACTCCCCAGTCTGAGACAGGTCTGTCCTGGACACACACCTGAGTTCACTGTGTACCAGACGATACAGATGTGCACCAGATGCAGAGGTGACCTCCCCACCCTTCCCCCACCCCTCCCAGTGGCATGGTCTCTCTTCACTGTCATACAGGAGGGGTGTCCATGGAGACAGCCAAATGCACTTCACAGGGAAGAGCACCTGGCCCAGCATGCACAAGTCCTGTACTTGATGCAGATTAAGGGAAACAGAGCTGTCCATTGGGGTCTAAAGATCACCAACAAGCAAATTTCTTTTGTGAAATGGAAGCCACTTTCAAGGCTTCCCCCGTTTCAGCCCCAGGAAAGGTCAGCATCAGAGGGGTCCCATTGGGCTGGTACCACTTGTGTTTACTAGTATTAAAAATTTTTTAAATCATTTTTCACCTACTTTGGTTAAAATGGGGTCGAGAGACCTCTGAATTGTCCTTGGCCACAGGAATGTCTTGTTTATTCAGTGACACCCTCTCACAGTGAGCTAGTTAGTCAGGGTGAGAAGTGGTAAGCAGACTGTCACAGACCCTAGTTCCCGGATCTGGAGAAGTGGTAAGCAGGCTATCACAGACTCTAGTTCCAGGATCTGGAGAAGTGGTAAGCAGACTGTCACAGACTCTAGCTCCCGGATCTGGAGAAGTGGTAAGCAGGCTATCACAGACCCTAGTTCCCGGATCTGGAGAAGTGGTAAGCAGGCTATCACAGACTCTAGCTCCCAGATCTGGAGAAGTGGTAAGCAGACTGTCACAGTCTCTAGCTCCCGGATCTGGAGAAGTGGTAAGCAGGCTATCACAGACTCTAGCTCCCGGATCTGGAGAAGTGGTAAGCAGACTGTCATAGACTCTAGCTCCCGGATCTGGAGAAGTGGTAAGCAGGTTATCACAGACCCTAGCTCCCGGATCTGGAGAAGTGGTAAGCAGACTGTCACAGTCTCTAGCTCCCGGACCTGGTCCCCATCCTAGTTTTGGAGTCTCCTTATGCGTGTATAACTGAAGAGGTTACTGGTCCCAACTCTAGGGTTTGAGTACGGATCATCTGTCAGCACTGCAGAAGAAGTCTCTGCCTGGGTGAGCAATCCGTGGTCTGAGCTTGCTTTACCTGCAGTGAGGACCAGGAGTGGGGTGTTCTGAGAAAGTTCAGGCTAGTGCTCCCTCTGAGACTCATCCTGGGCTCC
This sequence comes from Myodes glareolus, assembly GCF_982192425.1. Lineage (NCBI taxonomy): Eukaryota > Metazoa > Chordata > Mammalia > Rodentia > Cricetidae > Myodes > Myodes glareolus. The sequence goes on from NC_142035.1 coordinate 3,032,698, forward strand.
TGGATTAGCTCAGTAGATCCTTGCCTTTGTTATTTAATTAACTTTGTTCTTTCTGAGTTCCACAGTCATTCTCCAGGTGGAAGGAAAGACCTTTCCACACTTACTTCTAAACTGTATCTCTAATCTCCATTTCAACACAATTAAATTTCACTCAAACAATTTAATTAAAAAGTACAGGTGAAAAATGTCAGGACCGATATGTATTTGGGATGAGCGAGGGCTCCTGGGTATGAAGCCGGTCTGAGGTACAGCGTGTCCTCTCACCGTGGTTTCTGTCATTTCATGAGCAAGGCCCTGGCTTCAGTTCCAGCAAAGCATTGGCTGGAAGGACTCTAACTCTAAGAGGCACCAACAGTTTCTGAATTCGCTCCCGGAAGCTCAAGCACCCCCTAAATGCGAGGTCAGGACAGATGGCTGATGAGCAAACACACTTCCTTGCTGAAGAACAAACAAGCCTTTCTCATTGGACTACGGAGGTGGGTGGTCCTCTGGGAGGCAGAGGAGGTGGAGATCCCCATGGCTCTGCTTCTGCAGACCAAGAGGCCCTTGCTATTGATTGTGTGTGTGTGTGTGTGTGTGTGTGTGTGTGCGTGCGTGTGTGTGTGTGTCTGTGTGTGTCTGTTTGTGTGTGTGTGTATGTGTGTGTGTGTGTGTGTCTGTTTGTGTGTGTGTGTATGTGTGTGTGTGTGTGTGTGTGTGTGTGTGTGAAAGAAAGAGGGGGGAGGGGAGAGAGAATTTGTGTGTTGTATTGTAATATGATGTATGGATTTGCTAGTGTAGGTGTGTGTACATGTATGTGGGTGAGTTATTCATATGTGTGGTATTCATATGTGTATACATGTGCAAGCCAAAGTAGACATTGATTGTCTTTCTTAAGCTGCTCTTCACTTGTGTTTTGACAGGGTCTCCCACTGAATCAAACCACATTGATTCGGCTAGGCTGGCCGGCTAACGTCAAGGATCCGCTGTCCCCACGCTGTCCCTAGGTGTGGTAGTTGTAAGAGCATGCCGCTACACCCAGTCTTTTACTACGTGTCTGGGGATAAATCCCAAGCACCCCCTGCTTGTGTACTCCACTGGCTGAGTCATCCCCACACCAGGGTCCCTACCACTTTAAAAAAAAAAATTTATAAGGCTAAAGCCATGCCTGTGTGTCTCTGCACCGTCTCTGATTGCCTTGATGCTGCACTGGAGTACATAGCCCACAGAGCCACAACCAGGCAGGCATTTCTTCCATCATCCTGAAAGCCCACTTTCAAACTCACTTCCTAGTCTCAGTCTTAAGATAGATGCTCCCCCCTCCCACAAACCACATGCATAAACAGCCCCCTCACCCACCCAGAGAAGTGCAATCTAGAGGGCCCGTTCCATAATGGAAATACATCACAAAGGATTTCTTTACTAAGTAATCTTTCTCTGTGACAACACACATACACCCTGTGCCAACTGCGGCTGGGCATGCTGAAACCACTGAGGATTTCTTTATTGACTCATTTTATCATACAAAACTGACATGAGCTTCTTATTAATCTGTCTCCAAAGAATCAAAATGCTTTAATAAATACCGTAGTTCCTTTAGGTGTGGGAGGAAATGACACCGTTAGCTAAACGTTGTATGGCATTGAGTGAACGCCTCTGAATCTATTTAACTCAAGACCATGCTAGGTAAATCTGGGGACCGATAAAGGAAACAGCACCTCGCTTTCTTAATGACCATATGGGGACTCTTTTCTCCTGAAGCAAATAAGCAGGAAAGGTTGGGGCTGGAATTTGGGGGCCAGGTTGGTTCAGTCCTCCATGGGGTTGTACTTCTTTTATATGGATCACAGCCGCAAGCCAATGCTCCAGGTATGTGTGACAGGGACAGAGGGGCAAAGCAACTCCAGTTTTCTGGGGACATGCTGTCTGAACTATCCACCGAAAACCGAAGGCAGTACCTGCCCCAGACAAACCTCGGTCAGGGGTCTGGCCCACGTGCTCAGGCTTATGTAAGGAAATGAGGTGACAGGATAGTCCCTGATTCAGATATCTGGGAGGTGTCTGGAGCCCCAGAACACCAATGTCTGACCCACATAGGTTGGTTTTCCTGATATCTGGGCCTCATACCTGTTACAGATGGTGCTCAGGGTCCTGTCCCCATCTCCTTCTGTCACTGAAAACAGCATCCACCCACCATCTCTTTTTCCTGTCTTCTTGTAGCTTATGAGGTGGTCCATCACACAGAAGCAGATGCCATCCTGTGGCTCCCACCCTAATATAAGACACACAAGACCAGGCCATTCATGGAGCTTCCATCCAAGGCTCCATGAGCTCATACTGTCTCTAGGAGGAACAGGGGCCATACGGTGCTCTTTTGCACCTTATTTGGGCACTCTCTAAAGAACATTGCAGTATTCTCGGGAACAAGGATGGAGACAGATTTAGTGACATTTAAGATTGTTATGACTCTGAAAAGGCAACAAAGGGTTTGAACATCAGAACATTGATGTGTGGAGACTGCTTGTTGGTTTTCAGCTGCTCAGCCTCAAAATAACCACACAGATACTGTATTAATTAAATCACTTCTTGGCCCATTAGCTCTAGCTTCTTATGTGCTAACTCTTACATCTCAATTTAACCCATCTCCATTAATCTGTGCATTACCACGAGGCTGTGGCTTACAGGGAAAAGTTCCGACATCTGTGTCCAGTGAGGCTACAAGGCTTCTCTCAGACTCCGCCTCCTTTCTCCCAGCATTCAGTTTAGTTTTCCCCACCTAGCTCTGTTTCCCTTAGCTCTGCTATAGGCCCAAAGCAGTTCCTTTATTAACCAATGATAGTCACAGCATACAGGGGGGAATCAAACATCAGATGTCCTTCTGTATATGATGTGTTTCTTTTACTGGACAATGAATAAAGCTGTTTTGGCCAATGGCTTAGCAGAGTAAAGCCAGGTGGGAAATCCAAACAGAGAGATAGAGAGAGAGAGTAGGCAGAGTCTAAGAGACATCATGTAGCTGCCAAAGGAGAAGACATAGGAAGCTTATTGGTAGGCCACAGCCTTGTGGTGATGCATTCTGGACACTCAGCTAGGCCAGCACTGCCTCTCATTACAGGACCCTCCATTACTGCTCACCAACACCTTTATGATAGCTAAGCCCTGCTCAGTCAGCTCTGGGTGACTGCTTCCTACTATGTTACCCTCTTATGGTTACCCTCTCTTCCAGCTCCATCCCCATGGCCTCCTCTGGTCACACAACACATTCTCATGCCTCCTCTGCCATCCTCAGGCCTCTAATGAACCTCAACTTTCTAGAAAGGTCTTTCCTGGATCTGTTGTGAATGTGACGGGTTCGTGTCTGGGCAGTGTCTTAGAGAAAATCCTTGCTTTCCACATGCAGAGTGAGCCTAGAGTTGTATCCTCAGCAGAGGAAAAGTGGGGAGGAGATGGAGAAAAAATACAGAATACTAGAGCGAGAACAGGGATACAGAGACAGACCCATCACCAACGGGGATAGAGAGACAAGTCCTTCATCCAGAGACCCATCACCAACAGGAATACAGAGGTGGGCCCATCACCAACAGGGATGGAGAGACAGACCCATCACCAACAGGGATAGAGAGACAGACCCATCACCAACAGGGATAGAGAGACAGACCCATCACCAACAGGGATAGAGAGACGGACCCATCACCAACAGGGATAGAGAGACAAGTCCTTCATCAACAGACCCATCACCAACAGGGATGCAGAGGTGGGTCCATCACCAACAGAAATGCAGAGGTGGGCCTATCACCAACAGAAACGCAGAGGTGGGCCCATCACCAGCTACCTTCTATTCCTTTGTTTCTTTATGACTGTTATCACCTCATACATTCTCTGCAGGGTCTACTACACTGTGCCTTATCTACATCCCCCACATTAAGAGGTGAAGTTGCAGAGACTCTGGCTATTCACAGCAGATAATGAATAGCTCCATTCTTCACAGTGAGTCACTCCTTCAATGGAGCTACATGGCAGAAGCTCTGGTGCAAGGTGCAGGATCTCACACTCCAGGTCTGTCTCTTCCCTCCTCTTAGTTTCTAAAGACACCTGGAAGGCCACCCTGAAGCTCTGCTACTCATTCAGGAGCACAGAGCTTCCCTGTCTGTTCCAGCATCTCCTGGTCCCATTCAGGGTGTTTCCTGTGTCATGAGGCTTCCCAGTATGGAGCAGGAAGGCACGGACTACAGACCATTAGAGGTTACCTGCCCAACCTCCAGGGGGCAGTATCCAGTCATACTCAGAATGGAAGATGAAGGCCATCATTGGAGACAGGGATCAGTATCAGATGTGGGGGAGGGTCAATGAAGGGATGGAGGTTACAGCAGATGAAGGTCGCAGTTAAGGATGGAGGTCAGGGCATGCTGCTGCCCTCCAAGCAGAGGGTTCCACACACAGAATTCCACAGTGCATACCAGAAGTGAGTGAGCAAGGAGACAACTTCTAGCATGCTCTCCTTGGAGGTGATCTGAGGACTGAGGCTGGTGGTGTCCCTCACATTCCTCCTGGGAATTTTCCAAGGTCACTAGATTATGCCTCTAGCTCTTCACCACGCCATGCATCTGCATATATCCTTAGTACTCAGCTTTCTCCTCAGCAAGAGAGAGAACCCATGCCCATCTCTTGTTGTCTCAGCATCCGGTGCACATCTGTGAAGGCAAAACGGAGCATGTGGGCCTGCGACCTCCAGACCATCTCCCTTCATATGGAACAACCTGACCACCTGCCTGGGCATAAGGGCATAAAGTGGCTCCTGTAGAACATTCTCAGTAGGGTCACTAGGAAGTGATGCCAAAGGGCACTCAGGGAGCCATGTTTGGGATGCTGCAGACACATCGGACACTGTCCTTAGAGGTATGCAATAAAAGCATGCAACATCACACAGGACTGTCCTATTAAGTTTAATTCTCAACATGACACAGCCTAGAGTTTTGTAAGAAGAGAATCTCAAATCTACCCAGATCAGATTGCCTTGTCTGCACATCTGCAATGAATTATACTGAGTGTTAATCATAACTGAGGGCCCAGTCTGCTACGGGTGGCGCCATTCCTCTGGTAGGTGGTTCTGGGCTACACATGAAAGCTAGCTGAGCACAAGCCAGTAAGCAATATTCCACCACAGTTTCTGCTTCAAACTCTTATTTGAGTTCCTGACCTGACTTCCCTTGATGGTGGATTGTGACCGGGAAGTGTAAGATGAAACAAATCCTTTTCTCCCCTAAGCTGCTTTTGATCTAAGGGTTTTTATCACAGCAACAGAAAGAAAAGTAGAGCAGCTAGCAACAGGAGAAGCATCAGAAGGAAACAGGGGCACATGCCATGCAGGGCTGGGAGGCATCAGAAGGAACGCATGTGCAGATATGCTGCAAGGTGTTGTGTTGACTGAAAAGCCTCAGCCACAGAGGAAGGCAGGGCGTATACTCCAGCACAAGCACCCTATATATTTTATAAGGATTCATGAATATTTTATGGGTATGCATCAAACACGTTAGAGAGGGTGCTGGGTGGGAGTGGAAGATGAGAGACAGGGCTCTGAGGTGATGTGGGATATAAAATATGGAGGAGGCCTTTCGCGAGTTCAGGAAGTTGATGTGTTAGAAACTGGAGAGTCTAATAAATGCAACTGTGTTAAAGATAAAAGGGAAGGAGGGGAGAGGGAGAGAGGGACAGAGGGCCTGGACCGGAGAAAGGGAAGAGGGAAGGGAGGCTCAGCATTCCAAGTTTACTACCTTGAGCCCAGTCCACATGACAGGAACACATGCCTGTCATGGCAGCCAGCACCTACCAGTCCCTGGACAGCTCTGTTCAGTCTTGGCTACAGAACCTTTACAGGGCACGCACCTGCCAGAGCTCCCTGAGAACTGTGAATGTGTGTTTCGAGGCCCATGCTTTTCTTAGTCTTGCATTACTAGAGGTCAGTAAACATTTACAGGCCAGACTCAATCAACAGACATGACTGGTATCAGAATGAGCATGAGGGAGACGACAGGGAACAAGGGGTATGGTCAGTGTAAGGCACAAACAAACCCAGAGACCAAAGACTGCTTGAGCACATGAGGGACACTGTCCCCAAGAAGGGCAGGACCAGGAATGTCTTTCAGAATGGTCTGTCTTGTCTGTAAGGCTAACAAGATGGTCCCACAAGATGACCCTCTCCCCATCTTGTCGGGCATGACAGGAAAGAAGACGTGGGTGACCCATGAGTCAGACCGAGAGCAACTCTGGGAATAAACATCAGCTCCTACCACCTGCACACAACTCAGGGGCTGAGAAGATTATCGCCTTGGTGAACCAAGACAGCTGTTTCTTGGAGCAAGAAGTGCTGGCTTTGAGGATCCGTAGAGGCTTTCATTGTCTCCACCCTTAAACAGAGATCCATCCACTGAGCTTCCTGTTCTGCCCTCAGAGACGCCCAGAGGGCAGCGCATTCTGGTGCAGTTTTAAAACTTGAGACCTTTTTTGAGTTCTAGTGTCTCAAGAGAACGCTCAGATGGCAGACTGTGGCTGCTTTATTATTAACAGGCACACTTTCGTCTTCCTCTCGCTTCAGTGAGGGCTTTTCATCAGCCATTTGGACTTTGTAGGCAGTGGGTAAGTGTGCATGGCCCACAAACGCCCTTGCAGGATGGAGAAGGATACTCCTATGTATGTACAAACACACACACACACACACACACACATATACATATATATATATATATATATATATATATATATATATATATATATATATATTATCAGTGAATCAATCCCACACCAGTTATGTTTTAAAGGGTTATTTATTTTGGGGGGTAAAACTTACATACATCATAAACTGTCAGGAAGGGCGCCTAGTCGCTGGAGCAGGAGCCGGGAGCAGGAGCCGGGACCAAGAACCGGAACCAAGAGCCGGAACCAAGAGGGCCTGATCCGGATCTGCTTCTCTTTTTAAAAGAGAAATATACCACGCCCCAGTGGGCTGGTATTTCAGCAGCTATTGGCTGATGGAACGGAAGTCGCTCCCCGCTGCACTGTGGGCTCGTATTTCAGCGACTATTGGTTGAGGCAGCGGAAGTTACTCCCACAACACCTCCCCCTTTTGTTTAAGTAAGAGAGTTCTAAGTCTATTACGAAATTATATACAGTAAGTACAAACCTACACAATTATATACAATAAATACAAATATCCTATTCTAACTAGCTTAAGTCTTGTATAAGAAATAACTTGGCCACGTCATGAAAGGAAAGTAACTACGTTTATATAATCTTTAATCCCATCAAAGATCTGAGAAGGGAAATAATGTTACCTAAGTAATTAGGAAGTGAAATCAAACTTCCAGAACATGTAACAAATCACAGAGACAACTGGCTACCTGGGCAAACACCCAAAATCATGTTTGTAGCGTTGAAGAAACCAACTTTGGCTAAGGCCTAACGTAACTGACATACCATTTTCAAAGGTAAGGAACTTTTTAAAACTATCTTATCCTGTCTTGGCAGGATATGACAGTCCTGTTTTATCCATTTACGGATACTCTGTAATTCTGTCAGTAGTTGAGGTATGGGCATTTCTTTACCCAAAGGCCAGTTCTGCCAAGAAGAAAGGCTCCAGGTGGAGTGTCTTTAGTGCTCAACATTCTCTCGGGAATAGATCAGTGTTGCCAGGAGCGATTGTGTCTCCCTACCACAGAACTCTGAGTTAGATTAAAGGCCATTTTTTACAGCTCTTTGAAGAGGTTGAAGATTATCTATCTATACTGAATATAATCTCTATGTATCTAAAGAACCTGATTAGTCTAATTGTAAATGACAAACTTATATGACTATTGATCTATATTATTCTCAATATCTATCTAACTTAAAGACTGAAATAGTAAACAACTGTGTAATAAATGGGGACAATATGACCTCCAAATATAAACAATATGTAAGTATACATTGCAATATGGCAAATATATATATCAATACATAAACAATATATAAGTATCTTAATCAGAGGTAGAAGTGTACAATGTAATATGGTAAAATATATATACATCAATACAATATATATATATGTCAATACATAAAAATGTTTTAAACAGAGGTTTATACCTTCTGCATATCAGACTCGTGTTCGAAACAATAGCAGGGAGAAGAGCAGGGCCCACTTCATGTTTTGAAGATAAAAGCCTGGGTGCTTCAGATGTCCCGCCTCTTCTCTTCACTTGTAACTGGAGACACTTGGGGTTTCTCAGTTCTGCGACTAAAAACTACCTTACTCACAGAGATGGCCCACTCGCTATGAATGATGCTGAGGTACTTCTCTTCCCTTTGCTCACAGAATAAACAGCTATTTCATCCTGGCAGACATACCTGGCCTGGCTCTTGCTGCCTCCATGGGTTGTCCCTTGTCTCAACAAACTCCAGGCATTTGAACTCACGGTCTAGAAAAGTACATAGTTGGTGTCTGTCATTTGCTGTTCCTTTGCTCCTAGTATCTACAAGGCTGTCCTTCTGTGCTCTAGTTGTAGTGACAAGCTGCCTTCTTGCGTATACCAACTAACAGGTCTCTGTTTGCACAACCCAATGAATCTCTGTTTGCATGATCCAATGGGTCTCTGTCTGCACCATCCAGTAGGTCTCTGTCCACATCATCCAATGGACCTCTGTCCTCATCATCCAATGGACCTCTGTCCTCATCATCCAGTGGGTCTCTTTCTTTATCATCCAATGAGTCTCTGTCCTCATCATCCAATGAGTCTCTGTCCTCATCATCCAATGGGTCTCTGTCCTCATCATCCAATGGACCTCTGTCCTCATCATCCAATGGACCTCTGTCCTCATCATCCAGTGGGTCTCTGTCTTCATCATCCAATGAGTCTCTGTCCTCATCATCCAATGAGTCTCTGTCCTCATCATCCAATGGGTCTCTGTCCTCATCATCCAATGGACCTCTGTCCTCATCATCCAGTGGGTCTCTGTCTTCATCATCCAATGAGTCTCTGTCCTCATCATCCAATGAGTCTCTGTCCTCATAATCCAATGGGTCTCTGTCCTCATCATCCAATGGACCTCTGTCCTCATCATCCAGTGGGTCTCTGTCTTCATCATCCAATGAGTCTCTGTCCTCATCATCCAATGGGTCTCTGTCCTCATCATCTAATGGGTCTCTGTCCTCATCATCAAATGGGTCTCTGTCCTCATCATCCAATGAGTCTCTGTCTTCATCATCCAATGGACCTCTGTCCTCATCATCCAGTGGGTCTCTGTCTTCATCATCCAATGAGTCTCTGTCCTCATCATCCAATGGGTCTCTGTCCTCATCATCCAATGGGTCTCTGTCCTCATCATCCAATGGACCTCTGTCCTCATCATCCAATGGACCTCTGTCCTCATCATCCAATGGGTCTCTGTCCTCATCATCCAATGGACCTCTGTCCTCATCATCCAATGGACCTCTGTCCTCATCATCCAGTGGGTCTCTTTCTTTATCATCCAATGAGTCTCTGTCCTCATCATCCAGTGGGTCTCTGTCTTCATCATCCAATGGACCTCTGTCCTCATCATCCAATGGACCTCTGTCCTCATCATCCAGTGGGTCTCTGTCTTCATCATCCAATGAGTCTCTGTCCTCATCATCCAATGGGTCTCTGTCCTCATCATCCAATGGACCTCTGTCCTCATCATCCAGTGGGTCTCTGTCTTCATCATCCAATGAGTCTCTGTCCTCATAATCCAATGGGTCTCTGTCCTCATCATCTAATGGGTCTCTGTCCTCATCATCAAATGGGTCTCTGTCCTCATCATCCAATCAGTCTCTGTCCTCATCATCCAATGAGTCTCTGTCCTCATCATCCAGTGGGTCTCTGTCCTCATCATCCAATGGACCTCTGTCCTCATCATCCAGTGCGTCTCTGTCTTCATCATCCAATGGACCTCTGTCCTCATCATCCATTGGGTCTCTGTCTTCATCATCCAATGAGTCTCTGTCCTCATCATCCAATGGGTCTCTGTCCTCATCATCCAATGGGTCTCTGTCCTCATCATCCAATGGACCTCTGTCCTCATCATCCAATGGACCTCTGTCCTCATCATCCAGTGGGTCTCTGTCTTCATCATCCAATGAGTCTCTGTCCTCATCATCCAATGAGTCTCTGTCCTCATCATCCAATGGACCTCTGTCCTCATCATCCAGTGGGTCTCTGTCTTCATCATCCAATGAATCTCTGTCCTCATCATCCAATGGGTCTCTGTCCTCATCATCTAATGGGTCTCTGTCCTCATCATCCAATGGGTCTCTGTCCTCATCATCTAATGGGTCTCTGTCCTCATCATCAAATGGGTCTCTGTCCTCATCATCCAATGAGTCTCTGTCCTCATCATCCAATGGGTCTCTGTCCTCATCATCCAATGGGTCTCTGTCCTCATCATCCAATGGACCTCTGTCCTCATCATCCAATGGACCTCTGTCCTCATCATCCAGTGGGTCTCTGTCTTCATCATCCAATGAGTCTCTGTCCTCATCATCCAATGAGTCTCTGTCCTCATCATCCAATGGACCTCTGTCCTCATCATCCAGTGGGTCTCTGTCTTCATCATCCAATGAATCTCTGTCCTCATCATCCAATGGGTCTCTGTCCTCATCATCTAATGGGTCTCTGTCCTCATCATCCAATGGGTCTCTGTCCTCATCATCTAATGGGTCTCTGTCCTCATCATCAAATGGGTCTCTGTCCTCATCATCCAATGAGTCTCTGTCCTCATCATCCAATGGGTCTCTGTCCTCATCATCCAATGGGTCTCTGTCCTCATCATCCAATGGACCTCTGTCCTCATCATCCAATGTACCTCTGTCCTCATCATCCAATGGACCTCTGTCCTCATCATCCAATGGGTCTCTGTCCTCATCATCCAATGTACCTCTGTCCTCATCATCCAATGGGTTTCTGTCCTCATCATCCAATGGACCTCTGTCCTCATCATCCAATGGACCTCTGTCCTCATCATCCAATGGGTCTCTGTCCTCATCATCCAGTGGGTCTCTGTCCTCATCATCCAATGAGTCTCTGTCCTCATCATCCAATGGACCTCTGTCTTCATCATCCAGTGGACCTCTGTCCTCATCATCCAATGGGTCTCTGTCCACACCATCTAGTGTATCCCTCCTTTCACTATCTGGTTAGGCTTCACTTTCAGTTACACGAGCAGAGCAGACACTCTGTTTTTTGTTTGTTTGTTTACAAAGACCGTGTGTTCTTGGTTTCTTGTGGACTCTAGTCCTGGAACTCAATCTGTCAGCATCTCCTATGACATGGGAACTCCCATGATGCATATGGGAGCCCTGAGGATCAAGGACTTGTGCAAGGTCTGGCCCCATCGAGCTTGACTTTGATATGTCTGAGTCTAGCTTCCTGGCCAGCAGCTTCCTTCTGGAAAGTTTTGATATCCCCTTTCTAGTTTCTTTGCCTGGGACCTGTTTTGACTTCAGCTCATCACCCTGAACTTGTCATCCCCAGCAGGTCCTTTCTTGACAGCTGCATAAGCCAAGATCCTCTCCCGACAAAACTACCAGCTCTAGAGACTCTGTTCTGCTTCCTGTGTTCAGAGTAGGAGGTTTGCCCAGTTGGCAGAGACCTTCTGGGAAAGAAAGGCCCACTGCAGTATTAATTTGATGGTTAATCATAAAATTTATTTGCATGGTCCATCATGATATTAATTTGTGTGACACATCACAATATTATCTTGTTCATTTTTCTCTGTGATTCTTCCATTCCTGCTTCTAAAACGGTAGCTGGTTAATGTGTTCTGCTTCCCCAGAGGAATTTCCTGATACCGTGATCCAGCGAGAAGCAAGGTCATCCCATCCCATCCAATCCTGCTGGGAAGGTCAGACACCAAGGCTAGAGACAAAGGCAGCCTTTTAAAAGGCTTGCCTCTTTGGTGAGGCAAATCAATGGTCACGCCTATTCACACCAATGCACTGCCCTTGCTGATCTTGGTCTCCAGGTTTGGTCATTCATTTCCTCATCAAATATTTACTGATTCCTGCAGAGCCTGGCTCTGCCTGGCTGTTCCTCAGGAGCAGATGCTGGGCAGCTCTCTCTGAGACAGTGCATGGTCCTTTCACGGCTCCAGCCCTACGCTGGACTTCCACTCCGCAGGGCCCACAGGCCTCACTTAACACTGTGGGAGTTTCATATGATGTGAAGATTGCAAAAACACACATAAAGTAAAGATAAATATTTAATGATATAAAACAATTTAGGTGTGCCACCTAGGGCACAGTCCTCAATAGTTACTTACTCTAGGCACTTTGACCAGTTATGATTCTCTGCATTAACTGCTGTCTCCTAAAGAAAAGAAGAAGAAGAAACTTCTCAGATGATGGCTAAAATGCTGAATTTAGCACTAATCTATGGATATTAACAAAAGAATTTGAGGGAGATTTGGCAACATGTCCAGTTAGTAAAGCAACCGCAGCATATACCGCCCACGGGGTCTATGACATCCCTTGCCATGGGGTTTATCCAGGTTTAGAGTAGCAGGCATGGATATGTCTTGCGGAGCAGGTCTCAAGTATAATCAGAAAGTAGTTGGTTACCCCCCAAGCAGTCATACCAACGTTGCTTTGGTGGGCACGCTTTAGCAACAGGTTGGTATCCTAACATACAGGATCTACCACGGAGTAAGATCAGTGATGGGTTTCTCCATCGGTAACCAGCACAGCACCCTCTGGCAGTCTGAAAAGTCGTCAGGCAGGGCCAAAACGTCTATCTCAGTTCTAGCTTGCATTTTCCAGGCCCTACAAAGCAGGGCATTATTGTACCTCACGAGGTCTGCAGCTGGGTAGGACAGTTGCTGTCTTTTCTCCCCCAGCAGCTCACACAGCACCTTCCAGAGCTATGATGCCTTTGCCCCCTTCTTGGGATCTCGGAGCACAAGACCCTCAGGAGTTCCTGATGGCAGGAGAGTGGTTTCTGGTGGGTTTGGCTGGGGTGTGGCTATCAGTTAAGGATCCCTATATAAGCGGCTCTGGTACACAATAAAGGGGGCATTCTTGTTTCAAGGATGACCCATGTCTCTGTCTTTGTGTCTTTGTGTGTTTAAACCTCCAGGCCCTTGCCCAGCTCACGAATGGCCCTGTAGTACAGGCGCCACAATACAGAAGTAGTACCGCACTGTCACGTAGTATAGGCGGGCAGTACACCCCCACCTTCCTCTTCCCTGTTCTCCACCGCTATCCACGCTTAAGTCTCTCCACCCTTGGGATGGCTTTCTTCTAGTTCCACATATAACTGTTCTACCGCCCCTGCTCCCTTAGAGCCTCTTCCCTCTATTGGTACGGCCTCTCCGGAGCTACACGGTTCAAGGAACATTGTGGAAGAAGAGGAGTAGTACCATACTGTCACGCATGGAGACCGCCTGGCAAGAAAAGTCCAAAATATTTCTGATCTGTTCTACAGAAAGTGTGTTCTGGGGCCTGACCTCCACGGTTCCACTAGGGCGGGCCGAGCATACAGGCAAGACCCAGTATGTCAACATTAGCTCATTATCAGATTAAAAGGTTTTCAGAAAGTGTGCTTTCTAGGGTGCTGCAGTGAGCCCCAAGTCTCAAGACCTGAAAAGAGGTCACAAGGACTGAGAGAAAGTTAAAGGGGAGTCACACAAAAGTTCAACTCGTGATGAAGAATTGTACCTTAGACAAGAGGAAAAATCCATTCCATGATTAGGACCAGGTCATCTACCTCTTTTTGTCCCTGTGTTGTTAAAGATTTAGTTTATTGCTATTGATTATGTGTTTTGGGGGGGCTGTTTACATACATGTGGGTGTCAGATGGTGGAAGATCCTCTGGAATTGGAGTTTCAGGCATTTGTGGACTGTCTAGTGTGGGTGCTGGGAACAAAACTGAAGGTCTCTGGAAGAGCGCCAGGTACTCTTAAGTGCAGAGCCATTTCTCCAGGCATTCTCTCTCTCTCTCTCTCTCTCTCTCTCTCTCTCTCTGTGTGTGTGTGTGTGTGTGTGTGTGTGTGTCTCACACACACCCCACACCACACATACATACACTCACCACACCACACCATATACGCACACACACCCACATCAACACCTTCCCCACCCCCACCACATACACACACATCACACACATACTCACACCACACCACACACATACTCACAAACACACACATCCACACCACACCACACACACATCCACACCACACCACACACATCCTGCACACACACACTCACAAACACACACACACTCACAAACACACACATATACCACACTATACCACACCGCATTCACACATCCACACCACATCCACATTCACACAAACACACATCCACACCGCACTACATACCTCTCCACACAAACCACACATGCACACTCACACCACAGCACACCACATACGCACATCACACACATACCACATACACACCACATACACACACGATGGGAAATTTTTATAATGTCAATCTGGGACCCTGCACACTCCCCTCAGACTCAAGGATGAGAGAGATCCAGGTTTGCCACTCACGGTCTATAAAGAAACACTTACCATGGTGGGACACCATTAGAAAGGAGTTTGCTGCCTGTGGCCTGTCACCTCCTGTCAACCCCACCACCAGTTGCTCTGGGGGCAGTAAGACCTGGTGGCCCACGAAACTCACACAGGAGAGCACGCTTATCTCCAACAGGTTGAGATAAAGGAAATGCATGCTGGTCTTTGAGCGGCGTGACATGGCTGGTCTAAGGATGGATTCCTTGCCCGTAGCAACATGTTAGCAGAGAGGCCCATAAGGCACAGTGCTATGGCGGGTGCTAAGGGCCACGCTGTCCCTGGTCTTCTCAGGGCTGCTCATTGTCAAGCAAAGGAGGCAAATGTGTTTGCAGGTTTGTTTCCTTCACACTGATTGGCCTGTCAACTTCTATCAGTATGTTTCAGTGTCCAGAGTTTGGGGCTCCAACAACAGCCTTAACTTCTCTGATGGCCTTGTTCAGGGCCAGCCCTTGGAAGTACCAGTAGCTTCTGTCAGGGATAGCAAGGAAAACACCTTTTCCATAGGATGTATGGAAGTAAATAGGACTCTGTTGTTCCATTCCATGAGTGCTTATGTTTCTGTGGCACACGTGTGTGCTGGTACATACCTGTGTGGACATGGAGACCTGGAGTCAACCGTTACTGTTCTTTCTCAGGAGCTGCTCACAGCTTCTTCTGAGAGAGAGAAACTGCCATTGGTTGTCCTTAGGCTAGGCTGGTGGTCAATGCACAACTGTGATCTGTCTGTCTCCCTGTCGCTGGTGATCAATGCACAACCGTGATCTGTCTCTCTCCCCGTCGCTGGGATTACACGTGCATTCCAGCATGCTCAAATGCTTCATGTGTGTTCTGGAACTCCAACTCTGGTCCTCACACTTGTGGAGTAGACGTCTTCCCACTGGGTGGCCCTCCCCACAGCCCAGAACTCATTTACTGCACACCCCCATTGGATCTCTAGCTAGAATCAAAGCTGGCTGTTCTTCAGAAGGCTGCCCCTGCTTCTGAGCCCTGAGTGAGTGTTTGAATTGAAACTCCCCTGTTAGTTCAGTGGCATAAATCACACAACGCTACGCCAGGTCCTTCTCTAACTTGCATGTAGTGTAGGAAGCTTCAAGTTAACCAACCTTTATTGTGGAGAAAAGAGTGGAGTGGGGCTCGGGCCTCCAATTTCCCTGGGGTCTCTTTGAGGAGTCTACACAATGCTGTTTTTCTGTTACACACACTCTTCAAACACAGCTACAGACCTGGTTACCCGCATTACCAACAAGAAGTGGCAGCCTTCCGTCTCATCCTCTTATGTGTACAATCAAAGCCAGGCAGAGCTTGCAATCAAAACCAAGAAAGGACTTCCAGCGGGTTACAGTGTTGCTGTCCCTTGCAATAGAAAACCGACTTACTGGGGAGACTGAATTCGATCTAATGGGTTGTTACAGTCTCCGAAAGAAGACGAGGAAGGTTTTCAGAAGTGAGCTATACAGTTTGCAAAACACAGTGGTGGTTTGAATGAGCATGCCCCCCAGAGGCTCCTCATAGACTTCCATACCTGGTCCTCAGGTGGGGGAGCTGTAGGACAGGTGTGTGTTGTGTATTTGATGAGGGGGATAGGAGGGTAGGAGAGGGTGTGGGAGGGAGAGGAACCGAAATGCACTCCACACATGTATTGAGTTGTCAAAGAGCCAACATGACTGATAAAAAAATAAAGTTTGAAAAAGGAAAACAAAGAGTTAACAGTCCTGATATTAAATCGCTCACCCCATGAGCACGAACAACCTTTATAATTAGATCTCTGACTTCTCTCATGGGAGTTCTAGCTTTCTACATACATATTTTACGCGTATTTTGCATACACAGCTGATATTATAAACAGCATCGGATTTGAATTCCCCACTGAAAATCTATACGGAGCAGTTGACTTCACTACCCTGACGTCTGCAGCTTTGCTGCAATGGCTGCTAACTCGGGGAGTTGGGCACCAATTCTTCCCAGTTGTCTGCAAAGGCAACTGCATCGTGCAAACGGTAGCTTCTATTTCTCAAGCTGGGCTTATCCCCATCTTTCTTCTTTCTGCCCCACCTGAGACCCCCACAGTAAGGCCAAATCAAGGATAGTGAGAGTAAGAAACTTTTTTTTGTAAGGGAGCAAAAATGAAATACTTTACAAAAGTATGTCAGCTGTTGTTTTCTGGGGAAATGTTTTTCTATTTTAAAGAATTGTGTGTGTGTGTGTGTGTGTGTGTGTGTGTGTGTGTGTGTGTGTGTGTGTTTACCTGAGTGCAGTGCCCATGGGAGCCAGGAAAGGAGCTTTGGATTTACTGGAACTGGAGTTACAGGCGGTTGTGGGCTGCCTGCCGACTTGGTTGCTGGGATGGATCCTTAACGGTGGAGGCATCTCTCTAATCCTGTTTTTATTATAGAATCATACCGAGAGGGTTCCTCTATATTCTTATTCTGCTGTGTGTGCTTGTCATAAGTGGCGTTAAGTTTGCCAAATGACTTTTCTGTACCACTTGGTGTTGTCATATGGTTTTCCTTCTTTACTCTGTAAACTTGTGGATCATGCATGTTCTTCCAAGTTCTGTCATCTACACATGCTTGGCATACGTTATTCTTGGCTGTAGTGCATGTGGGTGTCATTCTGCCATGTATCTTGATACGCTGGAAGATTTCTATATGTGTATTCTTGAGAGATCTGCATCACAGTCTTACTTTCCTACAGTGTCTTTATCTGTTTGGGTGATGCCATGATTCTGGCCTCACAGGCAGAGGGTAAAAAGTACTTCCACATTTAGGCTTCTGTTCTTGGAAGAAAGAACCGCAAATAATGCATAGATTCTGCTTATTTAAGAAATCATCTGGGTTGGACTTAGTTGGACTTGGTTCTTTCCCTCCCTCTCTCCCTCTCTTCCTCCATCCCTCTCTCCCTACCCCCCTCTGTCTAATGAAGCACAATTAATAAAAACTCAGAGACAGATATTGGGGTTCAACCTGAAGACCAGAAAACAAAGCAGCCAGCCACTGGCTCTTACCTCTATCTCAGTCCAAAAATGGCGATCCTGCCTCCAGGAATCTAGGAATGAGACTGTGTCTGAGAGCTGTCTCCTCCTGTCTTATATTCCTCTCTACTTCTGGGATTAAGGGTGTGCACTACCACCATCTGGTTTCTATAGTAAACTAGTGTGGCTACTGGAATTAAAGGTGTGTGTTATTGCTGCCTGGTCTTTAAGGCTGGTCAGTGTGGCTGTTTTACTTTTCTAGTCTTCAGGCAAGCTTTATTTATTAAAATATAGATGAAATGCCACTATACACACACACACTCTGGCTGATCACTAACCAACAGTTTTACATCTTCACTTCAGTAGAGACCTCTTCCTATGTATTTTCATTATGCAAGCTTTCATCATTCTATCTTCTAAATAATAAGTCTATTTCTTATTTAAATAACAGATATCAAATTTATAATATTGACTGATTTCTAAATTTTCTTAATTACATTTTACGGTCTATGAGATCAGTTGGTAGTGATGATCTGTTTTGGGGTTTTCCTTTTTATGTGTGTGAGTTTTGGCCTACACGTATGTTTGTACCTCATTCTGGTACCTGGTGCTTATATAAAGACCTGGAGAAGGCCTTGCAGCCCTTGAAACTGGAATTACAGATGATTGTGAACCACCATGTATGTCCTGGGAACCCAACTCAAGTCCTCTGACTATTCTTAACTTCTCAGTCATCTCTCTACACCCATGGCTTCCATTTGTTTACAATATTAGTCCGCTCCCCATGTCAGTAGGTACAGGGTATAGCCCGTGGCCTCCATTTGTTTACAATATTAGTCACACCCTCATATCAAGAGGTACAGGGTATAGCCCATGGCCTCCATTTTTTTGCAATATTAGTTACCCCCATGTCAACAGGTACAGGGTATAGGTACAGGATGTAGCGGTCTTTCTCATTTTCTTACTCTGCCCATGCTATTGCAGCTTAGTGCCAGAGGCCGAGTGTCTTATGAAGAACAGAAGTGTGCACATGTGCCTCACTCTTCTGCAGGGTGTGATCCTAGGTCGAGGCCACCAGACATGATGCCTAATGAGAGCCTGCTTCCTGGTTCACCTCATCACTATGTCCTGACACTGGTGGGAGGGGGTGGGGCAGCTTTCCCAGGCCGATCAGGACCTCCTCACCTCCAGTATCCTCACCTTGGGGGTGGGGTTTCGGGGTGTGACTTAGGTGAGGACAGAGGAAGTTCACAGCAAGGATCTTCAGGATTTGTTGACTTTCTCTGCTGGTGTCATTTCCTACTTCCTTGGCTTCCTTATTGGCTTTCATTATTTTATCCCTTGGCCTTGTTTTGGGCTGCATTTCTTCTTTTCATTCCCACTAGGGATCTCATGACTTCCTTCTTTCCTGATCGCTGTTTCATTCCAGAAGCCTCCCATACATACCACATTCTCCACAGCCCACAAATTCTAATGAGTTGTATTTTCCTGTTCATTTAGTTTGAAATATTGTAAATTTCACTTCAGTCTGCTCACTTGGACCCATGTGATATTCAGATACATGTGGTTTAATCTTGGGGAGTTTGGCATTACGCGGCTATCTTTCCCTACAGATGTGTAGTTTAATTTCTTTGTGCTTTGAGAACATCATTGATGTGATAGCCATCATTTGGGTTTGTGAGGTATGGTTATACCAAAGAAGAAAGTGTCAAGTAACTTCCTGGGAGAATGCCTTCTTCTGTATTCTGGCAGAGACTGACCAGATTCTACAGGCCTTTCCTAGTGTCCTGTGCCATTCCTGGCAACCTGAATCAGCTGCTTCTCTTCACATTTGCAATGGAGAGGCCAAATGGTACCTGTCGACCTTGGGGCATCTTCCACCAGAGTCCACTCTCCTCCATGGCTGAAGTGCCCGGTGAGTAGGCTGCTGACCCCTAGCTCGTGCCAGTCTGTTGCCCCATGCTGCTGCCCTCACATCTGGCCTGCTTCAGGATGGCAGAGGGTGCTGCAGTTACCAGTCTCTGAGTTTCTTTATCTTTCTTTTGATCTCTTGCTTTTCTACCACCTAGAACTAGCTCCCCATATAGAATTGATTTAAAGCCAAGAGTTTCTCTTTCCCTGACTCCACCACTAAGGCTCACACAAGAATTCCCTCATTTTTATCCTGTTTCCCTGTGCACATCTGCTTTGTTCTACCCTTCGCTTCAAAACTGCCTTTCTGGGGCTTAATCCTCCCAACCTGCGATGCCACTGACAGCATGCATTGAGATTATTCCTCCTCTGCTCCAGGACACAGTGAAGCTGCCCGAGCACCGTGGCAACTCTAAGATTCATGGGCAGGGCATTCACAACAGCTTCATTCTCTAGTACTGTTGCAACATGGGGCTGTGAACTGGATGTCAGAAATGGCATGCACGTGCTCACTCCCAGTGCTTGACAGCACAGTCTGAGACCATGGTGCTAGCTGGACTGAATTGCCACTGAAACCAGGAGAAGAAATCTTCTTACCCCTTCCAGCTTTCAGTGGCTCCTAGTGTGTCATCCAAACCTTCTCCTTCATCTTCATGTGGCCTCTTTTTCTGAGAGCTAAGTCTTCTCTGAGCCATCGGGGTAATCATATCTCAAGATACTTCACTGTATCTGTAAAGGGACCTTTGACCCAAGGACAACATGGTCACATTGACAGTTTTGGAAGACTTAATCTGAGTGTTTCTAAGGCATCATGGGCTCTACAGTATTCAATCTTGCCAGTGCACAGTAGTGATTCCCCATACCTCCCATAGAAAACTTAGAAGAGATCAAAGTCCAACTTGGAACATCAATGAGTTTAAATTGGAGTTATTTATAGATATTTGAGTGAAGAGTCACTTACAGTATCATGATGATTTATAGGTAAATGTATGGCCAAGGCCTACCCTAGAATGAATGGCAGCTCATGAAAGTGAGAAACCTGGAGTGTAGTACACAACTCTCAGGCAGCTCAACAGATGGAAAGTGCTCTTTGCAGGTGGCTCAGTTGGTGTGAGCCTCTGCCAGGCAGCCTGACTGCTCTGAGAGGGTCTCTGTTTCCTTCTTGCTTAAGTAAGTTGGGTAGGAAGAGACCCATTGAATTCGCTCAGTTTCAGGAACTTCCTGATACTCTTGAGTTGCTTCCTCACTGAGATTAAGGAGGAGAGATAACCTGGATGGTTTGACCTGGGATAAAGTTGCCACATCACAGCAGGGGGTCTAGGAGTTTATGGTCTGTAAGGTGAAATCGGCCTGGGCTATTGAGATCTTATCTCAAGAAAGCAAGGGTAGAAAGAATTAAAGATGCATTTAATAACTCAAGCCAAGACACTAAACAAAAATGAACAAAATAAACTCTGCCCAACAGAAATTGTCTGCTTTAATATGCATGTATATCCTTAATGAAACCATGTACCATGCACACACACACACACACACACACATTCACAAGCTCATTTGCTGGGTTAACATTTAAACTGACTCATTAGCAAAAGAGTAATAAGAGCATCCTGGATGGTCCATGTCTCAGTAACGCACGGAGCCTTAGTTTTAGGTTCCTCAGTGTTTGATTTTATATTCCACGAAACTTTTTTTTATAACAAACCAAAGAGACAGTTTTTCCTTTGGGGTGCTTTTTTACTCCAGCAAGGCAATAAACCATCCTCAGAAAGGCTTTGAGACAGGACAAGGAGTCTGAGGTTCAAGATGATGAACTGATATTCTATGGAAATTTTCAGAGAAATCTATCTGTGGGTTCCTCTCCCCCTTTCCCTTGAACTCTAGAAAGCTGCATTTGGCTAACTGTCCTGGAGAGTTTTGATCACAGAAGGTCCAAAAATCACAGGGCATCAGGACCCTGAGTCAATAATGCTTTGTTTAAAAGGAAACAGCCATAATCCTTTCTACTACCCAGGTACAATCAGTTGACAGTTTCAAGTGTGACTATATCATGGCCTGTTTTGTCTGGTTCTCTTATTTTTGTTTTGTTAAATTATTTCTTTTTTTGATACGGAGACTGTTGCATAATTTGGTACTAAAATCAACATTAGAAGAACACCAATTAAAGGCAGACATGATGCCATTAAGACAGTACTGAGATTGTATGTGAAGGTGTGATGTAATGAATTTTGCACAATGGAAACATAAGAGAGGGGGGTGGCGCTGGAGGAACTGGGATCATAGTGCACAAAATGATGATGACACACACAGTGGTGGCTGACCAGGCTGTGTGTGTGTGTGTGTGTGTGTGTGTGTGTGTGTGTGTGTGTGTGTGTGTGTGGCGGGGTGATTGGACTTCATAGGGTAAGCTCAAAATGAAGATGTGAACCACAATCACACATCAGCACCCTGGAAAAGCCCTGCTTCTCTGGGGCATGAGCTTCCCGCCTCTGCCAGGTTCAGGGAGGGGATGATTATGATGTAAATTGTTAAGAGTTTGGACCACGTCAAGGGAAGGGGTTGGACTTAGAGTTAGCGAGCTAATGAAAGATCTGGAGACATAAGGAATGTGTTAAGTTCTGTCTTCCAGAATGGGGCCTGAGCTGCCATGGGTACTCAGACTCCTTGTTCCAGGAAAAGACAGAGCTGCGAAAACAGATGCCAGGATGAACTCTATTTACTTACAGCCCTGAGTGATCACTCCTGTTGGGTTCCACTGCCTCTGATTTCCAGAGTGCCTCAGGGTGCTGTGATTGAAAGTTACAGAAAGCTCATTAAATTGGGCCTGTTGCAAGAGAAAATGAATGTACACAGAACCTTCTTTGTAGGAATCCACCCAGCGGCCCTCAGTCACCATGATGTTGACAAGGATTGTTTGGTTCAGCAATGATGAACAGCAGCCAAGAGCCTGCTGGGTGCCAGGATGCCATGCAGGCGGCAAAAAATCAGTGCAGAGACTTCAGAAGCAGCTTGGGAAGTGTTTCTAGAACCTTCCATGTCATGGATGAGAAACCCGACTGCCAACAAGGTGCTAGCTTGTATAACCTAGCTAAGGTTATACACTTATGAACTAAAGCCCGTACACTTTAAAAGATAGGATTTGGAAAAAAATTGAGGTTCTTATTTATTGCAACAGAGGAAGCAGGTGTTAAAAGTAAGGGGACTGAATGGCATCAGAGGACATCCTGCTGTCTGTGGAGCTCAGCTACTTGAGATATAATGTTGGGGCATGGAGTTAACTCTATTCAGTGTATAAAGCTCTTTCCCATTGCCAGAACAGCTTTAGATTTGGCCCTGACACCAGGGCAATAGCCCCCTGTCCCCCTGTGAAGGGAGAAGGCTCTCTTTATCTTCAGGTGTGAGGAAAGAACATCAGGAGGCTCAACCCGGGTTGGGATCCAGCTCAACCATCTTGGCCAAAGCTGCTAGCTTTGGGACCATGACTAAGTGGAACATAACCTTTGTCAGCAGAGAACAAGAAGGACCTTCCAGATTTGGGTTAAGCTTAATAATGTACTGGTGCTGACTGCTTCAAAGTCTGATGTAACCAATGCCCAGTTCAGGGCTCTCATCGTCTGTCTCTCTAGGGCTCAGAAACACCAGGTTTGCATTAACTTCGGTGCGCAGCAGCCAAGACTAGTGTTTTCTATGAGATAAAGACCATCTTTTCAGTGCCATGCAGCATGCAGTGTCCCATTTTCCAGAGCACAGAAGTCGAGGGACAGATAGTAAGTGGCCGAGACCAATAAGAGCTCCCTCAGGGAATCTCCAGGGTCAGTGGGGCTCCTGCTAGAAGGTAATGGGAAGAAGCCACTCCTAGATACCATGGGTGACCAGCACCATCCAGATGTTGCTCCAAGCATCTCTCAGCTGCTGACAAAGACCAGAGTCTGTGTGACCTTGATTTTGTGATTCTTCTGGTGCACTCTTTCACTTCCAATATCACACTCTCCCTTGTACTCAGAGGCTGCTAGTTTGTTCCTGGCCACTCAGACCTGAAATAACTACACAGAAACTATATTAATTAAAAACACTGCTTGGCCAATAGCTTAAGTGTATTGCTACCTAGCTCTTATATCTTAAATTAACCCATTTCTATTAATCTGTGTATCACAACATGGTTGTGGCCTACCAGTGATGTTCTGTCCAGCATCTATCTCCAGTGGCAGCTCTATGGCTTCTCCCTGGCTCCACCTACTT
The DNA here is from genome assembly GCF_982192425.1 of Myodes glareolus. Classification (NCBI taxonomy): domain Eukaryota; kingdom Metazoa; phylum Chordata; class Mammalia; order Rodentia; family Cricetidae; genus Myodes; species Myodes glareolus. The sequence goes on from NC_142035.1 coordinate 3,056,360, forward strand.
TTTCCCAGCATTCAGTTTAGCTTAGCAGCCTTTCTCTATTCTGCCCTGGTCTAGGCCAAAGCAACTTCTTTATTTATTAACCAATAAAGTCAAAACCTATACAGAAGGGAATTCTACATCACTCCCTGTCCCCTGAACTTTGCCAGTAGAGCTTGTGGCCTCTATATTCTCACTAATGGTCTACATAGGGTGATTCAGCATCTTTCTAGTTGATGGAGGGTATATCTGCCATGTTTCATGAACTCTTGTGGTTACACACGCATTTCTCTGCTATGTAGAATTGCTTTGATAACTCAAGAAGCTTCCTGATTCAATATTAGTGTGGTGGTTTTGTTGCATGACCCCTTAAGGATCCAGCAGGCAAGGCTTGGTCCCCATGATTGTGCTATTCAAAGTATGGCACCTTCAGAAAGTAGACACTTATGGGATACTAAAATCATGAACTCTCAAGAACACAGGACCATGGGCCCTTCCTCTCTTTCTCTTGGCTTCTCGACTTGGGTGTACAATACTGGCTTCGTTGATTTATCCTCTGAGACACAACACCCTTCACAGACATTTAAAACAATGATGCTGATATGGGATTCCCCTCTGTATGTTGTGAATGCCATTGGTTTATAAAGAAGCTGCTTTTGGCTCATTGCAATACTGAATAGGGCAAGCCAGGAATTCCAAGCAGATATAAGAGGAGAGAGTAGGCCGAGTCAAAGAGATGCCATGTAGCAACCACAGGATGCTGGATGCTGGATGGAACCTTGCTGGTAAGTCACAACCATGTAGTAATACACGGATTAATAGAAATTGGTTAATTTAAGATTTAAGAACTAGATATAAATATGCATGAGCTAATAGGCCAAACAGTGTTTTAATTAATATAGTTTCTGTGTGGTTATTTCAGTTCTGGGCGTCCAGAAACAAACAAGCAGTCTCTGTCTACAGTGATGCTACTGGTTCTTAGATCCAACCCAAAGAATCCATGAGATAACACAATTCTTCTGTCTTTGTGAGTTTGTTTCTTAGGTGTTTTGTTAGAGTGATAAAGAGTTGACAAGTCCAAATATATGGCATAGTTTAAGTCCTGGTTCCTTCTCCAGCTGCGTGAGTTAAGGTTTTCTATTACTGTGAAGAGACACCATGACTGCAGCAACTGTTATAAGGAAAATATTTAGTTGAGGGGTCTCATTTACAGTTTCAGAGGTTCAGTCCATTCTCATCACAGTAGGAAGAAGCATGACAGCATGTAGTCAGATGTGGTGCTGGATGAATAACTGAGAGTCCTACCTACATCTTTCTGGCAACAGGAAGTTGACTGACTGTCACACTGAGGGAAGCTCAAAGCCCACCCCCACAGTGACACACTTCCTCCAACAAGGGCACAACCCCTAATAGTGCGACTCCCTTTGGGGGCCATTTCTCCTTCAAACCACCCCAACAGTCAGATGTAAAAATATAAAACCTTTCTTGAGGCTGTAAAAAAGGAAACATCAGCCAGGTCTGCAATCCTGAGGTCAAAGAAAGTAATATTTCTCCATTTTCTGAACAACCATTTTCAGTGCACTGGGTTGGTGTTGAGAACACACTGCACCTTTTCTTACAGTGAGAAAGGAAGGAAGACAATATGCAGCATTATAAGTGATGTGGTGGGAAAACCTGTGTCTGAGGGAGCTCAGAAAGTGGGTATTTGTCATTCCAGAGAAAGTGACCCACAATGAAAGAGCCCCAAGTGAGCAGAGCCAGGTCCAGAGAGGGATAGGGAAATCACATGGATGCTGTGGGCAGCACAAAGGACCTTGAAGTAGAGTGACAGTGGGTGACAGTCAGCTTGAAAGTGGAAAGAGAGAGACAATGGAAAGACAGAACTCAGAGAGGCCGGAAGACTATGGGCCAATCGCAATGAAGGCCAGGGATCAAGTCTGAAGGAGGTTGAAACGATCAGACTGATGTTAAACATGTAAAATAAAATTTAGCAGACACTCTCTCATCTCTGGACAATTTACCAGTCCCCCTTGGCTGTCTTGGTTTCCCTTACCCAAAGTACCAAAAGGTCAAAGCCATGCCTTTTGTTCATGGGTTGTGGGTCAGTATTCAGAGGGAAACCTCTCACTGGAAAATACAACTCCAGAATCCAACAAGAGCTCTGTGCGTGTGCAGAGTCGCTCACACTCACCAGCCTTTCTCCAGAGCTCTGTGCGTGTGCAGAGTCGCTCACACTCGCCAGTCTTTCTCCAGAGCTCTGTGCGTGTGCAGAGTCGCTCACACTCGCCAGCCTTTCTCCAGAGCTCTGTGCGTGTGTAGAGTCGCTCACGCTCACCAGCTTTTCTCCAGAGCTCTGTGAGTGTGCAGAGTCGCTCACACTCGCCAGCCTTTCTCCAGAGCTCCGTGAGTGTGCAGAGTCGCTCACACTCACCAGCCTTTCTCCAGAGCTCTGTGTGTGTGCAGAGTCGCTCACACTCACCAGTCTTTTTCCAGAGCTCTGTGAGTGTGCAGAGTCACTCACACTCGCCAGCCTTTCTCCAGTGCTCTGTGCGTGTGTAGAGTCGCTCACACTCGCCAGCTTTTCTCCAGAGCTCTGTGTGTGTGCAGAGTCGCTCACACTTGTCAGCCTTTCTCCAGAGCTCTTCTCATGTTTGGCATTTCCTGCTTGACCCTATGTCAAGTGCAACAAATGTTAGACTGGTCCCCAAGATCATAGAGAATTTACCTTGCCAGGGACAGCCTATGCCACTGGAGGATTGCTTGACCATATTAAACCAAGTTTAAGTAATGGTCTTCTTAGATACCAAGCCCTTTGTCTGAGGAGAAGGATTTGTGATTTTTTTTTTTTGAAAAATGATAGGATGGAGGCATCTTCAGAGGGCATGACAAGGAGTGGTCTGAGGGCCAGTCACTTCCTTTCCTAACTGACATCCTTTTGTTGCATCTTTGAGTTGGAATCTAACATCTTCTTGAAACACAATGGGAGCCAAATGGAGGAATCAGCTGAGCAGTGAGCAACTGGGTACTGGACGCCAACCTATTGGCCTGATATTAAAATTCATTTTCTTCCACAATGAATATTTGAACCCAAAGTAGAAGCTGCTTAAGATCTACAAGTGGCACGCGTTCACTTTTAACTTTCACATAAGACAGAATAAAAAATTACCACATCTCAAAAATAAATAAATAAACAAATAAAAGACTGGCTACTGCTTCTAAGAGATTCTTGCACACGCTCCTGACAGAGTCGGACAGCGAGATGTCAGCCTGTTCATCCCTCAGGGAGGGAGATTGTTTTCATATAGGTTGCAGGCTTTAAAAATGATATCAGATAGGTATATATTACTGTCTCAGTATATATATGCATGCACATTCAGATACTTCTGATCAGATACATGCCCTCTAACACACCCATACACACACACACACACACATAAGTGTATTTCCTGCATCCTCTCTGCTTCCTCTGTCAGGAACGTCCACTGGGTGGCTGTTCTCAGAGAGATATTGCCTACACGTGGAAGGATAAATTGAGAAGAAATGCTTGGGGTCACCTTGAGGTCACATCATCTCTTGTACCTGATTCTGAATAATTCCTTTGCCATCTGAAACCTCTCTACTAGAGTTTTGTTATTTTCTGTGTGTAATACATGTGGGTCCCTTGGGGTGTTTCCCCAGTTGCTTGTTTGCTTGCTTGCTTGCTTGCTTTATTTATTTATTTATTTAGCTATCTATCTATTTATCTATTTATTTATTTATTTTTGCAACAGGGTTTCCTCCTAAAACCCAGTGTTCACTATTTTGCTAGGCTAGTGGGCCAGTGAACCTCCAGGCATTGAAGATCTGCCTGCCTTTGCCTGGAAGCCCTAGGGTTACAGAGGAGTAACTACTATGCTGGCCTAGGGATCTGAACTCAGTCGCGGCCCAGGCACTGTACCCACAGAGCCGTCTCCCCTCCTTGCCTTAGAAACATCACTTTTCCTAGTCTCAACCTCTAAGCTGCTTAATTACAGAAACCTGCATATCCAACTGGTTATTGAATAGAAGGGACCAGGTGGCAACGGAAACAGTCATGAGTTTTGTAACTTCAGCAAAGGAAGAGTGAGGCTACCCGGAACAACATACTGTATAACATGCAGGGTGAAGCACGGGGAAGCCGACCTGTAGGTCCAGGAAAGGAAGAGGGCCAGGTGCTGAGAACCCAGCAGCAGTCAGTGGTGCATCAAGGCCCTCAGTAAAGGCTCCCTGCACAGTGATTCCTTGGGACACAGCTGGACTCTCTCCTGCGATTCCATGCCGCCTTCCTTCTCGGTCCCCAGCTGCAAATGAAGGAGCACACCAGAGAAGGGAGATGTCTGTGGGTGGGATCCAAGAGTATGGCTGGTGTGCTATCTGGAGTGAATTGTTATTTTTTGTGTCTCTCCAGCAAAAATAATGCAACAGAAAATAAAGGGGAGACTGGATGGAAAGGCCCGGTTGGCTATCTATCTGTCAATCACTACTCCAGGACAAATGGGGAGACTGAACAGGCTTAGTGAGTTAAGGCTCCTGCAGCCAAACCTGGCCACCCGTCTTTGAGGCATACAGGGTGGAAGGAGAGGACTGACTTGCCCCAGTTGCCCTCTTGACCTAGACAAGATCACCACGGTGTGCACCACTTCACATAGACAATAAATTAACATATGCACACATACATAAGTACATATATACACATACCTAAGTATATATACACATACATGTGCCTTTCTAAGGTGGAAGTAGAGGAAGCACACTCTGACTCAGAGCCACTGATGCAGTGGGGACTACCCACGGGCATTTGGGTTTTGATAAAGAGAGACAGACACGCAGTGGCCTGGACAGAACAGACCCCTTGATACCTCATCCTTTCTCTCCTCCTAGTCTACCAGCCTTGACTGAATCAATTCTCTTCATAGGTCCACGGGGGTCAGAGCCTGTAGGACACAGGATGACAGGATGGACCGGAGGGCAAATGAAGGCCTTTTGTGCACAAACCCAAGGACAACAAGGTAAGGAAGTTCTTGGAACAGAGGAGAGCAACAGGAGTAGAGAGGAAGCAGCCAAGGAGGTCACTGGACGACCACCAGGGGGCACAGTCTGGGTAAGGTAGGACAGGAGACTGGAATGAACTAGAAAGGATAGGGAGACTGGAGAGAAGACCGTGTAACAGCTGAAAAAGCCTTCTAGAGTAGGGGAAGAGGGGACAAAGTTGAGCTAGACAGAAGATGTGAGAGAAGGAGACATGCAAAGAGATCTGTGAAGTGTGGGGCTAGGTGGCAGACTTGTTTAAAACAATCCCGGGTTTGGCTACAAATTAACCAGGCAGTGGCCTCATGAGTAAAGAGTATGACGTGTCTTCTGTATACCAGTTATGATGGGGATAGAGCAGTGCCTTCTCTTCCCAAAGTGAGAACTCACAACTATTTTGTGCTAACTTTGTTTTGTTTTATCTTATTTACCTTTTCATTTCATTTTATTTTTTCTAAATCTCATTTTAATTTACATACTGATCCCGCTTCCATCTCCCTCCTGTTCCCCCACCTTCACTCTACCCCACTGCCCATCCACTCCTCAGAGAGGGTGAGGACTTCCACAGTGAGTCAACAAAGTCTGTCCCATCACTTGAGGTGGGACCAACGCCCTCCCCACTGCATCTAGGCTGACTGCGACATCCGTCAGTGTTTTATCTCAGGCACAGAAACGCCAACGAGGACACCTGCCCCCTCTCTACCCTCATCCTAGGTCGGTGCAGATTTGTGCTTTTTTGTGGATTAAGCTTCCCATTTCTAAGAATATGTCCGTTTCACCCAGGCAACTGACTTGGGAGAGAAGGCTGATTGCACTTTATTGTAATATTTTTTTAATTTATATAAATTGGTCTTAATGTCTTTACTTTCATTTCTGATTTAATAGTAATTTGGGTCCTTTAAAAAAAACAGACTACTGAAAGTTTTGGGAGTTTTTAGTTGTTGTTGTTATTGTTGTTTTTTAACTTTATCTGTCTTCTCCAAAAAACCAATTTTTGTATTACTGATTTTCTTGGTTTTTTATTTTTATTTTTTCTTATTTTCTATTGTGCTAAAAACTCAGATTCACTGCTGTTTACCATCTAAGGCTGTGCCGTTGCCACCCACCCTCTCTTCAGTTTGCTTTGTTTACCCTTCATTTTCTAGTCTCTTTAATTTGAGGTTATTTGGTGACTACAGACCTTCCTGCCTTCTGTGTGGACATGCACGGGTATCAGTCTGACCTCCTCAATGGCTGCGCAGTTTGCTCTGCTGGGTTTCAGTTTCAGTCACCTAAGTAGTTTCTAAGTCCTCTTAGGAGATCTTTGATTCATTGATTGTTGAATAACACCTTGCCTGACTTTCACACATTTCTGGATTTTCCAGCTTCACCCCTGTAATATGATTTTCACCTCACCCCCGTCCTAGCCAGAAGACACTTTGCATGACATTGACCAGTCTGGGACGGGGCTCAGAGTCGGTGACAGACAGCATCCTCTTGCCGAGTGCTCATGGCCACTGCAATCTAACGCTGAAATCTTCTCCTGAGAATTTCTTACCTTCAGTAGACTCCAGAGCTGCAAAATAGATTTTCTGATGCAATGCTGTCTGGGTGTAAAGAGAGACTCTTGATGTCTCTTTGCCCTCTCTTCAGAATCTGCCTCTACAATTAAGCTCTTTCTTCAGTCCGCCACACCCTAAAGTTTACCATACAGGCATGCCATGGGCACAGCACTATTGAGGGGCTAAAGAGACGACTCTCCAGCTAAGAGTGCTTATTGCTCTTACAGAGGCCACGAGTTCAGTAACCAGCATCGCACCAGGCAGCTCATGACTGACTGTAACTCCAGCTCTGGGAGATTAATGCCCTCTTCTGACCCCACAGGGACCTGCACACACATGTGCAAAGAACTCCAGCCCCAATGTACACATACACACATGCATGAAAGCATGCACACATGTGTGCATGCACACACACACACACACACACACACACATACACACACACACACACACACACTTAAAACCATAAAAAAAGAATGACCTGGAGAGATGGCTCAGTGATTAGGAGTGCTTGCTGCTCTCCCAGAGGACCGACTTTGGCTCCCAGCACCTTGGTGGGCTGCTCACAAACGCTTATACCTCCAGCTTCAAGGGTTCTGACTCCTTCCTCTGGCCTTGCTGGGCATGTATTTGGACTACACACAGGGAGCCACACAAACACACATTATTTTTTTAAAAATACCTTTTAAAGAGTGTTAATGAGATATTTTACACTCTTTTTCTCTGGTGCCCTATTCAGTGTTCCATGAGCATTTTATGCTAAGCAGCACTGCATGGCTCAGAACAACCACATGTCAGGAGCCCACAGTGGTAAAGCATGGCTGCTGGTTCCCACACCGGATGACATCTGTGAAAATGAGATCCACGAAGAATCAGATTGCAGGGCCGAGGTCTCAGTCCCTCTTAGTCACAGCAAGTCTGCAGACCTCATTGCACAGACACCTGAGCAGACATAGGGAAGGAGACAGACAGGGGAGCCATTGATGCCACTGATGCTAAAGCCAGGAAAGACTGGGCAAGTGGAGAAGAGGGGTTTAAGATGGGAGAGGAAGACAGGCAGGGAAGGGGAGGGAGAAAGGGAGGAAAGGGGAAGAGAGAGAACTTGAAGTGGGGCTAGGCTGTGGAACTTGTAGTATGAGGGGCCTGATTGTTGGGGGTTTCTGTCCTCCCACCAGGTTCCCGTAGCCAGCAAGTCCAAAGAAAATCACACAGAGGTCTCCATAAGATTATAAACTGAGTGGCCCATTAGCTCAGGCTTTGTATTAGCTCTAATAATTTATATAACCCATTATTCTTATCTATGTTAGCCAAATGGCTCAGTACCTTTTTCAGTGAAGGCAGGTCACATCCTGCTTCTTTTGTGATCTGGGCAGGAGTAGGAGGAATGGGCTTCCTCCTTTTCAGTATTTTTCGGTTTTCATCACCCCACCTCTACTTCCTGTCGGTTGGCCCGCCTATACTCCCTGCCTGGCCAATCAACATTTATTTAAAACATTATTGACAGAATACAGATAATTCTCCCACACCACTTCCCCCTCTTTTTTTTAAACAAAGGAAAATATCCATAGTACATTTTTCACACCACTTCCCCCTCTTTTTTTTTTAAACAAAGGAAAATATCCATAGTACATTTTTTTTGGTAATGTGGGCACAGTATTTTAAGCTACAAGAGCTAATAAAAAGCCTGAGCTAATGGGACAATCAGTTTATAACCTAATGTAGACTCTCTGTGTAATTTTCTTTGGGGCTTGCTGGGGCAGAAACCCCAACAAGCCAGCCCTCATGTTACATGAACCCTCAAATCTCACCACCCCTAGTGACAAGCTTCCTCCAGCAAAGCTGCTTCTTCTAAATACCCCATAGCCATCAAAACAGTGCTACCAACCGAGGACAGATGGTTCAAAGGCATGAATGGGCCTGTGGGAGAGACCCTCATCACAAACCCCACAGGTGGGAAGTGGTGTACAGTGAGCCTAATAAACTTTCAGGGGTGGATGGGGGTCCCTGGTGATCTGTGACATGTGAACCACTTGACACTGAGGAGGGAAGAGAACAGCCTGTGCATCTCCTGAGAAGGACTCCCTCGACCCACAGCAGGCAAACAGGCAGCGGAGAAAACAGCTCAACAGGCAGTGGAGAAAACAGCACTCAACTCAGACCCTCAGATAACAAAAGCGCAGAAAGAAGGGGATTAATATTTTTCAGAAAACAGTGTCATGTTTATTCCACTTTCTGTGACTTATTAAATTCTCTGCTACAATAATTATAGCCATGTATTGTCAGGAAGGATAAACACCAGAGAAACTTATTACTGTCAGAGACCATTAGTAAAACCACACACTTTGCCTACAGACGGCACAGCAGCAAAAACAAAGTTATTAAAACTCATTTTTTGGAGTCTGCTTGTGTCCTTGGGCTGAGTTCTAGAGCCGGGGAGGAAAGGATGCTCTGGTAATTTTCCTTTATGGTACTTCATTAACAGCAAACCTTGCCTCCGCCAATTAATCTTAACAAATTTCCACCCCTGTCTCAACACAGTTCTGCCTTTCTACTGTGACTGCAGCATGCTATTGTGCTTCTAAGGGCTCTGGATTTTGTGCTTCTCTAAAGAAGGTGGCTAAACATTAACGTGCACAGAAGGATCCATTGCTACAAAGTGATGTTTTGATAGAAAAGGAATGATTGCTACAATAGCCATTTGACCTCCTCCTTCCACACTTTCACCTCTGACCCTCCCTTCCCTCTCTTTCGCCTCTCTCCTATCCCTCCCTGTCCTCCTTCTCCCTCATCTCCTCTATTCTTCCCTCCAGTACCACCTTCTTTTGATTTCTTTTTATAAATAAAGATTTATTTATTTATTATGTATACATTGTTCTGCCTATATGTCTGCCTACAGGTCAGAAGAGGGCACCAGATCGCATTACGGATGATCGTGAACCACCTTATGGTTGCTGGGAATTGAACTCAGAACCTCTGGAAGAGTAGCCAGTGCTCTTAACCCCAGAGCCATCTCTCCAGCACCTTTTTCTATCTCTTAATGAAGATTTTGCAAGGAGCAGATGCTGTGGCCTGGAGACCTTTTCTCTGGCATCAGTACAAATCTTTTGTTGAGGAGCTGTTTCTGGACTGAAACAGCTGGGGGAGGGAGGGGAGAAGCTGGTGGAAACCTAGCAAGCTCACTCAGAAAGTTCATGAAAATGACAAGGCTCACATATTTCCTCCCCAAGTTTCCATAAACAGTAAACAAATGCCTGGACAGAGGAGACTCTTCCCTAGAGCTACCTGAAAATTGTGCAAGTTTTAATGAGCTATTGTCACCTGCACTGGAGTGGGAAGAATCATTTCTCTGGTCTCCTACTGGTGCCCTATTGGAGTGAATAGACCTGAGCTCACATCTCTCCAGGGCAGGTCATGCAATCAACAGCCTCTTTCCTTTCAGGCTTGCCTATTCCCTGGCTGAGAGGGATTAGCCATATGTGAAGATGTGGCTGATCCTAGGCCCCTGCCTGTCCGGGGAGAAGAAGTCACCTTTGGGAATCAAAGCATCTCTAAGTTAAAGACATAGACCACCACATTCACCTAGCACAAGATCAAAAACAAACAAACAAGAAAAAAAAAACCTATTTTGCCCCAATAGGCAGTCTTCAGTACAGTGAGAACTATTTTCTAATTTAGATTTTGGAGCTGAGGGTCTTAGTGTCAGCATCTGTGGGTGACACTTACGTGTCATTGGAGTCTGAGAAATCCCTGATCCCATGAAGGTGACACCCAAGCTACAGGTCAGTCCACGTGGTATTTGAGGGTGTTTGGGAACACACTTTGCTCACTCAGTGTGACCCGCTAAAACAGTTGGAGGTGGAGACCACAACACAGGGCCAGGGATTGGGACCTGAGGCCATGCAGACTCAAAGCCTATCTGGGCAAGCAGAACCTTCTAGCATGACTCAAAGTTGATGGAACGCTTCTACCTATGGGTGGTCCTGCTTATTTTAGGGACATTTTTTTTACATTGCTAGGTGTGAATTTGGGCATTTTTAGATAATTTTTTTGAAAGAAGTGGGAATACATAACTATTTAAAATATGGTATCTGATCAATGTGTTTAACCTGCATAGCTAGCCAAAGCAGGACCCCTGGATGTGATAGTCCCTTCCAGGACAGAAAATAGGTTGACGACCCAAGTCCATTTATTCCTTGGGTTTAAATTGCCTGATAAGGGCTAGCTGCTTGGAATGGGGAGAATTTAATAAGCCAGCTCTTTTCTCCACCCACACGATTTATGGAAAGCAGGCGCTGAGAAATGTTTTCCTCACTTTTCTGTGGAATTGCTTCGACTCTCAGAATTATATTTCCAAATTAAAGATACTTTTCTGGACCACTGAAAGAAATGGGAAAGTCCTAGATTAGCATGCCCTATTAGACCCGACAGCCCCAAGTCTAGTTTAGGCATTTACCATTGCGTTTATCTTTCAAATGTTGCTGCATGCCTATTAAAATGAATAATAACACATCTACTCTGGGGCCATTGATCAATTTAATTTTTCACTTAATGACTTGGTAGTTTGTCAGAAACGAGAAAGTTTGGTACGAGGAAGCTTTGTGTCATGGATAGGTGAGGACAGGCATAGTTAATTCTAAAACTTGGCCTAGAACGTGCAGGTTCATTTGCATATTGCTGGTCACAGGAAAATGTGTTGACATGAAGGATAATTGACATGAACGGTCCATATGAAAACATTTGTTTTTCTGGAGTCCCTAAAAATTGACTAATTGTCCCCAAAGTAGTCTCTCTCTCTCTCTCTCTCTCTCTCTCTCTCTCTCTCTCTCTCTCTTTCTCTCTTCCCCCTCTCCCTTTTTAAAAAAAAATTAAGAAATACCTGTTTTTCAAAGAAATTAAGGAGCACATGGTTCAGTGGTTAAGAGTTCTTACTAGTAGCTCTTGCAAAGGACCTGGATTCAGTTACCAGCACCCACATGGTGGCTCAGAAGCTTCTGTAGCTCCTGTTTCAAGGCCTGCCTGTGATCTCTCTCTCATGGAGTGATTTTAAATAAACAAAACAGTACAACAAAAACAATAAAACCTACTCACAGGTATTCTTTCAACTATTTCTAGAATTTTCATTAGGGTAAATGCTGTGGAAAAGAGACCCATTAAGGCTTGCTGGAGAGAACAGCCTTTAAAATGAGGACCAAAGAATCTTGTGAAGTCAGTCGGGGGGCACAGGGGGATTCAGGAGGTTACAGGGACACACGGTGTGGGGGGGTGATAGGGAGCACAGGGAGAAAAATATCCAGAAAGGGAAAGGAAAGAACAGCCTATGCAAAGGACCCAGAGAAGAGGATGCAGCTTCCCTGGGGAGGTGCAAATGTCAGGCAGAAAAATCCCTGCTGAGGAGCTGAGGGAAAGCCCTCAGGTCTCTGCTGACTGCTTAGGGTCAAACAACTGGTCTTTCCAACAAACAGTACTGATGTGGAATCTTCTTCAGGGGGACAGGAGGGCCTGCTCCGCTGGAGGAGGAAAACCAGCAGAGGCCAGGGTAGGCAGGGCTGTATGGGCTGAGGATTTCAGGGTGGAGTTCTTGAGTGGGATAGGAAGCCAACCAAGGGAGAGAGCAAAAGAGAAACATCTGTATTCAAGAAATCCCAGGCAGGCTGGAGAGAAGGCTTGGTGGGTAAGGGCTCTGGCTGTTCTTGATAAGGACCTGGGTTCAGTTTCCAGACCCCGTATCAAGCAGCTCATAGCTACCTGAAACTCCACCTCCTTGGGAATATGAATCCTCTTTTGACCTCTGTGGACACTGTGCACATGCACACACACACACACACACACACACACACACACACACACACACACTCACACAAAACAAATAAAATTAAACATAAGTCTTCAAGTTTTTCAATTCTTCAAAGTTTTCATTTTTCTGTACACAATACTCTGTTAAATAAAGGGTTTTTTTCATACATGTATTAGTTCCTTGAGCATGCTCACCCATTCCCCACCCTTCCCCCATACCCCCCACCTTTCCCCCACACTCCCCACCTTTTCTCCACCCCTGTTCCCTCCTGTTAATCCCCTTTGTTCCCCTAAACAGTTTGGCTCCTATGTTTATGAAATAAATGAGTGTGGGATTTTATATCTCTATAAAATTCAGGACTTGCAAATGAGAGAAAGCACACAGTATATTAGTATTGTGGGGCGGGTTTAATTCACTTACTAAGACGGTCTCCGGCTGCATCCATTTTCCTGAAGCGACAGAACTTCATTCTTCTTTATGGCTAAGAGGAAATTCCATCTGCACGTGCTGCGCATTTCCCCAAAGGGAAAAGGAAACAGCAGCCGGCACCGACTGATACTGGCCTCTTGGGACTTCCGTCTTGAAGCTCAATGCTTGTCTCAGTGCCCTTTCAGACAAATGCTGACAATGGAAAGGTGATGGCCAAAATCCACCCGCAGGAAACACATCAGAGTGCTGAAAATTGCCCACAGCTCTGAGTCCAGCCCAAACTTTTCTCCTAGGTGTGTGTGAGGAATAGAAGCCAGGAGAGTCTGTCTGTCCTGAAGTCAGGAGAATCTGTCTTTCCAGAAGGCAGGGAGAGGAGGGATGTAGTATATAGGTCAAATGCACTGTCTGGGAGAGCTGTCAAGTCTGCCTCATCACAACTGACTTCCCTCCAACTCCAGAGCCACCTGTAATTCCAGATCTGGGGGAGCCAGCACCCTCTTCTGGTCTCCAGGGGTCAGAAATAACACACACACACACACACACACACACACACACACACACACACTCATTAAAAAGTGGATAAAGGAGAGCTTCCTCCCTGGCCACAGCTTCCCAGGAGTCTAAGATCCCCCATAAAGCACTCCTGGTGTGGGTACCTCAGGCTGATATTTTCTGGGAAAGAGCAGGAAACTTTCTTCAAAGGAAGCAGGAGGCAAATGTCATTCAGAGTTCACAGCACATTGGCATCCTTGATGGCCAGGCCACCTGTCTTTACTTGCCAGCTCCTGTTAAACCATCAAAGGCTTATTTGTGCTCCTTTGATGTGGGCTGCAAGCGTATTTCCACAGGATGGAAGGTTAAATGTTGTAAGTGGGCCCTAAGGCATCGCTGGAAAAGTACCATGTCCCTTTCTCAGGACGCACAATTTCCAGTTAAATATCAGCTTCGGCAAAGGTGCATCTAAAGGACAAAATGGACACCACTTTAGAGGGCCATTTGCAGTATTGTTCTCCTATCAGAGTTTAAACTGCATCTATCTCAGGCTCTCATTTGGATCCACACTTGCCCGGCTTATAGAGACGGAACCCTGTAAAACAACCCATGAAGCTCCTCACTGCAGCCTCAGGTGCCACAGCAGCATCCAAGGAAGTCAAGGTCCCTAGGGTCTCGGTGAGTGAGCCCCAATCTGTGAAACGTTCAATACTTAAGGACATAGCATTGGGGTTTCAGGCCGCCTTGCATGAACTGCCACCAGGATACACCAGGGACTCTTTCTACCAGGGAGATAAAACATAAAGTGAAATGGAGTTCTCGGCAGCAGAGGGAACAAAGTCCCTTTGATGGGGGAGAGTGGGAGGCAAACCCGATTCTCCACAGCTTTGCCCTTGAACTGTGCAGGGTCTGCACTAAGACGGAAAAGGGGAAACAGAAAGGCAGGTCAGGGTTTCCAGCAAGCACTGTGGTTAAGGAGACATTTGTGTTCTGCCAAGGAGAAGGACCATAGTAAACTCCCTGGGCCTCTGTGGGACCCTGCGTGGAGACATACAATAACTTAGAGCGGAATCACTGGACCAGGGAGATGGAACCTGACCGCACAGGAGTTAGGTGAGAGTCAGAGAGCGCTGCAGAGAGGGTGGATCCATGAATGCATGGCTGAGGGCAGGCAAATACTGTGTGGCGAGAAGGGGAATCCTGACACGGCTGCTGCAGATGTGTGTAAGGAAGGCCTTTGATCCGCTGTATCACGAGGGATTCCTCCTACCCACTGAACATCCCAGTAGGCAATCAAAAATCTAAATGAGCATTTCACAGGAAGGACACCAGTGGTCATCACATACCTACAGAGGTGGTAGGCTACATCGATCATCACAGATGTAAGTTCAACCTGACTTACCAAACTCACCCGAATGGCTGACAATGGCAAGGCAGAAGACACCAAACACTGGTGAGGTTGAGGAACCGCAGGCACTTACCTGACCTGTCAGTGGGAGATCCTTCAGAGGTGTCCACAGGACTGGGTCAGTGCCGGACCACAGGTACTTCGTGTCTGAACATTCTGGGGAAAAACGCAACAGACACGCGTGCATCTGTGTCCTGGGGGTATGTTCAGAACAGTTACAGAGGTCAGATTTGCAATGAACAAAGACGGGAGCAGTCACCATGACTCTTGATAGCCGAACAAGTGAACTCCTGCTGCTTCATAGGGAGTGTGAAGCCAAGGGACACTCACGGGAGTGTGAAGCCAAGGGACACTCACAAGGGACACTCACGGGAGTGTGAAGCCAAGGGACACTCACGGGAGTGTGAAGCCAAGGGACACTCACGGGAGTGTGAAGCCAAGGGACACTCACGGATGTCACCACATGGACGCACTCTGCGTCTATTACATGATGTTCACCAACACAGGAAACATGGCTATGGTCAGAGAATACAGGGCTGGAGGGGCATCGCAAGCACCTCCAGGGGTCCTCCAGGGCTGTCATCAGAGTCTCCTCTTGATCTGGTAGCTGTCACCTATGAGCAATGTACTTATGAGTACCCTAAATCAGAGCCCTGCTTTATAACTGTTCTTATCTGAGTGTGACACCCCAGAAATCTGTGTGTCTCATGGCCAAGAATTCTTCTTCTGGGAACAGATTCCTAATTCCCTGCTCATATGACAGAAAGATACCCACGAAAGGGGTCTCATGGCATACTCTCTCTTACCGTGGGAGCAGCATCATGGAGTTCTGATTAAATAAACAAAGGAAATGCATGATTGGGAGAAGAAGTCGATAGTCCTAAGGGGCATAGTAAAAACACCTCCATATACTGATTAAAAGGAAGTTGCCCAACAGAGGGCTGTCTGACTGACCTCTGGTAGCTGATACAGACATCTGTGTGTTTCTGAAGACTTGCTCTAAGCAGGTAATGGACTGAAGGTGAGCCAGTCAGTGCTGGGCTGACAGGAAGACACACGTGTAAACTCTCTACACCTCTGCTGCACTGGGCATTTCAATACTCATTATTGTATGTTGATGCAGAACGCGTCACATGGAGGGAACGCGAGTCAAATAGTCCCAAGATAACTTCAAATAGAGTATTTTAAGGTTTTTCTTTCCTAAAAGGGAACTCGTGGATCACAACAAGGAAATAGGCATGGGGTTGGACATCCAGGGGTGACTTGCAGGAAGAAGAGAGGTCAAGTGGATGGGACTATGACCTTTAGGTACCCAAAGTCACTCTCCAACCTGGCCCAGCCTCTGAAAGGCCATTGGCTGAAGGAGGTTCCCCATCAATATGTTGATTTCCACTATTCTCCATGAAAATGAAAATATTAAAATAGAATATGCCTGTGAGGGACTGCGTGTAATCCCACCCTTCTTCCTCTTACATGAGGAGTCGGGTGCTGGGTTCGGAATTAGCCCATGTGCACTGGTTAAGGGTGACATTCTGCTGTTTGCTTGCAGCAGTGACACAGCTCCAGCAGCCTCTGCGTGTACTGAGTGACACCACGGAGGAGGAGATGAGAGGACAGAGCGCTCCCAGCCCTTCCGTGGTGGAGTGTGACAGCGGCAGGGAGCCGGCCCAGGAATAACTAACTGTTCAGTTATAGATTACCCATCCGTGCAGCTCTTTACAGCACTGCAGGGGTCCATACACCCTCTTCTTGCTATTGTACTCATGGGAAATGAGCACGTGGGTGTGTGCATGTGCATGTGTGTGCAAGCATGTGTGCTCGGCTCCGGGGTCTTTTCTGAGCTGACCCCTCCTATTTCTGCATTCAGTTGCCTGAGTGAGCAAGAGTGTCCTGAGCAAGAAAGAGCTCTGCCATAAGCCTGTTTAGTAATTAAGTTGGGAAATTTGAAGGAAATACAATACACATGTAGATTACAGTGCTTTAACTCCATTTCCGAAGGATGGAACTGAGCAGGAAAGAATGAAGGAGGGAGTCAAAGCATTGGGGCGAGACTGGGCAAGGAAGAACCTCATCAAAAGAGCTCAGGAAACGGATGGGCACAGCTGGTACCAGAGGGACCAGGTGTCTGCATTCAGATGCCAACTGGCTTTCTGTGGCCCAAGGGGCTCAGCATCCCCACACACATACAGGGACATTATGGGACAGATGAGGGACAAAGTACTACCTGTAAAAGCCCCTGGCCTCTAACACACGGGCATAGAGAGCTTGGTAGGAGCTTTGCTGAGCAAGAACCTGCAAAGGAGATATCCAGGAGGTTGTGCACTCCACCGATCCAAGACACTCCCCCTCCATGCAAGGCTGGAGGAATTTCCCAGAGGAGACACCCAGGAGTCAGTGTGCTACAGATCCAAGACCCCCTACCTCAAAGCTGGAGGCATTTCCCAGAGGGATCTAATTCTCATCACAGTAAACACTGATGTGGGTTAGGGGGTATAGCATGTGTGTGTGTGTGTGTGTGTGTGTGTGTGTGTGTGTGTGTGTGTGTGTGTGATTAAATAACAGCTATTTTATATTACACACATAACACATCTGCAACTTAACATTTCCAGCTTAAATGCTACATGTTTGTGTGTGTATTTAGAAGCAGAGGAACTGCAGTATTGCAGCCCAGCTTATGACTGAATACATTTCACCCCCCTCGCCAGGAGCGGATGGAGGGGATGGCTGTGCCTCTTGCAGCTGCCTCTGCCTCTGGCGTGCAGCCGTCCTTGTGAAGAGGACACCTCCTTGGTACTGACCCACAAGCCTTAGAATACTGAGCTGCTGGCCTGTGTTCGTGGAATAACCCCACCTACGCTAACACATGCAGAAGGACCCTGCCCTTCAGAAAGGGTGCATCACATAGAGCAAAATCTAGAACGACACTCCTTAAACCAGCAGCAGAGCTGGACTGGAGATGGGGGCTTGACTGACCTAGCCAATGCAACTTCAGTCCTGTTTAGTGATGCTTGATACTTTTAGCTTAGAAGGTCACATGCTTCTAAGTCTATTTTTAATTAGGTAAGTGATTGCTATGAGGCCACTGTGCAAATGACACCCATTTGTATTGGGATATGAGGATGTTAAATGCTTAGATTGGGTGCCATGGATAAGGACCTAGATGTACCGCTCTATAGATCTAACTAGTCAGTAATTTGTAGGATCCACTGCTTTATGGATAGGGCTCCCTCCCTCATCCACATACCCACCCATTTATCCATCCATCCACCCACCCACCCACCCATCCATCCATCCACTCACCCACCCATCCATCCACCCACTCACCCACCCATCCACCCACCCACCCACCCAAACAAACAACCATCCATCCATCCATCCATCCAACCGTCGGTCCATCCATCTATCCATCCACTCACAGGCATTTCTATGTGAGATGCCAAAGCAGGCGCTTAGTGAAGAAAGCGCGCTCAGGGAATATCTGCTGGCCCTTCTGGCACTGGACAGGCAGCACACACTTGCCAGGAGCTTCATTGACTTGTCCCCCACCTCCATCCCATCCTTCGCATACGCCATGAAGTGGTGCTGTCGCTCCTGCTTGCTGAGGTCACGTGCCTAGCTAAGAGGCTAAGCTGGAAAATGAAATCATGTACCCACCCTGACTCTCTCATTCCAGGGGTGGGAGGGCTCAGGCAGAAATAAGAACACAGTTCATAAGGGACTCTCAGGGCGGTGTGGACAGGCGAGAAATGGACAGTCTTGTGGGAGGAGCAAGGAGGCTACCAGCCTTTTAAGTTTCCCAGATGTGCAGGAGGAAACCAGTGATGCTTCTGCCATGGGGGAGAGGGATCAGCTGATTGCTGGAGGCAGGAGGTTGCAGGGTGCTGAGCCACCCGCCTGTAAGAGGATGCTCTTACATAGAGAGTAGGAGTTATAATGATCTTACTTTTCACTTAATGTATCCATCCCACAAGTACCTGCTGGGGGGCTGCTGTGTTCCTTCCCAGTGTAGGAGCTGAATATTCATACAAGGATGTGCCGACCGCTGTGTCATGGGCAGCCTATGAGGTGACAACAGCAATATGCAAACTCACAAATAAGATGTATAATCAGGCTTCTGGTTCCAGGAACGGGATAGACAAGGACATTCGAATCTTCCCTGGGATTATTTTTAAATGTGGATCAAACACAAGAGACATTACCGTGTATGAATAGCAGGACAGGTGGAAGCTCAGAGACTACCTGTGGGCAGGAAGGAAGGGGCGGAAAGCCTGGGGTAAGTGGGCGAGGAGAACTGACTCAGGAGCCAGGAGTGCACAGAGATGTAGGTGAGGACCTCCCATAGCACTGTGGTAGGAGGCAGCTTTTTAACAATATTTAGTGTTCTGCGGCATGTCGTGTGTACGGAGGTCAGTTGACACGTACCAAGAGCTAGTTCTTGACTTTGACCTCGTTAGGGCATAATCTTCCACTCCTGCTGGTGGTAGCTGCCCCAGGGGCTGCTGGTCAATCCCCGATCTCTGCCTTCTTCCTCATTATTGAAGTGCCAGGATTACAGATGTGCACCACAACATCTGCATCTGGCTTTTAACTGGGCCCCTGGGATTGACCACATGTGATTGGGTTTAGATGGCAAGAGATTTTACCCACTGGACCTTCTCCCCAGTCCTCTAAGGTTTAAAAAGTTAAAATACATTTTTTGCAAGACCCCAGTTCTCTTCCTAAGGGTATGATTTAGACCTCCTGACTTTGTATATGAAAGACTACATTGTCTATGGTATGGGAAACTTGATGGTGTTGAGGAGATGGAATTTATATCCCAGAAAAGACAAAGAGAAGTGAGTAGGTTGAACTGACATCCTCATAACATGAGGACTCTTCAGAAGCAGGTAAAAGTCAACACTGAAGAGAGCTGTCCACCCACAGCAAGCTGCCAGTTGTCAATGCTTTGTTGCCTGGATTCACTTGGAGGAAAAGACAAAAGGGTCTTCTACTTAGGAATTCATTGCTGGAACCGAAATCTCATTGGACAGATGATGGAGGAGGGTTATCTGTCTATTGTGTTATTTTCATTGGTCAATAAAGAGACTGCCTTGGCCCCTTGATAGGACAGAAAATCAGGTAGGCAGAGTAAACAGAACAAAATGCTGGGAAGAGGGCTATGAGCCAGACGCCATGGAGCCAGCCACCAGGTCAGACATGCTGAATCTTTCCCGGTAAGCCACACCTCGTGGTGTGATATAGATTATTAGAAATGGGTTAATCAAGATGTGAGAGTTAGCCAGTAACTAACTCTGTAGAGATAATGGGCCAGGCAGTATTTAAATGAATACAACTTATGTGTTATTATTTCTGGGGCTAAGCTAGCCGTGCGGGAGCTGGGCAGGATGAAAAGCATGCCTGCCGGCAACTCCTTTCTACAGACAGAGGTTTGATACTCAGTTCTTCTAGGAGCCCTGTAATGTCGTCGGGGTTTTTGCCCCACCTGGTCCTTCTCCTGCCTGGTTCCTGCAGTCATTAAGTCCCAAAGAAATCACACAGGGGTCTACATTAGTTATACAATGATTGGCCCATTAGTTCAGGCTTCGTATTAACTCTTGTAACTTATATTAGCCCATTATTCTTGTCTATGTTAGCCACGTGGCTCTGTACCTTATTCAGCGACACAGTCACATCTTGTTTCTTCTGTGGCTGGGACAGGACTGCACACTAGGACTTCCTTCTTCCCAGAACTCTCCTGTTCTCAATGACCTGCCTCTACTTCTTGTCTGGTTGACCCGCCTATACTTCCTGCCTGGCTACTGGCCAATCAGAGTTTATTTAAAATGTAATTGACAGAATACAGACCATTGACCAACACACACATAGTATCTGGGAATGGATAAACAGGAATGTCAAATCTTGCCAAGACAGGGTAAGATGGTTTTGAAAAATTTCCTGCCTTTGAAAATGGTCTTTCAGTTATTCTAGCCCTTAGTCAAAGTTGGTTGCTTCAACGTTGCAAATGAGGTTTTGGGTGATTGCTGCATTAGGAAAGCAAGAAAGCCCCAAGAAAGAGTGCAGTGTGGTGACAGCGAACAGCCAGGCTCGAAGGAGGACCAGACACATTCCTCAAAGGCTGCACTCTTGGAAATCAAGAACTCAACAAAAGAGGCCATTTGTCTTTGAAAGGGGAATTCATAAACTGTTGATTGACAGAAACTACCCCATAGCAACACAGAGAGAAAGGGAAACAGGAGGTTGACAGTGCATGACGCTGATGTCAGAGCACACACGTGCAACACTCACCTAGTGGGAATGACTGAAGGGGTGAGTGGTGCTCAGGGGTGGGGAGGGGCGTTAACAGTGACGGTACAGGGTTCTCTGTGGTGAAGGGCAGGTAACAAACACTCCAGGTGAAAATTAAATCGTTCTGAGAAGAAAGAAATGGCTTTGGTGTCTGCATCTGTTTGCCCTCCACATGCCTCCGTCCGTTCTCTCATTGAGAGGTCAACACCCTTGTGATGAGAGCCCTTCACGCCCATGGAAGCCAGAGGTCAATCTCAGATGTCATTTTTCTTCAAGAGTCATTCACATTATTTATTGAGACAAGGTCTCTCGCGGTCATGTAACCCACTGATTAGAGGAGGTTCTGGCTACTGAGCTCCAGGGATCTGCCGGTCCCCAGCTACCCAGCACTGGGGTTGCAAACAAGCATGGCGCCATGCCTGAATTTCTCTGCTGGGCTCTGGGAATTGTCATCAACTTCCTTTACCAACTGAGCTAACTCACAAACACCTTTCTTTTTAAACTACGGTTTCTAATCCCTCATCTCTGACTCTATATTTTCAGTGTCCACATCTGTAGCACTGTTTCTCCCCTCAGTCAAGTGATGGGTATTTACTGAGGGCCTGTTCTGCTTTCAGCGTATTCCTTTCTCTTCATTAATCAGAAGGGAGGCCTCAGTTACCTGCCCCAAAAGGAGAGCGAATAAATAAAGCCCCAATAATTTCCTGACCTATATTTGAAGGTGGTTTAAGCCACTCATAAAATGGGCATTAGGAAGCTCATACCTAAATCACTCACGGAGCTAATATCCAAGGGGCATGGATGCATCTTTTCCCCACTTTTGATTGTCTGTGGCTTCAAGGACTTCACGGTAATTTGATGCAGGGGCAGGGATCTAAAACAAGAAGGGGTCAAGCACGGAGAGGCAGCATAGCAGCCTCAGAAAGCCGTTACCAAGAGCACTGCTGGGAACAGGTTGTGGGCTGTTTCCCTGGGCGTGAGAGGCAAAGGTTCTGAGCCATCCCCTGGGCATCCCCACCACACAATCAAAGTCCAGTCAGACAGATTCAAGAGAAGGGATCAATTTCTGCCCTGTTCTGTGGGATAATGTTCAATGACTGCTCATTTTAATAGAAGACAGGGGAATCAATCTCAGAAATACTAAAGGAAAATTTGAGCACTGGCTTCCATGAATGGCAGGCACTGTGGAGTGCTGGGAGGCACCTGGGCAGGAAACAGTCAAGTGTCTTTGACAATTTAACTGTGGTGTCTGATAAAGCAAGAGGTTCCACCCTCCTTTTAAATGGATGGAAATCTGACCAGTTTTCCAGCATCCGCCATGGCCACACTGGGATCTAAATTTGAAGATTGCTAATCACCCTATTAGAGAATCCCAACATATGTGTAGTGTTCTGAGAAAGGCTGAAAGGCAGGCTGAGAGGAGGGAGATCCATGAGAGACTGAAGACAATCCTTTATAAGCAGCATGAGACATGAATATTGATTTATGTAAAATACATTTCTTACTCATGTGTTTTAGAGCCCTCATGCATGTTAATGACGCAGACTGTGGTGTGCTATCGTAGGGAACGTGCATCGCTGAACTTGAAGAGAGCTGGAAAAGGATGGCCTCATGAAAGAGGTGACCAAAGGGGAAGCCATCTTCCATTTTCCCCCAGAGCCCTGCAATCCCATAGACAGAGAAAGCACACTAAGGGAATGATCCGAACAAGAGGTTGGGGAAAAAATAGAAAACACACCAGGAAAGTCACTCGGGAACCAACACTATGAGCAGCCACAGTCCCAGTCCAAAGTGAGATTGTAGAAGTGACATTCTCATTCATCCTCGGCCTCCATCCCTGGCCTCCATCCTCAGCCTCCATCATTGGCCTCCAGCCTACACTTGTGCTGTTTATCAACCAAAACAAGTTTAGGGCTCAGCGGGCCTAACTCCATCACACTGAAAACCAGGCTGAGCTTCCCAGCAGAAAAGACCCTTGGGTTGAATTCCACTTGGGATCAGCGCTGGAAAAGCCTGGGAGAGAAAACTCTGGCTGCACACTGGGCCCTTTCTCTAGCCCACACCCCCACAGCCCTGTAAGGTAACTACCATGTAGCTGTCTTCTCTCATGATGGTTTCAGAGACTGAGAGGAAGCTCAGGTGCCTTTCGTAATTAGATAGAGTGATTATTTTGGAACCAGAACATATTTCATTTTTTTTTATAGTGAAGCTTTGAAGTTCCATTGCCATTCTGAGCTTCTGCCCCATCCAAGGCTCTGGAATGATCCCCAGGAGTCTGTTGCATTCAGCTCTTAAGACATAAAGCTTTTTCTTTTCCTTTTCTCTCTCCCACCTCCATGCTTCTTTATCTGCATTTTATCTCTCTTTCTGTGGTGGTTTGAATGAGAACACACCTCTACCCCCATAGACCTCCCCAGGTTCATATATTTGAGTACTTGACCCCTGAGTAGTTGGAACTACTTGGGAAGGATTAGGAGGTGTGGCCTTGTTGGAAGAGGTGTGTCCATGGGGCGGGTTTTGAGGTCACTGTTAGGTCTTACTTCTCTGCCTTGTGCTTGTGGATCGGATGTGAGCTCTCAGCTACTGCTCCAGTGCTAGGCCTTCCTACCTGCTGCTGTGCTCCCCACCATCATGACCGTGGACTCTCACCCTCCACAACTGTGAGCTCCAAATAAACACTTTCTTGCCTAAGGTTCCTTGGTCATGGCGTCTTATCACAGCAAAAGAAAGGTGACAACAGACCCTCCTTCCTTTCTTTTCCCTTCCTCCCCCCTCTTCTCCTTCCTTCTTTCTTCCCTTCCCTCCTTTCCCCTCATCCTTTCTCCCTCTCTTCTCTACTTTTCTCTGTCTTCCTTTTTCCTTTCTCTCTTTCATCTCTTTCTAAATGTCTCACCTAGAAAGGATGAGGCTAGTGGCTGACAACTGTAATGTATCAGACACCATGTCACCTAGCCAGCAACACCAGCTGGACCCTCTTCTTGTATAAAAATCAGCTAGCTGAAGTTTGCCTAAAATGCTAAACAGATACCTTAGTATTTTTGTAGAACTAGAATCTCATTCAGAGAAAATGCCAGTCAAAGTTACAGCCCAAAGAAACGAGCATGAGGCAGCCAGGTAGAGCATGTGCCCCTCCATGAAGCCTAAAAGGAAACAGGAATTAAATAGAGTCACCGTGGTTTGTCATATCATTGGACAGTAGAAAGCACTGGCCACGTTCTCTAGGAGCTTGGCTGTCCTGGGAAGTGGCCCTTAGTCCTGGCTGTACTACCTTTAGGACTGGGTTGCTGGCCAACTCCTTCACAAATGGAGTATTCACGCTGCCCTGACAAACATTTCCATCCCTGTTTGGCCCTTACCTTGCATCTTTCTTTAAGTTCTTTAACTTCCCAAGAATTCCAAATATGATGTCACTATTCTCTGAGGTAGACTGTAAAAGAAATCTGGGGACTTTAATCATATTGTCAGAGCCCGAATAAGCCAATGTATCAAGTCGTTTCTTCACAATGCAGCTTAATTACAGGAGACTCCTGCTTGAAGATCCTCTTCTTAATCACATCCAACCTGGCTAATCAGCCTTGCCTTGAGATAAAGGAGAAATTACCAAGCTCGTCAGAAACCCACAGAGGCCTGGGGTAGCAGGAAGTGGTTTCCGGTAGCCTGGAGGAGACAAGACAAATCTGTCACCGACACGTTGGAGGTAAACGTTGTCACTGAGGTGACAGAAATGATGGTAATATTCAGCCCAGGAAAGCTCAGGCCCGGCCCCTGTTGAGAGTTCCTTGCCGCTTTCCTGGCCCAGGCCTGATGAACAGGAGGGTGAATCATGCCTTCAGCCTTTCTGTTATGTAGACACAGGACTTATTAGTATTAAGTGTAATTGGGATTTAAATAAAATTGTTCATATATGCACAGGGAATATATAGATAGCCAAGAAAAAAAATACATTTTATACCTTTTAATGTTCAAAGAACAGGTAGATTGTAGACACTGCTAATCAAGGAGAATAAGAAATTATGTACGGGTTTTTTTTTTTTTGGTTTTTGTTTTGTTTTCAGTTAGTACAACCCTCACTGGGTGGTTTATCCAGGGACTGGGTCAGACTATCCAACGGAACAGTTTAAGTGGGGGGAAAGTGGATTTTTGACTCGTGGCTTCAGAGAGACTTTTCAGTTCCTCATGGTGCCTCTGCTGATGTCAGTGGGATTGTGGGGCTGCTCCTTCACTTCACAGCAGTCAGGTAGCAGAGAGTGAGCTGGCCAGAGCTGGAGGCCTGTGTGACCTTCAGAGTCTCTTCCTACTGACCTGCTTTGGCCCCACCCCTGAAAGGCCAGGCAGCTGTCCTCAAAGCTGAGAGAGCTGAGCATTCAAAATATGAACCTGTAGGAGGCATTTCAGATTTGAAACACAACACCAGAAATAGACAAGAGAAGGGGAGGAAGAAGGGGAGAAGATGAAAAGAGAGGAGGGGGAGAGGAAGAAAGGAAATAGTACCGGGGAAGACACAATGTCAACAACAAAAACAAACAAGCAAACCAAACAGAAATAGTAAACACACCTGCTTGAAGAATACTTTGAAATCTGAAAAAGCACAGAGCAGGAAAACACCAGGAGCGGATGCGATTCTGTGGTCCCTGAGAGCAGCTGCAGCAAACCAGAGCATCTTGGTGATCTGTGGAACCAGAGATGCAGTTCTTTGGTCCCTGAGAGCAGCCAGGGCAAACCAGAGCATCTTGGTGACCTATGGAACCAGAGATGCGATTCTGTGGTCCCTGAGAGCAGCCAGGGCAAACCAGAGCATCTCGGTGGTCTGTGGAATCAGAGATGCAGTTTTTTGGTCCCTGAGAGCAGCCAGGGCAAACCAGAGCATCTTAGTGATCTGTGGAACCTGAGAAAGAACAGGATGCCTGTTGAAATTGTTAAACTAAAAATACCTTTCATATAAATATGGCCCAAATATATCATGAGCACACTGAGAACTTCCCACTCTGATTAGGATTTGACACTAACCAGACTTTATCAGACTGTGCACAGGGCTCAGAAGAAAAGCCTGGCCAAACACCAGTGGACTCGGCCTGCCATCATTTCTAGACTTAGTCCCTGTCAGTTTGTGCAAATAATGGATGGCACCTGCGAATTTAGGACTTTGACTCCTCTTAGAAACAGCCCAAATCTCAGCATCACAATATAGGGGCATTAGTTTGTTTTTCCATTTTCTGTGTTTATCTAGTGTGGGTGGCACACCTTGGCACATGTGGGGAGGTCAGAGGACCATGTGTGGAAGTCAGTTCTCTCCCCCTGCTGTGTGGGTCCCAGGAATCAAATTCAGGTGGCCATGTGTGCTGGCAGGAGCTTTAACACTGAGTCAAGGCAGAAGATTTTGAGTGTCCACTTTGAGAAGAACACACGTGTTCACATCTGTTGGTTTGCGCTCGCCAATGTGACTGCTTGCCTGTGTCTGTATGTAAACAGAGGCAGAGCTTTCATGTCCTAAATGCATGGTCCAAAATAATCACACGGAAACTTATATTAATTACAAACTGCTAGGCCTACAGTTCGAGTTTACTACTAACTAACTCTTATATCTAAATTAATCCACTTCTATAATCTATGTATTGCCGCGTGGCCGTGGCTTTTACCAGTCTGCTGGCTTGTTGGGGCCATTCTCATCTCCCTCAACGCTATCCCGCCTGGCCTTATTCTGCCTTGCTATAGGCCAAAGCAGCTTCTTTTTTAACCAATGGGAATAAAACATATTCACAGCCTACAGAAGGGCTGTCTGTACCATCTGTGTCCCTGTTTGCTGCACCTCCTATTCCTGCTTCTTTCTCTCCTTTGTCTCTGAGGCACTGCTCGGGAGCAGGGAAGCTAGCCTTGCTCCTTTGCCACCTGCTCTGAGGGCTGAGGACTTCTGATGTCGCCCGAGCAGCGTTCAGATCGAACCTCCCAGGCCAGGGAACCTGCTGGAATGACCGTGAACACAACTGGCTGTGGCTTGAGTATGTGAATAAGACTCTTTTAGATTGCTGCCTGGAATATCAAAACCCAGAGATGCTCCGGGGCCAGAGAGACATCTCCAAACTCTCTTCGCCGTGTTTCTTTGAGACCAGGTCTGTAGCTGACTGACCTGCGTTGGCCAGTGAGTCCCAGGAATTCTCCTGTCTTCACCTCCCCAGTGCTGGGGCTGCAGGTGCACACATCCTGGCTTTTTGCACGAGTCGTGAGCATCTGGAGCTGGCATGCTTGCTCAACAAGTACACCCCGAGCCATCTCCACAGACTGGGGAGACGTTCTTAATATGTTTCTCTAATATTTTTTTAAGGCTTGAAATCAGAATACATCATTTTAATAAAAGTAGTAGCCATTTTAGTGTACAGGATACTCTCCAACTACCTCCAATCAGATAAGGTACATAAAAAGGGGGAAAAAAGAAAAGAAAGAAAAGAAGACTCATTACCTTTAATGTTAGAAACGACTGCCGAGGAAGCATGGGTTTGAAGTTCTTTTGCACGTTTTCCATTTAATTTCACCTTGAAAGCATAGCTATCAGGATAGCATAAAAGAAAACAAGCAAGAAATAGAATGACCACATGTGAGACCTCAGCAGGACCCGAATGAGTCTGTTTCTGTTGATCGTGAAAGACGCTAAAGCCGGAAGATTCCTTTATCTTTCTTATTGATGATAAAGGTGTCTGCCCTGCCCAAATCTTTCTCCTAAGCGACCATTTCCCCTTTCAAACAGGCCTGTGGCAATCTATAAATCTGTCCTTTTCAGCAAATGGTTCCTGCTTTGTTCCCACCCACCCTAATTTTATTTGGAGAGATCCTGAAGCTGCTGGAACCATCCACCCTCTTGAAGTTAATGTATTCATTAGTTATAATTGCCTTCACAGTGTTCTCGCCAATCTGAGTCTCCTAGTTACTTAATGCTTTTGATTGGATGTTGAACACTTTTATCTGGGTTAATTTACTATTCATAGTACAATGATGGAGTATTCATTTTGCTACCCAGATTACAGTTGGAAAAGGAGTCAGGCATCACCCGTAGGAGGGCTGCTTGGGAGCTGAGCGTTAAAACGCTTCTGGGGCATCTCAGCAGAAAACAGTGTTCCTGAGAATGTTGTCATTTTCAGCATTTCTGCCCAAACTTGAAGCTGTTTACTTTCTGTGCTTGCCCATTTTGGGGCGGCCACCTCCCCAGATGTGGCAAAGCATTGCTCTTGGATTTGAGGTGAGTGGGGAGCACTGTACTATGAGAAGATATGAGAGCCCCAGAGTCAGATGCAGGCAGGGGACGGAGGAAGCTGGCTTTGTTTGAACTTCCTCTGAGTCCCAAAGTTACACAGCCAGGGTCAGGGCCTGGCTGCTCTCCTGCCAGGTTGCCTGGAGTCGACTCAGGTATCTGCTTCAGGGCTTCCCTGACTCTCCTTATGTGGCCACCAAGGATTCCCTCCCAGCTTTGGAGAAACAGCATGAAAATTGGTCCTCCTTCCAGAACCTCAAAGTACTCCATCCCCTGCCTTTGTCTTGAGAGTTGAATCTACCACGGGGAGCTCTTTCCAAGGCAGTGAGACTAGCACATACCCACGCTAGCCCACTGAAATCCATTCTGAGCTGGCTCCTCAGAGACCACAGCCAGCACCTTCCCCTCTGCCGATGGTGCAGATGTCTGGGACCAGGAACTTCTCTCCCCCTTTGACCTCCGTGAGATCAACATGGCCTGGCCAAGGATCGGACACTGATGGGAGTGTCTCACGGTCACACCTAGGAAACTGGAGATTCCTAAAGCCTGTTCTCTGGGAGATCCAGCACACACTTGCCCCTGCAGTCTCTTCAAGCTGTCGTGTGCACTTGACATTGACAGGGAAACACAGGGCAAGTGCACTGGGAGCCATGAGACCTAGCCGTTCACAGAGATGGCCCACAACCACAAAGAACACGTGAACTTCTGACCCCTGAAAACGTTCTTCTAGAACAGTGTGGCTTTCTCTATGAGGAGGGTACAGCCAAAAGACCATCCGTCAGGCCAAGAGGGCATTCGCCTTACACAGCACCTCTGCCCCTCTACTGGAGTTGCCATCACCAAGCATAAGCTCTACAAGAAATGTCTGCCTCTCCTGTGGTCACATGGAGACCCCAGAGAATGGCCCAGTACACAAGGGGTGCAGACAGAAACACATGACAGGGGAGTTGCCTGGGCAATACGAGCCTAGAAGTGAGCGTTCACCATAGGAAAGAAGGTGGCTGGGCACGGATACATCTGGAGAAGAGATCCCAACTTATGTCTCTCCGTGCTTGATTCCCTTAGAGGACTTTGCCAATGAGTACTGTTAGCTAGGACATTCCAAATGTAGACAGTTGATAGAAGAAAGTAGATAGAACTACATAGATGTGTGGTGTGGTGGGGGAGGGCACCACGTGCACTGAGGAGACTCTAGGGATGTCTGCTCTCTCCCTTTCGCAGTACAGGGCAGGAATAGTCACATAACCCGGGAGGCCTGAGACCTCAGTCCATTGGTGCAGTGAGGGCTGCATTATCCAAGCACTGGTGAGAAGGCTCCGGCAGGAACCTACGGAGGACTCAGCTCTCTCCTTGTGCCACAGTGGCACTCCACCGTGGAGTGGAGACAGCAGACCGATGGCTGAAGACGGAGGCCCTCCCTGTCCCTGAGTCACTGGTCTCTTCTGCTGGGAGCATCAGGCTGGGAAGACCTGACATCATCGTGAGCAAGCTGGAGTACAGTTTTCATTTTGTAAGCGAGAAGCCACGTTCCCCCCGGAATAGCAATCGGAAACAATGCAAACATCTGTTTGAATAATGAGCTGTTAGTCAAGCTTGCTCCGAAGGCGAGCTGGTGCCGAGGAGAAGCAGACAACAGGGACCCCTGCACGGGCAACATGAAGTGCAGGTTGATGGGTGCCTAGGGAGGGTGCACGCCTCCCCGAGGCCTTCCAGGTCCCCTGTCCTCCCTCTCGAGGTCGGCTCGTAGGATGACGATGACCCTGAGCTATCTTCATGCTTAGAGGAACAACCTCCTAAGACCAGACTCTCCAGCGATGCCCTGCGCCGGCCCCCGCTGTTGGGGAGTAATTACCACATCTCCCCGGATGTTAAAGGAGATAAATGTTCTGCTCTGTGTGTTTTCCAATTTTAATTGAAGGAAAGTAACTAATTATCTCGGAGTAGCAGTCATTACTCCCTAGCTTAGGGCTGGCCTTTGCGAGAGATGACTCCGGGCCTTCTTGGGGCAGTCAATATGTTAACCACTCATTATGGCTTGTGGATGGCGAGGGGAGAAGAGAGATCCAAAGCCAGTGAGCCTGAGTGTAGCATCCAGCTCCAGGGGAAGAAGGGCACCTGTCAGTTCTCCCATGATGCTGGAGGAGCACGGGGCTGACGATTAACACAGTGTGGCATCTCCCAGGTCCCCATGCTAGAGGAGCTGGGGTGTGGATGAGCTCCGTGAGCAGAGGGGGCTGATTGCTGACCAGAGGCCACACTTACTCTGGACAGCTGGTCATGGAGACACAACTTGGTGACCAAGAGTTACTTGCTGTCGGTGATCCCGGTCCAGGCTGCTTCCAGGTTCTCTCTTTGGATTTGCCGTTCCAAAACCTCCTTCCATCCCTCAGTCACCCCCTCCTGAAGACTGTCAGATGTCAGCTCCAAGCTCCTAGCTGAGCCCTCTAGGAGTCCCTCCCTCCCTCAGTCAATATCCACCAGGTTCATCTCTGCTCTGCTCCTACTGGGAGCTGTGCTGACCCAGCAGAACCTCTTTTGGAGTCTTGCAGCTCTGATGGGGCCCACGAATCTCTCTCCCAAGCACTCTGGAGCTATCACCCTCCTCAGCACGGGGCTGGTGTCGGAATGCCCACCAGTGACACCGTCACCTAGGAGATGGTGCAAATGTGTAGGGAGATTTTACTGAGTGACCCTGTCGTCACGTTCAACTCCACAGCAGTGCCTTCATGGGACAGGGAAACGACGGGCCCTTGTGCACTTCATAGGCAAGCAAGCCAGGCTCGGAGCTTGTGGGAACACTGGCAGGCTGGCTCGGAGTCACAGACCAGTCTCTGTGTGTCTTACACTTCTCAAAAGCAAACGGTCACCTTTCAGAGGCCAGAAGGATCGCACGACCTTATGTATGCACTCTTGCGTCTGTGTGGAGCTGGGCTATCCTCTGACACTGGGGATCCCATGCACCAGGGATTACGATACCCTATTTGGGGAATGCCAGATACAAATTACCCAAATCTGCGAGAGCCGAGCGCCTCTTCGCTTCCTGCCCCATGCACATACACAGTGAGTGCATTCAGCAATAAAGCAGATGGATAGCGACAATCTTACCAGGTCCGGGAAGCACAGCTTTCCCCTAGGCTTGGAGACAGACACCCTTCTGCAGCCTCACACGCCCCAGCAACCCTTGCCTCTGCACCTGCTGCTCTGGATTGAAAAGTCTGGTCACCTTAACACTTCCCTTTCCGGGCTCCAAGCCAGGAGAGAGGGAGCTGGCTCACTTTCTGCCCACCCCAGTCCCCATTCTCCCAGTGTCTGGCACTGAGTCTGACACCTACTGGGTGCCAGCCATTGATGTCAAGTCTCTTAAAGCTGAACAGCTACCGTGAATGTTTGGAGTCTGCTTTCCCAGACGGGACACATCATGGCACGGCACAGAGGCGGGACTTGGACATGACAACTGCCAGAACAGCAGGGTCGAGGGGACCTCTGGCATTTCCTTCTAACACTGAGGGTTCCGGGGGCAAATAGACGTCTTCAGGGTCAGCCTTCTGCCATGAGCAGAGTTATGACCTGCTTGGCATTGCTCTGCCCAGAAAGGCTGCGCAAGGTGTAGAAAACTGCTCTTTGGTGCACAGGGCCGTGTGAACAGAGTCAGCCAGGAGTGATCTCGCATCCCCAGAGATGGCAGCAGCGGAGTGGCAGACTCCTGGCATTCAGTGGCTCACTGTGCCTCTGGATGTCCCAGATTTCAGTCTGGGCAGTAAATACACACCAGGTGTGTTGTGTCCCCTCAGACCACTGGTCCCTTCCCCCACTGCTGGCTGCCAGCTCGTCATTCTTCTTATGGGAAGGGAAGCTGATCTCAGCTGTTCCTTCTGCAGAACTCAGAATATAAATGGTCATTTCTCCTATGGCTACTGCCCCCCCAGATGGGTGCTGGTGAGTATGGCTTATGCAATGACCAGACTGAACACAGAAGCCTTTCCCGCAGTGGCCTTGCCTCTCCCCAACCCCAGGGTACGTCAGATGTGGGGCCAGACTCGGGGTTAGTTCTCCGAGCAGCTCTCAGACCTGTTTCTCCCAGGAACCCAGGGCAGATGTGCATTTCATCAGTACCCCACAGTTGTGACCTGAGTGCACACACACGGTGCCTGATTAGCTCCTGATGAGGGGGTGAGCCCAGCCAACCGCTGACCTTTAAAGAGCATCCGCCGCCTCCAGAAAAATACAAGGGGAAAAAAACTGCTCTATCTGCAGGTCCATGACTTTGAGTGTCTTTGTTGTCTTCTTCCGTGTTCCGTGCGGTCCAAAGAAAACCAATGTACTTTTTTTCTCCAGAAACCACGGCCAGTTTAGCCAGGGATCCTCAGCCAGCATTTTTCTTTTAGTGCTCAGAAGTCAGGACCACGTACAGGGCTGGGCATGGCCCTGCAGAAGGGTAAAGTCCAAGGTTACTTGGGAGGAAGTTGTGTTGCCAGCGCTGCCCTGAACCCTGAAGAAAACACAGACCCGTTACCTTCTAAGCCTGGCTCTCTGGGTCTCTGAGGACTCCGTGTGGCTGGTGGAGGAGGGCACATGGAGGCCAATATAGACGGGGGTATTTTATTTCTGAGGTGAGCGTATGCCCAGGCTGTTCTCTTAGCCTGAGCTATCCTCTAGAAGACATAGACAATAGCCTTTGATGCCAACAGCTTCCCCAGAGTCCTGAGCCACATCACCCAGGCTCTGCCACTCTGGTCTGAACATATATGAGGTTCTCTGTCTCTGTGGGCCTCTGCTAGCTTTGGATCACATACCCCACCCCTACATGGCTGAAGTAGGAATGGGTTTGCCTGGCTCTTCCTCCTCCAGTCTAGCCAACCTCATGTGTCCCGGCTGACTGGCTGGCCCTCCTTCTCATGAGGTCTCTTCTACCAATGACATGCTATGGCATTCACACATCCTGTCGCCCATGTGGTCCAGAGGAACCAAGACTCGGCTCGCCACCCATATAAACTCAGTGTGTCTTTTGTCTCTGGAATTTCTGGAGTGAACCATTGCTAAGGTGGGTTTTGCTTCATATCCCCAAATCATGTCCATGACTGGAGATGCATGGTAGTTGGCTTCCCAAAGGCATGGGGACATAGGTGAAGGCACAGACAGAAGCAGGGTTGTTAGGTAGAGGGAGGGGAAGCTGATGGACCATCTGTAGCCTGTCCTGTTCCCCTTCTCTCTGATACCTGGCTTCCATGTTTAGAAACACAGAATTACCTTCTTTCTTCAGAGTTGTTCTAAATTGAGCTCACGAGGTGAACAGCAACGTTTTGTTTCTTCCTGGCTGTTGGTGAGCTGAAAGAATAATCTGAAGGAGTAAAGCTTCAGTGGGTATGATCTTCTCGCATATTTTGGGGCTCTGGCCACAAAGGCGTACTGTGTTCTCTTTGCACTGTCCCCCAGAAGAGTCTCTACTAAGAGACATCTAGATACCCGTGTGTTCTCACATCCAGCAGAAACAGTCACAGCACCCTCCCAGCGCCTTGGAGAAGGCTGCTCAGCCTTCTGACAGGCAGAACTGCTGAGTTCAAGATAAAGGAAAACAAGACAACAGGACTCTGGGAACTGTTATCCAACAAACAGGACCAAAAGTCCACTTTGATTTTTTTTTTTTTTTACTTTTCTTTTAAGGCTAGTTAGCATACAAGGCAACAGGCTTTGCCTCCACCAGCCACTGTGTGTTGTTCTTATCCAGTTCCATCTGACTCCGTCTGTCTCCCTCTCATTGGCCTTTTCCTTCAGGCAGTGACCTCCCTTTCCCACACCACAGTCCTTCTTCCTCTTCTCTCCTTAGCACATGGCTGGCTGCTCTCCTGGTTGGGTCACGGGCTGCTTTGTGATGCTCACAGGACTGTGGAGAAGAGGGTCTCCGGAACCATCGAGATCCCATGAGGATGTTTTGTGCAGCCACCAAAGCAAAGCTGGACCAAGAAGCCAGGGCAGGAGAGGTTCCATAGGTGGAGATGTCAGCTGTCAGCTATGCAGCAAGTTCCGGGTCCTGGGCAGGACTACAGCAGCAGAGCCAGCCCATCCTTCATTCAGCTTTCCCAGTGCCCAGGGCTGCCATGAAAGCTGCATGTATCTCAGAAAGCACACCCACAGGACCCCAAGTCACCTGTTTCCCAAGCTCACGTGACCCCAAGCTGGCATTCTTTCTCCCCTAAACCCACTCCATCCCTCTCATGGGGTTTTTGAGGCAGAGGGGTGTGAAATAGAGCGAGCTGCTTAGGGACTCCATCCCTAGCCTGCTTTCATCTCTGCAGGTCAGAGCAGCAGCACCTGGGCAGGTGGGCGGCCTTCTTCATTCCCACCCACTGCACACACGCTGTGTACCATGGGAGTTCTGCCCAGAGTGAAGCCTTTGGCACCAGCACTCACCACAAGGGACTAGAGACAGGAACGGACCTGTAGGTTTGCAGGATGCCAGCCGGGCCTGCCTATTACATCTGCAGCCATCATCATTCCCGGCAAAACAAATAACTTCACACGGGGCTGGCAAAGGTTTGGAATCATAGTTGGATGTAAATTCCCTCCAAACATCCATATCCTCTGAATGATGGCAACCACGGGTGTTGACTGGAAAAAAAGGTTCTGAATGTAATGTTCCCAGATTAAAATACAGTATCTATCTTTATTCACACCATGGTTTATCTCAGGGAAAATATCTACGCTAGGTTTTGGAAGGCAGATTCAGTGGCAGCCCACAAAACTTATCTCTCGAGAGAAAGACGATGAAAATGCATATAAAAGCCATTTCATCCACACAAAAGAGGAAGAGGATCGGTGGCAGGGCAGGCAGCCTTCATCAGATGTGAGAGGTTGGGTGCCCGGAGGAGCCGGCTCTCTTTCCAGGAAGCTGAGTTGGATGAAAAGAGAGAAATGACCCGAGTGAACATCAAGAGATGCAGACAAGATGAAGAAAGAAGGGCAGGCTGGTCTGGAGGGGCTGCTGCCAGTGGTCAAGGTGGACAGTAACATGTTGCTGTTTGCATCTTTGCTGTGCACAGCTACTCTGCAAGACTCTTACTAACCATCCCATGCTGCAAAGCAGGAGGCTGGAGCACAGAGAGTTCGGGAGTTTCCCCTGAGCTCACAGCTGGTGGCACACGTGGGGTTCAAATCTAGGTCCTCGCTCCAGAGCCTCTGTGGCACACATAGGCACGTGTCTCCCTCTCACATGAAAACAGAATCTTGGAGATGGAGGTCAAGATTTTACTCTGACATGCATCCCTGAGTTAGTGTGGAACACGGGGACTTTTGAAAATGATCAGGAAAAAAAATATTTTTTATTTTTTTGTGG
Source organism: Myodes glareolus (assembly GCF_982192425.1). Taxonomy (NCBI): domain Eukaryota; kingdom Metazoa; phylum Chordata; class Mammalia; order Rodentia; family Cricetidae; genus Myodes; species Myodes glareolus. The sequence continues at coordinate 3,091,901 of NC_142035.1, forward strand.
AAACCTTTGTGCACCAGCTGGAGTCCCATTTTGGGGGGGCACAGACTGCACCCCCAACCTTGTCTGTGAGACTCCATCTAAGAACAACGTTGCTCTTCAGGATCCTCCTGTGAGATCTCCCTCGTGAGGGGACTGAGCTCGACTGTGCAAATACATCTTAAGCCACTTGAGACCCTCCACAGAGACCAAGTGTGAGAATTCAAGAAAAGCCACGGGAGGCTGCCAAGGAACCATGACACCGAAGGCTCTTGGGTTTGCTTTGTTCGTTTTCATTTTGATTCATATTCAAAACTGAGTGAAGTTCTGCCGGAGAAAGCACTCCTCCAGCCTTCTCTCCGGAGGTGGAACTCTATTCCTGCAGCCTGAAGATTCCTCTGAATCTTTCTCCTGGAAGCCTCAAGCCAAGACAGGAGCATATGCAATGGGAACAATTTCATGCAAGTGAAAGAACTGGGCTTCTGGTAACCAATCAGAAGCATCATGTCACCTGGGCAGCCTGTGCCTGCAATGGAGGCCAGTCCTGCAGCAATTCTGGGACCCGATTTATCCCTTGGTCTGTTGTTTAAATCTCCACCTGGAGAAATAACTCTCCCTGCTATGTGACTTCCAAATTATGTGTGTTTGATTATAAGCCTAGAAGAAGAGAGGATCCAGTGCCATCTGCATTTCAAAGAGGGTAGAAGTCCATGTGGGCATGTCAGGGAAAACAAGCCCACATGTCAGGGCTAAGCATCCCAGAAACGGGGTCCCTTGGGACTTTTGTTCTAGATGCCGAGTTCCCTCCCCTCTCTCCAGTCTCCTCTCCTCCACCACTGTTCATCATGGCTTCCATACCAGTGTTAGAGTGAGGCACCACAGATGGGTCTGTGCACAAATGCACTGTGGAAAAGGAGGAGGGGAGGGAGGAGGAAGAAAGGAAAGAAGGAGGTGATGTGGGATTTCCCTCTGTATGCTGTGAATACCATTGGTTTATAAAGAATCTGCTTTGGGCCTTTTGCAGCACAGAATGGGGCGAGGTGAGGAGGAGAAAGTAGGCGGAGTCAGAGAAGCCACATAGCTGTAGCAGGATAGAGATGCTGGATGCCACACGAATCCTTACCCATAGGCCACAACCATGTGGTGATACACAGATCAATAGAAATTGGATAATTTAAGATGCAAGAGCTAGCTAACAATACATTTAAGTGATTGGCCAAGCAGTGTTTTAATTAATACAGTTTTTGTGTCATTATTTCAGGTCTGGGTGCCTGGGAACGAAGAGCAGCCTCTCTGTCTACAAGAGGGGAGGAAGGAAGGAAGGAAGGAAGGAAGGAAGGAAGGAAGGAAGGAAGGAAGGAAGGAAGGAAGGAAGGAAGGAGTCAGGGGATGGGAGGCAATGCTGTGTTTCTGGTGTCTTGTGTGCTGTCTGAAGTGTCAGCCCCAGAGGGACCCTGAATTTAGAACCGAGGATAGCAGAAAGACTCCCCTTTGTTAAGGGCGGCACTTTGACGTTTTGTTTCTTTCCTTTATTATTATTTATTTATTTATTTTGATTTTCTGAGACAGGGTTTCTTTGTATAGGCTTGACTGTCCTGAAACTCACTCTGTAAACCTGACTGGTCTTGAACTCATAGAGATCCTCCTGCCCCTGCCTCCCAAGTGCTGAGATTAAAGGTGTGTGACACCAGCACCTATGTTTTTCTTTTTAAAAAAATAAATTATTTTTAATTTATATGTATGAGTATTTTGCTTGCATGTATGTAAATGTACTGGGTGTGTACCTGGTGTCTGTGGAGGCCAGATGAGGGTGCTCAGTCCCCTGGAACTGGACTTATAGAGTTGTGAGCCACCACATGGGTGCCAAAAACTGAATCTAGATCCTGAGAGAGCAGTGGGCTTTGAGCTTTCAAAAGCCCATGCCATTCCCAGCTCTCTCTCTCTCTCTCTCTCTCTCTCTCTCTCTCTCTCTCTCTCTCTCTCTCTCTCTCTTTCTCTCCTACTGCTCTAGTACCACACCTCCCTGCCTGTTGCTATGTACTCCCCCCCGGATGGTCACAGACTCTAACTCTCTGGAACTGTAAGCCCCACATTAAATGCTTTCTACTATGATTTCTTTGGTCACAATGTTTAATCACAGCAATAAAACAGTAACTAAGGCACCTTGTGGTCTGGTGTGTCTGGTGTGTCTGGTTTGTAGAACATGGCAGGGCCAAATCTCTAGCTCTGAGTGCCAATTACACGTATTTGCATGAAAGAGGGGAAAGTCTTCTCAGGTCTCAAATGGCAGCTCCACAATCAAACCCTGAGTATAAACGTGAAGATGGTGTCTAGTCAGTATAGATAAGGAGTGAGGATGCCAACACCAGACTCTGATCACCTTCCTTTGGGCACTATCTACCCTGCATCTCAGGGATCTCACACTCACTTGTGTGTGTCTCCATAGCCAGGTCTGCAGCTGGAAGGAGCTGAAAACAGAGAGACCCCTGCCTGGAGGCTGACAGCAGCATCGTTCTATTGCCCCATATACACATAGAATTGCAAGATCAGCATCCACAGAGCCCAGACACTGCTGAAGCGAAGGCTGGCTTCTTTGTGAGTGATTTCAGCACAGGACGCAGCAAAGCATGGGGACCTCACGGAATCCTCATCGTAGAGGAGGAAGGGATTTCAGTTACTTAAATGAACAAAGGGGAGAGGGTTTATGTTAACCCACACAAGCAACTAACGCTGAACCATCCGAGGGCGGGATGTCCACAGTGGGATGCCAACATGGCGGTGATGGGCTTTGCTCTCAGTGGAAAGCCATGTGACAAGGCAGAGAGCCCACAGGGAGTCCAGGGTGTCCGTGGTCTTCTATGAGGTACAGAGTGGTGTACCCGCCCTGTAAGTGGGATCTGCAGAATAGATGGCCAGACTGGAGGCACACATTGCTTTGAGGAATCCTAAAGCAAAACAGAAGACTGGGTTCATCACACCCTGGAAAAGCACCCCCTGCCCTGCACTGGGACTCCAAAAGTAGCTGTTGGTGCTGCAGTCTACAATTACTTTTAGTGAGAAGAAACTATGCTGGGGTTTGGGGTAACTCAGCCCTGGGACTGGAAATGAGCAATCAATATGCTAATTACACACAAGGAACATGCAAATGAACTTCTAACTTTACTGAAGGAAACTTCTGCCCCCTTTCCAACAAAGACGCCTGCCCAAGAGTCTGTGGTCAGGGAACCTATGGGCTGAATGCTGGGCAGCAAGGCAAAAGAAGGCAGATACTGTTTGAGAAAAAAAGATCTTTGAGGGATGGGGGATGGGCCAGTGGGAAAAGTGCTCTTTGCACAAGCTTGAGGAACTGGGGTCCATCCTAATACCCCATAACAAGCTGGGTGCGGAAGGATGCTCCTGTAACTCTATACTGGGAAATAAGGCAGGCAAATTGCTGGAGCTCACCGGCAAGATGGTCTGGTGGGATCTGTGAGCTCCAGGCTAGTGAGAAATTCTGTTGAAAAATATGGTGGAGAGCTGTAGTAGAAGTCTCTGGTCTCCAGGTGCACAAGCATTAGCACATGCCACCATGTACAAGCACATGTATGCATATACACGCACACATACACACACACCACCATCTCCTCCACCACCTCCACCACCACCAAAAATCATTCTTAATTCCATTTTCAGTATTTGAGCACTGAAGAAGCTGCAGTCATATACTCACACACAAACTTGCTTTCTAACTAAGTAGTCATAGGACAACCTACCAGCCCCACAATGAGCTCTGAAGGGAGGAAGGGATAACACTTGCAAAGCCCCTCTCCTTTAGGACCTCTCTGGCTTTAAGTCACACACAAGGCTGATTTTGCCTCCCCACCCCCCACTCTGCAGGAAGTTGAGGAGATGGATGCTGCAGAGACTGAATCCAGACACCCAGGAGTAAACAAAGCAGAGTGAGGCTTCAGCTAGGCTCTCCCAAGGTCAAATAACAGGACACAGTCACCCCAGCAAGTAAGAGAAAGGCCACCCACTGGAGTGAACCAACAATGTGGCTTCTGTCACATGGTCAAGAGTGTAGCAGGGAGGTTGGGGGCAGAGCAGAATCCAAAGTGCAGGAGTCATGGGGGGGGTCCCTTCTGTGTACCCACTGTTGTGTGTGTGTGTGCGCGTGTGTGTGCGTGTGCGTGCGTGTGTATGCATGCGTGCGTGCGTGTGTGTGTGTGTGTGCAGGGAAGTCAACCTCAGGTATCTCACTGACAGTATCACCTTATCTGGGGACAGGGTCTCTCACTGTCCCAGAGACCACCTCGTCATGCTGGCTGGCCAGAGAGCCCAGGATCCTCCTGCCTCTGCCTACCCAGTGCCAGGATTGCAGGATTCCCATCCAGCTGTTTTACAGGAGTTGTGGAGATCAAACTCAGGTTCTCACAGTGTAAGCAAACTTTGTGCTGACTGAGGGTTCCCCCCGGCCTTCATTTTCTAAGACAGAGTCTTGTTATGACCTTGAACTCACAGCAATCCTCCCGCTGCAACCCTAAAGTTCTGAGATTACAGGCACATGCTACCACATCTGGCTTCCTCAGTTAATGATTAAAGGGAAATATTAAATGTCATGGTCACAGGAGGTGTTGGGGGATTTGGGGGAACATATCTGAGTCATGGAGTCTCAACTGAATCTTGTCTCTTGCTTTACTAACTGGGGCAAGTGCCTTGGCCCTTCCAAGCTTCACTCTCATCCAGCAAGTGGATATCATGGTAACACCGCAGGTCCACAGGCCAGTGCCTGCTATAGCCACTTAGCAGGACACCTGGTGACATTGCTGTTGGCTGCTGACAACATTCCTCTTGAGTTTTTCACCTCACTTCAGGTTTTGCTTGGGCTCTGCTAAGCAGCCGGACCTGGCTCTGGGAAAACACTTGCTTTGAAACCTGGTCAACCAGCAACTTTCTGTCACTTAGGCCCACCAGGGGAGATGGCACTGCTCCACAGCACTACGTCCTGCCACTTCAGCCACAGTGACTTCTCCAGGGTCCCTGGCAGAGAGGCTCCTGTGTGACCAGCTGTCTACATACCTTGTAGAACACCCACGGGGCTCTCAGGAAGGGCTTCCTGAGTGGGCCTTCTCTGCCCAGGACTCCACTTGGCAAATTCACCCCCAGCCTGGGGTCGGAGGCTGTGGCAGGCAAGTCCACTTGATCTTCTCTTTAGAGACACCTGTGTCCACCCACAAACTCCCAGATGCTCAGCTCTAAGGTCAGGTTCTGACTCAGGACATGATCCTGGTGCCTGAGGGTGGGGGTGCCAGCCACAGCCAGCTCGTCTCCAGCTGGAAGTCCTGTGTCCTCCAGGTTCCTATGTGTTGATCATGGTGTGGTAGCTAGGTGTACCTTCCCTGTGCATAACTGAACACCTGAACTATTTGGACCCAGAAAACCCGGAAAGTGGCACCAGGGCCAGGCCTAGGAACAGTTAAAGTGGACACTTCAGGGTGTGAGGAGAACATTGAGTGTAACTCCAGGAAGCCCTCTGATCTCTGTTGGGACACAAGAGGCGTTAAGGATTAAAGCCTAAATAACTTAGTCCTTTTGTAAATAGAGAGAGGCTTCTGGAATCCTGATTTCTGTGCCCGGAAAGCCAATCCAGACACAAGTGTGATCCAGTCTCCAGCTTGGCAAGAACCATCTGCTTCAGAGCCCAGCTCCTGCACGGCTAGCTTAGCCCCAGAAATAATAACACATAAGTTGTATTCATTTAAATACTGTCTGGCCCATTATCTCTACAGAGTTAGTTACTGGCTAACTCTCACATCTTGATTAACCCATTTCTAATAATCTGTATAGCACCACGAGGTGTGGCTTACCGGGAAAAGATTCAGCATGTCTGACCTGGTGGCTGGCTCCATGGCGTCTGCCTCATAGCCCTCTTCCCAGCATTCTGTTCTGTCTACTCCGCCTATCTAATTTTCTGTCCTATCAAAGGGCCAAGGCAGTCTCTTTATTGACCAATGAAAATAACACAATAGACAGATAACCCTCCTCCATCACTGCTCAGCACATCACAGACACTGAGGCTGGCAGGAGGGGGAACCCGACACTTCAGAGCTTCCAGATTACAGAGGGCCCTGAAGAACCAACTCTTCCTTCAGGATCACCAACCTGGTGGTCTTCAACTGCAAGAGGAGTGATCCTGGCTGGGTATAGACAGGTCTTTCTATGGTCTTCCTGCCCTGGGAGCCTTGGCCTTGCCTCATCCACTGGTCTGTTTACAATACTCCCATGTTTATCACACGCGCAGGACTGTGCGGATCTTTGTCCAGGATCAGCATGAGTCAGAAGAGAGTTTTCCATGAACCTGGGTGACCTTACTGACACCCAGAAATGGGCCTAATGTGGCATCACCCCAAAACGAGAACACAGGAGGAAAAGCTGGTCAAAGAAAGTCCTACATAAAACAAGTCTGGTTTGAACAATGAGCCCTGTGCTAAGCTTTTCACCCGATCTGCCAAGCTTCCTGTGGACTTCTGTGTAGTGCATCCCTCCCCACACAGCTAAGCCAGCACAGGGAGTCAGAACTCAGTCCGGGTGGCAAGAAGGTCTGTCTCCGTCCCTGCAGGAAGGGGAGCTTAGGAAAGAGAGTCCTCCTCTCTGAGCAGCCAAACTTATCTCAGGATTTCCACACACCTCTGGGACTAAGCTCATTTTTTTACCCAGCGTGAGTCATCAGATTCAAAGACCTCTCTCAACAATGTCCCTGGTTTCCCTGACTATGGCCAGCCATGGAGACAAAGGTGGTGAGAGCCACCCTGCCCAGTCCCCCAGGCAGCAGAGTGTGGGGAGCCCACCAGGCTCTGGGAACTGAGGGCACAGCGAAGAGTTGCTTGAATGAGGGGACAGTCACAGTAGGTCCTGCCAGGGGTCCCTTCTCTTCCAGATCTTTATCCCTTTGGCGCAACTAGACCAGGACCCGTCATCAGCACATTCAATGTTGCTATTCTGTGCCTTCTCTATTTTTCAAAAAATGCAAACATCGTGAATGAAATTCTGCTGCGGGCACTGTCTCCCACTTGGCTGGCTCCGCCCACCCCCGCCCCACGTTCCCATCACTGGGGGTCATGAACTGTGTGCCCACAGCCCACAGGTCGCTGGATCCAGCTGGGAACGGAAACATCAGTTCTGTTTTCAAAGTGTTGAATGGGTCCCGCCAGCAGTGTGTCTCGCGCCGGCAGCCATAAAGCCGGGTGAAGAAATCGGTTGGCTGCGATAACGTCTGTAGTGCATTCCAGCTCAGAAATGTTAGGACCCATCCAAGCGTAGGAACTGGATTCATAAACGAGGTTACAGCTGTAAGACAGAATGCTATCGAACTGTGTGGGGTAGAAGAGGACGATGGGGACGTGTTCATGACACCGGGAACGGAAACAGATGACCACAGGCTGCTTCCTGCGGAATACCAATTGTCAGAGGAGAAAGAGCTGCCATGTTGGTGCTAGCCCGGGATTTAACTCAGAACCAGCGTTTGCAGATTTACGGCAGCTACTTTGTGGAGCACGAAGGCAGGTGAGGACCATTTTTTTCCTCTTAGTACATTTGAGTGTCTAAACTTCCCATAACAAACAAATAGTGTGTTTATAATCAAAACAAGGCATTCAAGGCATTACAAAGCTGTCAAGCTGCGTAACAAAATTGATTTTATTGCCAGCAGAAACTGACAGTGATTGCTAGCCTCACTGTTATGACAAAACACACAGAACATGAAATTTATCATTTTGACTGTTTCAAAGCATACAATTCAATGGTATTAAGTACATTCGCATATCTAACCACCACGGCCATGAAGTTCCAGAATGTTCTCATCACCATGAAAGGAAATGGCAGGTTACTAAGATAGTCAGAATCCTTCGCTCTAGCCCCCTAGTCCACAGAGATAATTAATCCGGGTTTCTGTCTCTGGATTTACCATTCCTCACACTTTACAGAATTGAGGTCATGCAGCACTGCATCTCACGACTCTTTCACTACCTGCGAACACTTTAAGGATGCTAACGAGCCATTTGTAGCATGTGCCAGGAACCCCTCCCTCTTTTTGGATAAATACATTCTATTTTACGTGCACACAGCTAGACTTACACACTCACCAGTTCGGCGTTTTGATCATCTACCGTTGGCCACAGAGAATTGAATAGTTATGGACAGGCACATGAGAATTTTTGCTTGATGACTTTTCAATTCCTTTGGATTCATCCCCTGAGGTGGATGTCCTGTGTGACATAATAAGTCTATATTTAGATAATTAAAGACTGGCCAATCCGTCTTACACAACGTCTGTTCAATTTTACACTCTAGATTTACTTTTTAAAAGTTTTGCGTATATGAGTGAGTGTTTTGCCTGCATGCATCTGTGCACCGCATACATGCCTGGTGCCTGAGGAAGCCTGTTGGGACCATTTGAAATCCTGGCCTCCAGCTGCTCTTCCCTGGTAGAGATCTTTACTTTCCTTCTGATCTGAGTTACTGAAAGCTGTGTCAAAGTTGTTTACCAGCTCTGCTTCACGAGCTTGTGTTGCCTTGGCCTTGAGGATCAGAGGATAAGGTTTTCACCTGCTGGCCCACTTGACTGTTGGGTATATAAGCCTTCATGGTGCTATTGAATAAAGGGCTTCTTACCAGGGACTAGAGGTCCGTGTCTCTGACTTTCTGTCTGTGCTGTCTCTGTGTCTTTGTGTGTTTCAACCTCCAGCCCCTTGCCCGAAGCTCACAAACTCTATGGTAGCGCATAGAGCACAGACAGGCGTTGTGTGCGCGGAAGCCAGAAGGTGGAGTCAGATGTCCTGAAACTGGAGTTACAGGTGGTTGTGAAACATCCTGTGGATCCTGTGAATCAAACCTATTTCCTCTGGAAAAGCAGTCAATGCTCTTAACCACCATGCTGTCTCTCTGTCCCGTTCTGCAATCTAACCAACAATGTATTTGAGCTCCGGTCCCTCGGCACACTGAAGAACACTTTCTCTAGTACAATTATTATGACTGCCATCTTAGTGGATTATAAATGGCTTCATGCCATTGTAGTTTGGACTTATAATTACCACATTATATCAGTCCTGAGAACTTGTTCCTGTAGATTTTGTCTATTTCATATCTCTCTTGTGGAAAAATGTTTACTCAAGTCTTTTGCCCATTTTCAAGTTGGGTTGCTATCTTTCTCTTGTTGAGTCCTGAGTGCTCTTTGTATATTATGGAACTAGAGCCTCATCTGTAGGATTGCAAATGTTTCTCCAGCTTGTGGATTATCTTTTCACTATCTAGATAATGTTATTGAATGCAGAAAATACTTCAAAGATGGTGAAGTGTGGTAGGTAAGCCTTGCTTTTTTTTTTGTTTGTTTTATTCAAAAGTCAATGCAGTTTCTTAAACTCTGGCTTTTGACTCCTCTGAAGTCACTTAACTGATGTGAGGTGATGAACAATTTGGCAACAGAACAAGTCGTCTGAAGCACAGTGACCCAAACTTGTAATGACTCTGAGGTGTTTCTGCACTGATGCCAACCCAGCCCTGCTCCCTAGCCTACCCTGTGGACTCTGCAGTGCCCGTGCCATCCTACACCTGCCAAAGAGCCCTGCCTGAAATGGCTACCCTCGGACCCCAGACCCTTGCTGTGGTGCGCAAGTGCGTTTACTGAACATAAAACTCTGCTCTCGGAGAAACAGAGCAGCTCAAGCGTGCAAACAGGGGCTGCTCGCTTTCCACTACTGCCCTCCGTGTACCGGCATCAAACTGGTGAGCCTTTAGAATGTTCATTTTAAAAACGACGGCTTCAAGGCCTGGAGAGATGGCTCAGCAGGTAAGAGCACCATCCGCTCCTGGGGAGGGCCAAGTTTAATTCCCAGAACCCACACGGGATGGCTCATAACTGCATGCAACTCTGGCTCCAGGGATGTCACCCTCCTCTGCCCTCTGCATGGAGTGTACTCGTGTGTTCATATACAAGCATTCCTGCATAAATATCAACACACTTGAGAAGGAAACACTGTTTGAGTTGCTAACTTGAGTTTACCACCACCACCACCACCAAAAAAAAAAAAAAATGGATTAAAGATTAAATGGATTTTGCTTGGGGTTAAGACAGAATTTCAAAAAAAGCTCTGAATTGGCTGAAAACATAACCTGACATCTGTATTGTGTGTTTATGTAAAGAGGCATCTTCAGCAGTGCTACCTCTAAAATCAAAATCCTGATAAAGTCAGAAGATCGCTGAAGACACTCTATGCCCTTCGATATCAAATACTCAGTCATGTATATTTCTTTATCAATATAAATAAGCACGTCCATCTTACTGATACACAAGGTTGCACTCATCTTTACGAAGTGGTAAAATGGCATGTGACGGAATTGCTTTTAAATAAGCCCCTCTTTAGTTTACCTGTGGGTCATGCTCGGTGTGTCGTGTGTAACTCCTTTATATCTCTCGATCAAACCCAGATCACCAACATGGCTAGACTTGACACCCAACCCCCTCCAGGGATCCCTCTGTCTACGCCACTAGAGGCTGGAGTTACGGGGACCACCGCACCTGCCTCAGGTGACAGCTGTGGGTTCAAGCCTGGCCCTCGCTCTGCACAGCAGAGGCTTTCACTCCTGAGCCCTCTCCCCAGCCCTGGAGGCACAGACCCCGCTGCATCTGCTCAGTCCTCACGTTTCACAGCAAAGCCACTACACTGCCCAAAATCTTCATCTGATCTGTTTCTCTGCTTCCTTACTGTCCTGCATTAACACCTCAATAATATTAATCTCTGAACCTGGAACACATATTGGGGATCTCCTCCTCCGTAAGCCCTCCTCACCTTCTCTCAGCAGCATCCTAGACTCCAGCTTGCGAGTCTTTTGTCTCCTGACTCAGTGAACTCCTGAGCACTTCACATTTGTTGCTGTTGGAAACACGTTCTCCCCCTTGGTTTCCTTTCTCTGCTTCATTTCTGTGGTGCAGAGACATGGCTGAGACTGCGTGCCGCTCTTAATGGCTTCATTAATTAGTGTTAATAGGCTTTGCTGGGAGACTTCTTTAAGTCTTCGGTAGATGAGATTTTACTGTCTATGGACAGAAATGGTTTCGCTTTTTCTTGTTCAATGTGTATGAAATCTTTTAAATCTTTTCTTCTGAGATTTCTCTGACAGAGCATTAAGTATAGAACAACAACAACAACAAAAAGACAAAATTAAAAACCAAAACAAGCAAACAAAACCATCAAAAGTGAGTATTTCTTATCCACCCCTCACTGTGACAAAAGCTCTCTGCCTCCATCACTGCTTGTTGGTCACATGTGTTCACACACATTGATGCTCTGTGGGAGAGCCATGTGTGTTCACACACACTGGTGCTGCATGGGAGAGCCATGTGTGTTCACACACACCAGTGCTGCGTGGGAGAGCCATGTGTGTTCATACACACCGGTGCTGCGTGGGAGAGCCATGTGTGTTCACACACACCGGTGCTGTGTGGGAGAGCCATATGTGTTCACACACACCAGTGCTGCGTGGGAGAGCCATGTGTGTTCACACACACCAGTGCTCTGTGGGAGAGCCATGTGTGTTCACACACACCAGTGCTGTGTGGGAGAGCCATGTGTTCACACATACCAGTGCTCTGTGGGAGAGCCATGTGTGTTCACACACATTGATGCTCTGTGGGAGAGCCATGTGTGTTCACACACACTGGTGCTGTGTGGGAGAGCCATGTGTGTTCACACACACCGGTGCTCTGTGGGAGAGCCACATGTGTTCACACACATTGGTGCTCTGTGGGAGAGCCATATGTGTTCACACACCCTGGTGCTGTGTGGGAGAGCCATGTGTGTTCACACACACGGGTGCTGCGTGGAAGAGCCATGTGTGTTCACACACACCAGTGCTGTGTGGGAGAGCCATGTGTGTTCACACACACCGGTGCTGTGTGGGAGAGCCATGTGTGTTCACACACACCGGTGCTGTGTGGGAGAGCCATGTGTGTTCACACACCGGTGCTGTGTGGGAGAGCCATGTGTGTTCACACACTGATGCAGTTTGCCTTCACACTGTCCTCTGACCCATCTGGCTCTGCCTGTGGATGGGCAGTTGCTTCCATCAGTCAAACATGGCTCCTCGTAATGGCCAGTTTTGATCATCAGCCTCACTGGGTTTAGAAATAAATGGGGGTGTCATGGAAGTTTGGCTTCAGTTGTGTCTGTGGGGGTGTGAAGGACTAACCGAGAGCAGACAGACTCTGTGGGTGTGGACAGCGCCCTTCCGTGGACTGCAGTCCAGACTGTGTCAAACAAGGAAAGGAGAAATCTCTGTGAGGAGCATCCCCTTTGCTCTTGATCCTGATCCCTGAGATACGGGGTAATGGCCTCCTGCTGCCAGGCTGCCCCACCATGACGGATGTTCCCCTCAAACCATCAGCTAAAATAAACCCCTGCTTCTTGTCAGGTATTTGGTCATGTAAGTTTGTGAAGACCAGCTTCTCCTACCAGTTTCCCAAAGCTTGAACATTAATGTCTCATGGAGTTTTATTACAGTTTCAATTTCTCTTTTATTTCATTGGATCTGTTTTAGGAAAAACTATCTTACTTAGCAAAAATAAAACAAACTCAAATAAAATAGGAGCCATTTATGCTGTTGGGGATAGAAGGGAAGTGAATAGGAGTCCAATCCCAAGTACTGGAAGTCAATAGCTTCAAGGTCAAAGCCACACCTCAGCTCCAGTCCTTCCTGCTGCCACTGGGGACTCAGTGTTTATTCTACTGATGACCAGACTCTGTCCTGAGTGCGATACCTGTGTTGTTATGGTCCAGTATGGAGATGGCTCATCCTCAACAGCGCAAGTCACTCACAGCGACAGACTCCTGTGTGGAACTTGTCCACAGCGTTCTCACCTCCTAAAGGACCCCAGCCTCACTGCTGCCTCCTGGAACCGCTGCCTGCTCACTGAAGCAGCATGGTCACCGTGGCTTTGGATCTGCCGTGTCTTATGCCTGCAGCAGCAGCGGAGTTCCTGGGAAGCCAAGTTTCAGTATATAGGGACGACGTCCTACTAAGTAAGCGTTTACCTTGCCACCTAGCCGATTGCCCAAAAGAATCTATGCTTCTGGTCAAAGCAGAACCAGATAAAGACACAGCTCTCAAAGAGGAACCAACCATGCATCAGAAAGCACAGTGTTAAAAGTGGAGGACTCCCCAAGGACCACTTCTTAGTTGCCGAATCCTGGTCAAGTCACTTGAATTATCTCCGCCTTAGCTTGTTTCTCTGTAAAACAGATATGACAACAGGCCTACCAGGTCAGATCACTGAGACAACCAGAAGGGGACAGCAGACAAATCTGTCAGCACTACACGTGGAGTGCCTTGAATGTCAGTGTGTGGCAGCAGGTAGATAAAGAGCCCACAGCAGAAGCGGCTGAAATGGTGCCCACCCACCAAACTTTCCTTGAGGAAGATCAGGTGTCCACACGACCTGTATTTCAGGTTGTGATTCTCTCCTGTATTCTCAGAGTTCACAGGTGTCTATTCATTCTGCAAATGCCGTGTGTGTGTGTGTGTGTGTGTGTGTGTGCGCGCGCGCATGCATGCATGTAGTACTTGTGCATGTCAGTTTGTGTATGCATGTATGTGTGTGCAAGCACTTGTGTATGTTGGTTTGTGTACACATGTATGTTTGTATGTATGTTTGTATGTGTGTTTGTGTAGTCTGGTTCCTTCACTGAACCTCAGGTTAAAGGTTCAGCTAGTCTGGTGGGCCAGGGAGTCCTTGAAATCCTCGTGTCTCTGCCCCCAACCCTGGACAGAGGAGATCAGAACTTGGTTCTTCATGCTTGTGTATTTTACATACCCAGCCATGTCAGACAGGCACTGTCCTAGGTCCTGATGCTATGAGCATGAAATCTGCCCTGTTTGGGGCTGGGTCAGCAAACATGCTGCACTAGTAGCTAGATGGTGGGTATTTTAGGGTTTGTGGCCATGGGTCTCATCATAGCTCCTCAACATCTGCAGAAACAGCCACAGGCAGCACGAAAGGAATGAACATGGTCAATTAAATCTCTACAAAACAGACTATGGGGTAGAATCAGTCTGATGTATATAATTTCCAAACTTTTACAGTCTGATGTATAGATGAGCAAATATAAGAGGTTAGGGAGCACTCGGTTGTCATGCACTCCTGGGGTGAGGCTTCTCAGGAAGGCAATATCTAGCAACAAGAATAGGAGAGAGCCAGGAATGGAGGGCAAGAATAACATTCTAGGTGGAGGGCAGAGTGTAGGAAGGCTGGAAGCTAACCAGACTGAGGCGCGCGCGCGCACACACATACACACACACACACACACACACACACAGAGAGAGAGAGAGAGAGAGAGAGAGAGAGAAATAGATGAGAGAGAGAGAGAGAAAGGAGAGAGAAATTGGAGAGACAGAGAGAAGGAGAGTGGTGGGAGACAAGGAAACAGCAAAGAGAGAGGGGGAGAAGAGAGAAAGAAGAATTATAGAGAAGAGAAGGAGAGAGGGAGAGGAAAGAGAGAGGAGAGAGAGATGGGAGAGGGAGAGACAAGAGAGAAAGATAAGAGAGAAAAGAAGTGATGAGGAGAGGAGAGGAGAGGAGAGGAGAGGAGAGGAGAGGAGAGGAGAGGAGAGGAGAGGAGAGGAGAGGAGAGGACAGATACTGGAGAAACAGAGATGGGAGAGAGAGAGAAGGAGAAAAAGAGATGGAGAGAGAGACCAGGGATCCTACAGAGCCTGATGCAGCCTCAGCTCTGGGACAATGGATGCTGCTGAGCCCAAACTGAGAAAACGAGGTGTGGGCAGGTTCAGGAGACGCATAGGGGGTGGCCGAACAGTTTGGGCCCAGCCCTATGGACAATGCCACATGTCTGAGGGCCTGAGGTGAGGACAGGCAAGGTAAGCTCACTCCTGGTCACATCCGGAAGAGAACAGCAGTATGGACTACAAGCAAGCATGGAGGTAAAGAGCCAGCATGGAAGGTGGCCACACCCACCCAGGTGGAAGAGAAGGCTGGCTGGGTGATGGAAAGGGGAGACGGCCATTCAAGGAGCAACGGTCAACAGGTTGCTTGGGATATGTGAGGGGACAGGATGGGGCTCCTGTTTAGACATGGCCTTCGCTCCAAGCTTGCTTGGTCTTTGTGACCTTGGGTCCAAGCTCTCCGACTCTCCTTCCAGGGGGATGACACAGGGACCCCACATCTGATGAGGGTCAGAATGGTCACTCGAGCTGCTCCCAAGGCCTGGAGTCATCCTTGCTGGACTCCACAAGTGCTTGACCACAGGCTGGTGACTTCTGCACATCTCTAAGTGGAGCCATCGTCAGCGAAACTAAGAGGCGATCAGTTAAAAACCTTAGAAAAGAAAGGCCGGAAACTCAGGGAAGTTTCGCTCACAGCGTCGATGCTGTGACACTGATTTTTTTTCAGTGTGTCAACTTTATACTGCACACTTTCAATGTTTCAGGTCCATGGACTGAAATACACATGCACACATGCATGCACGCACATATGCACACACTCATGTACTTACTCTTACACATAAAAAACAAATCAAAAACAAAACACACACACAAATCCCAGTTTTGTGCTCATTGAGGGTAAGAAACTGGATTCTCAGGACAAACACCTTCTCTATTCAGTTGATCATTCCTCACACCTGTTCCCAGCAAGGTTAAGCAGAACGCTGCTTTACTGCACATCCTCTGCCCTGAAATCTCTAACTGTCGAATGGTGCGCACGTTGCTCCAGTTTCTAAGTATGCTAGAGGTCTCATGAGGCTAACCTCAAGGACCCCAAGAGAGGCAGTGTAGGAGCATACATAACAAGAGAGAATTTGAAAGTGGCAAACTGTGAGTCCCAGCACCACAGAGAACCGTAGCCATGACAGTAACACATGAACTGGGAAGGTGGAGGCCGAACAACCCTGTGGTTTGCTAGTCAGCCAATCTTTTGGAGCCAAGTTATTGAGGCAAGATCCTGGTCCAACCAGAGACTCTGCTTCAAGATATTAAATACATAGTACATACCTACCTACCTACCTACCTACATACATACATACATACATACATACATTAAAAGGGTAGAGAGCAATAGAAGAGGCCAACATCAAGCCCTGACCTGCATATGAGCATGAGCATGAATTGTGCATTCATACACACACACACACACACACACACACACACACACACACACACATTAGAAGTGACAACAGCCACTCTTGGTTATTTGTGAACAACCTTGTGTGATGGTTAAATCTGACTCTAAATAAACCATCAGGAAAATTAATTAAAACCTATGGAGACCCCTTATGAAGAGGAGAAAAAGAAACTTTAGCATGGAAGACTAGCTTTCTAGCTAAGGTCCCCAAGTCGTCTAAATGCAAGCATTTTCCATCTCCCTCTTTTTCTCCCTCTCCCTCCTTCTCCTTCCCTCCTTGCTCTCTTTCTCCCTTTTCCTCCTTTCTCACTGCCCTCTCCCCCATCTCTCTGTGTATGCCCACTATATAAAAACAGAAACATCTATGTTACACATATATGCACATATATATGTATATATATGTGCATATATGCGCATGACATACAACCCTATTCTCTTTGCTCAGTTTCTAAAACTAATTGAATTTCTTGCTATTGACAGCTCAGCTCTCCTCTGCTCAGGAAGACAGTGACAGAAAGTCACGCTAGAAAAGGTTCTGCAGGTGAAAATTATCCCAGCAGCTCCTGTGCTTCAGATCCAGCCCTGTGTCGTATTGTCTTAATGGAATTCATGCTAAATGCAGACAGCAAAAAGTCAAGTAAGATTTTATTCTCGTGGCAACTTGGTTCTGATGTATGACATTCATACAAGACTAAATAAATACAGTATCCTGGGGAAATAAATCCAAATTCGAAGTCTGAAAGGGCAGTCATATTTCTTGAATATTCTGAATGTCAGCCTCTTGATGGAGAAAAAAATAACACAATAGCTGTGACTGTGTACGCAGGTCCATTCCGGGTGTCTCTGGTGTGTGCTCCGAGTTTAATTTGTTGAATCTTGTGTTTTCCATCCCTAGTGCCTGGTGGCATTTATTATACGCCCCTAAAACGGCAGCTCAGGAAACTACCGGAAAGGTCACTGTTTCCTGGTTATGTTTTTGAAAGAAGGACATGTTCCTCGATAAAAGGCGATCCTCCATGTGCACTGTTTCTGAAATTGAAGTGAATCTGGCTCCTGTCCCCAGAATCCCGACTCATCTCTGAGCCCCCTGTAGCATGCACCCTGCATGTGTGTGACTGACTTGCCCCCCACCTACGTCTGTTGAATCAAAAATAATGCCAGGTCTCAGAGTCGCGCCAGTCCCCCTGAGACCCTCTGTTGAACATGGCATAAAAGACACCTGCCAAAAGAGAAACCCAAGTGGTAGACATTAGCTCCAGGGTTGCCTGGATTTAAAAATGAAAGAAACTATGTATCTTTCTACTGAGTTTGGTGGGTTTTGTTACAGTAGCCAGTTCTGACAGGTGCACCAGCACGGATCTTAGCCATCACCAGCAAAGGGGACCATTGGCTCTGCAGTTTGGAATCTGGAGAGATGATGCCTGGCCTAGTGTTCAAACCAGTCTTGTGTGATATTTCTCTCATCTTAAGTGTGGGATGATTTCTGTCAGTCATCCAGTCTCACTGGAAATGGAGCATGGAAGGGATGATGCGCTTTGCAGGGGAGTTTACAGCTTGGATCAGGCTAGTGTTGATGAAGACAGGGCAGGCCTTTTCTCTGGGAGTCGAGCCATTCCAATGAACACAAAGAAGACACAGAGACTTCCCACCAAGACTGTCAAGCCTGCAGTGAGGTGGGGAACCCTAAAATTGAAGAGAATTCAGTGCCATGGCTCAGATTCAAGCAGGCATGGTATCCCAAACTTCCAACATGGAGACGAGGCTTTCCAGCATGCATTACTGCTGGCATCTGAAGCTCTGCCATCAGTGGTATTCCAGCACTTTCCCACAGTTCCTTCTGACTAGCTTTGCTCTTCGTCAGGTCAAAGTGTCTTGACACCACTGTCAACTGTTCTGAGGACCTCTTGAACTCAAGGACCTACCATGGAGGTGACTAACCCTTCATTCAGTGTACCAAGTCCGGCATGATGAATGGAGTTTTGTACTACCTTAGAGAAGGAATCCATTTACAAACAGGGTTATTAATGGAAATGGCAACCCCTGGGTTTATTTTAAGAAACTGAATGCTGTCATATAAATGGATCTATAGCGAAGGTGACAGCTCTTCCGGAAACTCAGACCTGCCTCCAGCCACAACGGCAACCACGGCCATAATGCAACAGTGAGTGTGGGCCAGTCCTCTCCTTGTTCCCATGGAGCACAGCCCAGAGAATCACAGCATCCCCCATGGTGCACTGCTCTCAGAACCACAGCTTTCCCAAGATGCATTGCTCTGCCAACCACAGCACTCCCATAGAACACGTCTCAGAGAACCACATCATTTCAACCATACACTGCCCAGAGAAACAGTGTTCCCATGAGTCACTGCACCAAGAACTAAAGTGTTCCCATGATACACTGCTCTGGGAACAAAATTCTTCCCATGATACACTGCTCTGGGAACCACCTCATTCCCTTGGTGCTGGTGTGAGTACCAGCATAAGTTTGTGTCCTTTGACGTGTGTCAGGTCTATCGTGACAGCTCACTTTCCTGAGGTGCTCTGCCTCCACAGACAGGTGGAGGACAAAACTCGGAGTGTGACAGACAGCACCTGGGAGTTAGTCCTGTCCTGCGTGGTAGACCCAGCAGCAGAAGAGTAGCTTTTTCTTGGGACTTCACGCTGTCACCATGGAGCTTACTGCAGTCAGCTGTCCTTGAACAGCACCGTGGGTCAGCTGATTCTTGGTAAATTTGCTCCTTGGTGATCACACTCAAGAGGCATGGCAAAAGTTTTTCTTTCTTCCTTTTCTATGAATGGGCTATAGAGAACAAGCTCAAGGAATAGAAGAAGGACCATGAGGCCTAAAGCAATAGCCCTCCTGCCTCCATAGTGCCAAAGCCCTGTGAGAACCATGAGCCTGAGGGATGCTTTGAGCCTCTATGAGCAAGACCAGATAGCGGCAACAGTCGGTGCTTTGTTCTCCAGGTCATGACTGCTTTTCAGACACTTGTGTCCTCTGTGCAGAGCATTGTCAGACCACAGTAGCTACAAGCCTAAGATGAACTCATGAGTCTGTGAACCCTAAAGCCTGGGGACTTGGACTCCTGGTATAGGAGGTCTTTCTCTCTGTGTTGCTTTCATTGGGCCTGCTCACAGGGCAGAACTTATGTAAGCAGAGAAGACAGAACTGAATTCAGGGAGAAAGAAAGCAGAGTCAGAGAGACACCATGGATCCGACAGAGACACACGCTGGGAATTTTACCCAGTAAGCCAGTGCCACGTGGCGATACACAGATGAATATAAATGGGTTAAATTAAGATGTAAGAATTAACCAATAAGAGGCTAGAAATAATGGGGCAAGCAGTGATTTAAATAATATAGTTTCTGTGTGATTATTTCGGGGCTAAGCTTGCCAGACTGCCAGGACAAATAATCAGCCCTCGTTTGCAACAGGTATCAATGCCTTCATTTCTGGGATCTGGGGATCTGGCTCTTGTTGTGTCCACTGAACAAAGCCAGACCCGTTCTAGGCACACATTATTCCTATTCCAGAACTGAGCTAGGCCACAGGGAGTTGTAGGACACTGGGGATGGTCCATGAAGGACATTCTTTATCCACATGCTGCTGACTCAACTTCTCTGAGATGGCAGAGGACTCGGTCCTTCCCTGGGCCACCTCAGCCCCGCTCTGCCCATGCAGCAGGCACAGAACTAAATGCTGAACTATTTCCCTCAGGTCTCCCAAGTATCCCCATGAGGACTGCAAACCCACCACAGACGAGGAAAATGAGGAGCTTGGGAAGCACCGTGCATCAGAGAGAGGGGCTCTCTGGGTCCATACCAGAGTCTGAACCCTTCCTCATCTCTGCACAGCATGGGGATGGTACTGCCCACCTTGTCCTTACCCCATGTTGTCCTTGTCCTGAAAACCTTGCTTTCATCAGCAAAATACTGACCTAGAGACCACAGACAGGACAGACATTGGTCTCGCCTGGCAGTGCTGAAGATCCCCAGAACAGCATTAGAGGAGAGGAGCAATGGCTCTGCCCTTAGATACTCAGATGACAGAATGACAGAGGCCACCTCTCCTGCAATATCAGAGCATATTACTTTTCAAGTGAGCTAAAATTCATATCACATAACAGTGACATCAGCTTGGTACCTGGTGGCAGCAAGGACCGTGAATGGTGGCACAAACCACAGACATCATCATGGTCGACAGAGGTAATATGGATCATGAACACCAGCATGGTCTCAGGAGGTAACGTGGACCAGTCACCAACATGGTCTCCGGCAGCAGCAGGAACCGTGGACATCAACATGGCCTCCAGCAGTAACATGGATCACGATGATGTCACGGTTTGTGCTACCAATGGCGACTATGGGCAAGGAAGCTTCTTTTGCAGTGGTGTGAATGACTGCAGACTCGTAGTTGGGAATGAGGGACATTGAAGGGTTCTGTGATAACCCGACCTCCCCACCCAAAAAGAAAGAGTCCAGACAGAAGCCATTGGAAACTGTGGTAAAGATGCTGAAGTGTAGCTCTTCACAGCTGCTGGCTTCTGGAGCATGTGGGAGGGGAAGGACTCGGTCATCTTTAGGTCATCACTGGGAGTCTGACCACACCACAGTGAGTATATGAGCAACACAAACTGGACTTGATGTATGAATACTTTCTTTTCTGGGGGCACAGAGGTGGGAAGGTGGACCTGGGAGGAAAGGGAAGTCAGTGTGATTGGGGTACATTACGTGGAATTCCCAAATAATCAATGAAAATATTAGGTTGAAAGAGAAGAAAGCGTACAGTTGAATGGCATTTAGAACTTTACCATGGAGTCCCACACGCCTCTATGAGGCACCAAATATTTGTCCCCCAAAAGGAATCCCCATCTCTGTTAGTGATCACTGCCTGACCCACCTCAGCCCCGGCAACTCTTAGATTTCTCTCTGGCTCCTTCTATTGTCTGTCTTGATATTTCATGTTCTCGTGGTTTAAGAGTGCAGTGTCCTCCACAGAATCATGTTTTGAGCCAGTGGTGCTGCTTCAGGGATCTGTGGGAACTTTGGAGCATGCATGATGCCCAGCTGACGGACACAGGCCACTAGTAGGGAACCTTCAAGGGTTATAGCCCTCTTCTCTACCTGCTCAGGCAGAATGGAAGAAGCTGTGACCACAGACGCTGGCCAGCCTGGACTGATCTGTCCACTGCTTTCCTGACACAATGGGTTCTACTCCCTAAGGCCTTGGGCCAAATTAAACTCTGGTCCCTTCAAGTCAATTGCAGGTATTTTGTCATAGCAACCAGGAACGTAACTAGCATGTATTCCCACGAGGTCATCGGTCAGGTTACCTTCGTTTGGCTTCCTCTCCCAGCACACTATTCATGCCTCAGTCACAGCATGTCTTACTGCTCTGATGGCTGAGTCCTATTCCACTCTGCCTGCGCCCGTAAACTATACAGGAAACAAGGCCGCCTCACAAGAAAGCACTGACTCGGAATTCCAGTTTTCTTGGCTCCTGGGTTCTCTCACTGCTCCTAGTCAGAGGGATGTGTGCCTTCCCGGAGATGTTTAACTACAATAGGGTTTGCTATTTCTATCAATCAAACAAGAATAACAGTCCTGCTCAAGACAGGGACCTGTTCTGAGCATCAAATTTGAAAACAAAGATCGTCAGATTGCCTGGCGCAGAGCCAAGTTTCATGCACTAGCTGACAACTTGCTCCCCCCACCTTCCGGAGAGTTCATGTCTCACTTCCACCTGTAGCAACAGGGAACTCAGCTCTGTACAATAGCTCTGTGTCTGAGATGCGGCTGTAAACTGACTTTGAAGGAATCAAGTCGTATTTTATATTTATTAAATAAACAATAGTTAAATGGAGACACTCTTGATATTGATACAGGGATCTACTCTCGGACCCTTGCTCACCTGGTAACGAGACCTTTTCCAGAGGTGTCTGGCATTCCTCCACACCAGCCAAAGGGACAGTGGGACACCATGCCTGGAAAGTTAGGGAAGCTGCCGTCCTCAGCATCACAGCCGTCACTATGCCGACTAGAACAGTTGTGAGCAAGCAAACATCGACCAATGGCCCTGGAGAAGATGAAGATGGCTGTTGCTTCACTTGAGTTTCTAGCCACTCCCTTCTGTGCCCCTCGTCAGCCATGGAAGGGGATGGAATGCTTAAAGGGTGAGGGATTAGCTGAAGGAGGATGCCATCTATACAGCTTCTGGGAGACTGTCATGTGGCTGGAGTGGGATTTTCTGGGGTGGGGGAGCAGCTGTCTTGGGGTTACCAGTGCTCTACAAAGAGTCTCATTCATTCACCAAATGACTAGGATAGAATTCTTCCTTTGGTCTGTTGGTGGCCTGTCTGGTGTGAACAGATGTTCGTCGCCACCTCCCCTGGGGAAGCTCACAGAGCGGGTGGCATCAGATGCTTGGTTAATGGCTCGGCACACATCAGCTGACCTATTCAACTGTGAGCCTAGAAAGTTAAAAAAAAAATCTGATATCCCATGGACTCCCAAGAAACCTTCTGCAGCCTCCAGGGCACAGGCAAGTGAAACACTATTTGAACCGGTACCTGTGTCTAGAAGTTACAGGTACAAATTCTGGCTGTCTGGAGCCAGTCAAAACCAGGATTTGACTCCTTCCAGAAACTGGGAGTCAGAGCCACTCTGTTCTCAAGGGTGCTCTTGACGTCCTGTGAAGCAAGTGTCCCTCATCTATAAAACTGGCAGGAGACTTAAAAAAAAAAAAGATGTTCATCTCAATGAGGAAGATGAAGGGCAAGGCAATAATAAAAGCTTATAATCTAAGGCTGATACCCACAGGAGATGGAGGTGAGGGTTCCAGTCAGGGAGGAGCTTGCCCAGTGTTCTGCCAAGCTGAGAGGTCCATGGACATCTGAATAAGGGGAACTGAGATACTTTGGCTGACCCTGAGACTGTTCTAGAAATGTGATAAATCCAAGATTTAATGATAGGATATTTCTTCAAAAACAAAAAAAGTGGTATAACCAAATATTTACTGCCTGACAGTCCTCTACAGAAGAGAGATAAAGGATGCACATAACCCTCTCGTTTCAGGGATATAGTTCATAATGCATGCTCTGACTACGTGATACTGTCCACACACTCTGCCACCAGAGGCCATGTGGATTTCAGATCTCAAAACATTTCTAAAGGTTGCTGAACTGTATTGAATGGGATGAAATACTAAGCAGGCCTTTATCATGAGAGTCAGGGCCCACCAACCTCCCGGCCTCACTAGCAAGCCAGTCAGGTCCTGCTGGCCACACAGTCCACACCAGCAAGAAATAATTCCCAGGGATGGTACTGTGGCCATCCAAGTGTACCTCGGAGCTCTGTCTACAGCAGCAGGAAGAGGGACGGAACACATGCAGGGATGGGTTCTAACAATTGTAGGTCGTTTGGCCCGCACATCCCCGGTCTCCCTTTCCTCCCTCTCCTCTTCCCAACATGTCCCTTTCAGTCCCCAGTTGGCCTCACTTCTACTTCAATGTTGTGTGTGTAAATCTAAAACCTACTTGATCCGAGATCCCCAGCTGAGAGCAAATGTGGTCTTTTACACAAGAGTCTCCACTCATGGCCCTTTCATTTCAGATGATACAATTTCATTCTTTTTTATGACTGAATAAAAGTCCATAACACACACATAGTTTTTCTCTGACCATTTACCTGTTGTTTAGAAGCCATGGTGATTCTTTTACCTCAGTTATTGTGAACAGTGCCTATGGTGACCACACACACACAATTAAACCAGGTATTGTGAATAGAACCTCTGATGATCACAGACACACAAGTTTCTCTCTGCTGAGTAGATTTCACCTCCTTCAGACACAGCCCCATGAGTTGAGGGGATGGGTCAGATGTCAGTTCTATATTTGACTTTTAAAAAAATATTGAGTTAACTTTTTATTAAAACTGTCATACAGTGTGTTCTGATCACAAGTACTCCCTTCCCCAACTCCTCTCAGGTCCACTCTCTTTCTTTACACACCAACTTTGTGTCATTTTTTAAAGGATGTGTGGCCTTCTGCTAGAGTGTGGCCCACCTACCGGAAGCCACACTCTCAGAGAAAATGGACTATGCCCTTAGCAGCTATTCACTGGCAAGAGCTCCTCAGCAAGGAGTGGGACATCCTGCCCACCTCCTGCTCTGTGTTGGGATTTTGTCTGGCTTGAGCTTCCCCAGATCTTTGCACACTGCTATGACCACTATGAGTCCTTATGTGCTGCTGCTCTATCATATGTGGAAAACACTGGCTCCTCGTGGTGGCGCACCACCTCTGGCTCTTACACTCTTCCCACCTCCTCTTCCATAATGAGCCTTGAGCCCCGAGGGGAGCAGTGTGATATGCATGCCCCTTTTAGGGCTGAGAATTCTATAGTCTCTTTTTCTCCATACCTTGGCCAGTTGTAGGTCTCTGTGATAATTCCAAATTTTACAGAAAGAGGCCTCTATGGTGTGGGGTTGAGAGATGCACTCACATGTGAGTCTAACAATAAGTTGTTAGGAGTTGACTTAATACTCTGTCCATTTAGCATAATACAATAATAATAATGGGTTCTCCTCTAAGACCTATGCTCTACCTACCCATAGCTTCTTGACCATATTTTTTTTTGGTTTTTAGAAATATCTATAGTGGTCCCATAGTGGATATATTGATTTATATTTCCATCTGTATCTCAACTGGAATTTATTAATTTTTTTCAATTTATTATTTGTGATCTTCATGATTCTGACCATATCAACCCCCAATTTCCTCCTATCCACTCCCTCTGGTTCCCATTGTATACCCCTTTCAGCTCCATTTCCCTCACTTCCTGTACCTCCCTCTGAGTTCAGTTAGTGCACATGGATATGGGGCGATCCCCCGGAGTAAGAACAATCCACCAGTGGTCCAGTCTGGAATATCCGACTGGCTTGATCTTGTATAGATAACGTACAGGTAACCCAGATGCTGTGGGCTCATGAGTGCAGTAGACAAGCTGTGTCTAGAAGGCACCAGTTCACAGCCTCGCTCTGACTCGTTCTTCCTGCTATTCCAAGATGTCTCCTGAGCCTTGAGAAGATGGGTTCATAGAAACATTCCATTGAGAGCTAAGCACTTTCTTATTCTTATCAATTCTAATAGGAGCAGCAGCTTGGCCATTGTCCCAAGTTCACAACGATGTTGAGACCAAGCCGAGCACATGAGTCTGCTCCTGAATTTGGGTTCAGCCTCCTGCCTAACGTCTGAGCCACAGGCTTTCGCCTCAGGCTCTTGGCTGGGTTCTAGATCTGTCCTTTCATGGTCACATAGTCATATTTTCTATTTGATGCTTTGAAGAATGACATTTTGGAACCAAAACCCTCTTCCCATTTTTCCTCTCTCTGTCTCTTTTTGTCCCAGAGGCAGTGCTGTTGGCAGTGAGACTGTATACACAACTCTGCAGATATATTACGAAGTCTATTGGAATCTGTACCATTTGCCTAGAGCCAAACCCACTGGCTCCAAGCTGGCTTGTCTCCAGCTTCCAGTGGGCTGCTGATGGACAAGATGTCAAGGATCCAGGAATGTGATAGGGTTTCTGAGCCATGCCCTTGATCCTCAGAAGACCTCCACGTTTTCCCAGGCATCTTTAGGCACCATTCAAACTCTTTCCGGATTTCTACAGGAAGTATGAGGTTGAATCTCGTATTTTTCCTCAGGACCCTGCTGTATCTACAGCCACCTGAATTGGTACTTTACATGTGAATATTTCATAATTTAAAATTCTGCTATTTGAGTAGGCTAGGGGCCATGCCATCTGGGGGCTCAACATGTCCCAATTGTCCCATCCTTTGTAGAGTATGCCACTACTTGGTTAATGCCCCCCTTTTCTCTCTTTCCCAAAGACACCTGGGACATGCCAATGGCACCTTCAACACACTGAAGGGGAAAATTCTTAGTCTGACTCTCATCGTCTTCTATTCTTCTAAGAGCCACAGGACTGCCAAGCTGCCTGCCACCACGTATCAAGGGCACCCGTCTGGCACCACCCAACACTTTCCTCCCAGCCCCGCTGACAGCTCCGCTGGGTCTCGGTCTCTGCAGCAGCACACTTTCCTCACATGGATGTGGCTTTCTGCGGAAGCTCCTCATTCCTGTCTGCTTCTAATTCCATTCACCTCCCCTCTCTCTGCAGGGCCAACAGCCTCTCTACAGTCAGGTAAAGAACAACACGGCTGTGTGACCGTCAGTTCTGGAGACTGAGCACCCAAGCAGCTCTCGCGTGAGGTCTCTTATGGGGTTACCCAGTGTGGGGCTGGCATACCCTGTGTCCAGGGCTTCCTCTCTGACGTGTCTGCTTGGTGCTGGCAGGCTGGATAGAGGGTTATCAGCTCCCTAAGGAAGCCCACAGTGCCTCCTTTGCTAAGCCAATGATCATGCCTAGAAGCCCTGAGATGCATTTGCCAGGGTGAGTTTCTCAAAGAACAAAAGCCAAAGAGATCCTTTTTGTAGCCTAGTAATATTCAAAACTCCACCAAACCCCTCAGTTTGACAATAGCTCAGCACTCGGCACCACACATAAACACCAATCTACATCCTATTTTGTTGTTAGTGAAATGTTGATGGCCTAGAACAATATTAAAATTTTCAAATGTCCTTTGATACACTGACTTCTTCGCGAAGGCTGTACCTTTCCTTAGCCCTGTCCCTTCCATTTTCCTATCACCCCAAGTCTGAGGCCTGCAGGCTTTTACCCCAAGTCTGCAGCCTGCAGGTTGTCACCCCAAGTCTGCAGCCTGCAGGCTTTCACCCCAAGTCTGCGGCATGCAGGCCAACAGTGAAATCTTTGCTGTGTCACAACCATGAATGGTGTAGGAGTTCCTTCTGTATTTGTGTGTTGCTTTCATTGTTTGAATAAAGAGACTGCCTTGGCCTTTTGATAGAGCAACCCTTAAGTGTGCAGAGTAGACAGAACAGAATGCTGGGAAGATGGGAAGTGTGGCAGATGCCATGGCTCTCCTGCCCAAGACAGATGCTGGTTAGACCCATGCCGGTATGTCACAGTCAAGTGGCAATACACACTAATGGAGACGGGTTAATCAAGATGTGAGAGTTAGCCAATAATGGACTGGAAGTAATGGGTCAGGCAGTATTTCAATGACTAGAGTGTCTATGTAAATATTTAGGGTATAATCTAGCCGGACAGCTGGACACAGCCCACCGCTCCTTCATACTACACATGAATCCTCTGCTCACCTGTGTCAAAGTTTCTTAGGGATTTAGGGAGTTTCTAGGTGCCTCAAGTTGGCTGTGTATCCCCTCACTACTGATGCTGGGCTTGAGGACTTAAGCACAGGAGAGGGACTCCATGGGAAAGAAGAGGACTTGGTAGAAACAAACTCATGTGTGTTTTCCATGATTATAAAATAATGAGCAAAATTAAACAAGGGCTTTTATGAATTTGGTTGTTTCATGAACACAGTAAGGTGGATGACGGAACAAGAAAGCCACTGGCTTGCAGGGCCATGTGCCCTACCTGTATGGTTTTACCATCATCCATGGTCATGTTCGGTTATGTCAAAGTAACAGAAATTAAAACAGAAAAAAGACCTAACTAAAATCAGACCAAATGTTATTGTAGGAGCCCAGAGACAAATACTTGAAAACCTTGATTAATTTTAAGACACAGATTTTTACAGAAAAGCTACAGCAGTGGCCTTCACATGTGGTGACATCAGAATGTCACGGGGACAGTGCTAAGCATGGATCTTTGTAAATTCCACAGAAGTAATTGTCATATAACAGATCAAATTATGCTCCATACAAAACACTCATAATGTTTGGGGCACTTCAGAGCAGACAAACATAATAGAATTGGTGTTTAATATTTAGTAGTAAACACATTACCATACACCTCATAATGCTTTCCACTATGTAGCCTTTTGATATGTAAATGCGTTTTTCTAAGTATTTCATAATAAGCGTTGTATGCCTGGCATTCCAACTTAGAAAAATTAATCAAGGCTTCTATATCAGTTGTAGTTGTATGAGGAAATTAGTCAGATAGAGCCACCAAAATTGTAGAAATATTTTGAATATAAGCATCGTTTTCCTTTCTAATGGCGCTTGGTCAACACAGGTGAGCAGCCACGAAGACCAGCAAGGGAGACAAAGGGTTAAACTGAGGTGTGGACATTCTCCAGGGCTACTCACTCAGCAGAGGCTGCAGGGCCAGGTCTAAGCTGGGCTGTGCCACCCCTAGTTCACAACAGTTCGCACAGTGGGCATCTGGGCTCCACCTGGGTGGAGATCTACTTTCCCATGCTTAGAACAACAGCACTTCTGGGCTGGGAGGGGTTTTGGGGGTAAAATGCTTGTGTGAGCATGAGGATCTGAGTTCTGATCCCCAGAACCGAGTGTGCTGGCGTGTACTTGTAACCCCAGGGCTGGGAGGATGGAAGAGGAAGACTTCTGGAGCTCGCTGGCCAGCCAGTTACTCTCCATGGTACACTCTGGGTCGTGGAGTGCTCCTGCCCCAAACAAAGTGAACGGCATCCGTGCAACAATGCTGAGGTTGCTTCTGACTTCCATAGAAACACATATGCACTTTTATTGTTTTGCATGCAGGCACGCACGTGTGTACACAACACATCCACTCACACTTTATCATTACAGGCAGACTCACACACACATGCACATATATACAAGTGTACTTTTATCATCTCTCTCTGTCTCTGTTTCTGTCGTCTCTGTCTCTCTGTCTCTCTGTCTCTGTCTCTCTCTCTCTCTCTCTCTCTCACACACACACACACACACAGTTATCTCCTTCCAGAGGCTGTGCACAAAGCACAGCACTGAACACACTTCAGGCAGTCCAGACACTCTGCCCACCTTGGCTCCTGGCTACCCAGCTAAGGGTCCAGCCTTGAGCCCAGGAGACCTGCTGGATAGGGCTACACCAGGAAGAATATGGCTTAGTGGCCCTCATTACTGAGTACAGCAAACCCAGTTACAGTTCTGACTGCGGGCCCTGAAGCTGCACTCTTCCCTACCCTTCTGAAGCTTGGTGCCTTGGGCAAGAACCCAAGAGTCTAACACAGTGAGCCCCCGCAGCAGTGGGAAAGAAAGACTGTTAGTCAGGAGCAGGGATACTCACCTGTGCCTCGTTACAGATGAGCCCACTGAAGCTGCTCCCTCCTACACAAATCCCTCGACCCAGTTGCGTATGAGGAGGTAACGTATCACAGCCAATGTAAAGACCAAAAGTATGCGAACATGGGCTGAGACAGCATCTGCATCCGTGCAGTTCATGCACCTGATGTGCCCCCTGCAGTGACACACACACAGTCAGAACAGGGGTGGAGGCCACTTGTCCAGTCCTCAGAGCCTTGTGACCCAGTTTGAGCTCCCTACACACCACCCAGGCTGTGCAATCAAAACTCTTATTCTTCCAATTCCTTCCTTTGTAAAATAATAAAACACTGACTTACCCCACAGAGTGGTGGTTCTCTAGCTTCCTAAGGCTGCTCTCTTTAATACAGTTCCCCATGCTGTGGTGGCCCCACCCATAAGATTATTCTCGTTGCTAGTTCATAGCTGCAATTTTGCTACTGCTACAGATCATAATGTAAGTGCCCATGTTTTCTGATGCTCTTAGCTGACCCCTATGAAAGGTCCTTTGATACTCAAAGGGGTCGTGACCCACAGGTTGAGAACACTGCTATAAAAGTAATTTGTTGTAGTGAAGTTAATTTGAGATTTAAAAAATAAAAACCTGGGGCCGGAGAGATGGCTGCTGTGAAGTACTTTCAGCGGAGGGAGGCTAAGACCAACAGAGGATCAAACCAACCCCCTATGTATGGGACTGAATGCTGGAAAACAGGCCAGCCCTGCAACGTCAGAACTTAAAGCTTCTCATAGAAATGAACATTGCCAGACAGGTGTAGAATCGCACAGATATTGTCCAAAACACATAGAAATCGTCTCATAGAGAGCTGTAAACAACAGACAGGAGGCAGTTAGTTGACAATTCCTCAAGACCTACAAAGGCTAAGGAAGCAAGAGGGTACTTCCTGGTGTGAGAAACAGGACACACATGGAGGTTAAGGGAGACAGCTTCCAAGCCTGATGGCCGGAGCTTGAGTCTTGTGACTCACACGGCAGAAAGAAAGAAGTGACTCGAGCAAACTGTCAAGAGAGAAAGAGAGAGAGAGAGAGAGAGAGAGAGAGAGAGAGAGAGAACCACACAGAACTTTAGAAGCAAAAAATGAAAGACTTAAAACCAAATGTGTTTAAAGGAAGTACATGGAAGGAAAGGCTATGAACAAGTCAAGCCAGCAGAATGCAGAGGGTGAAGGGCTGAGATAGAGTGATAGTCCCAGCAAGGTGGGAATGAGGGAGGCCCACCATGTAAATAATTGGTATCTTAGATGGTGTGGGTAGTGGAGCAAAAGTAACTGTCTCATCCGTGGGCTGCAAAGAAATTCTCCATCTCAGAAGCCCACAAGCATCTTAAGCAGAAGAGGGTGTCAAGAGAGAAACCAGGAAACCCGGGCAGTGTTGCTGGAAATCCTCACCAAGAAGACTGAAGCCATCAGGGAAGAAGATTGCATCACACAGAGGGAGAGAGGGGGCAGGATACAAAACAATAAACAAACAACGACAAAAACAGCAGGAGCTACCCACGAGAAACCACAGGCCTGAAAGAGGCACACAACTGGGCAAATAAGCAGAGAATTTGACTTTAACACATGATATTTTTTAGAGGATTCAGGTTAAAGAAAGTTCCACAACAGAGGCCAGAAGGATGTGCTCCTGGTGGCCCCAAACCATAAGATAAAGGAAGCTGTGGGCCAGTTGGTAGAGTTTGCCTCACATGTGTGAAACCCTGGAGAATGAAGAACAATGTAGAAGTAACAGCCCCACCCCAAATTTCTAAATCACATGAGAGCTTCAAATTCAAGTTGTTAGATCAGCAAACACAGAGTCAAAGAGACACGGAGTCTTGATGATGTTTGTGCCTCTCAAGCAGCTCAACACCAGTGAGAGAGAAAACACAGAAGCCAGTCCCAGAGCAAAGCAGCGACACCCACCTAGAACCAAGGAGTCTTCTCTACGGAGGAGAAAACCCAAGGCAATGCTGTGGTGTCTCCACTCAAGAAAAGAAAACAGTTGATCATGTCCTATTCTGAGAATATTTCAAAAATACCAGTGAAATAAAGACGTTTTTAAATCTAAGAAGGTTGCCTGAATTTCCCAGAGAAGACCCTGCACGAAACATTCTTTACTGTGTTGTACATTACATACGTAACGTGCATATGTACGAGAAATGATAGCAGAAGGAAATGGGGATTTAGGCAAAGACTGAAGACCATCTGAAGAGATAAATGTGAAGGAATATGAAATCCCTCCACTGTTGATACCTTTTAAAAATGGTTATCCCTTAAAGCAAAAGTACTAAGGAAGAATAGTTGTCACAATACATGTTGAACACTTTGGGGCCCATGTTCCTACTATAATAACCTGCCTGGGTTGTGATAGACACCTAAAGGTCAACTGTGATCAATTAACTCATTGTCCTATAGATGCAAAAACTGCAATTGTCTGTTTCTTGTTACTGTGATAAAAGCCTCACCAAAATCAACTTGGGAAGGACAGGGTTTATTTGTCTTACAGGTTAGAGCTCACCACAGGTTAGGAAGCCAGGGCAGGAACCTGGAGGCAGGAGCTACTGCAGAGGCCATGGAGGAACATTGCTTCCTAGCTTGCTCTCCAGTGCCTTGCTCACCAGTGCCTTGCTCACCAGTGCCTTGCTCAGCTACTTCTCTTAAATAACCCTGATCCATGTGACTAGGGCTGGCACCACCCACAATGGGATGGGCCCTTCCACATCAACTAGTGATCAAGAAAATAAGATACCCCACCATCACGGTCACATCACAGGCCAATTTGATGGAGGGCACACCCTCTTTCCAAGTATCTCTGGCTCATCCAAACTCACCTAAGAAGAAGCAGAACCCACAGCCATCTCTTGCCTCTCTAGGAACACTCTAGACCTGCAGAGTTGCCACAAAATCTCACATATGAACACTTTTCATATCTGAGCCTTTCAATGCACTTAACCTTGGCTTCAGTTTTAAAGGAAGCCTGAGTGTCTAAAGGCTGGCTCTGCACCCACTGCAGGAATAAGCAGCAGCCTTAGCTTTAGTGGAGGTGAGGACAGCGGTAAGAACCCTAGGCCTCGGCAACTGCTGCCTCTCCTCGGGTGAGAGGATTCGTCCAGTGAACAGCTCTCATTGGGCGTTAGTGCAAAGCAGGTAATGAAGGGGTGGATTGTCTGTGGCTAAGCAGAAAAGCTGAAGGGTCCATGGATATTTCCTAAAAGATGCCAAATTCTCCTGTGCTTGGGGAACCACAGACACCCTGATAAGCAGGCATTCCCAGAAGGTAACCAGGACACAGAGAAAACCCGCACACTGGAAGAAGTGCCCTGAGGGGCTTCCCACCTGCCTGAAATCCACACTTCACCCATTCTTGCTGTGTGAGGCACCAATGACACTTTCTAACCAGGAACTTCCCGTCGCATTGGCTTAATGAGCTTCATGCAGCCCGGCAATAATACAAAACACGCTCCTCTGACATATGACTATAATACAAAACACGCTCCTCTGACATAGGACTATAATACAAAACACATTCTTCTGACATATGACATCTGGGCACACCAGCATCACCCTCAACACACACCCTCATCCTGTGCAAATCCCCATGCACGGCATCCTCTAGCTGGCATACGGCCTGCAGAAGGAGGCCAGACAGCGCTGGTCCTGCTCCACAAGCTCTGGGTGAACTGCCCCAGGGTAAGGAGCAGGCTCAGCCTGAGGGGCCGTTTGAAAGGTAAGCCATAGTGCCCAGCTACCCAGGGAAGGACCTAAGGAGCCCTGGACTCCTCAAGTGGTAAAGCAGGAAATCTGGGGACTGTTTTACCTTTTATTAAATCAAATCAATGCACAATGATTACAGGACAGAAGGAGGGATCTGGGTCGTGTCTCCAGCCGCTTGGCCTTCCTGCCGGAGAACCAGCTCTTCACTGCCACACTGTAACCTCTTTCCCAAAGGGAACCTCAAGCCATAGCTCTGCTAGTTCCCTCAGCATCCCAGAAAGAGCACATGCGACCCTTGGTCCTCAGTTCCTATCCAGTCACATGCCCAGAGAAGACCACGCCCATGGGGCTTAGTCACCCTAATACCATTGGCTTATTGGAACAAATTCCCACAACAAAGTGGGAATTTAGTGTGCTCACCAATGTTTCACTACAGGATTAATACATCACTACGGGGGCTCATCCATCCCTACACAGGCTCATATGCCACTATACAGGGTCACATGGCACTACACAGAGTCATGTTCATGTCAATGCATATATACACATGTGTGTATGTATAATCTACAGTGATATGAGAAGGCCTGCAAAAGCCCCATCCAGCAATATCTCTGGGCAGCAGATAGATAGATAGATAGATAGATAGATAGATAGATAGATAGATGATAGATAGATAGATAGATAGATAGATAGATAGATAGATAATGATGATGATGATAATAGACAGATAGATAGATAGATGATAGATCAATATAGATATAGATGGATAGATAGATAGATAGATAGATAATGATGATGATGATGATGATAGATAGATAGATAGATAGATAGATAGATAGATAGATAGATCGATGATAGATAGATATAGATATAGATGGATAGGTAGATAGATAGATAGATAGATAGATAGATAGATAGATAGATAGATAGGTAGATAGATTATAGGGGGAGAATGAGGCTGTGGGTAAGAGTCAGGAGAGACCACAGGTGACAGGGCCAAGGGCACATCCCCATTTCAGGGAGCTGGTACTAGGAGAAATACCCCTATATGGATGTGTCTTCTCCGTGGCAAGCTTGTGGTGATGACAGAACTGTACACACGGGCACATGCATGGATGGATACACGTGTCTATGACATGTACAGACATCAAGATAGAGAGGTTTGTGGCTGAGGGATTTGTCTAGGAGTACTTCATTAAAGCTGTGTGCACAGCCAGACCCCACCATGGCCTCCTCCTTACTGACTCCACCACTTAGTTGCTTCTGCTCATGGATAATCTCACTTCTAATTTCCTCTGTGTGTATACACCTGACTTAGTGTTTCCGTATAAAATCTAGGAGTCACGAATGCGCAGTAAACGAGCTTCGTTCTTGTTGAGAACCTGTTGACTCCATGGCTTTAGCTACTATGAGACAGTGATAGAGCCAGTGTTGATGTCCAGTTGTCTCTGAAATATGCTGACTCAGAGTCCTGCAAGTAAATACTAGGGGGTGGTGCAGCTGGTCACATGATCTATTAAACAATCCTTCTATAGAGAGAGCTCTGGGAAAGCCAGAGCCACCCAGGAAGCCCCCAGTCCTGGTTGCCCGTGCCATGCTGGCCCAAGCCTGGGTTCCAAAGAGCAGGTGTCCAGAGAGAAGAAGGAGCAGGTGCCCCATGGTGGTGTCAGGGGCTGCAGCACCACCTGCCCGAGGCTTTGTTGTGCTTATTTGTGCATAGTGAGCTGAGCCCTTCAACTGACCATCAGCTCTACTTGGACGAGATCCACATGCGGCCCAGAGCTGACTGTTGAAAGCCAAGCTCCAGCAGACAGCAAAATCCCAGCTTAAAGACCATCTGTTATAAAGGCAGGGGCGGCTGCTGACCTGAGGGAAGCCTTGTCCTCCTCACACAGATGTTTACAGCCAGCTTCTGGGGAGGCGGGAGCGCAGAGAGGGGGGCGCTCTGCCCTTCCTGCCTGGAGGTTCACAGCCAGTTACACGCTAGGCAGGAGTCACTCTCTCACTGTGGCCCACACCTCAGTCTTTCCTCCCATGTGGACCAGGGTCTCAGACCAAGAGGAGCTCTGCACCATGTGCTCCGGAGGTGAGGCCTTGTGGGTGAGGTCGTGTGGGTGAGGCCGCGTGGGTGAGGCCCTGTGAGTGAGGCCCTGTGGGTGAGGCCTTGTGGGGCCGCATGGGTGAGGCCGCGTGGGTGAGGCCCTGTGGGTGAGGCCCTGTGGGTGAGGCCGCGTGGGTGAGGCCGCGTGGGTGAGGCCGCGTGGGTGAGGCCCTGTGGGTGAGGCCCTGTGGGTGAGGCCCTGTGGGTGAGGCCGCGTGGGTGAGGCCGCGTGGGTGAGGCCGCGTGGGTGAGGCCCTGTGGGTGAGGCCCTGTGGGTGAGGCCCTGTGGGTGAGGCCGCGTGGGTGAGGCCGCGTGGGTGAGGCCGCGTGGGTGAGGCCGCATGGGTGAGGCCCTGTGGGTGAGGCCCTGTGGGTGAGGCCGCGTGGGTGAGGCCGCGTGGGTGAGGCCGCATGGGTGAGGCCCTGTGGGTGAGGCCCTGTGGGTGAGGTTGCATGGGCTTTAGAAACTTTTGACAGGTCCGGTTAGATTGAGAGCAGAAGACAGACATTGGGGACAAGTGGACAGTCTGAAGTCATTTTGACCTCCCTATTAAAAACTCTTTTCATGGACAAAGAGTTTGCACCGGATACTCACAAGCTCCTGAAGGCCTTCCTGGGGACTTTGGGGAAGCGTTCGTGCCTTAGGCACTACTTACAGGGCAGGATAAACACAGCCGCGGTTCCTAGGAAACAGTGTTTTCTGGTGGGATCTGGGGACCCACAGATGTCTCTGCCTAAACAGACAGTGAAATACCACGCTGACTTTGGCATTACAGGTACTTCGGGGGGCTGACCTCTCACTTCCTGTCATAATCCATCTTCTCCCCCGGCGAAGCTTAAACACACCCCTCAATATCAGGGTCCAGGTCCCAGGCGGTGACTGTCTAAATTCCAGCCACTAAGCTCCACGCAGGTGTGTGGAGGATGTCCACCTGCCTTCCAGCAAAGGGTCCCAAAGTGTAAATGATCAGGTGTGGGAAAGTTCACAGCTCAAGCTCAGCTGACTTAAAATGAAGAGAAATGTGTGTGTGTGTGTGGGGGGGGTGAGAATGGTTGGGAAGAGAGCCGCATTAGTGGAAGGGGCATAAAAGTATAATAGGGGTACATACAAGAAAAATGCATCCTGCCCCTGACAGAATGGTTAAACACAAAAACATCACAATAGAAATAATTTCCTGGTTTATCTTTCCTGTTTTCAAGATAAAATATTCTGACTAAAGCAAGTTAAGGGAAACGGGGTTTACTTTACCCCACAGTTCAAAGGCAATCAAAGAACCACCCCAGAGTCCACTCTGGGTCAATTCTGTTGTCACGGGATGGTGAGTAGAGACAGGCCCAGGGGGCTTTTTAAAAAACCAGGTTCGGCCTTAGTCTTCTCCCATAGCTGTTTTCAGCATGTGCTGGAACCATCTGAACATCTGTGACTTGCTGGAAACGGAAATAACGGGAACATGGTTCCGAATAGAGAGATATAAAAGGCAGGTGAGACTGATCCTGGTGCCTGGCTCCTAAGGAATAAACTGTGCTTTAGAGAAGCCAACCCAGGACTGGAGAGAAGGCTCAGTGCCCGGCTGAGCTTGCTTGTGAGTTAGAAGAGAACCTGGTGCTCAGTTCTCAGCACTCCTGTCAGGTGCCTCACACCTCCTTCCGCTCCAGATCAGCCCAGTGGCTCTGACACCTTCTTCTGGCCTTCTCAGGAACTCACAAGCACATGCATACACAACACACACACACACACACACACACACACACACACACTGACACACGGTTAAAATAAAATGCACTTTTGAGAATGAAAGTACCCAGTGTAAGATGGTTGCTCTCCGCCTCAGAACTTTGGCCTCCACCTCTTGAAAAATCTCCCTGTTTGTTGCCCATACTAAAGAATGGGGGCGCATTGCCTGTCAATCACACAAGCAAATGGCTTGGCCCTCAGTGCCCATTTCCTCTGCAACAGCTGAGGATCACAGAACCAGAGAGGCTGAATTCAACTTTGTATACCCAGATCTTGCCCTCATTAAATCCCAGTGAGTGAGACTGAATACACACCTAGGTATCAATCATTTCAAACCCTTTACAAGTCCAGGAGAGCAGTGAAGACCCTGTGTGTCTAACTAGGATGCACTGGGTGTTTGCACAGGGGCCCAAGGGCCTCACCATGCAGGACCTGGGCGGCTTCAGCTCCCACCACACAGCCAAACAAAGGCTTTGGTCACTCCTCCTCTCCCCGTTTCTGGAAATAATAGTCATCAACCCAAGGGATCAGAGTCGCCCTGGAACTTTGGTGACTTGTGTACAGGATGTGCATGAATTAACAACACACCTGTTCTGTGGGACAAGCGTCAGAACCTGATTAATTCTGCTAGGCTCCTGGGCAATGAGACATACATGAACAGTCGCAGGGCTTAGGGTGACCAGCTCTCTCCAAAGAAAGACTGCACTGATAAAAGCAACAATAGTAAGAAATACAAATACGGACAGAGGTGTTTGTGTGCACATGTATGACTGTGTATGGTGGGCACATGTGTGTTTGTGTGTGCATTGGTTTATATTTACAAAAGCGTAGCCAAGTAGACTCTTATAGAGAAACCCCCAGAAACAACATTTTGGAGATCAAGTCACCTTGGTGAAGCACAATTAATAAAAGCTCAGGGTTGGGGATTGGGGTTCAACATGAAGGTCTGATGATAGGGGACCTCCTTCAGCCTGTGACCTTTGAGAGACTGGACCAGGTTGGGCATGGCCTTGGGTACCAAAAAGGTATGTGCCCACCCCCTCTCTCCTCTCTCACCTGGATGCTGGATTCGGTTCTTGCTCCCCATTTGTGCAGAGCACACACTGATTGATGGGTGTTCCTGGCAGTAATGTGACTGACAGTGCCGGATGAAATGAA
Organism: Myodes glareolus; assembly: GCF_982192425.1. Classification (NCBI taxonomy): domain Eukaryota; kingdom Metazoa; phylum Chordata; class Mammalia; order Rodentia; family Cricetidae; genus Myodes; species Myodes glareolus. The sequence continues at coordinate 3,129,903 of NC_142035.1, forward strand.
ACACACAAGTCCATGGAGACTCTACTGTAGGAAGTCCTGTACGGCAATTTTATCAGGCTGTTTGCTGTGGCGAGCGCGCTTTCTGTAAACATCCGTGGGAAATGCAGATTTGATCCTTTAACTGGGGATAAGGTATGTGAGGCAGAATGCTGCCAAGTGGAGTGCTGGAATCCTCAGTGAATCTGGGATCTCCCTGGGCAGGTTCTGAAGCCACCGTCTACAGGACCATTCAAGGGCTAGTCTCCAGCTACACTGCAGTGGAAGACACAGTTCAGACCCCGGGAAGTCCGTGGCCGTGCAGACCTGTCTGGTAAGCTCAATTGCCCTGCCATGGCTCCTGCTCCCCCAGACACTGTGCTGTGACCAGGTAGCACACACTGAGGGTGTCAGCACTGCAGCTGAGGCCTGGAGACGGGCCTCTCCTGGGTGCAGCCACAGAGTCCACCATGGACGATGTTGTGGTTAGAAATTCAGCTTCTCTCCACAAATGTAAGGATGGCGTCCTACAGGGTGCTGGGATGTAGGGTGGTCGCCCGTTCCTTTCAGGCTAACAGGGTCTTTAAGGGTAGAGATGCTTCCCTCCCTCAAATTCCTAAATTCCCAGGGGACTTCAGCTCTGGCTCTGGAGAGCAAGGTCGCAAAACATTCGACACACAGGAGGCATGTCTTTTTGACTGTGAGTTCCTCAAAGACATCTTAAAAGCAGCACAGAGAGCTCCAACCGTGAGCAGAAGTGACCTTGGACAGTGCAAAAGGGGAGAGCTCATTGTGGCGAGCCCCCCATCTGCATGGCTGAGGCCTGGGAAGGGGCTTGACGCCACAGGTCATTCAGGAAATGGAAGTTCAAACAGCACAATGCCCCTCCCAATGTCTGGTGGGCTGAGGTAGAAAAGACACATAACCTAGCACTGTCAAGGATTTGGATGACTATGGGAGAGTGTAACATGAAGGCTGGCTTGGTGGGGTTTCTGTCCCGCCCAGTACCCCACAGCCGGCAATTCCCAAAGAAAATACAGAGTCTACATTAGGTTATAAACTGATTGGCCCATTAGGTCAGGCTACTTATTAGCTCTTATAACTTGTGTTACCCCATTATCCTTATCTACATTAGCCACATGGCTCAGTACCTTTTCCAGTGGGGCAGCTTACATCTTTCCTCTCCGGTGGTCTGGGCAGAAGTGGCGGAGGGAGCTTCCTGTTTTCCCAGAATACTCCCAGTCTCTTTGCTCTACCCCTACTTCCTGTCTGGTTTTCCCACCTATACTGCCTACCTGGCCAATCAGCATTTTATTAAAATATGATTGACAGAATACAGACAATTCTCCTACACCAGGAGAGGGAAGGGGAGAGGGCTGGACTAGAAAACAGGGCAGCTACTTTGGAAATGGGTAGCACTTCCCAGGGGCTCTCCAAATGCTCTATAACTGAGTGAGTCTAGATTCTCTACACATAGGCAAACATACACATAGGCCACATGTATACACACGCAAACATGTCCACAGACTATATAACATACATATATGTATACAGACTACAGACAAACACACACCTGCACACATGTACACTCATAAACACACAAATCCACACAGACCACACACAGGCATGCACACACGTACACATTTATCTAGACAGATACATACACCTGTATACATATTCACAGACCACATATAAAATATACACATATACATTTGTGCACACAAACACATGCACACACACATACACAGACCACATACACACATGTGAACATGTACACAGACCATACACAAACATGCACGCATGTATACAGAGCACACATGAACATACACGCATGTATACATACCACACATGCTCATACACATTTACATACTTGTACATATATACAGCACATGCACATAGATATACACATGAATGCACATGTACTCACAAGCACATGCACACACTTCCCACGGGTAGCTTCTGGGGCCAGATCTCCACCGACATCAGGTGGGTGACAGAGCTCACAGCTTCTTCTTCAGCAAAAGAAGGATGGATCCCATGAGGGCTTGTGTGAGTATGAAAAAGTAACAGCAAGGACAAGGCCTGGAGATCAGTGACCACTGGCCTAATGGCTGCTGTTTTTGCTGCAGCATCTCTAAACATGTATGTGAGTATTAGTATGTGTTGATGAGCATGTGTGCATGTGTGTGTTCAGCTGCACTCATCTGTCCTCTGTGTGTGTGTGTTCATGTGTGTGTGTTCCACTGGACTCATCTGTCCTCTGTGTGTATATTCATGTGCATGTGTGTGTTCAGCTGCACTCATCTGTCGTGTGTGTTTATGTGCATGTGTGTGTTCAGCTACACTCATCTGTCCTGTGTGTGTGTGTGTTCATGTGCATGTGTGTGTTCAGCTGCACTCATCTGTCCTGTGTGTGTGTGTGTTCATGTGCATGTGTGTGTTCAGTTGCACTCATCTGTCCTGTGTGTGTGTGTTCATGTGCATGTGTGTGTTCAGTTGTACCCATCCATCCTCATGTATGTGGCTCACATCTTTCATTGCTGTGACTACATCTGTAACAAAAGCATCAGTGGAGGGTTACTTTGGCTCCTTGTCACAGCGTGGTTAGCCTGTGTGCCTGGATTTCTTGACTCTGACCCTGGGGTCATGTAGAACATTGTGATGGTGGGAGAGGATGCCTACGTCATGACACACAGGACACAGAGAGGAAGGGACAGAACAGGTATAGCCTTCAAAGACTCATTGCCTGTTCCTTCCTTCTTCCAATGGGAGCTCACTGCCTGAAGGTCCTATAAGTCCTCCAAACAGCACTGTGTGTGGGAGGCATTTTACCCTCAAACTGAACACCAGAGCCGCGTCTTCCCTCAAGCCTCCCTCCTCCCTCTCACCTCCCAAAGTCTGTCTTGGCCATTATACTTAGGCCAAGTTGGGAGAAAAGGCCAGGATATCGTTTGGTACATGTTTCCCCAGGAACACCACATGTGCCAGGGAGCAATTCATCAACAGAGCCAGGGAAGATGCAGCGGAGATGGGGCCAACTGGCTTCTGGACTTGGCGTCTCCTCCTGGCCTGAGGAGACTGAGCTGCTGCAGGTCAGAAGGGGCTGTAATGACGGCTGCCCAAGGGCTGTGAGCAACACAGATTCATCTTAATTAGGCCAAATTCAGTTTTGATCAGGCTACCACTTCTTTATCCATTTTAAACAATTTGGAGATGAAGCATATTTTTGAAATCACCAAACGAAGGCTGCACCCAGGAAGGGTACGGCAGAGCTCTGACCCCCTCCGTGCCAAGGGCAATTAATAAAAGCTTGTGAGAGTCCGGGAAATTGGATGCTGTAGTAGTGTCTCACCACAGTGGAGCATGTCAGGGTTTAATTTACTGGAGAGTCTCCCAACCTAACTTGAACAAAAGGTGTCAGGCTTGCTCCTAAACTTCGACCCAGCACAAGATGGTTAACCCCCGTGGGGCAGACTCCCTGCAGTGGAGCATCTCCTACCTGCAGGATGCTCGCTTTGCTCCTCTGACCCGCCGGTTAATATTCAACAGAGTGAAGGATGGCGCTTTGGTCACCATCACACTGCACAGCTCTGCTCTCCTCTGATCAGCCTTAGCCTCTTTCCAGAGGGCAGAGAATAGTTGTGTTCGGGTAGGTCTTCAGCATTGCCAGCCTTGAGGAGCAGGCAGCCATGGCATAGGCTTCAGCGCACAGGAGACCTGGGACTCAGCATTGCACATCGGCTTCCTCCCAAACCCTCACACTCAGCCACACTGACCCACTGACAAGCATGTATCAATGTCACCTTGAGAGTGTTGGCTCGTGCATTATGAAGGCTCTTTCCACAGAGAGCTCAGGGAGCCATGGGGTGAGGTACAACTCACTACAGGCAATAAAGTTCATGCCATTGAATTTGAAGGTGTGCTGAGCATCACGGTGCTCATGGAAACAGGCTTGCTCCCAGCCTTGTCTACTTCTCACAGGTTTGTTTGCACAGGAAGTGAGGCTGTAGTGGGGGTGGGGAGGGTACCTGCGTATGCATTCTGAGGTTGGGGTCCCACAGGTGCACACTCAGAGACAGAGAGTGAGAGGAGGGCCACAAGCAGCCCCTTCCTCTTGACAGGAGTATTCTTTACTAACCAAGGGATGGATACTCGGCCACCGTGTGACACATCAAATTACACCCAGCAAGAAACAGAAAGGCACGAATGTCCCCCTCCTAGGGAGGCAAGGAGCAGGTGATGCCCGGTCTTCTGCGTTACACCTGTCACAGGCAACTGGTACCGCCACCTGCTTCCTGTCACCCTGCATTTGGGAAGTACACTTGAGTTTCCACACTAGGGCACTAGGGAGCGACTCCCAGGTGCCAATCTATCTTCTGCAGACTCGTCTCCTGTATTATCCACCAGTTTTCCAAATGCAGAGTCGGCGTGGCTGGCAGACAGTGCACCATACTCCACACCCTAACCCAGGCAGAGCTGGGCTCCTGATCAAGGCAGACCGAGTGTGCATGGGGCCACTTTGTGGAGAGTGCTCAGGAACTCAGGGGCACCCAGATGCTAGCTCTTGACACAGAGGGGGACGCAGGAGAGCGTAGCACACCACAGCACTGAGCAAGGGTTCTTTCTCGCACTGGCTTCTGCCTGCCTCTGGTAAGCTGTCTTCGCTCACAGCAGGAGGCTGGATTCTTGGTGCCATAGATCCCTGAGGTGCAACAGGAAGAGGATGGGAGGTCTGTGTTTCCAGGGGCTGGTGAAAGAGAGGTCGTGTCAACAATAGTGGGTCTAGCGGTGGCGATGGTAGCTCGGAGGGTGGCAGTGGTGGCTATGATGGTAATGTTGGAAGAGGAACGGAGAGAAAGAAGAGAGGGACGGGGAGGGAAGGAGAGAGGAGTTTGATATTGCAAGAGGCAGTGGACTTATTTTCAAAGGTGTTCCTTCCACTGTCAGCTAGGTCCTGAGGGCACTGGAGGAGACACCCAATAAAGGAGAAGATCATCCCCTCCTCCGTCCTCCCTCCTGCACTCATGCCTCTTCTGGTGGCATGTGCAGGGACATGCCCTCCTCATCCCATGTAAACTGCTCACTTCAGGTCTCGGCACCTAGAAATATTGAGAGTGCAGGAGAGACCCACCATGAGTGGCTGATGAGGTACTGGCCAGCACTCTCCAGCTGAGCTACATGCCCAGCACCCCCCCCATCTCTGTTCTTGCTCTTGGGTATCCCTGAACAATATCCCTGAACGTATCCCTTGGGTATACATTCCCTGCTCTTGGGTATCCTGGAACAATGTGGACTGCGGCCAACCATGAACCAGAAGGAAGCCAGAGGCAGCCCCTTGCCTCCATGTGTGGAGTGGGCAAATCCCAGCAGGTGGGAAGGGAGATGACTCTTCAAGCCTGTCCACACATCTGGAGATAGGAGTCAAGTCAGGTGGTGAAAACACCCGAGGGCATCTTCATAGGACCTAAGAAGTGACCGTTGCCCAAAAGAAACAATAGCAATGATAACCATAAAGCAGAAATCCTTCCTTCCATCCTTTCTCTCAGGTCTCTTGCCCTTATGTTCCAGTTCCTAGCTCCTCTTCCAGGCTCCAAACCTAAATATGTGGAATTCTTGGAGTCAGTGTGAATGCCAGATGCTCCCCAGTTTGGTCTGAAGCAGCTACTCCTAAAGGAAAAAAAGGAGAATAAAAGGGCCAACTGTATTCCCACGCATGGATCAGACTGCAGAGTGCACCATGTACACACTTGCTGGTACACAGATGCATGCACACACATGCATACATGTTCACACACACACACACACACACACACACACACACAGTCTTTCCCTTAGGAACTCTGGTGAGATCAAATCCAAGGCAGATGTAAGAGTGAAGCCCGTTTTGAGGCAGAGAGGAGGTTCAGCAAAACGTGAAAAGGCAGGAGCCTGTCAAACACGGACACATCTGCCAATGGACTGCAGCCAGTGCAGACCTGCAGCCGGTGCAGACCTGCAGCCGGTGCAGACCTGCAGCCAGTGCAGGTCCATTGTGGAGCCAAGGCCAGAGCTGAACGTGAACAGCACTCTGAGCACAGGCAGGTTATTTTTAAGGTCACAACATACAGGGTCTCCAAAACAGGCTGGAAGGCCAAATGCTAAATCAACTGATGGGGACAGAACGTTCTAGAGGGCAGCTTGGTCCCTATCACCTGGGGAAGTGAGAAAGGCCATGTTCCAAGGAAGCCTGATCCAGCAGCCTCCGCAAGCCCCTTGCAAATTAGTTTCCTGTTTCTGTAATAAAACCCTGACCAAAAACAAATTAAGGGAAGAAAAGATTTATATTTCATCTTACAATTCCTAGATCACGCTCTTATGCAAAGGGAAGTCAGGACAGGATCCCGGAGGCAGAAGCTGATGCAGAAGTCACAGAGGAGTGTCACTTACTGGCTCACTTCACCAGCCCAGGGGTCACACCATCCACAATGCACTGGGCCCTCCGCCATCAATCAGCAATCAAGAAAATCCCGCCACAGGCAATCTTCTGAAGGCAATCCCTCAGTTGAGGTTCCCTATTCCCAGCTGACTCTAGAATGTGCCAAGTTAACAAAAAACCATCTAGCCAGCACACCCCTCTTGCTGGTACTGTCCTGGCACAAACTCACTGGCAAAGGCTGAGTCCTGGCTCCATGCAATTAACTGGCAGATGGGAAATGTCCAGTGACCCATTCATAGCAAGGTATGGCCACCGAATATGCAGGAGACCTTCAGGGGACGTGCCACTGTTCACTGGTTCCCTGCAGGCTGCATCAAGGGGAAAAATGGAATCTTCTGGAAGAGCCATCTTTCTGATTAAGCAAGCGGGCTGTGGAAATGTGACTAGGTCTCCAAAGCCCAGTGCATTCCTCCCGTGGAGAACTGTTGTTTGGAATAGTTGGTGAATGCAAGCATTTGACTCGTAGTTGAGTGCCTCACCAAGGCACAAGCCTCATTCTCCCAGAGCACAAGCGTGGATTAAAAATGCAAGATGGGGCTACATTAAATGGCTAACAGCAAAACCTGGTCTCCCACGTGCCCCGTAGAGGCTCCTGGTATCAAGTCTGCAAATAGTGGTTCCTGGGCCAGACTCAAGGGAAGGTCCACAAAGCTCTTTCAGGTTCTAAGAGGAAGAGGGACTTCTCTTAAGTGGCTAAAACAGATGAAGTGTCCCCAGACTCCCCCAGGGCTGCTGTTCAGATGGGCACACAGGAACCCCCACAACGATGTGATTTTTCCGAGCCACGCCATTAGCAGAGATATTTCCTAAGTTTTATCTTCAGCTTAGTTATTCTGTGACCACCAAGGGCTCCTTAAGCACTTTCCGGAGATGGATTTTTGTCTCCCCGATCGGGATTTCATGCCTCATTATCTCTCAGCATTGTGACTCTTCGGCGATCATTTCTCACTTATTATTTGAGCGGGGGCGCTGGGGACGCAGTGTTGGGAAACGCTGAGCTGCTTCCGTTCCTGGCAGACCCAAAGCCAGGGTCCCCACCATCAAGCCAGCCTGTTTCCGTCGCGTCGTCAAACATAGGTGGAAATTAAAAATTCCGAATGTACTTTACATAATTAGTATTTAAAACTTGTGTGATTTAAGCACATTTCAAAGGCTGATTTGTCGTGATTTCCACCATAAATCTCCCTGTAACGTATACATCAGCGCGCTCCGAGATTGCTCCCGAAAGTGAATTACTAAGTGCTGAGGAATAATTTTGAATAATGTGCCTGCTTTCACCATTGAGTGGAAAATTAAGATTATGGCACTGCTCCATTTGGAGCTCATCGGTTTGCCAGAGTGAATGTGGCAGCTGTTTGGCTCCTCCTGAAATCACCAGCGTTGCCACAGTGCCGAGAGAGTGTTCCATGGTGGGGCTTTATGATAGGATGACTCAGGTAACTCTCTCTCTCTCTCTCTCTCTCTCTCTCTTTCCTGAGACTAGGGAGAGACCTCAGTTATCTGCCTCCCAGGTGTGAGGAATTAAGTTTGGTTCCTCTGTACACACAAAAAGACTGAGCCTGTGGTTCTTGTCTGCAATCTTAGCTCTTTGGAGGCGAGGTCAGGGTTCCCTGGGGCTTGCCTAGGCAAACCAACGAGTTGAGGAAGACACTGGACCTCAATTACTGGCTTCCAGGTACATGTGATCATAATAAGGGTTTCTAGCAGGCATGTGCTCATGCATGCTTACACACACACACACACACACACACACACACACACACACACACCACCATATACATGCCACACAAAAAGAGATTTTTTTTTTCCAGATAGTAGGAATGAACAGTTCTTTGGGAATTCCAGATAAAAGAGTGAGCAGCTTAGGACAGAGTGTGTCAAGGATGCCTGGGGTGGGTACCGGCTGGTCACCTTTGTGTGACAATGTCAATGACCTAATCCGACAAGCCGGAGGAGGAGGAGGACACCAAACCCAGTGCTCCAGTACTGGTGGCAGTGGAGGTCCCCTGCACTGCAGGGCTGCACACAGCGCTGCTTACAAACTTTATAATTATTTCAGGATCTGAGAATTTCCACGGAGAAGCTGATGGGCCAGCACCCTCAGTCACCTGGCCTGCCTCAGTCTCCCAGAATAACTGCACAGGACTGTGCTGATGTCACCACCAGCCTTCCCTGCCTCTAAGCCTTCCTGGCCTGTGCTGTGTCCGCAGTGCCTTCCCCTGGCCCTTCCTCTATCACCATGTGGTAAAAACGGTCCCCAGTGCCCCACAGAGCAGAAGGAGTCCCAGATACCTCAGGAAGCTTCCCCAAAGTCACACACTTGATAAATCAAGGCTCGATTTCACCCTTGACTCCCAGGGGCTCAAGGGCAAAACTTCTGAAAACCATGTTGACACCAACGCCAGCAAGAGCAAGGGCCACTTTCTGAAAGTTCAGTCCTGAGTGTTTGACGGACCTCATTTCTAACCTTTACCAACCTTGTACAAAGTGGGCATCAGCATAGGACTGCAAATGAGGAAGCTGAGAGAGTCTAAGGAGAAGGATCCGCCTAGGGTCACCACCTGTCAATCAGCAAGGTTAAGAGGAGAAGGTATCGGATGACTCCAAGCACAGAGCATTGTCTCCATCCAGCCCCCTGTGAGCACTTGACGTCTGACCTCTCAGCAGAGTCACAACTCAGACTGCCAGCCGGACCTCCTTCCCACAGGACTCAGCTATCTGCTTGCCTCTTCCCTAGTCTGGGAACCCATGCCTGCGCCCACCTCTTTATTCTGTGGAGGACTCAGCCACCTCATACCCATCAATACCATAGCTGGAGATGCCTCACCCCTGGGTCACCCCCTACTTCAGCCTCCTGCACTTTCTGGGTCATAGTGTTGCTCTCTTCTCCCGCCAGGCTGGCTTCCAGGTGATCACCGCCAGTATCCTAGATGCAAATATCTCTGCTCCAGCTCCCTCCTGCATCCTGGCCTCACTTCCCATAATGGCTACATTCAAGCCCAAAGGTCCAGGGACTTCCTACTTGGAGTCCTGTACTCATTTGCATTGTGCAGAGACTCCGTGCTTCACACGCCAGACACTCCCGTGGATGCTATGGATACGTAAGGCAATGTGAAAGCACGGTATCCCGCAAGGGAACACGCGCTCCACTCTGGAAGGAAAGACAATCAGTGACGCAAATGACTGCAGTATGTAACCCAGAGATATTGAGCATGGAAAACTGGTTGAGAATGTGGGAGGTAGGTGGGAATAGGCTGGCCCACAGTCAGAAGGGGTCTGGATGGCTAACGGAGCCTTGGGAAGCAGGGCACGACTCTGGGAGGCCAGAAGCTATCCCAGGAGCTGCAAGAGTCTGTAGGGAAGGGGTTCTGGCTAGGGTGGATGGATTTCTTGAAAGAGGGAGAGGTCCCAGGGAGAACGGGAGGATGGGTGAGTGGGTGAGGGTCTCGTGATCCCAGAATCTGCAGCTTTCCTGATCTGCTTCCTGTTGCCGTGGTGACGCCATGTCCAAAGGTAACTCGGGAAGAAAGTTTATTTGGCTTCCACTTCCACTTTGTGTCCATCACTGAGGTACATCAGAGCAGGAACTCAAGGCAGGAACTGGGAGGCACATGCTGAAACAGAGGCCGTGGAGGGGGCCGCTTACTGACGTGCACCCCATGGCTTACTCAGCCTCTTCTTATACCACCAAGCACCACCTGCCCAGGGGTGGCTCCTCCCACAGTGGGCTTCTCACACCAATCATCCAGTGACAAATACCTCCCAAACAATCCCACAGCAAATTTAAGGGAGGCAACTCCTCATTCCAGAGGACCCTAGCTTACACACACACACACACACACACACACACACCTAGCCAGCATGAGGGTCCACTGTGAAGGGACCTGAAGATGAGATTAGGAACCCAGGCTTTTGGGCTCAAAGGGACCATGAGAGGACTTACTGATCAATGTGTGCTCTGGAAGGGGCTTGCATAGCTCTGGAGGGTACTACAGAGAGCAGAGGCTAGACACAGGCAGTTTGCTCAGGAGCATTCCAGGTAGCCCAGCCCGAGAGGGTGTGGGACCCTAGGCCAGAGAACCACACTTACGCCAAGAGCAATGGGTTCTGGTTAACCGTAGGCTCAGGACAAGCCATGTCCCCAGAAGGTGGTGTGAGCGCTGTGTAGACATTGAGTCTCAGAGTATCTCTGCCCGGCTAGGCTGGACACTGTAGGGCTGCTCAGCCCACTCTCACTCCTGCCTTCCCATGGAAACCTTAGTTAACTTCACACACATTCAAAGCACGAAGCAAAAACCCCAGTTGTAATTTTTTTAAAGTGTATGTGTGTGTTTGTGTGTGTGTGCATGTATGTGTGTGTGTATGTGTGTGTATGTGTGTAGGTGCCACAGAAATTGGAAAAAAGAGCCTGGATCTCTGGAGCTAGTGTTACAAGTGATCATGAGGCACCAGACTTGTGCTCTAGGGACAGACCTTGAGTCCTCTGAAGGGGCAGCCGAGCTCTTACCCACCCATCCATCCACCCACTCTAAAGTCCATGCATGTGTGTTTATGCAGGAGTGAGTGTAGGTACAGGCCACTAATCTAGAAATGGGCCCATAAGACAGGGGAAAAGAGGTTTTAGAAAGAGACGTAGGGAGGGCATAGAAGGTAAGCATGTTAAAATGGAGAGATAATATTGAGGGTGGGAGGTAGCAGCCAAGTGAGGGCAGGAGGGTGGGGGAGGTCAAGGGGATAGCGAAAATCAGCCCAAACTAAATATGCATGAAAATATCACAAGGGACCCTGTGCTTCTAAAACAGTCTCAGAGAAATAGACTCCCTTCTGTCATGAAAAGAGAAGTGTAGGATGTTTGGGATGCACTGTGCTGAAAAGGGGAGCTACACACAGAATTTTTGATAAATGGGAATCAGGGATGTTCCCACGGCTTCCTAAACTCCTGGGTTGGCTGCACCATTGAGCAGAGAAAACTGAAGAACGCAAGCACCGTTCTGTCTTGGGGCATACAGCAAGCTTGTGCACCCTCACGTGTCACACAGTGAATCCCATAAAGGAGGGAGGCACAGGGGGTGGCAGGTGTTCCCACAAGCCAGTCTTTTCATGGGGGAGACTTACAATTAGCACCATGTAAAACCAGTGTGTGCGTGATGCTGGGATCAATATAAAGATTCCTGCAAGGTTAAGTGCAAAAACTAAAATAATAATAATAATAATAATTAATATAACCCCTGGGGCTTGACCAGAAAAGAAGTGAAGAAAGCTCGACTTTGCCCTTGACAGGGAAGGCCAATTTACAAAGGATTCTTTCCCTGGGTTTCGCTCTTCACAGCCCACAGCCAAGCCCACGGCCAAGCCTAGTGCCAAGCCTCACGCGTTCTGTGTTCTTCCCTGAAAACTCACCTAGCCCTGCATCTTCACGTTCCACGTCATCTCCATACTCTGTCTGCTGGCCTAGTTTACAAACCATCCTGTGTGACTATCTCTATACTCTACACTACGTTTAAAAGATGTATTTATTTTATGAGTGTCAGCGTTTGCCTGAAATCTTGCCTGTGTACCATGTGTATGCCTGGCATCCATGGGGTTTCAGAAGAGGGCACGGAACCCCTGGGGCTGGAGCTACTGATATCTGTGAGCCTCCATGTCAGTGCTTGGAGCTGAACCGAGGTCGTCTACAAGAGCAATGCGTGCTCAGAACTGCTGAGCAGCCTCTCCAGCCCTTATTTTGTATTCTTGATATCCTACATTATACTTTGTAAAAGTCGTATCTGTGTCCATTGTCTTTATGTCGTTAACTAGAGTTTGAAAGCTGGGGAAACAACTCTATCAGCAAAATGCTGACCTTGCATTCATCGGGTAATCCTCAGAGCCCACGTTGAAGGAGGAGGGGAGAGGGAAGAAGCTGGGCAGGGTGGCATGTTCTTGCTGTGGAGACAGGCACAGGTGAATATATGGGCTCACTGATCAGGCAATCTGCCCTACTTAGTGAATTCAAGGACATTGATGGAGTCTATCTCAGAAACCAGGGTGGATGGCAAGTGAAGAACACTATTGAAGGTCACTCTTTGACCTCAGTACTCACGTGTACACACACACACACACACACACACACACACACACACATGCATGTATACACACACAAAAACAGTCCCCGGACATAAGAAGTCAGGTTTAAATAACTTCATACTCTACACCAATATGTCAGAAAAAGAGTTTAAAATACTTAACCAAAAAAAATGTTATTGATAGGCACAGTACATACCACCCACTGTGAGTTGGGTAGAGCCTTGGGCGCCTTCCTTTCCGTTTCTCCCTTCCTCTCTGTAGTTTTCGACCAGCTGCTCCCTAGTTCATCCTGCTGGCTTCGTGCCAGGCCAGAGACAGGGCCTGTCAGGGTCTCTTTATGTCTAAGGCTCCATAATGCTTTATGTTGGAACTGAACTTGGCATCCTGGTCACATTTGGCACCTGGAATGAAGCCTCGGGCCAGAAGCAATTGACTCCACTAATTTGTGCCAAAGAGGGATGGGGGACATCAGAATGGTCATTTCGGATGATGGGTGTCATGAATACAGATGGAAGGATCAAGTTCCAGGGTCTGAAGGTTGCTAAGCCTGTCATGCTTGGCTAACTGGAAAACAACTGAATTTCAAACCCAAACCAGACCTGGCAATTACTTCACTGCCAGCCCCCTGAATAAACAAACATCAATATGGCTTTTAGGGTGGTTTTCTCTGTGAACCGAGATGGAAAGACAGGCAGAGAAAGGAGATTGTGAGCTGAGAGAGGGGCAGGTCACTTCAGGAGACACTGGAGGATGGATAATTCCCACGCGGAATGGTTTCCGCCTCCGGGGGCTGCAGCTTCACCACGTAGCGCTTCTCTGGTATTTAGCTCGAAATTAAACTTTTCTAAACATTGATTGTATAGTATGGTTAGGAATGCTGAAATTAAGAAATAATCATTTTTATAATTTTTGACTGTTCTCAGGGGCCTTTTGGGGGGGTCTAATTGATCGTATCACACACTCGGTAGGTCCCTGGACAAGCTGTCTCAGAGAGACTTGGGGAAGAATGAAGGTCTTTGCAGCTGGTTCCACTCCACAGCGCCTGGCAGGTTGAAGCACCGAGCTTGGACTTGGCCTCCGTCTCCACATGGCGTGTTCTGGTTCTGCTACACATTGTTCTTGGGCCCACTTCACAGATATCAGGGAAAGGAACTCCAGAAGACCAGACGACCTTCGACGGTCCCTACAAGCATCCTCTGTGTTTAAGGAACAGCTCGGTATTCCCTAAAGCCAGTAAGAGGCAACCCCAGAATGAAGGATTCCTCGGGATACTCACTGACCCATTCTAGCCTCTTGTTAAACACAAAACCAAATCACTCCCTTCAAAATCAGTCGTATGACCAGCCGATCAGTGAGGTGAACAAACCTCACCAAGACTCCTGAATCTCTCAGACCCTGGTCCTTAATTCCCATATTTCATTGCTTCACCATAGCTCCTACAACTCAGAGAGAAAACATCTCATGTCTCTTGTCCATCCTAGTACTTGTGCGCTCTCTCTCTCTCCCTCTCTCTCTCTCTCTTTCTCTCTCTCTCTCTCCTTTCCTTACTCCTCATCTCTCTCCTTTCCTATGTCTCCAAGTCATCCCCCTCTCTCTTTCCCTCTACCTAAATCTAGCTCAAGCCCCACCCCTGCACGCTGGGATCATAGAGTATACTGGAACTACCAGCCTCCTTTGCCCTGTGCCTGTTCTTGCCATTCCCCGGTGTCCATACGTACCATGTGTGTTGGACAGAATTCTGTGCCCAGGAAAGATGGCTGACCCTGCTTCCTGAAGCCCATTACATCACACAGAGCAGAGGAGGGCTGAGGGTGAGAAGGAATGAACACTAGTCAGCTGATCTAAGAACACAGGCTCTCTGGGATCATCCAAGTGGGTCCAAGGGACACAGAATCCCAAGGAGCAGAGTCTTGGGAAGGTGCCACTCTGTGCAGTCAGCTTCGAAGGAGGAGACTAGGACCACAAACCAAGCAAGGGGAGCCCTGGGAGCTGACAGGGCAGAAATAGACCTTCCTCTGGACCTTCCGGAAGGAACCATCTCTGCTCAGAGCTTGACTTTATCCCACTTGGCTCGGTTTAGGCTTCCAGACACCACAGCTGTGAAAGAGTATGCCCATGTTGTTCTTTGAGCTTCTAACTCAGTATAATTTTTAATACACAATCAGAAACTCTTATACCAGATAAAGTCTCGCTCCTCCATGAAAGATGCCCAGTTGTCTCTTACATTCATGAAATCGCTGGTGCTCAGCAGGGCTTGGTAACCTGTGCGCTGGACCTAATGCCTCCAGTCCAGCTTCCGGTGCCCCTGACCTCTTGCTGCCCAGACTCCTGTGCCCCTGGCCCCCTGCTGCCCAGGCCTCCTGTGCCTCTGGTCCCTTACTGTCCAGGTTCCTGTGCCCCTGGCCCCTTGCTGCCCAGGCCTCCTGTACCCCTGGCCTCCTGCTGCCCAGGCCTCCTGTGTCCCTGACTTCTTGCTTCCCAGGCCTCCTATGTCCCTGGCTCCTTGCTGCCCAGGCCTCCTGTGCCCCTGGCCCCCTGCTGCCCAGGCCTCCTGTGCCTCTGGCCCCTTACTTCCCAGGCTCCTGTGCCCCTGGCCCCTTGCTGCCCAGGCCTGCTGTACCTTCTGAAACACCTGGTCCTTCTCTCTCTCTTCAGACCTCTATGGAAATACCTTGTCAGACCTGTTTCCAGAACTCGCAACAACAATATCAAGTGCAGATTCGCAGGCACTTGCCAGACCTGGAGAGTCAAGTTCTGCTGACACCCATTTGCACTGCCCCACGATGCTCATTTTCTTACAGGCCTGACCACGGGGGCCCTTACCTTACCCAGGCTTTTTGTAACTGGGTTTCTTTCCCTGTCCAAGGACATCGTGGTGACCCATGAAGGTCGTCTTCATTTGCCTGGTCTCTGCTTGGTTTCTGGGACCCTGAACAAGACCATGTTCAGAGTTCAGTAGATATTTGTGAAACGGATCACTGCAAAGTTTTAGCAATCTGGAGAGGCAGCGTGCAGTGAGCAAAAAAGATCCAAACAGCACGTCCCCGCCCTTGAAAGCGTGCACCATAGGAAGAAAGGCCTTTTGTCATCTAGCGGGGGTCCATGCTGTGACAGAAGTGTCTCAGAGCTCCGATGAGGACCCCTGATCCTGGTGCCACAGGGCTCATCCACCCCCCAGGAGGGCTGTGCGGCATCTCCTTATCCAGTCACATGGCCTCTCCCCTACTTTGAAGGGAAGCAAACGAGGCCTCTCAAATCTTGTTCAGAGAGTCAGCTGTGCCTGGTGCTAGCGTAGCGTCTTCTTGTTCCTGCGGGGCCGAGAAGGTCAATGATGGTGTGTGCCCTCGAGAAGACAGACAGGATTGACAGGTGACCAGGTTTGGATCACTTCCTATTTCTGCATCCTTGACAGAAACTGAAAAAAACAACAACAATAACAACAAAAAACCTCAGCCAGCTTTGGGGAGAGAGTGGTAGGGAGATAGGAAGACAGGAAGATCTAGCAACCAGGTTGTAAGTTCCCATTCTAGCTGAGGTCATTACCCCAAATCCATGGGCTTCCCCACAGGCTCACAAAGGGCTTCATGGCCTGAGAGTTCACAGAGGACACTACAGGTCACAGGGGCAAACACAGACACCAGCAACGTTCTGGCCCAAGTAAGCACAGTTCATCTATTGTTGCTTAGCGTTCATGTCTGGGGTGGCTTCTAAAAAAAAGATTTATCTTTATTTCATATGTGTGAGTGTTCTACCTGCATGTATGTATGCGTACAAAGTGCACGTGGTGCCTCTGGCTGTCAGAGAGGGCCTCATCTCCCCAGGAACTGGCATCAACAGATGGCTACAACCCACCATGTGGGTTCTGGGAACTGAACTCAGGTCCTCCAGAAAAGCAGCTGGCCTTCCGAACTGCTGAGTCTCATCTGAGGTGTCTTTCAGGAGACACATGTCTTTTCAAGCAGTTTTGGCTTCATTGGTTGTGATACCTGATTTGGTCTGTAGGAAAAGCAAACGAGATCCAAGGTGAAGGCTTCGTTCCTTTCCTATTTCCTCTCTAGCTGCCCTGTCTCAGGATGAGGTCCTCCTCAGGGGACTGGCAAGCCAGCCGTCCTCCGCAGCCGGCAGGAGTAGGCTTTGCCCATCTCCCCCAGCAGCAGCTCATGAAAAGAGCGTGCCCTCAACAGAAATTCCCTCACCTGTGCTCAGAGAACACGAGCTGTGTAGGCTTGAACGCCACTGGAAGCTGTGGAGTCGGGGAACCCCTGCTCCACGAACACCAGTTGGATTGTCTGAAGCCTGCTCTTAGACAAGACACTAACTAGCATGAGGATTTTTCCATGTGCATCATCCAAGAGGCTCGAGGACCCATGTGACGTGATGTCATGTCTCCCTTTGGTGAGTCTCCAATAAAAGATACTGTGCATGCCCCTTTCTTTAAGTTCTAAAATAATGCCATAAAATTCATTTCTCTCAAAGCCATGATTGTTTAACAGAAGTCCTGGAGAGAGGAGATTCATACGGGCAAGAGTGCTAAGAAGTGGGTGCATCCTGAGCACAGACACAGCCATTCACACATCAATGACAGGGGACACTTGTCACTGTCTCAAATCAAAGGACACCCGAGCCTGGAGTACCTTTCCCCTCTATCAAAAACTCACTGGACCAAGCTCGGGATGCCTTTGATGATGTAAACTATTAATGAAAGGTAGCAGAACAGAAAAAGCATCCCAGCCAGTAGTTTGGGAGCTGAAGGATCTTGGCATCTGAGTTCATTTTATTCTGGTATTATTCTGTGTCAAAGAATAAATGTACACTGTTTGATGGCTAGATTTTATGTCAATAGGATACAAGCTGGAGTCATGAGGGAAGAGGAAACCTCAGTTGAGAAACTTCCTCAATAAGATCAAGCTGTAGGCAAGCCTGTAGAGTATTTTCTTAATTGGTGATTTAGGAGGAGGGAGGACAAAGTCCATTGTGGGTGATGCCATCCCCAGGTTCTATAAGGAAACAGACTGAGCAAGCCAGTAAGCAGCAATCCTTCATGGCCTCTGCATGAGTTCCTGCCTCCAGGTCACTGCCTTGAGTTCCAGCCCTGCCTTTCTTCCATGATGAACTGTCACGTGGAAGTAAAAGCAAAATAAACCCATTTCTCTCTAGATTGCTTTTGGTCACAGTGTTTCATCACAGCAAACCCTGGCTAAGGCAGAAATTGGGACCATGAGTGAGGTATTGCTGTGACAGACCGGCCATATTGTTGTGTTGGAGAGGATTGTGTGAGGACTTTTGAACTTTGGCCTGGAACATTGCTGAACTTTTAAAACTTGGTGAGGTGTTTGTTAGAATTTGGAGGGTCAGAGGATGGTGCCGAGAGTTGTGCAGG
Organism: Myodes glareolus; assembly: GCF_982192425.1. Lineage (NCBI taxonomy): Eukaryota > Metazoa > Chordata > Mammalia > Rodentia > Cricetidae > Myodes > Myodes glareolus. The sequence continues at coordinate 3,147,800 of NC_142035.1, forward strand.
TGATAGAGTCCTGACTTGTGACGTTCTGGAGCAAAGCGAAGACCCTATCATTAGAGCCATTTGGTACTTTGATTTAAGAATCTGTGGTCCTGGTCAGCTGGAGCTGAGGCATCAGCCATGATTGTCAAGAGACCAGAACCAGGTGACGTGAAACCATTGCTTCACTGGGACAAGAGATGCTGGAGCTAAGAAGTCGGTGGTGACTACACAGAGATCAGTTTCAGTGAGGTGGAACCTGGGAATGTATGCTTAGAGTCAGCACATAGAAGCTGTGTTCCAGAGACAGCCGAGGCTCCACCTCGTGCTGGTAGCCAAACGTGGTCATTTTTAAGAGTCCCCCAGGTAGTGCTGGTTTTGAAGGCTCACGGAGAGGGAAAGGGTCTTGGAGAGCAGCTGAGGCTTATGACTGTGAGGGGCCAGACTAGGATGTTGGTGATGGCACTCCTTCAGTAGGAGCTGAATTTCCAGGATTGAAGGGACCATGGACAGGAGTTGAGGCATGGTTTGATGAAGAGAACCCTGGAGAGGCTTTTGGTGAAAGGCCAGTTGCATAAAGAGATCCAAGCATTTTGGAATTGTCATTACCATGGGATGATTGCCAAGAACAGCACCAGCCATGGAGTGGAGCTGACCTGAGCCTACGAGACAATCTGTGTGTGCTGTGGTGAGGCCTTTGGAGGAGCCCAGAGGACCGTGAGTGAATCCTGACCCAGCAAGGATCCCGGAAGACCAGATGACTGTGGGTGAGTCCTGACGTTGAGCTATACATGGATGAACTTTGGTTTTGATTTGGTTTAATTGTGACTGTGCCCTGATTAATGCCCTCTTGGAATAATAAAGTATTTAATTTATTTTTTTATTTTACAGGAGCTCACAGTTAAGAAACTTTGAACTTTTAAAGAGACTTTGATTATTTAGAGAAATTTTAAATATTTTAAAGAGAATTTAGACTTTTAGATATTTAAATTTTTGAATTGTGGGACTTTTAAAAGTTGGAATGTTTCTTAGTCATTAGGGAAATGCAAATCAAAACAACTCTGAGATTCCATCTTCACCTGTAAGAATGGTCAAGCTCAAAAACACTGATGACAACTTATGCTGGAGAGGTTCTGGGGAAAAGGGAACACTTCTGCATTGCTGGTGGGAATGCAAGTCGGTACAACCCCTTTGGATGTCAGTGTAGTGATTTCTCAGGAAATTAGGAAACAACCTTCCTCAAGACCCAGCAATACCACTTTTGGGTTTATATCCAAAGGATGCTCAATCGTGCCACAAGGACATGTGCTCAACTATGTTCACAGCAGCTTTGTTTGTCATAGCCAGAACCTAGAAACAACTTAAATGCCCCTCAACTGAAGAATGGATAAGGAAAATGTGGTACATTTATACAATGGAGTACTACACAGCATAAAAAAATAATGACATCTTGAAATTTGTGGGCAAATGGATGGAGCTAGAAAACATCATATTTAGTAAGGTAACCCAGACCCAGAAAGACAATTATCACATGTACTCACTCATCAGTGGTTTTTAAACATAAAGCAAAGAAAAACAGTCCATAAATCACAATTCCAGAGAACCTAAATAACAATGAGGACCCTAAGAAAGACATACATGGATCTAATCCACATGGGAAGTAGAAAAAGACAAGATCTCCAGAGTAAATTGGGAGTATGGGGACCTTGGGAGAGAGTTGAAGGGGAGGGGAGAGGCAGGGAAGCGAGCAGAGAAAAATGTAGAGCTCAATAAAATCAATAAAAAGTTGGGATGCTTTATGCTGCGTTATTGATATTAGTGTGAGATCTTAGTTTTGAACAAGAAAAGGAAGGTTATTGTTTAGCAGATAAATTGTTTGTGTGCCAAACTGACAAAGGATCAATTGTGCTGACTAGTCCTTTTAACTCGACACAAGCTAGAGTCCTGTGGGAAGGGAAATCATAAATGGTAAGGATGTGCACACCAGGCTGGCCTCGGGCTAAGCCTATAAGACATGATCTTGGTTAGCGACTGAGGTATACGGCACATGCCCTCACGTGCTAGCTAGCTTTTGCTGCTGTTAATCTGACCCAGCCTGAGTTCTCTGGAACGAGGAATTGTCTTCATTAAACTGACCGAGGGATTGTTCGGGGGAAATCTTCTTGATGAATGATTGATGGGAGATGATCCAGCCCAGTGTGGGCGGGGCCACCCATAGGCAGGTGGTCCCGAGTTCTGTAAGAAAATGAGCTGAGCAGCGAGCCAGGAGAGCAAGCCAGTAAGCAGCTCTCCTCTCTGGCCTCTGCTTCAGTACCTGCCTCCTGATTCTGCCTTGACTTCCTTCACTACAGACTGTGACGTGGAAATGTAAGCAAAATAAGCCCTTTTCTCCCCAGGTCGCTTTTGGTTTTGGTGGTTTATCGGAGCTATAGGAACCCTAATTTAGACACTCTCCTCAGGAATTTCCTCTCTTTATCCCCAATGACTGCAGTGCTCTATTCAACACCTCCATTGGGCCAAGCTTAATGGACTCATTGGAATAGCCATTAAGGATGCAACACTGCCCTGCGCCCTCCCTGAGAGTCCCCCCACCTCCCCGCACACACACTGACAGTGTACAATTGTGGAGCTGCAGGCTCCTACAGGACGAGTTATCCACGGTTGGTGTCTCGCGGCGAGTCCAGACGCCTGGGGCGCATGCCTATCCAGCACTGCCTGCAGACATGCAGGTCTTTTTTGCTCATTAAAGAGTCAACGACATGGCCCTTCAAACGATGGCCTCTCCTACACAGATGGGTTGAGAATTAATAAAATGATTGCATTATTTAACAGACACAGAAGCCAGCTCAGCTCAGATTAATGCACTCACTTAGAGAGCTAGAACTGATGTCCATCAACGACAGGCGGACAGCAGAGACATCCATTTGTGCTCAAACTGCAGCAGCTCAGTACAGGGATGAGTGGCGTCTCCTGGGGAGAGTGAACCTCAGCACCTGCCTTCATGTGGCCCAGATCATAAAGGAGAACCACAACCCCACACTGCACAGCTCTCCTCTCTCCTGCTGAGGACCCACAAGTTGGCATTACAATAAGCCCACCAGGCATTGAACTTGCCCCATCTCTCCTTATCCTCTCTCCTAGTCTCACTCTCTGCCCCCAGACACCCAAATGCCTTCCGACCTCAGGGCCTTTGCACTGGCTACAGCCTCTTTTCATTCCCTTTGTCTCTGTGGAGCCGGATCATTCTCAGCCATTGTCACCTGCCTTTTCTTTTATATAACACTTTCACAGTCAGAACGGACGGTCTGATGGTTATGGTGGCTAGGAGCAACTCTGGCTAGCCTCAGCTCCCTGAAGGCCAGGTCTCTGCTGGCTGTTCTGATGTTGGTTCCCAGAGATGATAGCTGTGCTGGAGTGAGGTGTTCTTTTGTGGCATGAAGGGAGGGAGGGACTGAAACAGCCATGTGGTTGCCACAAAAGTGCAGATGAAATGAATTCGGTGCTTTGAAGAGAAAAAAGTTTGGCCAGAGGCCAGCAGTGGAGAAACAGAGGTCCTGCCGTCCAAGGAAATCCCATCTGCGTCAGATCTTAAGTGACAGCAAGAGCAGCCCGTGATCTACACCCCGTCCTGAGAAGGGCTGTCCTAGAAGACAGAGTAACAAGTGCCTGGGTAGTAGTCAGTAGAGAGAGAAGTCTACAGTGGGCTTCACCTACCTGCACCTCCCTGCCCTCCACTCTTTCCTCCTTACTGAGGAGCCCAGGCCCTCACAGCCTCATGCTGAGCGAGGCACCATTAACACATTGGATGCCCAACCCACTCTGACCTCCCACTCCCCCAGCCTGGTGTCCCATCATCCTCGCTGTAGCTGCCTCCCAGGCACCCAAACTGCCAGCAGCTCCGTCTCCATCACCACAAAGACCAGGTGCTTTCACAGACACCCTGGGACAATCCCATGCTCCTTGCCCTGTACTCTGCTCAGTGGAAGTGACTGACTGCTTTTCTTGTTGAAAAAAAAAATATCACATGTTCTGGGTTAAATGGGCTCTCAGTGCCAGCCTCCCTGTCCTTGCCTCTGGATCCAACGTGTCAGTTTTTGGTTAGATCTGTGGGTAGATGGGCATTCAAGCCATTGCCCTACACTGTTGTCTTTTCTCATGGCATTTGCCTAGCATCCGGTTCATACCAATCTCCTGGACTGGTTCTCCCTCCATTGTTGGCAGTAATTTTGAAATGCCGTTATCAGTTTTTCTGGTAAAAATGTCAGAAAGCCATCCAATCCTAAACTTTTCTTTCAAGGAGGATTTTTAAACCTCATGACTCAAACCCACTGTTTGTTATAGATAAACGCGTTTGTTCAGCCTCTTGTTTATTGCAATTGTGCTCATTGTTCTTATTGCGTTGGAATTCACTCAATATAATAAAACTCACTTGCAGAGAACAGAAAAATCTTAGTGTATTCACAGATATGTGTAACTACCATTACAGTCAATTTTGGGACATTTTTTTTTTATCCCTCATAAAGAAATTGTGCAACCTTTGCTTTTACCCCCAAACTTCATCCCCTAGCTCCCAGAACCTCTGCTGTGGTCTAAGTTTCTGTAAACTTGAAAGGATTGTGGTTTGTAGTGTGAGGTCTCTTGTGATTGGCTTGTTCAGCTCTGCAGGTTTTCAAGCTTCATGCATGTTTAAGCATGAGTCAATACATTAAACTTTCTTGTTTCTGAAAATATGCTATGGTATGGCGACACCATATTGTATTTATTTGTTTGCCTGTGACAGGCATTTTGATGGCATCCACCTCACTCCTCTCATGAATGATGCTGTGCTATCTCCCTGTGAGTTTTTGTGCAGCTGTGTCTTCACTTCCCTGGGACACCTAGAATGGAATTGTTGTATAACTCCTGATTGTCTGAGAAACTTCCAGGCGGTTTCTCAGTGGCTGCGTGTATCTACCCCCAATTCATGAGGGTTGCTGTTTCTCTAGGCTGCTAGCAACACTCGTTAGAACCAGAGTCCTGATTGTAGCCACATCAGATGAGGTGAAGTAGGATCTCATTGTGTTTCAATTAGTGCTTCCTTGATTGCCAATGATGTGAAGTACCCTCACAGGTTCTTATTGGATTTTTCTCTATCCTCTTTGCATTTAGATATGTTGCTTATTTTTAAATTGGGTTGTTTCTTAGGTATTCTTGTACATTCTGGATTCAAGTCTTTTATCTGATATACTCTTTGCTAATATTTTTCTCTCATTTTGCTTACCTTTTTTTTTCTTTCTTGATACTTTCTTTTGAAGCCCCAAAGATTGAGCTTTGTTGAAACAATACCATTTCTTAAAATGATTGTTTGTGCTGCTGCCATTACTACCAAGCATCCTCTGCTGCATCCAAGGCAAGGAAAATCTTCCTCTTTATGTTATTTGATGCTTACAGTCGGGTTTGGGTCCAGTATGAGTTCTATTTGTGTATGGTGAGAAGATACACTCCGTTCTTTGGCTTTGGGGTGTCCAGTTGTCTCAGCATCCTAGACCAACAAGACTCCCTTCCCAAGATTTTGAGTGGTGTTTTTATCATTCCCCAAACTCAGTTGATCATAGCCATGAGGTTCCTCTGTGCGCACAGCTCTTCCCAGGTAGCCACAAATCCACCCTGTGCCACAGGAATCGTGGTTCTTGGGTCACTGAAGTGACATCTGATGATGTGTGGGCACTCTTACTTAGTTTCTTTCTGGAGATTGTTTTAGCGACTTGCAGGATCATGTACAATCCCATGAGGTGGTGGTCTCATTCTGTTGCTTTCTCAAAGTGGCATGGTATTCCTCGGCCCTTGTGGGTCCCTTACAAAGCTAGGAACAGGGACTGAATGGTCAAACATCTGTGCCTATGTGGTCTATTCTTATTCAAACCACCACACTTGGCTCCTAGGACTAAGGGGTGTGGCCTCGTTGGGGAAGGTGTGTCATTGGGGGCTGGCTTTGTGGTTTCAGAAGCCTGAGTTCCCCGTGAGCCTCCTATGACTCCTGCTTGTGGGTTCCAATGTGAGCTCTCCGCTCTTCCTGACACTAATCCTTCATTCCACCATCACGGACTCTTACTTTCTGAAACCACAAGCCCAGCTAAACACTTTCTTTTATAAGTTGCCTTGATCATGGTATTTTATCCCAGCAACAGAAAACCTAACTAAGACTGTAGTTGGCCTGTTTTTTTTTTTTAAATTCTCATCAGAAATAAATGATATATTTGTTAATCCACATCCTCACTGACAGCTGGTATTGTCGTTATTTTAGGTTTGAGCCAGTCTAGTTGGTGTGTGGTGGATCCTCATCTCTGTTTTCATTTTTAGTTTCGTCTTCTTTTCCCTCTAGTCCTGGGCATGGAACCAACAGTTTCACTCATGTGGGCAAGCACTGCGTCTGAGCTACAGCCCAGCTCTCTTTGGGCTTTTTAGTTTGTGAAAAGTCTCACTAAGTTGCCCAGATTGGTCTTGAACTTGTTCTCTGGCTGTTTCTTGTGTCCCATTGAGCCCACTCACAGATGTGTCTGTCATCCGCACATCTCTTTTGATAAGGTGTTTGCTTAGACATCTCCTTTGCAGTAAAGTCCCACCTTAGGGGACTATGGTGTTGAAAGATCTAGGAGTAATTGTTTTAAACTAACATTCCCTGGAGAGAGCTCCGTTTTCCCTGCGGCTGAGCTGCACCACAATTCCCACACAGCCTGTGAGTGGGGTTTGTCATGATGGAAACAGGACAGTTCTTTGAAGAGCTTTGAGGGGTGCCCGCGCCACCCTGCTCCCCCTAGTGGACAACAGCTTGCACTACAGCTGTGCGAGCAGTTTCTCAGCTTGGGGCAAAAGGAAACTCAACAAATCTCTACAGTTCTGGGACTATTCCAAAACAAACCCTCTATGCACGACTGGAAACAAAAGCTTCCTAAGAAGTTTACATGGCTGTTTATGTTCATGTTCATATCTTTACACTTTTTTTTTAAACTTGAAGAGTCAATTCTTGGGTCCAAGAGTCTCAACAATATGACGACATGCACAGGACCCGTGGTGGTGGAGAATTTCACCAGCCCTAAATGACAAGCTGCAGGCTTCCTGTGGCTGCGGAGGGGGAAAGAACAAATCTACGGATGACTGATACTGTGAGTCTTGTTTTTAAATGTGAGAATGAGTTTTCTGAGGCTTGGTGTTCTTGTCTCTCTTCTCTTCGTGTGTGTTTTATCAATCTTTTGTGGACGGTTAAACAGCTCAGTTACTCACTGTATCTAAATCCAGCCACCCATTTCCCCCTGACTTCCCATCTGTTTCTGTCTTCTGAAATGTTAAGGAACCCACACCTGCTCCCTTCTCTCCACTCCCCGTCTTCTGCTCACCTGGACTTTGTCCTCTCTCCACATCTCTGCTGGTGTGGGAGCATCCTCTAGCCCCTGGCTTGATCCCTCCATGCCCACTATCCAAACACATTCTCTTCTCTTGCCACAGTTGTTGATTGTCTCAGGGTTTCTATTGCTCCTGATAAAACACTGTGACTAAGAGCGACTTGGAAAGGGAAGAGTTCTTTGACTTACTCACCCTTATTACAGCCTGTCACTGAGGGAGATCGGGGCAGGAACCCAAAGCAGGAACTGAGGCAGAGACTGTGGAGGAACACTGCTTACTGGCCTGCTCCTCGTGGTTTGCTCAGACTGCTTTCTTATACCTCTTAGGACACATCTCCCCAGGTACAGCACTCCTCACACTGGCTGACTCCTACCGTATCAAATGTCAGTCAAGACAGTGTCCCATGGGCCAGTCTTTTGGAGCCATTGTCTCCATTGTCATTCACTGCTCTCAGTTGACTCTAGATTGTGTCATATTGAAAAACAGATCAGGGTATTCATTGTCTTAGCCAGGGTCTCTATTGCTGCAAAGAGACACCATGGCCATGGCAACTCTTTTAAAGGGAGACGTTTAACTGGGGGCTGGCTTACAGTTTTAGAGGTTCAGTCCATTATCATCATGGTGGGACATGTGTTGGAGAAGGAACTGAGAGTTGTACATCTTGATCATCAGGCAGCAGAAAGAGACACTGTCACACTGGCCAGACTTGAGCATAGGAGACCTTAAAGCCCACCCCCACTTTGATACACATCCCCCAACAAGGCCACACCTTCTAATAGTGCCATTCCCTATGGGGCAAACATTTGAACACATGAATCCATGGGGGCCGTACCTGTTCAAACCATCAGACCCATGCTCTCCACACCATCACTCCCCCGGGTGTCTTCTCAGCCTCTTCTGAGGGGAGGCCTTCCTGACACGAGTCAGTGTATGTCTATTAGAGAGCAGCAAGGGGACTCATTTTCTTGAATGATGAGAGAGGGCCCAGCTCATTGTAGGTGGTACCACCTCTGGGAAGGTAGGTCTGGGTACTATTAAAAAAAAAAAGCAGGCTGAGCAAGCCATGGGGTATAAGCTGGTTAAGCTGTGTTCCTTCATGGGGTATGCCTGTGCCGCGGCCTGAAGGCCTGAGTGTAACCACAAGGAGGGCTTTCTGCAGTGTTCTCCATACCTTAGAAGGACCTGACCCCCTCACTGTCACCAATAATCTAGGAGTAGCTCAGGAAGTGTGGTATTATTTTCACGGCCACCTCTAATGCCATGCCTATGAGCTGTGACATTTGGGCTTGTTGAATGGGAGAAGGCCTACATCTCTTATAATAGCATTCTTACAGGCAGCCATTTGTCTGGGAGCCTACTGTATCCTTCGCCTGTGCCCCATGCCTGTGTCCTCTTATCAGGGCTTCCATGCACTAGGAAATGGTCTCCTGATTTAATGACCCTAGCATCATAAGCCGGTCAACCAGGGATGTCACTATGGCTCAGAGACCCATGAAGTCTTCCACATAGTGATGTGTCTGTATAAAATGCCCTTCCCAGGTATAAACATTGAAATTTTGGTCCACAGCTATGGAACTATTTTGGAAGATTTTGGAGACTTTAAGATACAAGCTGTCTAGAGAGTGTGGGTCACTGGGAAAGGGTCCTTCAGGGCTGTTATTGCCTTTGAGGGCTCCATTCTGCATCCTGCACACCATGCTGTGAGCTGCTCTCGGCTCCTGCAGCTGCGAAGTGTGCAGTCTCCTGTTCCCCATGGCCCCTCCACCATGATGACTTGTCTCACACTAGACTCAGACCCAGCTGAGCTGAGGACCATCAGATGGCATCCTTAAGATTGGGTGCTAAAAAAAATCTCTTATAATGTGATGTTTCTGTCAGGTCCGTTGTTCTGGTGACACCATCTGACTTAGTCACACTGCCCAGTGCTGAGGCCGCCCACCCCTGAAAGCCACAGTGAGGGACACTACCTAGCTGCTTCTCTCCCTGCCTGCATTTCTAAACTGAGTCCTTTCCCCTGTGTGTGTGTGTATTGGAACCTACTCCCTCACTCTAGGACAGTGGGAATATATTAAACATCAGTTCCTTCATGACAATTATCTCCTTACCTTTTATGCCAGGGACATTTTATGCCACCTGCCCCAAACACATCCCAAATACTTTCAAAACACATTCACCCAGTCAGGTGCCCACATGTGTCAGGCAGATGGGTGTTCACTCATAACCCCAGGAGACAGATTTTTGGAGTACCATTGAGATATAATCACATTGAGATATAATGCGTACTCCATAGTTTCTCTCCAGGTGCTTTATATAACTGAAGTTGACCTTCAAGGGGACTGTCATTGGAGTCCAGCAAAGGATAAGGAAGTTGGATCCATCTTTGTCCACATCCCATCTCTTACTTACTATATTGTAAGATGTCTCCACCCCTTTAATATTTCTGAGAATAGGTTTTCTTTGAAAATAATGCCATTATCTCTATCTCACATGCTTCTCCAGAGAATTAAATAAGTCAAAGGTATGAAAAGTCCTGGACCACACCAAGTGCCACCATGATGCTGTCAGAGTCTTGGACCTCCATCCTGATGTAAGTGTAGGTCTGCTCACATCCCTCAATCATTCCTCCCACCTATTGCCCACCTCCTTCCCCTCACCCCAGCTCCTGTTTTCTCCTGCCTCTCTTAAGCATATATAAGATTTCCCCTGGATGAACTCTCAAGGATAGTCATAGAAGTTAGTTTCGACCCAGGCCCGCCGCTGGCCACCTGGGTGGCGTTGGGTGTGTTACCTTACCTTTTGCTCAGCTATTGGTGGCTGTGCAACCATAGCTACCTGTGTTCACTGCCCACCATTTCTGTGGGCTGAAATCCACACCCGGCACTGTAGAAGGACCCTTTGATTAAAGACTGTTCTCGGTGTAGTACAGGGCTGCAGCATCATCTCCAGGTTTAGATGGAGAGGTTCACTCCCGAGTGCGCATGACTGCAGGCAGGACATGCTTCCTCACGGCTATCAGACCAAGGTCTTTCTCAGTTTCACTGGTTCCCAGGCAAAAAGCCACATTTCTTGCCAATGAGCTTCCCCAGCAACGCTGCGTGCTTTATGAAAGCTCCAAGAAGAAACACGACAGCCATGCTAAAATCTGAAACACAACCATAGACGCAATAACCTCTGTTGTTTCAATTCTAAGAGGTCACCGGTCACACCTGCTTTCAACTCAGGAGACAACTACATTGAGACACGAGCACCCAGCATTCACTCTGCAGTCTGCCCATACCTCCCTTGGCCCCCATCCCAGCAGCGTTGTGGAGGAGAGAAAAGCCACATCCCCTCGTGTGTCACATTGGATGCAAGCTGAGTTGGAGGACTCCTCCCCGTGCACTGTCCAAAAATCATTCGCCCCAGGAGGTGAGCAGCAAACGCTGGGAACAGGTACATATCTCCCAGATATTTCCAGTCAGGTGCAAAACAAGTTATTTTATCAAGTGGAAAAAAAAAATCCCAGTTTTTCTTAGCTTTCAGCCAAGTGCCAAGTGACCTAAGCAGCACACAATCAGCATCCAGGAGCTCGGGCATGTAGCTGCAGAACACAATGTTTTGTTTTGTTTTGTTTTTTCTTCCTCTTTAAAGAATTTTGTGAATTCAGTGTCCAACACAAAAGCTAATAATTGCTTTATCACCCTGAATAACTGATCATCATGCCAGAGATGAGGCTCATTTTTCCCATCAGTTCTGTAAAGAATGTGTTTATAAATGCTTATTTAGATTCCCTGAGAACAGGGCTCTCCATTCTTCATTCTGGGAGACAATTGATTAGTTGTACCTTGAAGTCATTTTTCAAGGAATAACCGTCAATATTAACAGCTGCCAACCTTCCCCATTCATAATCGTCTGAAAGCCTCTCCACCCCACGGCAAAAGCGTTCACATTTCTAGCCTGGAATTACTTAGTGATCTCCGGAGTGAAAACCAGGCTTGCTGTTGCGGGTCCTCAGAACCTGAGCTGTCCAAACACCAGTTGACAAGGGAGGCTCTGTGCAGCCTTGGAAGAGAACCGTTTCAAATCCACGCCTGCCAGATGTTTGTGCTCCTTAGCCAGCCTCCTCCTCAACACCTGTGGTCTGCAGGGAGCTGAACCACCTTGTGATGGAGTAGAAAGAACCTGGACTTGAGCTCAGAGAATTCTAAACTTGAATCCCAGTGTCATCATTACCTGGATCACACCTGAGCCTACGTTCAGAGTTCCTATCTCTACAAGAAGGCCTCGTTAATGTTGAAAATGACTCATGAGATGCATGTGTGTGTGTGTGTGTGTGTGTGTGTGAAGCACCACCGCATATGAAATTAAAATTTGACAGAGGTAACTATGGCTTGAGACATCGTTTGGCACTGTGCACACGTGTGTACACATGCAGACGTATACACCTGCATATATGTATGCACGTATACATATCTGGCCCGCACATATGTACCGTGGAGGCCAGAAGTCAATCTCAGGAGTCTTCTTCCATCATTCTCTACTTTGTTTTTCAGATCCAGCATCTCACTGAAACAGGAATTCACCGACTAGCAATATTGGCTTACCAGCAAGCTCCATGGACCCCGTCTCTCCTTCTACAGCATTGGAATTACAGGTGTTCACCACTGCTTTTGTTTCCCTATGTGGGTTCACACTTTCTAGATAGAGCCCTCTTCCCAGCCTCTGTAGCATGCTTTAAAAAATATCTTATTATGAAAAATTTCAAACCATATTAAGAACAGAACAATGAGCCTCACACGTTCATCAGCCAGGGAAAACTCTGGTCTGCTTACTTCCGTCTAAATTACAGACACTGCACCCCCAGATTGTTTTAAAGTAGAAGATAAACTTTTTTTATTGACAGATAGGTCAAAATATATAAGGTACCATCTCTTTTATACTAAACCACACCACTATATTTAACTAAAAATAATAAATCCATTGTACCATAAAAATCCTGTATTGGAGCTGGAGAGATGACTTAATGGTTAAGAACATTAGATGATCTTGAAGAAGATCCAGACTTAGCTCAGGTTGTTCTCAGCCACCTGGAACTCCAGCCCCAGGGAGCCCAGTGGCCTCTTTGAGGCAATGCACACATATGGTCCACATATATTCACTCAAACACTTTATGCATCTCACAAAGTAAATAAAGCATTGAAAAACATCCAGTGACTCATTTCCAGAATCAGACATCTATTTTTTTAAAATAACACCTACACCTTGCAGTTAACATACGTGTTGTTGTAAGCCACTGTCTTATTTTCTAGCTATGTCTGGCAAAGTCACACATGGTAGAGCCTTTGGCATTTGGATCATGCAGTTTGCCTCCTCATGTCTCTTGTCTTGCATTTCCTATTGGGAACCGAAATTATCTGAAGAAGCAACATCTTCACTATAGATCCTCCAGCCTGCCTGACTCTGGCTGAGTAGAACATAAATCTAGAGAGGTGAAGAGACAACATGGCCTTGGATTGCCTTTCACCACTCTTAATAACTATTATCTGCCCACTGCTGCGACTTATCTAGCGTCCTCTCGACCCTTAGACAAAACTCTTGGGATACATATCAAAATCTGATGTACGCCAAGCCTCCATCAACTGTAAAGCGAAGAATATGATACAGACAGAATCCAAATCCTCTCCACTTCCCGGCCTCGCCATAGCCTACCAGATGATTCCAGCAGGACGAGCATATTGTCTCATGGCTGTGTTTTCTGAGGCTACAACTGTCTCGTGAATCCTTTTCCATGATGCCGTACATCATTTAGAGTAACTTGAATCTGTGTTCCCAGACCATATTTAGATCAGAGGGAAAATAAATTCTCAATCTCTTAAAGTGAATTGGCATTTTTACACCAAGATTATAAGCTGATGCAGTAGCCAGACTTTTCTTCTCCTGGATGAACTCTTGAGAGAAACAGTTTGATGGAGGGAAGATTGAGTTTGGCTCAGGGGCAGAAGGCTCAGACAACAGTTAACTCGTCTTAGTAAAGTGGAATGTCCCACTGGAAGATGACAGAACCGAGCTACTGACTTCATGAAAGCCAGACACGGTAAGAAGTGGGAAATACAGACAGACAGATAGACAGACAGACACACCCCTACCAGCCCACACCAAGTCCTACCTTCCACAGCACCCCTCTTCTCAATTAAATCCATCCATGGATTAATATATTGATGAGGTTAGAGTCCCTGTGACCTAATAGTCTTGGGAGACTTCCTCACAGATGCACCCAGGGGCGTCTCTCAATCCAATCAAGGTGATAATCAAGATGAATCATTATAACTATAAATCAAATCAGAGGGCCTATGCGATAATGCTTTCCCATTGTTAAAAATAACATGAAGTAAAATTGACTGTGGGCTGGGATTTGTTACTTTCAATTTCCCATTGTTTAGAAACCTTGAGCAGGGTTCTTTAGCCCTGGAATGATTAGCATTTGGGAGTCAGGTATTTCTTCGCTATGGAGAAGTTCTCTGCACATTGAGATATGTTTAGAAGCATCCCTGGCCTCAAAAAGTGGGTCCTAGGAACAGTTTCTCTTTCCACTCAAGACAACCAAAAATATATGTGATGCTGCCATGTCTTCTAGATGGAGGGTTCACTCTCAGCTGACAACTGGAGGCTTGACAGAAGAGCCACGTCTGCCTCACTCCTGGCCTTGCTGTCCCAAAATAACGGAAAGCAAGGAGCAGGGCTGGACTGGGGGACCCAGGTGGGTATGGCCTCCTAAGGTCTGACCCCAGTGATCTTTTTATTCTGGCCTTTATCTACCTCTTAAAGGCTTCATATCTTCAAAGCAGTGTGACAAACTGGAGGCCCAGTGCTCAAACTTGAGCTCGTGAGGGCGGGGCTCCTTAGATTGTATAAGATCAGACATGTAAGAAAGGCTCATCATCACACCGTGAACAAAGGCGGTGTTCACTCCTCTCCCAGCGTCCTGTCAGCTGGCAAGGGGTGAATTGGAGCTATGTATTATTCTGCCACAAGAATCCCTCCCAGGCATATGCGATCTTCAGCCAAGAATAGCTACGAATGCTATCCAACATGAAAATCGTTAACTTTCTTATGACAGTTAGTTTGCATTGTGAGCTTGCCATCTAAAATCTCCCAAGAACGGATTCTCATGAGGGACTGTCTGGATTAGCGGGAACACCTACACTCCATGGGCAGCACCATTCCCTATAAGAATGGAGAAAGACAGCTGAGCCCCTGACCGCACGAATTCATTGCTCTCTGCTCTTGATGGTGGCCATGACAAGACAGCTTCAAGTTCTGCTGCCTCAGAACTCGATTGCTCAGTTCTGACAGATGTGTATATATACAAAATAATATAGGAGAACAATATGTATGTGTTTATACATATGTGTCTACACATGTTATTCTTTTGCTCTGGTCCCTTTAAGGGCAAGCCACGCCCACTCCCAGCCACTTCTGACCTCCCTGGTAGCCATCTTAACCCCCTTCCCCTTCTGTCCCCTCTCTCGGCGTGTGCACATGTGTCTCCTCTATGTCTGTCTCCATGTCTTTCTTTCTCTCCCTCTTCTTTAAGTAATAAATGTTTACCTTTGTGTTTAGCCTTACGTCTATTTATTATGTCCTATAAGTCTTTTATCTGCCACACCTGCCTGCCTGCTCTCCGGGCTGCATGGTGGGACCAGCTCTGCCGCTCGCTGCGGGGAACCTGCACCCCTCTGGCGGCAGCCTCTGCCTGGTTGGCAGGCCACTCGGGGAACATGCATCATTATCTTTTTTAAACAACAACAACAAACACACACCACATACACACATTGTACACAGGCACACCACACACCCACCGCATACACATATCATACATATACATACATAACACATCACACACAGACACAAACACACACACATACCATACCACACACACCACACACACACACCACACATACGCCACACAAGGCATACACACACATTCCACACCATACCATGCACATACCACACACACAACACCACACCACATATGCCATACATACGCACATACATACCACACCACACCACATGCACGCACACACACACACACACACACACACACACACACGAAGCCCAAATCAAAAGGCATTCACCAGATATAACCCAGTGGGAAAGGCTAATAGCACGCGACCGGAATGGCGGTTTGTGACGGACGGTCTTGAGTCTTCAGCGTATCATTATTTATTTTCTTCTGGTTCTAAATTTTTACATGTTCCTGAAAAAAATTCTTTTCGCCTTGTTCAAACAGACAGTTAGCCAGGTGGTGGAAGCACACACCTTTAATCCCAGCACCTGGGAGGCAGAAGCAGGTGAATCTCTGTGAGTTCAAGGCCAGTCTGGTCTACAAGAGATAGTTCCAGGACAGCTAGGACTGTTACACAGGGAACCGCTGTCTCCAAAAACAAAATTAAACATACAGTTCACTGTTCTTATGTGTGGTTACGAATCATTCCCACTGTAGAGCATCTTCACACACACCTAGCCCCATGTGTAACAGAGGCCTCCCTGACCTCCCTGCACAGAGTTGCTGGAATTTTTACCTAATCTGTCTAATTCCAGCACTTCATATAAATGAAATTATGCAAGGAGAGAGGTGGGAAGGAAAGAAGGAGGAAGAGAGAGAGAGAAGAAACCGAGGACAAACATCCCTTCTGTCTAATCCCGATCCATCAAGATGGAAGGTGTCACAGCCACCAGGGATTCCTCCATACTTCCCTGATGTGATGGTCTCTGCTCCCTTAAACCATGAGCCAAAACACTTGCTTTTGTGAGGAATTTTAATATTCTGTGTGTGGGCATTTTGTCTGCCTGCGTGTCTGTGCAACACTCACGTGCCTGGTGCCAGCAGAGGTCAGAAGAGGTCATCAAATGCCTTGGAGCTGGAGTTAGAGATTGCTGTGCTCTGCCCTCACAGCTGCCGTTGGTCTGGCAATCAAACCAGAATCCCCAGTGTGAGCAACACTCTTCACCACAGAGCAGTCTCTTTGGCCCCTTCTGTCAGGAGTGTTGCTGGAGGAGCCAGCCATGATAAGCTAACTATAAACAGATCACTCAAAGGAAGTTCTTTACTTCCAACCATTATCACCTGCCAGAGTAGGACTCGGCCACAGCCACGAGGCCTGATTCTCAGTAGTTTACCCTGAAGCAACACCTGGTTGCAGGAAGGACCACAAACTGAGATTACCCTAGCACCACCCAAGAACAGACCATCCAAAGGAAATGCCTAACATTCCAACTGCTGTAGATAGGACCATCTGCCAGCACACACTCACCAGGACACCCCTAGATAAATGTCAGCCAATCAGGGGTCCTGAACCTCAGAAGCCCCTCACCTCCCACCTTTACTACTATAAAAACCCTACTCTAACTGAGTTCAGATCTCTCTGTTTATTCCAATACATTGTACATGCCTAGAGACAGATTTATTTTACATATGGGACTCGGTCTCCTTGTTGGCTTTTGGGGGACTTCACGGATTTGGGCAGAACAGTTGTAAGTGATACAGTGTTTGGAAGAAGCACCCTGAACTGCAGGCTCCTTGAGCCACAGCTTTGCCCCAACTCTTCTTTGTGAGGCAATCCCAGCCAGTCACCCCACCCCCGACCTGCCCCTGTTCTGCAGAGAAGACATGGATCCTGCCATAGGTGTCTCCTGGGTCTCACCAGCAATAGCGCTGTGTTCTGCATAGACATTCTCAGCAGAGAACAGCAAACATTGGGTACATCTGGTTTTAACGACGTCAGCAAGATTTTGAAAAGAGAGAAGGACATGGATGCTGTCTCTGTCCCCCCAACCCCACCTCCACCCCCACCCACCGCCATCCCCGCCTCCACCAGGGTGTCGGTTGTTGATAGCCAAGGTGAGAAGACACATTCCCTTAATACAGGATGACTCCCAAGGGAAGTAAAGCAGAGACCATCAGGACTCAGGAGGATGGAGACCACACTCAGTCCTTCCACACTCGTCTCCTTTAATTTGCACACACTCATCTGATATAATAAGTATCATGACTGCTATACTTGGCATATAAAATGGTCCTCATAGATTTGCACATTTGGGCATCTGGTTCTCAGCTGGGGCCTCTGCTTTGGCAAACTGTGTAAGCTTTAGCAGGTGGGGCCTGGCTGGAAGAAGTGCTCAGCTGGGGTGGGGCTCTCCCTTGTTTCCTGTCCCATCCTGCTTCCTGGTTTGCTGAGATGTAAACAAGAAACTTTACATTCCTGAAAGCCATTCCCATCACTGCACCTTCCATCCTCAGTAGACAGCACCCTCTACTCTGGAGCAAAATAAACCCTTCCTGCATTTAAGGAGCAATTAAATTGCTCCTTATCAGAGCAATGAGAAAGTCACTAACATTTGACCATTCCCTCCTCACAGACCAGTAAACCGAAGCTCAGAATTCTTTTGCTTTAATTTAATCTATTACTGTTGTGTGGGTTTGGTTTGCATGCATGTATGGGTGTGTGCATGCGTGCGTGCATGTGTGTGTGTGTGCAGCCATGGGAATGGACACACAAGCACGTTGTTTAAAGAAAAATTCAGAATTTCTGTCTCATGTCAGGAGCCTTCTGATATGGGACAGAAAGAAAAAGAATTTAGGAAAAAATTTTACCTTCTCCATACCTATTTTCTCTATATCGCATTTTTCATTGAATATATGTCTATGTGAGTAATGTTTAAGTTTTCCACAATTAACAGTAGAATTTCCTGCAGATCCTTTTCTTGCAGTAATCTTTAAAGTTTCCAGAAAAAGATAGGGCCCAATAACAACGACTCTACCTGGTTGAGATGACATCTTGATGCGGATAGTGCTACTGTTTGTTAAGTTGGGAGCTTAGGCCCCAGCCCCTTGCATCTATCCCAGCCCGGTGACTCTGAGAGTTAGCACTCTGGACTCCAAATCCAGCAGGCCAGGTCCTGACTCCCAAGAGTATTTAAGTAAGCTCCCAAAAGAGGAACATGTGGCCTCTTTTTCTTCCTCCTGGTGGTCGCATTCACACAACTTCCCGGTTTCCAGTCGGGGCCACCCGAGAGCACAGAACTCCCATTAAACCTGGATATCTCTTAATTTGATTTGTTTTGATTTGGCTTGATTGGGATTTTGTGTTAACAGAGAGCTCACGTTAGGAAAATATTCCTAACACTATTAAGACTGGTTTGGGGGTACCTGCTGCTGAAATGGTGCGCCTTCTCACAACTTTCTGGCCAGAACTCCAAAGAAGAACTTTAGAAAAACCCCATCAACTACTCAGAAATCATTTACAATTATACTAGACAGTAACCTTGAAACTTAACCATCACTTTACTTTTACAGGATTGCATAGAAAGAACATCACCCCCATGACAGCTACAAGCATTTCTAGAAGACAACATCTCCTCTCCCAACAAAGTTTGTTCTCAGGGTTGGGGACACCATTTAGGGGGTGATTATTACTTGAATAGAGTAGAAGGTTGGGGTGGAAATTGTGTAGGCCCAGCGATCTCCTTGAAAAAAAAGAGGGAAAATTGATGGGATAATAGGTAGTTTAGGGTGAACTTATTCACACTAATAATAATAATAGTGAGTAATAGGGTGAATACGTGTAAACTAGTATTTATGGACAATTTACTTTGGTATAGATTCTTGTATACTTGTATACTGATACAAATTCAAATTATATTTGTTATTTTGAATATGCTGCTATTACTGTTTACAATATGGGTACATCTATGCAAAGCTATTTTGTTAGATTGTATGCATGCATGTTTCTACCCCTGTTTAAGACATTTTGCATATCAATACAATTTTTAGGATATACTTTTCATTGCATTATATATTTCTACCTCTGATCAAGATACTTATACATTGATTATATTTTGAGGTCATTTTACTCATTTATTGCATGGTTGTTTACAGATTATTTAATATTCTGCTATGAAGTCAGTATTTAAGCTATACAGGTATTAAGTTTTATAGGTCAATAGTTGTTCATTTTATACTTAATAGTCAGATTAATTAGGTTCTTTAGATACTTAGAGATTATCCTGTGCATAGATAGGTAATCTTCAACCACTTCAAAAATCTGTAGAACCCTAAATAATTCAGGTTTTTTTTTTTTTATGTGAGACCCGATTGCTCCTGACAGCACCGATCTATTCCTGAGAGGGTGCTGAGCACCAAAGACACTCCACTTAGAGTTTGTTTTCTTCTTGGCACAGTTGGTCTTTGGGCAAGGAGCTACCCATGCCTTGACCACTGACAAAGCATATGGTGTCTGGACTGGACAAGCAGGACACACAAGAAAAAGACTGCCAAACCTTGCCAAGACAGGGTAAGATAGTTCTGAAAATTTTCCTGCCTCTGAAAATGGTCTGTCAGTTACTCCAGGCCTTAGCCAAAGTTTGTTGCTTCAACATTGCAAATGAGACTTTGGGTGACTGCTCATGTAGCCAGTTGTCTCTGTCATCTACTGCACATTTTGGAAGCTGCCTGATTGCACTTCCTGCCTACTCAAGTAATATTATCTCCCTTCTCAGGCCTTCGATGGGGTTGAAGATTAGATAGTCACAGTTACTGTCCTTTTATGATCTAGCCAAGCCATTTCCAATACAAGACTTAGACTCCTAAGGATAGAATGTTAATTAAAACAGTTAGCCTGTGTTCCTTACCTAATATTATTTATGCTGGTTGTAATTCTAACTTTATATTTGATATCTGTTCCTAGTATATATAGTTTTGCATTGGGTTTTTAACTCTCTTATTTATACAAAATGGGGAAGTGATGGGGAACCTCCTTCAGCCAATGACCTTTGAGAGGCTGTACCAGGTTGGGGCATGACCTTTTGGGTACCCAGAAAAAACTGCTGACCCACCCAGTGCTCACTCTCTCTTGTTCCCTCATTTCACACCTGAGGTTGGACTTCTCGTTCCTGTTCCATGAGTTTTCCCCTTACAATAAAGAATAATAACCAGAATCTTCTGGAGTTATCTTGGGATTATTTGACTTGTGTCCTCACCCCATTTCCAGTAACAGACAACCGTCAAGAATTGCTTCTCTCCTTCTACCATGGGTTCTGGAGAACCAGGCCCCCACAGCAGGCTGGCACAGCACTTTTACCTGTTGGAGTGCCCTTGCCACCTCTGTGGGCCGAGGTTCAGAACTCTGAGTAAAGGTCCTCCATTTGTATTCCTTTCTGGGCCACCACCCCACAGTTCTAACCTGGGGAATGTTCGCACAAACAGCAAGCAGGACGCATCATGGCAGATGGCGCTTGTGAGATAAACACAGACTCTATCCCAGAACAGCCTCTTCCCACCCTCAGGAGATGCAGCTTTTTGCCTTTAGCATTCCCCCCGCTTACCTGGGGACAGGGGAGTTGCTGGCATCTCAGTTGGGAAGCCTACAAATGACTCTTGTGAGCCCAACAGCAGCACTGATCAGAAAACTTGGAGACTAGACATGTGTGGGGATGAAATTATTTTTCTCCTGAAGGGAAAACACACTTAGCCATAAAGTGCCCATTAGCAGATCGTGCCCAGCAGTGAAAACCCAGCCTATTGCCACAGGACTCCAGAGTGAGTGCATGGCGTTCTCAGCTTGAATGCAGAATTATTATATTATGAAAAGACACTCAAAGAGAAAGTCTGCTGATGGCGCAAGAGTGTGGCGCCCTTCCCACTTAGTTTCCTTATTGAAACACAATGAATGAAAAGCCTTACTCAGAGCACGGCGTTTCGGGGGGTCGGGAGCAAGCTATAAAAATTGACTTCACACAGCCTGCGACTTCATAATCACCCACTAAATGGATAACTGGGGTCTTCCATCATTCCTAGTGGCCACTTAAGAATTAACACTCTTTATAGTTCCAGATGTTCAAAAGAAATAGGAAATGGAACTCCCTCTCTCTCCCAGTCTGTCTTTCAAACACTCTTTGTCCCAGGAAACAGTGAGGCTCCTGTGTGTCATGATCTCATTGTTCAAACCTGTGAGCCTTGATTCCCTTCATGGCTAAATTCTCCTCATAGGGCTTCATGGATCAGTTCTATGCCCCCAACACATTGGAGGTTGGGGGGAAGCTTTGCTCACATTGAAGAGTTTCTGCACCCCAATAAGCCTCTCCACTGACACAATAATTCAAATCAGACTAAATAAAACTTAATTAGAAAAAGCCCAGGTTTAATGGATACAAATGCTCCTGGATGGTTTTCCAGCCCCCGAGAGAGGAAACCGGGAAAAAAGGCTGGAAAATCACTTTTTCTGGGAGGGCAGTTTAAATACCCTGTGGGAGTGGTCTTGAGCATCTCTGAGGAGGGGTGATCGCATGACGGTCTTTCTCGGGGGTGAGGACTCTGGACTGAAGCAACTCCCAGGGAAGGGGTTAGAGTGGAACTTCCACCAGAGTATTCCAGTCTCTTTGGATATATGGATGCCAGGGTCTGGAGTGGCACTTCTACCCAAACACACATCTCCAGCACTTTTTCCCCATCACTGGCTGTGGCATCAGGGCCAGCGGATGGACCATACAAGAATGTGCTTTGTTTCAGATATAGAGGGGTGGAGAGAAACTAATGCTGGAGGCTTGTGGCTCATGGTCTAGCAGGCTGCTACAGGATTTGGCTTGGGAAGCAAGGAAGCTGAAAGGTATCAAAGCCATGAGAGGCCTTGTTTCTGCCATAATCAGAAGGGCTATCAACTTTATGCTGCACCTACCTGGAAGTCATCTGAGGTTTGAGAAGGCTCATGACAGACCATGGGGATCAGAACAGTCAGGGTCTGGCTTTCTTGGGCCCTTTCTGAGGAGATGGGACTTCCTGACTCCCTGCTCTGTATCTCTGAGTGTATATGTGTAAGTGCACATATGTATCTATCTGTGCGTGTGTGTGCCAGTGAGTATGGAGACCAGAGTCTGGTGTTGGAGATCTCCCTCTATTATGCCACCCTTATAGTTTTAGATGGTGCCTCTTTCTGGAGCCAGAGATCAGTGATTGGCTACACTGTCTGGCCTGGACACCCCAGAGATCTTCCCATATACTCTGCCTCCCTGTCATGGAAATATCAGCCATACAAAGTCCATGAGGGCAGAGGTGGCACTCTGCTCCCTTCTCAACCAGGGTTCAGCAGATTCGAGGTCTTCCAGACTGACAGCACTGAAGAAGGCACTGTGAGTTTACACACATAGGGAGGGTCAGGGGGAGCCACAGTATTGATGGTGTTTGAACATTGCTGCCAGCTATTCCTGTTCCTTAAATCTATCTGCAGCTTTCATAACTGGCTAGTGTTCTCTTGTGTTAGCTTTGTGTCATCTATTTATTGTCTATTACACCTGTCTGTCTATCTATCATCAATTTACCTACATGTTTAACTACAATATATTGTCTGTTATCTAGCTAGCTAGCCATCTACCTTCTATTAACTGTCATCTGTATAATCTATTGATCTATTTGTATATTTGTGTATTCTTTCTACCATTCTTAGCCACTTGTCTACCCATTCCACCCATCTATCTAGCTCTTTGCCCATCACGCAAATGTGTGAAGTAGAGTTACCTCATATTGCAAGAAGTCTTGAGCCCTATAAGATTTGTGTTACCATCATGGCAGACTTCATTGATGATCAGGGAGAGGCTGCTTCAAGGGGTCAGGTCACCACCAACCCGATTACACCCTAATCACCGGTTAGAGACTGCTGAGATGCCAGCAGACACATGTGTGCAATTCACCTGAGCTGTGTTCTCATGCAGCATCCAGGAGGCTCTGCATCCTAGGTGCTTGCTGCATGACACTGAGCTCCTCACCTGGGGTCTTCCAGGAGGCCCAGGGGCCATAGTCCCTGAGTTACTGGCTGGCTCTGTCCCAGGAGATGGTTGACGAACACAGCAGAATCAAGCCCCAAGATCTCATCACATGGACCTCAACTTCTACGAACTACAGTGTCCATTTCCTGTGGCCCTGTGTCTGGAGGAAGCCTGACCCCTTGACCTAGAATCTGTGACATTCGCTCTGGCCTGTGTCCCGTGTGTTCCTCCCAGTGACATCCCATGGTCTGTGGACAACAGTGCTGAAGGCTGTCCCCACTGGGCCCCTGCTTTCACACCAAGCATCATGGCGAGTTTCTACCCAAGAACGAGCATGCACAGTCTGCTCTCAGTGTCAGACAGCGCCATGCTACAGGGGATGGGTGGATGCACAGTCAGGATAAGGGAAAGGAACTGGGGTGGTGGCACAGTAAATGGATTACTTGCTATGCAAGCATGAAGACCGAGGTCTGGGCCCCCAGAACCCACATAAAGGTGTGATGGCCTTCTGCAATCCCAGCCTTCCAGAGGAAGAGGTAGGAGCTCCCCAGAGAGAGCTGGGTAACTAGACCAAATGATTGATGAGCTCTAGGCTAATTAAGAGACTTGGCTTTCATAAGCAAAGTGGGGAGCAATTGAGGGATTATGCTAGTGTCAGCTTTAGACCCCCCCACGCTCCTATACCACCAAACACACATGTACTCATAAACATGCAAGCATGCTTATAAACTTGTATGCATAGCGCACAAGTGCATGCATGCAAAAAAATTGCAGGATACATCTGGAGGCAAAGCCTGGCTGGGGAGAACACAAGGCAACACTGCCACTTGGGGACCACATCTTCCTTTTGGCCCACACAGCACCGATCTTCATGGAGGTACAATGTCACCAGTCTCAGTGGGTAGATCCTAAGAGAACCATCTGTTCTCTGTGGTTTGTTCTCAGCCCAGCAACATCAACAGGCACGGCGGACGTGTCAGTTACTATGTCGATCTCAGACTTTCTGAGTGAGAGAGACCCAGTTCTGCCAGGGAGGCCTAAAGGGAAGAGAGGGAGGTCCCAGCACAGTCCCTCCTCAACACCAGCGGCCACCTGTCCCCAGATTCCTGGGTGAGAAAAGTGGCTTCCAATAGACTAAGTGTCTCTTCCTTAAACATGCTTGCATCCTATTGGAGACAGAAAAAGGACTGTGGTGTTTGTGTGTGCATTTTATTATTTGGTATTTCATACATGCATATCACATGTTTTGGTTTATTTGATTTGATTTTCAAAGAGGAAAGAATAGGAAAGATATTGGCAAGAAGAAAAGACAAATGGACTCCAGAGATACGGCAGCAGCCGTCCACATTTTATCTTGACGCTAAACCCCATCAGCTGTGGTCTCTGTCCTCTATGCTTGTGTGCTATAGATTGTCATTCTATGAGAAAGAAAGTGGGGTGCAAAGGGCTTAGCTGATCCTGTTCAGGTCCAGCTTCTAGAGACAGCCATGCCTGTGTCTGAATGGGAGACCTAGAGTTTGATCTGCTCTGTGCCTAACCCCCGCCTCTCTGGACTGGGTCCGGCATTGCACCTGAGGGAGTCCTTGTGGCCCATAGATCACAGTGGGCTTCCTTTGTATGAAAATATCCTGGCCTCTCTAATCCTAAGGCTGTTTAGACTAGCTTTAGCTTTGTCCGTGAGAAATCCGGGATCTTTGGGAAACAATGCAAAGGGTGTTGTATATCTCATGAGCTCAGACCTGAACAGGCAGAAAACTCCCTGGGTGCTGTGAAAGCCCAAGGCAGATCCACACCCCGAACTCTGCCCCCAGACTCCTGTAGTAGACCAAGAACCCATGCACCAGGTCAATGGGGTGACCTAAGTCGCCTGCGAGTCAGGGACACACCTGGGGACACACTAGGCCTTGGGACATAGGACCCAAGGGTCTAATACAGTCACAGGCAGTGTGGGCATAGCTTTCTGGCAGTAGTGAAAACAGCTGAGGCCACTAAGGCAACTTGTGAAATCGTGCTGTGTGGATTCTTCCTTTCTGTTCTCCCACCTCTCACCCTTTGGGGCAGGCAGTGTTGATCCGGTAGACCGAGAATGAAGAGTCACAGGAAGATTGTGAAACCTGTCGTCATTCTTCCTCCCTCCTTCCCTCCCTCCTTCTCTCCCTCGTTCTCTCCTTCCCTCCTTCCCTCCTTCCCTCCCTCCCTCGTTCTCTCTCTCTCCCTCTCTCCCTCCCTTGTACTCTGCCTCGTTCCCTCCTTCCCCCTCGTTCTCTCCCTCTCTCCCTCCCTTCCTTGTTTTCTTCCTTTCTCTCTCCTTTTCTTTCTTTTTCTTTTTCTTCCTTCCTTTCTTCCACCCATCCTTCCTTATTTTTTCTTTTCTTCATTTTTTCTTCCTCCCCCATTTCCTTCACTGCTGCCTGCCTTATTCCCATGAGTGCTCACACCTATGCATACATGAGAATTAGAAGATCCTCTCCCCAGTACAGATAACTCTCTTTGCATAGTTTTAAAAATACAACTCCTGTTCAGACTCGTTTGGCTATAACACCCTGCTCAGGCAAGGAGAAGCTATTGGTTGATTCTAAACAGTGAGCAGCCCGCATTAGATGACTGTCTGCAAATTTGGCAACAGTTTCTAGGCTGGTGTTACTGTTCTAATCCATTTGTTAGACAGTTATTAGCCTCTACTATTTAAATAGCCCAAGGGATTTAGGGTTTGGTGTACCATCTCTGTTTCCCACAACTTGCTTTGGACAGTCTCACTTAGCTCTACGGCTCAGTGGAAAGATGCAGCTCACAACTCGAGGCACTCATGGGCAGGGAGCATCAGTCATGTGCAAGCGAAGGATCCATTGTCCAAGCCTGAGAAGGAGAGGGGCTCTGGAGGGCAGAGATACTCAATAGAGCTGATAGACTCCAGAGTAGACACCACAACTGAGCCAGGAACCCCATCTGACACAAAGAAGGGACAAGCCACCCTGCAGCTGTGGTGGGTGTCCTTTAGGATGAGGTGCGGTCAGGGATAACATCTGCTCATCACTCTTGGGTGAGTGTCCTTTAGGATGAGATGTAGTCAGATAATGTCTGTTCATCACTCTCAGGTGGGTGTCCTTTAGGATGAGGTGTGGTCAGGGATAATGTCTGCTCATCACTCTCAGGTGGGTGTCCTTTAGGATGAGGTGTGGTCAGGGATAATGTCTGCTCATCACTCTCAGGTGGGTGTCCTTTAGGATGAGGTGTGGTCAGAGACAACACCAGCATATCACTCTCGGCACTGTGAATCTATAACACACACATGCTCCCAGGTTCCAGCATGGAGCATTCAATGGATGCTATCAATGGATCCTGTCAGCATGGTGAACTATGGAGGATGCAATGTGCATGGGAGCCAGGAAGCCTCCTACAAGGGTGCAGATGGAAGGAGGCAGATGTCCTGCCAATCCACTCTGTCCAGAGAATGATAGACAGGATTGGACTTGGCTAGAGGTTACATTGATTTGGAATGTCTAGATGCTCTCCAAAGACTCACTATTAAAGGCCCTTAGAATGGGAAGACAGGTAGATGGAACTCCCTGATGGGACGTCTTTAGCTCACTGGGCTTGTCACATGGGAGATTCTGGGACCCTGGATCCTTTGTCAGCTTCTTTTCTGCTCCCTGTCCCTGAGGTGAGCACTGGAAACTCACCACATCTTCCTTCATGATGCACTTCTTCACCATAGACTGAAGGTGTGATGCCAAGCCACCTTTTTGCTAGAACCCCAAAACTGCGAGCCAGAGTCATCTCTCTTGGTCTTAACTCTTTGCTTCAGGCATTTGTTACGGTGACAGAGAGCTGACTGACACACAGGTTCACACAAGATGCAGAAATTCAAACAAGCTGTCAGCAGAAGAGGAACATTTGTCAAAAGGTGAGTCAGTTCTGGGGGCAGGTAGCTCAGTCAGTGTTGTGCTGACTGTGTAAACTTGAGGGCCCGAGTTTGATCCCCTAAACCCATGAGAAGCAGTGAACATGGCACACATGCTCACAATGCCATTGCTGGGGAAATAGAGAGAAGCAGATTTGTTCCCCCCTCACCCGACTGGGCAGCCATGCCTACTTGTGAGCACCCAGCCAATGAGAAACCAGTGAGCTAAGGACAATACCTGAGGAATGAAAACAAAGGCGGTCCTCTGGCTTCCACACGTGTGCACACACGTGGACACCTGTGCACACACACATACATCTGCACATATACTCACAGACACACAAAAGGGAGAATGCACTGGATGCAGGTGGGATGAGCTTCCCAGTCTGTGGAAACGAAGGGGGCTATGTCAGCAGATTAAAGGGTAAGAAGAAGTGAACCCTGAAAACAAGCGACCAGATGTGGCAGGCAGAGAATCTGCACATTAAAGCCAAAGGCAGAGGAGAGGCAAGGACAGCCTGAAGACTACACAATATCCCAAGTCTCTGCTCCCAGTTCTGGGACACACATGTCTACCTCTGGCCATCCACCACCACACACGCACATACATGCACACGCACACACACACACACACACACACACACACACATTGCATACACTTGCAAATAAAGAATAAAGAAAGTGTGGCAGTTTGAATGTTGATTGTCCTCCATAAACTCATGGGGAGTGGCACTATTGGGATGTGTGACTTTGCTGTAATAGGTGTGGCCTTGTTGGAGGAAGTATGTCACTGTGGAGGCGGGCTTTAGAGCTCATATAGGCTCAAGCCATGCCCAGTGTCTCATCCACTTCCTGATTGCTTTGGATCAGGTGTAGAGCTCTCAGCTCTTTCTCCAGCACACCATGATGCCCCACCATGATGATAACGGACTGAAGTATAAACCATCCTAATTAAAAGTTTTTTTTTTTTAATAAGAGTTGCTGTGATCATGACGTCTCTTCACAGCATTAGAAACCTTAACTGAGGCAGAAAGATTGGTGGTCACCAAGAATTCTTGGGAAAAGGGAGGAAATGTGCAAAAGCATCGGGTGATCGTGGTCACACAATTGCTCCACACAGCATGGGGGAGGCAGATTCAGGTCACCTGATATTTGCTCAAATGCAAGTCATATAGCCAGCCAAGAGCTCATTGTGTGTGGACTTTAGTGAGAAAGGCTGCTTCTCTGAAAGCCACCAACTGTGACACGGGTAAATAGCAAGGCAGAGAGAATGATGGGAGACCAGAGAGGGGACATTCGCTGGCTACTCATTGTTTGGTAAAATAAAAATTTTTAAAGACAATGACCAGACTGCACAAAATTCCTTTGATAGCTTTGTCATGCCTCAGTTTCCCCTGCTCTCTCCCCAGGGTTGATGCACACTAGGACAGCATGGGAGCTTGCATGTGGACACTGTTGTCTTCTAGGACAGTATGGCTGCCCGCGTGTGAACATTGTTGCCCGGTTCATGATTGGACTGAGTTTTTTAAAGAAGGACCTGACCAAGTAGTTAGTCTACAGACTTGGGGTCTGTACTGGCTGTTTGTCAACTTGACACAAACCTAGCCATCTAGGAAGAGGGAATCTTCAATGAGGAAATGCCTCCACCAGATTGCCCCATAGGCTAGTCTGTGAGGCATTTACCTTTATTAGTGACTTATCCCTGGGCTGGTGGTCCCGGATGATGTAAGGCAAAGGTCTGAGAAAATCATAGGTAACAAACCAATATACAATGTTTCTTCACGGCCTCTACTTCAGTTCCTGACTCCAGGTTCTGCCTTGAGTTTCTTCCCCAACCTCCTCCAGTGATAAACCGTAAACTGTAAGATGATATGAACTCCGTCCCCACAAGTTGCTTTTTTTGTTTTATCACAGTAATAGAAACCCTGACTAAGACATGGTCTTTTCTTTCTTTTCCATTAAATTCAGGCAGAAACTTACATCCATTTTTCCCTTGGGCTACCAGGGCCTCTGTGCCTTGGAGAGAGCTATGGTGCTCTAAGATCCCCAAGAGGCAGCAGTGTGTCCTGCTTCATCCTGCTCAGGAGCCTGTAGAAGCTATGCTGGTGACCATGTTGGTTCACAGAGGAAAATGGGACGCTCAGGTGTCAAAGTCTACTCCAGACCATGCTACTGGGAGGACCTGGGATATTCCTGGTTCCTCTGCATAATCTAATTCTACCCACCCCATACTTCCCGTGACTGTCAGTTCATCCTGAACTATATACACATCTCACCACACCACAGGCTCTACACATTCCACATACCCCTGTATTGTTTGTGTGTGTGTGTGATCTGATTACATGTATATATGTGGTCTGTGTGTTGTGTATGAATGGGGGATATGTATGTGTGGTGTGTGTACTCATATATAGATGGGGCATGCAGCTGTGTATGTATGTGGGGTGCATGCATATGTAGGTATGATGTGGGTATACATATATGTATATATGTGAGTATATATATATATGCATGGGATGTTCATGTATGTTTATGTATGTGGAATATATGTACATATAGAGGTGGTGTATGTGTGTATATGTGCATGGGGGTATGCATTGTGTATTTATGTGCTGACTGTGTGTATTATAGTTAAGGTGTGTATATGTGTGTATGTGATTTGTGTATGCATATATGTATGGTTGTGTGTGTGGTGTATGTGAAGGGATAAACATACATGCCTTTTCTTCCTGGAGTATCTCCCCTGATACTTTTCTCAAACTTACTCAACACTCTCAAAGTATAAGAACCCCTCCAGGGCTGTGAAGGTAAAACAAGACCGTACCACATCTTGCCTCTGATGATGATGGATCTGAACCTTAGCTGGACTCTCTCCAGACCCTCCTGACTGCTCCCTCTCCAACCAGGCTCCCCGAGGCCACCTCCACACCACAGTCTGGCTTGGGAGTCCTCTTACCATGTTTCTTTTTCAGTTGACCTCAAAGACTGAACTGCCAAGAAAGCTGTCCCGGGAAGTGATTCTGCAGCCAGGACTTCTCCAAACACTCGCCCCATTATTTTATTG
The DNA here is from genome assembly GCF_982192425.1 of Myodes glareolus. NCBI lineage: Eukaryota > Metazoa > Chordata > Mammalia > Rodentia > Cricetidae > Myodes > Myodes glareolus. Next base: position 3,177,916 of record NC_142035.1, read on the forward strand.
CTACCTGTGGAGAAAGCATACTAAATGTTCCCCAGGAATGTGGACTCAGGGATGCCCGGGACAGGCGATAAGCACCACCAATGACATCTTCAAATATTTGAAGTTGGCTCAATAAACATGAAGTTCATTGGCACCAGCTCTGAGAAGCAGCTTTGGTCGTAGATTAAGGAGTCACAGAAAATGTATATGTGCTTATTTCAACACGATTGTAGACTGTAAGACTTAACATTGAAATCTTTAGAGTGCACACCTGTACCCGAGGTATGAATACATCCAGGAACAATCCCTATGTGCTCCCACTTGAGGAGGGAAGGCATGGTCCACTGAGTGTCACCACTGTGTATACCTGTCCCTGGATACCATGTGGTGTCCTGTGGTGTCCTGGGCCACTCAGCTCCACTGTTACTGAAAGAGAGTCCCAAAAGTGCTGTGCACTCTCCAGGATCATTGACGGTTCTTCAAACTAAGGTTGGGACAGGAGAGGCAGATGCACCAACCAGAGCTCCTGCAACTGGAAGAGACAGAGGTCTCAGACAAATAAAGCAGCGCTAGAAACAGCTCAGTTAGGAAAGTACTTCCCTTATTCACATGGAGACCTGAGTTTGAGTCCAGAAAGTTGAGCACAACAATGCATACTCCTCTAACCCCACGTGCCTGAGAGGGTGAAGGCGGGTAGATCCTTGGTGCTTATTGGCCAGTCAGCTTAGGCTACTGGGTGAATTCTGGGCCAGAGAGAGACACTGTCTCAATAAACAGGATGGGGGCTTCTTGAAGAACCTCTGGCCTCATATACATGCACACACATAAATACACACACACACACACACACACACACACACACACACACAACCGATTACCAAGACTAGCGATTTAAGACAAGGCCAGGTACATGTGTTCACAGTATACAGACAGACCTAGTTGTTTTCCACTGACTGAATTCCAAGGTAGTTTGTCCATATAGTGGCAAAGATGGTCATTGACCACTCCTGGAAACCTCTGGCCAGCTGGCTGTAAAAAGTCCTCCATATCCAAGCTTGGTGGGGGGAGCCACTTGATTGATGTGTCATGACCACAGCTGAACTACCGTAGCTTAGATTTCCCAACCTGGGGGATTAACAGTGATAGCAGGGTGGTTCCCCAAGTGGACACTGGAATTTGGCATCCCAGTGCTGGGACACCGCCATCCAGAGGTCCACCTTCCCAAAGGTAATGGATGCTACACAAACTTTCACTATCCCTCCTCACTCTCGACTCCTTAGAAAGACTTACATCCAGTTGGGGTCAGAGTGCACGGAGGAAATCATTGAGTTCCCCCATTATGAAGTTAAATGGCTGTACCATGGATATTGAGTGTACCTTTCACATGTATGTCCAGTCTGTAGTCCACCCACAGCTTACCCCCTTCTGTACAGAGCTCACCGGTCATTCAAACCATGGTGGATGGCCAGCCAAGGCTGTAGAAAGTGCTGGAGAGGTTGATGAGTGGATGGTGAAGGGAGGCCTCTTAGATCCGAAGTCACCTGAAGAGACTGAGACTTGAAAGTCAAGCTCCCAGGCCAGTGCCATTATTTAGGCCTGCCTGTGGTGGATTACTTCAAGCAGTGGATTAATCTGAAAAAGGCTTACAGCTTCACCATGGGCTGCTGGCCCAAGAATGGACTCCTAGATATGAACAAGGGTCTCAGCCTGCAACACTTACATTTCTGGGAGCCCAAGAAAGTCCACCTTCGGAATCGGAGCACAGGGCTTGCCCATCCCAAACCCTGAGCTTGGTCCTTCACCCCAAGAGACTGTGAGAGATGGAATGCTGGGCTCCCACAGCATCCAGAACAAACTCCTACTCAGGGCCTTAAGCAGAAGGAGCCTAGTTCCCCTGTGCAGAAGCAACTGGGGTCTGGAGATTGGTTTCAACCTCTCACAAAAGCAAAGAAGCCCAAAGACCTACATTGCCTAGAGAAGCAGAGTGGAGTGGTGACAGCCTCCGGGACCCTGAGTAAACAGAGACAAATCCCCACATCATTAAGAAGGACAGACAGACATCCCTCTGTCTTCAGCAGGGATGGGAACAAACGTGTATCTGGGGGGGGATAGATGATAAAAATAGGTAGGTAAGTAGATAGTAGATCTATCGATAGATGGATACATACATACACACACATATATATACATACATACACATTTATATACACACATAATTATAAGACATTGGACTTATAGACAAATTATATATAGATGATGATAGGTATATGAATAGATGACAGAAGATGAAGGACAGAGAGATGATAAATAATAGATGTTAGACAGCAGATGACACATAGATCAATAGATGGATGGTAAAGATAAACATGGATATCTCTCTCTCTCTCTCTCTCTCTCTCTCTCTCTCTCTCTCTCTCTCACACACACACACACACACACACACACAGACACAGACACAAACCCCACCCTGGAATGTTATAAAAATGATCCTAAAACACCAGCGAATCTCTGAGGACTGACAGTTTGGGTGAGCTCTGCTGTTTCCTGTGCCACAAGGACTTTAATGCTTTCTAATCAGACAGCCAAGGTGGGCTTCCCCTCAGAACGCTGATGAAGTTGAAGTTCTACTCCCAAGGCCGAGTCACTCACCCTGAAGAGCCTTGAAATGGGAATCCCCTCTGTATGCTATGAATATGTTGTACTATCATTGGTTATTAAAGAAGCTGTTTTGGCCAGTGGCTTAGTAGAGTAAAGTCAGGCGGGAAATCTGAACAGAGATATATATAGAGAGAAAGTAGGCAGAGTCAGAGAGATGCCATGTAGCTGCTGAAGAAGAAAGACACCAGACCTTACAGGTAGGCCACAGCCTCGTGGTGATACATAGATTAATAGAAATGGGTTAATTTAAGATGTAAGAGTTAGTTAACAAGAAACCCAAGTTAATAGGCTAAACAGTGTTGCAATTAATATAGTTTTTGTATGATTATTCGGGTCTGAGCAGTCTGGAAACAAATGATCAGTCTCCTCCTACAGAGCCTGGTGCTGCCTGGCTTTCTGCTGTTCATGGCAGCAAATGAAACAACTCACACAGACGCACACCAGCAAAAACATGCCAGGCAAGGAACTGCGTGTGGCGAGTTCCATCCTGCTTCAGTCTCAGACCAGTGTGTGCAGGGAAACTGGATGGCTGGGAACATTTCACTCCGAAATCATGCCTGATACACTCACTCATCACAAGGCTACAAGCAACATGTCTCTGTGTGTTTGTGTGTGTACATAGCAAGGGCTATCTAATGGGGCTGAACCCTCCATAAATGCTTTAAAATATTAAAAAATTAATGATTCCAAGACATGAATGTTTTTGCAGGTTCAAGTATAGGTTGAAAGTCTCCCCTGAGAGCTCATTAATCTTGTGAGTTTGCTCACTTCCCAAGCAAGGGGATGGTGTGGGTGAGTCAGGAGCCCAAAGAGGCAGAGAGCCTTTCAGCAGCCAAAACTCAAGGAACAAGGGCCAATGGTGTGGTGCTGTCCATGGTCCTGATGGCAGAGACCGTTTTCCTAGAAAAATGACCTCTTGTTTCCTTCATTACAATGACACTTCTCCCACGAAAATGAATGGTTGGGGGAAGAGTAACAAAATAGCATGGCTATCAGAAAAGGGAGGGCTGTGGAGGAAGTGGGGAGGACTGTAGAGGAAGTGGAGAGGGTTGTGAAGGAAGAGGGAAGGGCTGTGGAGGAAGAGGGAAGGGCTGTGGAGGAAGAGGGGAGGACTGTGGAGGAAGTCACTTTGGGTTCACAGGGTGATCTCAGAATGAAATGCTTGTGGGGTTTCTTTGCACCTGCACCTTCCCAGGCAACTGTGGCTGAACCTGTCCACCAGGTTTGCTGTGATCTTTCCCGTGTTATCCACTCTCCCCTGGACACTCAGATGAGAGTGCAGAGATGTGTGGGAATGTGTGAATTTTGAGGCGGCACACTAACCAGCCACACTCCAGGGGCTACTTCCCAGCCATCACCTTGTTGAGCCCCTTGAAGGCAGCAGCCCATCCTAAAGAGCAGTGTGTCCCCTAAAACCCTTGATGTATGGCACCCGAGCTGTTTGTAGCTTATTTGTGACCTCATCAGCAGGAACTGGACAATTACAAAGGAGCCTCCCTTTGTTAAAAGCCATGATTTACCGGACCTCTTCAACTTCCCCTTCCTTTGAATGTGAGTTACATAGGCCTGCTGTGTGATAATTAAATTCCTGCATTACTGTCAAGCCGCTCGTTTTACCCATCCAATCTGTAACAGCACATTTTATTGTCGCTTTTTATTTTTTAATTAAGATAGAAACGGTTGTGTTCTGTGAGAGACAGAAGAAATGAAATGAAACAGACTACTTCTCAAGTCAGTCACAGGGGCTCTCCAGAGTCCAAATCAGGGACCCTGAGGGGACCACAGCTTTCAGTGTACACAGCATTCACTCAGCAGGTGGGTAAGGAGTGCCTACTGTGTGCATCCAGCATCCACTTAGCAGGTGGGTAAGGAGCACCTACTGTGTGCACCCAGCATCCACTCAGCAGATGGGTATTGAGCACCTACTGTGTGCACCCAGCATCCACTCAGCAGATGGGTATTGAGCACCTACTGTGTGCACCCAGCATTCACTCAACAGGTGAATGTTGAGTGCCTACTATGTGCCACAGTCTCTGGGATTCAGTGGTCTGTACAATAGAACTTGTCACAAGGGAGGGAAGATGGCTCTGTGAGTAAAGTTAGTAAACTTTGCAGGCATGAGGACCTGGCTTTGCTCTCCAGAGCCCGGGTGAAAAGATCCAGATGTGGCAGTGTGCTACTGTCATTCCAGCCCTGGGGACACAGAGGTAGGCGGGTCCCTGAAGGTCAGTGGCCAAGCAGCCTAGACAACCTGGTGAGTTTCAGGCCAACAAGAGAACCTGCCTCAAAAACAGAGGGGCGGACTGCATCTGAGGAACAGCAGTCAAAGTTGGCCACTGTTTTCCCAGCATAACACTGACCGTCCTTGGGGCCGTGCATTGTGGAACTGCACCCTTGCCTCTGGTCAGTCCCATCTTCCTGTCTTCTAGGTCTGTGCCCTCCTCACTGTCCCCAGGGCTTTGTCTGTGAACCCCATTCTCAGCCCACGTAGCCTCCTTAAGTCGTTTCAGGTTGTCAGACCTTAGGATCTACTATAGATAGATTATGAAATGCATGCCATAAGCCCATGTGTTTAAATACGTGGTCCCCACCACTGTTTCCACTGTAAAAGTGGTGTGATCAGCTGCTTCATGTTCCTGCCGCCATGTCTTCTCTGCCATGGTGGACCTTATCCCTGAACAGAGTCAAGAACACACCCTTCTTCCATAATGTTGCTTCTACCAGCTTGGACCACAGCATCGAGAACAGAATGAATACAGGATCTGATTGGTCAGTTCATGAGAGCAGGTTCCCTCTTTATGGAAGAAATCATCACACTGATGGCTGGTGGTCAGAGCAGGGATGAGATGGTGTGAAGCCAAAGATGCTGAAGTTCTGCCCATTCCAGCAAAGGTCAGGCTGCTGCAGCTATGATGGACAGTGTCCAGAGATGCCCAGCAGGGAGCCCATTTCCTACACCCCCACACCCCCCCACACACACACCTCTGGTCACTGCTGGGTGGGAGTCAAAAGACATCAGAGTCTCCAAATACCAAGGACCTTCAGGTGACACCAACAAAACACTGAGACATTGTAGACACGGCACCTTTCTCCTCCCTGTCTGTCACTATCAGTCTGGTGTCATCACTAACAGACCTGGCTACAGAAGGTGACAGCTCCCAAGAAATAGAAATAGGCTTTGTGAGAAAACCTGTCATTTCTCTGCATGTGTGTGTATGTGTGGCCAAACACCGGCATTTGCCAGGAACCATGTCATTTTCCATGATATGGGATTGACTTTCAGTGTTAACGTCTTAAGCATGTCACCTCATACATATGCATATGTGTGTTTGTGTCTGTATGTGTGTGCTTGTATGCACAAAATCGGGTATATATTATGTAACTCTTTGTATTTGTGCCAACATGTATGTACCTGTGTGTGCCTGTGTATGTATGTATGTATACTTGGGTAAGTATATATTGGGGTTATGCGTATGCATGTGTGTGCTTGTGAGTGCTCATACAGTGGTGTATGTGCATGTGTGTGCACCTGTGTAGGTATACTGGGATGTACATGTACTAGCATGTTTGTGTGTACCTGTGTGCCTTTACATACATATATTGGTGACATTCTATGGTGTAGTTCCCATTCCTTTGGACGGCCCACTGAAGCCAACTGAAATAGGTTGCCCCTGGGTCCTTTCCTTTTATTGACGAGAGATAAGACCACACATGATCCACAATACAACAGGACTGAAGATTTTCCCCAAGTCTCTGTGCTGGAACTACCAGAACTAAAAAGAATGGGGTACCTGGCAGAACACCCCAAATTTGTTCTTTGCCAAAACTAAAACACATTTCTGTTTTGTGTTTTCAAAAGTGCATCTGAAGCCCAGGTCTTCCTGCTGGGAGGCAGTGGGGAGGGTTTCTGCAATTCTGTTCTCATGTCCTCTAGGACCATGCTCTCCCCAGATGCAGGCATCTCAAAGGAGACCATGGGTATCTCTTCAAAGCAAACCCACCCTCCTGCCTGCGGTCCTTCATTCTGATGCATAACTTCTCTGCACTCCAAGCTGTTCTCATGCCCCATGCAGTGGACCAGCGGCAGGCAGAGGTGGGAAGTTGCTTGTTGGGTGTTGAAGTGAGTAAAGAGACCCTCTCTAGAAGGAGGCAGGCAAGTTGAAGTCAAAGCTACTGGATGGCAGCTCAAGGAGACCATGGGTATCTTTTCAAAGCAAACCCACTTTCAAAGCAAACTCCTGCCTGCAGTCCTTCATTCTGATGCAGAACTTCTCTGCACTCCAAGCTGTTCTCATGCCCCATGCAGTGGACCAGCAGTGGGCAGAGGTGGGAAGTCCTTGCTACATACACTGTGAGCTGAAGTGAGTGCAGCCAAGCTGAAGCCAAAGCTACTAGATGGCGCATCACTCACCGCTCCTGCTCACCATCAGAAGGACACTAGCACAAGGCTGAAAGATGTGTGTTAGTGATGGCAGAGAGGAGGGACCGGAGGCGCAGTCAGTGGGGTTGGGAGCGGCGGCACTAGTATGGAGTCAGATATGGAGGTTCCTCGGGGAAATAAAAATAGTAGAAGGAGTTGAGCACCACCACGGCCTGTGGATCCAAAGGACTTAAAATCAAATTGTTGAATGTTCTCTAAACCCTGTGTATACTGCAGAGCTGCTCACACCAGCCAATTACAGGGTCCACCTAAGTGTCCATGGACAGAAGAATGGACCAAGAGAAGGTGCTATATATACACAATGGATTACTGTTTGCATGATAAAGAGGAAAGAAACAGAGTCATTTGTGACAGCACACATTGTCATTATGAAACTAATCTGCCTTACGTTACGTGATGCAGTCCAGGTCCGGGAAGATGCCCAGCACACGCTCCTGTCAGAGCATGAGTCTATTGCGAGGGCCACAGCACACAGCGCAGCAGAGAGCAGACTGGGGCTAGCAGAGGCTGAGGAGGCAAAGGGATGGACAGAAACTTGCGGAGGTCAGGCCAGCCGTCACAGACTGAGAGGAAGACCAGCTAAGGAGAAACACTTGGCTGGTGCTGAGGTTACAGGGAAACCCCACAGTCTCTGAAGCAGAGAGACACTTGAGCTTGGCCGTGGCCATTATCACTGCGCACTGCTTTGATGGGTTTGGGGAAACCTACTTGGGCAGGTCTCGTGTGATTACAGCTATAGAAGCTCATGGTAAAGCAGTCTTGTCTCATGCCCTTACCCCTCCCCGCGCACCTTCGCAGGCTGCGTCTCTGAAATCTGTCTCTCTGGACAGCCCTTCTCGGTGTGTTTCTATCCTCAAAGCCTTCAAAGGCCACTGTTCTTTCTTAGATATTTTTTATGGCTCGTACCCTTCGGCACGCTGAGCCTTTGATGTGAGACACCAATGCTTAACTTTTAATTTTGTCTCCAGAAAGTAGTGCGAAGTGAATTAGAAAGGTTAAAATAATGCTTCTCATAAGCACACGGCAGCAAATTTCATGCCTAAGAATGGAAAATTATATAAAAAAAATTGAGAGTGCCGCATGCTCTTAACTCTTAATGTGGTAACCAGTCCTGGCTATCTGTATTCCACGGAGGTTCCTCAGAAAACAGTTTCCCTGGGCACGAGGAGGCACTCAGTCTAAACAAAGAGCTTGCATGGATCAGGACCTGAGTTCAATCCCCAGAACCCATGGTACAAAAAGAAAAATGAAAAACCGAATGTGGTAGCATGTGCACTAAAGAACTGGGGAGGAAGAGATGGGATCCCTGGGGCTGCTCGCTAAGACTCCTTGGCAAGCTCCAGATCATGGAGAGATCTTGTTTATTTTTTTAAAAAAGATATTGGGCTGCTGGAAGAGCTCAGCGATTAAGGCACTCAATGCTCAGTCTAACATCCTGAGCGTGGAAAGAAAGAACTAGTTTCTATGTGCCGTGTTGTGATCTCGCAAGCATGTGCACACGAAAAGATAAATAAATGCTCTAAAAACTTTAAAAGTAGATAACACCCAAAGGTGGTTTTTTGACCTTCAAACCCCAAAAATGCAATTGTATGCATACACAAAAACATACAGGAGAGAGGGAGAAAGGGAAAGAGGGAGAGGGAGAGGGAAGGAGGGAGGGAGGGAGGGAGAGAGAGAGAGAGAGAGAGAGAGAGAGAGAGAGAGAGAGAGGCGGGTGTTCCTTTATCTGCTTTGTTTCAGCAACCAGAACAAGAGATTTTTCCAAACAAGATGAGAAGGAGGAGCTTCAATGTGTGTGAGTGTGTAATGTGGCCCCTGGCTTATGTGTTTGACCACTCGGTTCCCAACTTCTCTCTAGAGAGGCTATGGAACCTTCCAGGTGGGGTCTAGCGGGAGGATGTGGCTCTTAGGGCAGGTGATAATGCCAGACCTCACTTCCACCTCAGCCCCTTCTATCTGTTTCCTGGTCAGCTGAGACATGAGGGGCCCAGCACACACTCCTACCTGCCATGACCAACTCCTCCATGCTTCTTCTCCATCTGTGGACCTCAAATCATGAGCGAAGCCAACCCTTTCTCCCTTGAGTTGCTTCTCCTTGGGTCTGTGATTGTAGACGATTACCTGCCCTCTTTGATTCTGTGTTTCCAGATGGTCAAGGAAAATTTTGCTCTCCAACTCCTTAAAGATTTGTATTATCTGTGTGTCCCCAGTGCCGTGAAAGAGGGCACAGGAGTAGGCAGGGACTCTCAGGGGCATTTTACAGTCACTATGCCAAAGCTGCAGAGACTGGTGAGACAGACGGCCAGTAGAGCCAACTGCACAGCCATCTCCCAGAGTGGAGCAGCCTTGGACTCAGGAAAGGCATGGGAGGCTGAGGAATGAGGACCCTCCTCAGAAAGGAGGGGTGCAAGGCTGGGCACTAGCTGGCTCGGTCTAATGACAGAGAGCTGCCAACCACAGGATCCTGCGATGGCAGTGACATGGGACTCAGGTGAAAAGTGGCCCATTTCCCACACAGGTCAGAAGAGAGAGCCACAGAGGCTCTATGTGGAAGGGAATCCCCAGGGAGATGGGAGTCCTGGGACCCACCGCAGCAGTGGGTGTGGGTTGGTCCTGGGCATCCCACTCAGCCTTCAGGGCTTGAAGGAAAGTGCTTCTCATATAGCACTAGGGAGACAGACGAATGAATATGGTCCATGTGCGGTGGGTAGAGGAACCTTCAGCCCTGTGTGTCAGGCACATGTCATGCTGATAAGGAGACTTGAATTTGACAGTGACCGTCCATCATGGGAGAAAGACAAATCTGTATCTCCACATGAGAGCGCACACAATTCTCCACCTGATAAACAGGGACCTTGCCACCTGGGGACCTTAACACGTGTGCCCAAATAGCAGAGAGAATGGCAGCTGAAGTCTTGCTCTGAGCAGATCTGTCTGACTCCAGGATTCTCTTTCCCCTCTGTTTTTACCGAATACAGGATGCAGGCTCAGCCCTGGGTACAGGGTGGGGACCAGCTTCTCAGTCTCCAAGTAACTCGTTCCCTGTGGGTGTGTCGTTAATCTCGTCTAGTGGGCAAGCTTCTCTCCGTTTTCCGATGCTGAATAAATAAGTGCACACAGAAGCCTGATAAAGACATCTTCTGCCAGCTTCGTTGTGGCTCTGAAATGATTCTCGAAGCACCCGGAGATGGTAGGAGACACCAAGAGAGCCGGCAGAAAGCCTCGGGCTTGAGCCTTTGATCTCTGCAGGGCTCAGATCATGCCTCAGACCCCCATGCCTGGGTTTAACCAAGACCCTAAGGATTAACAGAGAGCTCAGAGCTCCCACCAGCGCTGTTCCCCACGAATGTGCTGGACACCCCGCACCACACGGGGCAGTACACTACACCGAGGCTCATTGCTTCTCCCCCTCACTATAGAGGGAATATTTAACTATCCTTTTTTTCCAGCATGGGGCATTTTGCCTCTTGAATAATAATTTACCAGGAAAACAAGAGCAGAGAGAGAAAAAAATCTATTGAGTTTTCATGTTTTGCATTTAATAGATTCTTTTTAAAGCTGCAACAAATCCTGAAACTTGACCCCCCCCCCCCAACAGTCAAACCTTTGGGGTCAGAAGACCTAGGTTTGAGCCAGTGGCTAGACACAACCCCGGCTTAGCATCCCTAAGCAAGAATTACTGTCTCGGGATTTGCAGCCCTGTATTCCTGTTGCTAGGATGCACTGCGCAGGTCTTCGCATGGATATGGGGCAGGAGCAAAGGGAACAAGGTGCAGTGGCCCCGAGGCTACTAAATCACACCACCGTCCTCCAGCACAGAACAACAGGGTGGGAAGGAGACAAGTCCCGAGGGCTGCAGATGCTGGGAGGAGATCTCAGTAGGTGCCCCCCTCATCACTCCCACCCCACTGCCTCTGCAAACCAGAGCATCTGACTCTGTGCTTTGTTCGGCTCCCCTGTGCTTCCGCCACCTCCATAACAAACACACAGCAAGTACTCTGGGTACCAGTCACCAATCCAGGCGCACAGCCTGCATCATCTCCCTCTAGACATCAGGGCGCCGCTGAAGGCCTGTGCCAGAGTTTCCAACTTCAAGGACAACCAGATCCCCTGCTCAAGCTTAGCCCCTGCAAGGATTTACTTGTCCTAGGGACACTGGCATCCCTAACCTGTGCTTCTGAGAGCTGCCTCACAACTTGTTTCTAACCACATGACCTCCCTCTGTTTCCAGTCACCATCTCTACCTGGTCACCTGTGCCAGGTAGCTCCACACCTGCCCTAGTAGCTCATTCTCCACTGTAGCTAGAAGGAGTTTTAGATCTCAGTGGATCTAGACCTGGGAGTGCAAGCCTGTCATCCTAGCTCTTCAAGAGGCTGAGGCAGCAAGATTGTTAGTTTGAGTATTGTCTGAGCTACAGAGTCCAGGAGCCACCAGCCTGGACAATTTAGTAGACTCTGACTCAAAAAAAAATTTTTTAAAGTTTAAAGAAAGATAAGGATGCCAACATATCCTACCCAAGACCGTGGGTTCCATTTTCAGTACTTAAAAACCAATAGACAAATATATATACAAATAAATGAATAAATAAACTCTGCGGGGCCATCTTGATTACACACATCCGTGTTTAGCTTCCTGTTGAACTCCGGAGAAAATGAGAGCTCCCTGCCAGTGCTGCTGCGTTCCTAGGCTCACCGCCCTCTGTGCTTTCCCCTGGTCTCTCTGCTCCTCTATACCAGCAACTCTTCCAGTGTAGTTTGGCCACACCCTCTTCATCTCACATCTTTGCAACCATCCCCTCCTTGCCTGCTGAGATGTCATCATCTATGGGAAATCTTCCTTTCCAGGCTTTCTGAGTAGATGGGCAACCGGAACCACATGGGAGCTCACACATCTCAACCACGGGAGCCTGGGCTTTACCCTGGCACAGTTTGTAACTCTCTAGTGGTTCCTTCATTTGTTGCTGATGTGGTGTGCCTTGGTGAACTACAAAGCCCTAAAGGACAGGAACCCTCAATCCTGCTGTCATCAGAGTCTGGTGCCTGTGTGTGTGTGTGTGTGTGTGTGATGTCTGTGTGCATGTATGTGTATGTGTGTGCATGTGTGTATGTGTGTACGTATCTTTGGATCTTTGGTAGGCAGAGGTTGATATTGGGTATCTGCCTCAACTTTTTTTTTTTTTTTGGAGGCAGAGTCTCTCACTAAATCTGGAACTGATCTTATTAGTCAAACTAGCTGGCCATTCTCCTGTCTCCACATCCCCAGCTCTCGGTTCACAGGAATGAGGTTTGTTTTGTTTTTATTTCCCCCCATGTTTGTAGGTTCTGCGGATCCAAACTCAGGTCCTCCTGTTGCCCAGCAAGCATCTTACAGCAATCCCTCTCCCTAATTTGGGCACCTGATGATGACTGGTTTGATGATCAGTGTCTGCTGCTGTTTGGTTGAGCGGGACAATGCCGTCTCCAGGGCAGACTTACTGAGTTCTGAGCCTGGCGCTGGTGGGAAGTGGGATGCCAATCTTCCTCCCTCCCCATATGGCAGGGGAGGTTCAGACACCCAGGAATACCAGAGGGTTGTAAGCCTTTGGGTTGTGGAGATGTGATGGGTGTGAGTCCACTTTGCAAGAAGACCTTGATTTGAATTCCCAACACCATGGCAAACCTGGACACACCACAACAGGCAGTAACCCAGTGGTGGGAAGGATCACGAAGATTCCAAAGTTAAGGAATCAAAATATAAGGTAGAGAACAATAAAGGAAGACGCTCTAGTCTTTCTCTGTCCTCTGCATGGGTATACATGGGTGCACATACCTGCACACCCATGAGCATACCACACACACACACACACACACACACACAGGGTGGGGAGAGGAAAGAGAGAAAGCTTCAAAAGCAGGAACAATTGCTATGGAGTGAGGGGCCCCTTCGGTGGAGCAGAAAGTTGCAGGGGTGCAGCCTCCATGGGTCATCACCTTGGTGGGGTGGGTGTCTCAGTGATGCAGCTGCCCAAGTTGTTCCTGTGCCGGTGAGTAACCTGTGGCGATACCTTGTTTGTACAAATAAAGCTTGGCTGAAGATCAGAGGGCGGAGCTAGCCACTAGCTAACCATAGAGGTCTGGAGGCCTGTACAGACAGGCAGGAAGTGATATGGCTGGGCGGAGAGAGCAAGTGATAAGGCGGGAGGAGACAGGAACTCACTCTCTTTTTGGCTGAGAAGTTGAGAGGAAAGGATACTGTGGTTTTGCTTCTTCGTCTCTCTGATTTCTCAGGGTTTTCCCCTGTATCTGACTCCGGGCTTTTATTATTAAGGCCTATTGGAACTCATACTACAGTCACCCCAGTAAATTCATTGGTTCAGCAAGCTTGACTTTGGTGGGATTTTCTTCTTTGGGCTGCTGCTAGTGCCCATTGGGGTTAACAGACATGTTTTCATGTCTCCCCAAGGAAACATTGCAGATGCTAAGGCCCTGTGCCTCCGCTCAAAAATCTCATTAAGAACTCTGGGAATGTGACCCCGCCGAGCAGTCCTACCACTGTAGTTGCTCTGCACGGTTACCTCTGTAGACAGAATCTCTTCCTCCCGTGATGTGTCTGCCTGCTATTTTCTCAGCCCTCTGGGCGATCAGCAGCAAATCCTCAGGACCAGGGACCTGCCTCCTGGCTGGCGCACTGTAGGGAGGCCAACTGGAGAAGTATGTCCTGGAGAGCAATTCCAGACCTGGAGCTCAAGTGTCCAGGGGCTCCTACCTGTTCGGGGAAGTGCCACACTGTGAGAGACTGCTGACTGTTCCTGCCCCATGGCCGCAGACTGCTAGATCCACACCAGAGGCCTGTGTTGGTCTCAGCCCATTGCAGGGATGACAGCCAGCAGTCGAAGCAGGTGTAAACATTTCTTGATGAAGGAGACAATGGGGCTGAGCAGAGGCAAGCCAGAAATACACAAAGAAAGCAAGCAAAGAAAGTTCTCTGAAACCATGACATGTTTGTAACAATAGCAGATAATGGCTCAGCAGTATCTTCAATGTGCAAAGCTACCAATTAAACCTCTGTTGGGCCAAACGCCCCCTACAGTTAGGGACGCCTGTGGAGCTCAGAACAGAGTCCCCTCTGCTGTGCTGATCCCCCACCTCTGTGATTACTGAAGCCTCTGCGGAGACTGGCTGGGGGCGGCAGAGGCCTCACAAGCTATTAAAAACCTCTTTTGATTTATTTATTTTTCTTAAATGAGAAAAGGAGCGAACAGGGCCCGGAGGAACTGATTACAATGTAACTCCCGATGTGGGTGGAAGAAGAGAGAGGAAGTGGGTTTTTGCCAAAGCAACACCCACCCCACTCCCTCCCCCGGACCCGTGTCAGGTGCCATTCCCTGTGGCTGGATTGAGCGTATCTGGGAATCCTTTGGCAGGTAATAGACAGATGCATCCCAGCGGGGGCAAATGTCACAAGGATGCATTTTGATTTTCATTTCCCTCTGTGTTGTTCGGACACAAAATAGCCTGCACAACTTATTTTGAAAGCACGATGGGTGGAGGTGGAGCTATGATTCCCGTCTTGAGAACTCCGCATTCATCCTTGGAGAAGACGGCTTTACTTCCAGAGAACAAAGCAATCTGCTATGCGCCTTTCCATTTTGCAAAGGGAGGAGCCCACACACTTCCGGGGAAGGTGGGGGCTCTAAGCTGGGAGAGGGGTCACCACCTGGCTGGTCACATGGGTGCTGGGCATTGTGTCCTCCTGCTCAGGGTAAGCACCCTACCAAGCCACTCCTCTCAGCCCCAGAACCTGTTTCTTCTGTTCTGTGTTGTCGTGAACATAAAACTGATTATTAAACTAATCTTTTAAAATGGGAGAGAGTAGACAGTGGGGGGAAAGATGACAGAGGTGGGCAGAGTCAGTCACTTTCTGGGGTGTTGCTACCAAGTGATGATGGCCTGAGTAAGGGTCAGCCATGTCTCAGAACAGGCCACAGATCTCAACAAACGTGACACTCACATGCTCCTGTCCTTCATTCTCCCAGACCCCACTGCACACTAGGCTCAGCCAATCAGTATGTTTCATGACTGAATTCCAGCCAATCAGAACCTTCCTTTTTTGAGCTATCCTCTGTTGGTTAAATGACTTTGATAGAGGGTGACGTCCCTCTAAAGTGGCCAGTGAATAGTTTTGGCCCCATGAGACCGCAATCTCAACCAAGGATAACAGAGGTCTGAGTTCACCCTCCAGCCAGGACTCCTGGGTGCCCCCCTCCACACAGGCAGAGCTCCACAGAGTTGTCTCTTCTCGTGTGACAGTAGTCCTGGGGTCCCTTTCTACTCATTTCTTCTTCGTCACTCGTGGTCGAGTTCCTGCTGAACTCTGGCCCTTACCCAGAGAAGGGCAGATGTCTGTGGGCAGGCAGATACAGTTATCCAACTCTTAGACCAAAGAACAGAGAGGTCGGAAGACATTTGTGTTGAACTTTCATGAAGCATGAAGTCGCAAACCTGTTTCACCATGGCTGAATGCAGGGGAGAAAGTGCTCACAGACTATGGGTGTGAACACTCAAAACCAGGAGACAAGTGAACCATTCCTTCCAGCCATGTCTGACCTTCATGGCTGGGTCAAAGTTCTGTCAGTTTAAGCTCAGCAAACACCACCCAGCAGGGAACTAATGTGGCTTCAAGGTTGCCAAGTAGCAAAGCCTGCTTTCATTTGAGGGAAGGCAAAGGCCTGGGGTAATGCTAGAGAATGTTCCCTAAGAGATGAGCAAACCAGCTAAATCCAGTTCTGTTTCTGCTCTTTCCTGGGGTGTTTGCACATAGAAACCCACGGTTGTAATGTTTTTTGTGTATCCTGAAGCCTCAGGCTGCGGTTGTGATTTAAACTTACAGGTCTCTTCGCAGCAGACGCTCCTCTTGCGTGGCCTCCGGAGCCGCCCCAACTGGTCAACTTCCTCTTGATGTTGATTTAAAGACACCAGTAATACGAGTTATAAGAACCGTAATTCTGATCCTTCGACTAAGAAAAGACAGAGACTCCCCAGAACTCTTCAGTTTTCCTCAGTAGAACCCAGCAGGAAACGGCTGACATGATATGGCTTCCCCCCCGTGCCAGTGGGCAGATCCAGGCAGGAGGGAATCACAAATCACAATCTCCCTCCTACACACACACACACACACACACACACACACACACACACACACACACAGAGAGAGAGAGAGAGAGAGAGAGAGAGAGAGAGAGAGAGAGAGAAGATCCAGAGAAGATACACGCTCTTATGAGATAAGAGACACATAGTGTTGTTTTTAAGAAAATCTCAGTTCTTAGATTTTTACCAATAAAGACTTGGGAGCCAAATAGATGTTGGGGTCAAGCTCAGAGAGGCAGAGACAGCACCCAGCTGACTTTCCTCCTTGGCCCTCTCTCCTACGCTGTCTCAAACAAGACTCCTTAAACTGAATTCCCTCCCTTCTCCTTCCTGTGTATCTCTCTATCCATTCTCCTGACTCCCCTGACTCTGTATGTTTTTTTTCCCTTAATAACCCTATGTTCACTTCCTGTCAATTGGTTGCTTGCTCCTCCTCTTGACTTATGACTGACTTTATTTACAACATTCAAGCAGAAAGCTTTTGGATTAAAGGTGTGTGGTAGGACTGAGTCACACCACAACTAGAAACAGGCTTTTCGAGTAAATAATGCAATCCCGGGGTGCACACTCTGAGCAAATATCCTGCAATGTGTATAGTGGCTTTGTTAGGGAGTCACAAGTCTAGGGAGGGCTGGCTCATAATATAACTCCAAACCAATGGGCCTGCATGGTAACACGGCATGGCCAAGAAGGGCTTGCATCAGTAGAAACACTGCTTCTGGCTTAGTCGGGGTTCTCTGGAGACACAGAACCAAGGAGAGGAATATATAATACATCCATGTATTTATTCTGTGAACTTTAAAATAATAACAATAGCCAAATGATATCTGGAAAGCGTGGACCCAAGCATAGGAGTAACCACAGATATCTGCCTCTCACTAGGGCACCACCTCCTAATCAGTCCACATTTCCACCGTCCACCACCACTAAACACACAGCACCTCCTCGGTCCGTGGTGAGTGAACTCCTCTCCAGAGCCTGGGCCGCATCCGCAGAGCCTGCATTTCCAAAGGGCTGTGGCTGTTTCCAAGTCCTGGGACTCAGACACAGTTGGGGAACATAGCTGGCAACTAAAGGGATGTACCAACCCCGGGTTAAAGTCACAAGTGTCAGACTTCAAGTGCTCCGGCATCCTAGGAGGGGAAGGAATGTGCACACGGTAGGTGGCACCAAAGGACAGGCTGCCAGACCTCTGTCTTCTAGGAATGGCGCTGTGATTGGTCACCAGTCTCTGGGATGGTATTGCTTAGATACTAGGAGAAGGGAGAGGCAGCTTTACTGTTAGACAGACCCCAGTCAGTGCCCAAGAGAGAACAGGCTGACTTCCTACTCAGGCCTCCTCTCCTTGGTCGTGAGGAAGGCAGAGGAGGAGGTCATCCCTCCAGCTGTTCTGTTTAGGAGCCCATGAGGGCTTTGACTTTGTTTCTGATCTGGGTTAATCATTTATTCATGAGCCTTTGAAAATTAGACACCAGCTAATTGAAAGCTCATCAGAAGAATGGGTGCCATGCTCCTCATTAACTTCCACAAGAGTGATTATAGTTAGATGGGACAGATTACATCGGCCCCCGGGAAGCATGCTGAGCCACCTTGTACCAGGGTCCTCTCCTCCAGTGCACCCCTCTCTTTAAGGATTCTCCTGCTAAAAGCAGACGCCTTTGCAGTTCCCTTCCTGCTGATAAGAAGCAATGTCAGAGCACTGGACCACAGGCCCTCGGAAGGGACTGCACTTCCAGACACACGCTGGGCCCACAGTGAAGGCTGAAGTTCAGAGGAAGAAACACATGTGGTTTCTAGCACACATATATCTGAAGATTGCATGGATATAATTAGACTTTACATTTTTGTTGTTGGCCCAAAGCTCATATTGGCTGCAAATCTTGTGTTTTTCTTTGACAGCCCTAGAATGGAGGGCAAGCAGACCCCATCAGGTGCTCCTGCTGGGGCTGGCTGGATCAGGGTTCTGGAAGAATGAAGCCAAGTACTTTCCCTATAAATCCAAGTTAAATGGCCCAGGCACCAGGCTCTCCTCAATGTCTCTTCTTTATAGATAAGGGATCAGAAGTCCTTTCTGCAAGATGGAGGGATGGGGGACTGTGCCTTGCTATAATCAGCAGTGTGTGGTAGAAGTGCCCTGGCCTCACCTCTGAGGGAATGTGGGAAACCTGCCTTGAAGCTGGCAGCCACCATGTAGGATCTGGCAGCCATCATGCTGGAAGTAAACTCAGGTCACAAGGAGGCACCTGCTGCAGCCATTTCATCTTAGGACCAGAGCCTCCACCAGGGTTCCAGTAAGCAACTACCAACCAAATGCTTGAAGATGTCACCTGTGACTCTCAGTCCCAGCCTGTCCCAGAGATCAAGGCCTATCCTAGCTCCTCCCCCATGTTCTGCCTCTCCCTCTACCCTCATGCCCTCCCCCTGCAAACACCAGCTCCTAGTGAACAAGACACAGAGTCTTGCCCATATGCCCATTTCTGCCAGGGATCACAGCCTCCCCAGTGAGTTGCCTGCTGTCTGGCCCTGCTCCTCTCACCTGCTCTGAGCCCTTCACTATGCCAACAGCCATCCTCCCAAGTTCCTATTCTCCCTGCTTCCATTTCCAACTGATAAGCCAAGCACAAAACAGTGAAAGAAAATGGCTTAAATTCTGGGGGTGCTTTGGATGGGGATGCAGGAGGAGGTGGCTCTATTGCAAGCTAGAATCTAGCAGAGAAGCAAAGGTCAGGGAGGGCTGGAGCCCAGTCTGGAACCTGCTTACCTGCAAAATGAGAAGGCCTGGGTAGATGCCCAGAGCCCAAGTCAAACAGTAGGATGTGGGGTAATAGCAGAGGTGAGGAGGTAGAGGTAGATGGATCCTTCCATCTAGCTGGCTGGCCAGCCAGTGCACCCGCATCAGCTCACACGCAGACACAGACACACACATGGGAGGTGGGGGAGAACACCTGGGCCAACCTGTGCACCCATGTCAGCACACACACACACACATGCATGCAGGTATGCACACACACACACACACACACGCACGCACGCACACTGGAGGTAGGGGAGAGAATGCTAGCGGACAACAGAGCCCCGAGTCGTGTTAAGTTGATCAGGCAGGCAATTGGGATGTAATTTGTCTCTAGATCAGCAGGTTGAACATGTTTGTCTTTTACTTTCTGATTTCAGGTTTAAATGGAGCTGTTTTCTGGGAGATCATTGACGGTGGATGTCTCTTAATTCAGTCTGTGAAAGTGGAAGCTTGGGAAATAGTTAACAGACCCGGCTGCAATCCTTTTCTGAGATGCAGTGGGCCAGAGCTCAGTGGCTGGCTTCCAATCACCCCCTTCCCTTTGCCTTTTGAAAGCATACATTAAAGGTCAGTTTAAAGACTGTCCTTGTAAACATTTCACAAGGCTGGCTCTTGCCCGAGATGCCTGTAAGGACTTGTCTGCGTTATTCTACATTTTAAGCACAGTAGCCAGGGTTAATTAGATTCCCGGCCCTGAGAATGTTTAAGTGCCTCCTGATGACTTACTCCAACTGATAATTTTGTGTTAGGGACAGAAAAAGAATAACAAATAGAGAATGAGTAAATACGGTCTTCTTATTCCTCCCGATGAGTGCAGAGAATATATTTCTGAAATTTAATTAAATATCAAGATGTCCGCGAGATCTATAATAAGCCACTTTGCAAGACCTCTAAATGTCAAGGAAAAGCACGTTTTACATGAAACACCCCCTCCTCTCCAGGAAATCTGTGAAGATTCAGGACTTTTTAAAACCTCCAGAACCTACAAGTACATATTTTATCTTGAAAGCATTTTTCAAAGACTTGGGAGTAGTCACTCATCTGTGGAGTGGCCGGGCCGGTACATTTTAATTTTTCACAGCCATGCTTTGTATCTTTATTCTCACAACTAGACCAGAAGGGTCTAAGTCCTTCCAGAAATGGATCACGGAAACTTGAAGCAAGGAACTTAGTAAGAGAATAAGCCATCTCTTGGGGCTGGAGAGACGGTTCAGTGGGTAAGAGCGACTGCTTTGAGTGAGGACCTGCGTTCAAATCCCCAGCGCCCACACGAAAAAGCCAGGGATAGCTGTGTATGCCTGCAACCTCACAGAAAGGCACAGATGCGGATCCAGGAAGTTCTAAGGCCATCCAGTCTAGCCAAAAATGGTGAGCTCAGATTCTGTGGGAGGCGCTGCCATGGGTAATAAGGCAGACGCCATGGAGCCAGCCACCAGGTCAGACATGCTGAATCTTTTCTGGTAAGCCACCACCTCGTGGTGCAACACAGATTATTAGAAATGGGTTAATGAAGATGTGAGAGTTAGCCAGTAACTAACTCTCTAGAGATAATGGGCCAGGCAGTATTTAAATGAATACAACTTATGTGTTATTATTTCTGGGGCTAAGCTAGCCGTGCGGGAGCTGGGCAGGATGAAAAGCAGGCCTGCCCGCAGCTCATACTACAGCGCTTGGTGGAGTGGTGGGAAGACCTCATCACTTAAGAGCATGGTTGTGTTCAGCAGACGTCCCTGCTGCCGCAGACTGCAAACTCTCTCCCCTAGACAACTGCTGTTACCTGGAGCGTGGGGTCCTGGCTTCCTGGAAACCTTAGCGACTGCAGGCTGTGGACCTCAGCTGAACTCTGTGCTTTCAGCCCTAAGGGGGGAGGGGGGCGGTGACACAGATCAGACAGACACTCCTTGTCATTGCCATGACAATGGAGAGCCAAGGAGTTGGGCCCAAAGAAGAGACAGCCCCAAACTGAAGGCTGAGCTGCCAGGCTACCAGCCTGCGCTTGGCTACCTTGGGGGCCAAGCGAAGAGTCAAGGTTTCTTTTAGCAAAAATATCTTCTGGATGCTCTTGCGGTTGGGGCTGCAGCAGGCAGTTTTCTCTCCTTGTGTGCTGTTTTCCACACAGTTTATCTTACAAAAAAAAAAATCCTTCTCAATCTGTTTTTTAAAGTATAGCAGAGATGGTCTTACTTCACTGCCCCTTCCCTGCCCCCTCACCACCCCATTACACACACACACACACACACACACACACACACACACACACACACAGAGGCTCTCTATCTGTGCTTCATTCCAGGAGGCTTGGCGATGGCTGTTTTCACTGTTTAGAATGCAAGCCGAAGGTTAATTAGTTTTTGTGACCTTGGAACTCTCAGGAAAGATGTCAACAGATTCACTAATTACCCCTCAAAGCTTGCAAGGGATGGAGGGCCAAGGTCTGGGGAGAAAGTTGCTAAGCCAGTTGCTCCAGTTGGCTGTGAAGGCAGCTATGCTGCTAGCAAGCTGGGAGGGAGCTGGGCAGGGCTGTGTCCTGCCTAGGTTTTGGTCAGCTGGATGCAAGCTAGAGTTATCTGGGACGAGGAACCTCAAATTGTGAGAATGGCTCTCTCTGGTTGTACTCCAGGTCCCTGGGGGGCAGCTTCTTGGTTAGTGAATGAGGCGGAGGAGGATCGGGCCACATTTGGTGGCACCACCACCCTTGGGCAGGCAGGTGATCATCCTGAACTCTGTCAAAGAGCAAGCTTAGCAAGCCATGGAGGGCAAGTCTGTAAGTTTCCTTCCATGACTGACTGTGATTGATTGGGACGATGACATCACTAAGCCCTCTTGCCCATGGTGCTCGTCACAGCAATAGAAGCTAACTAGGGTGGTTCTAATCCCTGACCCAGCCTGCTGTGACAGCCATTCTCAACTTGATGGGATACAAAGTCACACAAGTATCAGGGTGTGGGCTTGAGGAATTATCTAAATTAACTTACCCGAGGCGGAAAGACCCATCCTGAGTGTAGGCAGCCACATGCTAAGGGCTGCAGTTCTGGACTCAATACAGAGGAGGAAGTGAGCTGAGAACAGGCCTCCCTTCTCTCTGATTCCTGCCTGGGCGTGCAGGGTGAGCAGCTTCTTTCTGTTCCTGTTGCCATGGTGTCCAGGTACGAATGAGCGATTATCCCACTGGCTGCGTTAGACACCAACAGAGGTGTGCACACAATCCTGTCGTTTACATCTCGCTGACTCTGAGTAGACTCCCTCTGTGGTCTGCATGTGACCCTGTTGATTCCGGCTCCCTGAACACAGCTTTTCAAACCCTCATGCAGTTCTGGGGGACCTCGGACTGCATACCTGTTTGGCCAGGGTTATCCTACCGCCATTTTATTCTGAGATAGATCTCACTCAGTTTCCCAGACTGGTTTTCTGCATATGCCTTTAGCCCAGGCTTCTCTTGAACCTGTGAAGTTCCTGCTTCAACCTCCCATAGCTGGGATGACTGACGGGCCTGAGTTGTCAGGTCTGGCTGCATAGCTATGTCTTAAGGTGCTCCAGCTCTCACGAATATAAACAGACTAATCTTCTAACTTACTCTGGGTGTGGAAGCTTTTATGCCCTGAACTCTGGACACCCTGGCCCCACACAACTGTTTCCTGGTGTCTTCCTCAGCAAACCTGAGAAAATCCACAAGGGCCACCCTAGCTGCTGCCCTCAGCATTGCACGGTGACCACAGGCAGTTGGTCTCCGCTCACAGAAGGTAGGTACCTTGAGCATAGGAAAGGGACAGTATGCAAAGAAGCAAATTCCTCTTCCAGAGTAGCAGGTCTGCTGACTGTGAAGGGGGAGGAGCCTACTGGAAGAGGAGGGGTGACAGAGGGCTCTGTCCCCAGGAGCTCTCTGAAGAGACAATACACAGCAGAGGCCTTGCACCCTGGCACAGGCCATGGGCTTCCTCTTCATGCATCCTTCACACCAGAGCATCCTCCATCTGAGGCCTCTGCTGGAGCCAATGAGTGATGGTTTCCTAGGGCCCCATGGTGGGCCTAGGGAATGCCCCCCTTCTCTGCTGGTCAGCCCCCAATCTTGAGACCTGTTGTGGAGAAGCTGCCCGTGGAGTGGAATGTTTTCCCCCTTTTAGGATTTTTACCGTAGAAATTCAGCACCCCCCTTTCCTTTGGGTGACAGACAGTTATTTCATGTACTACTGAGAAGATAATTTGGAATTCTGTTTATTATAATGTGGTTCAAAATCTCTGTGACTCACATGGGAAAATAGTTCATGGCGCTAAATGCTGACAGTCAGAGAGCTTGGCAGACTATCCCTGCCCTGAAAGCCATCCGTCTGTCTGTCTGTCTGTCTGTCTGTCTATGCACACAAAGGGGCTGCGTTGTCTCTGGTTGTCTGGAGCTCTGGAGGGTGGGAGGATAGTCTGGGAAGGAGCCCTAGGTTAACCTTCATGGGTAGCTACAGTTCTCTTGAGCTTCTGTAAGTGGAATAAGTGGTAGGAACCTCAGGATGGGCTCTGGCCTCTGACAGATTTTGGCCTGAGCACATGCAGGCAGACTCCAGGGAAATGTGCAGTTGCATAACGAATTGCTTCCATCCCAAGTCATGCTTAATGCAGTTCCTTGGGGTGGGGACTCTGGAGACAAGGTGACCTTCATGGCAGCATTTGGGACCCAGGAAGGTAGCAGGAGGAGGAGGGGCCAAGTCTGTCTGAATTCATCTCTGGAAGCATTTGTACCTGAGACAGATGTTGAGGGAGAGAGCCAGCCAGCTGCCATGGACAAGAGAGTCAGGTTGGGAGGACAGAGCTGAGAACAAGGCCGCCCTGAGACCGTGTCTGGATACAGTGTGTCTGAGCCATGAGGGCAGGTGGACAGAGTGCCTCGCTGTGGCTGCTTCCTCTTACTTTGTGGGAATGTAGCTTCAGGGTTTCCTTAAAACTCCTTGAGTTCCACACCCCCTTGTGCCCCAGGGCCTTGACTCATTGCACCTGTCCCTTCAAAGCCATGAGCACCTTCTCTTCACTTTCTGAGCAAGCGCCACCTTCTCCAGGAAGGCTTCCTACCCACTCTTTCCCCAAGAGGAGATCAGTTCGTCTTGTCTTCTGTTCTCGCAGCTCCGGGCCGTGTGCCTCCCTAATACTAACTCCTGTGGAAATCCTATGTTTATATTTTACCAGATTACCCATCTTTCCTATTAGGTTTAAATCCTTGGAGACAGGCAGGGGCTGCATAGCTCAGCATGGAGTCTATAGGGTAAGAAAGAAGCCAGCATCTGAGATAGAAGATGGGTAAGCAGGGAAAGCAGGACTAGGTTCATGAAGCTCCAGGGCCAAAGTGACCCAGAAGTGGACTTAGGGCCTACAGAACAAACAGCCTGTGGGTTCATATTAACAGTCCAGATATGAAAGCCTCTACTGACCTTGCCTCTTTGGGACCAGAACACCTCTCTGAATGGGAAAATATAAATAGAATAGTTGGACTTTTTAACCCACAAACCATCAGGTAATGAATTGTCTGGGCTAAACTCACCTGGGTATAAAAATTATCAGAATAAAGAGAACATGGCTTTGCAGCCCCAAGCTCGGACCTCTGGACAAGCCTCTCCTTGTACCATGTGCTGAGACAATTGAACAACAATTTCTGGGTACCTTTGCCACCCCAGCTGTTCCCTGTTCCACACAGACCTCAGAAACATGTTCTAGATTGGACCACAATGGAAAATTCTAGACAAGAACTCACCCAGTACTGACTCTGTTCCCTCAAAGGACCTCCGACATCAAACATTGTGGCCCAGGCACATTGAGCCCCAGTATCTAACCCTGGCACGCTAAGCAACGGTATCTGAGCCAGGTGTGATGAACCACCATATCTGACCCAGACACACTGAGCCCAAGTATCTGTCCCAGGAAGGTTGAGTTCCAGTATCTTGCCCAGGCACACTGAGAGCCCAGAATCTCCTGTACTGCACATGTCAGAAATGGTGAACTCAGCTACAATGTCAACATTCACTGTGCCATGGCCCTTGTAGCTTCTCCAGAGCTGCTGGTAACTGAGGGAGCCTTGGAATCTCCCAGAAAGAAGGGATGTCTAGCTAGTAATTCCCTAGATACTTCTGAAATCCAATTACTGCTTGCAACAGAAATGAGATACACATGTCAGAGAAGCATGGATGGTTCCAGTCTCTCCAGATTCTCAACCTGGCTTCTCCATGGAGTGTTCTGGACATTGCAATGGGATAAAGTCTCACCAGGAGCTTCAAGGCTCTGGATCCATTTTCTTTCATGCTCTATGTCTTCTCCATCATTGGAGATGTTTGGCCCAGGTGAGGCAATGAGCAAAGCCTTCTAGCCCCAGCTCAGGTGTCTTGAATGTTCTGAGGGCCAGTCAAGGGAAAGGATTCTGAGAAGAGGAGGAATGGGTACGGGGCCACTAGGGAAGAAACAGCTGAACTCTCTTCTTCATTAGCCAACCCAGCACTTGTCTTTCTTTCACTGCCTTGCCCACCAAGGGTTGTAAATGGCAAAGCTGAAATCCTATGGGGAAGAACCTGAACAAGATAACAGTGCATGAACAGGTACACAGAAGAATGACAACTGAACAAAGAGTGATGGGTGGAAAGAGGAAGAAGATGCATGCATGGATGGATGGGTGGATAGAGAAAGCAGATGTGTGCATGGATGGATAGGTGGATAGAGGAAGCAGATTGTGCATGGATGGAAGGGTGGATAGAGGAAGCAGATTGTGCATGGATGGATGGGTGGATAGAGGAAGCAGATGCGTGCATGAATGGATAGGTGGATAGAGGAAGCAGATGTGTGCATGGATGGATGGGTGGATAGAGGAAGCAGATGCATTATGAATGGATAGATGGATGGAGAAAGCAAATGCATGCGTGGATGGATAGGTGGGTGGCTAGATATGTGGACTGCAGTTCTGAGCCTGTGTGAGATTTCTTTTAAGCACACGATATCGCCACCCATCAGTGGATGGAGGCTTAGACAGATGATAAATGGGCGAGTTAGAGGATGGGTGGTAGAAGAGGTAGAGAAATACAGGGTAGTCTTGCTGCCTCAGGAGGGAAGGTGTTGGAGACAGCTGCCAGGCAATACGTGTTTGGAAGGCAGAGGACAACCCCAGATGCTGATCCTTGACTGCCACCCTGTCCAATATGGAGTCTCTTGCTTACTGCTGTGTACACCAGGCTGCAAACGCCAGGCTAGCTGTCTAGCCATCTTTCTGTAATTGTCCTGACTCTGCTCTCCTTATTTAGGGACACTGGGATTACAGGGTGTATGCCAGTGCACCTGGTTCAACATCGGTTTGGGTCCAAACTCAAGTCCTTGTGTTTGTGTGGCAGGAGCTTGGCCTGCTGCACTGTGACCCCAGATCCTGGAGTGTAGTGGTCTTTCAACTGTATTTTAATAAATAAAGGCTGCCGGAAGAGCTGAGAGCAAAGCAACCCTACTGGTCAGCCTTACAGATGAGGTATAGTAACACACACCTTTAATCCCAGTAGCCACACTAGTTGCCAAAGAAATCAGTGATAATTTCAGAATAAAAGGTTCATGCCTTTTATCACGGTGGTGCACGCCTTTAATCCCAGTCTTAATAGAGAGGATTATAAAACAGGAGGAGACTGCTCTCAACACATAGTCTCATTCTGAGATTCCTGGAGGTAGGATCGCCATTTCAGGCTGAGGTTGAGGTAAGAGCCAGTGGCTGGCTGCTTTGTTTTTCGGGTCTTCAGGTTAGATTCCAATTCCTCTCTCTGAATTTTTATTAATTGTGCTTCATTTGGTGCCCAACTTTTTTTTGTGGCAATAATTTATGAAAAAGCCATTTGCCTGATCTACAGAGCAAGCTCCAGGAATGGGTTCATAGCTACTGAGAAATTCTGGCTCGAAAACCCAAAGGGGAAAAAAAGAAAAAAAAAAGAAAGAAAAAGGAAAAAGGTGGATATAGATAAGATAAAAGGGTAGATTGCTGAATCTACTTTTCAAAAATCAACTATTAGTTTTAAATGTTTTACATTGGTTTTACTTTCGTATATTGTATACAGATCTTATATATTGATACAAATTTGAGATTAATTAGTTAAAATATACTGTATGTACATTTCTAATCTTGTTCACGGTATTCACTTGTTCACTGCACATCCCATTTAACAATGTAATGCAAATCTCTAGGCTTGAAGATTATTGTTACCAACTATTTAGGATAATATGGAAATGCAGGTTAATAATTAGTCACCTATTACAATCAAATTTGTAGTCACATTAGTTATGTTTTCACAGTCAAACAAAGATATATTTTAGATAGGTCATCTTCAAACACTTCAGAGATCTACAGAATCTGGCATTTAAAATGTCTAAATACTCTAGGTTCATCCTTTTTATGACAATGAGACATGTCTGCTCCTGGCAGCACCAATCTACTTCAGAGAAGATAATGGATATCAAAGAAACTCCACATGGGGTTTACTTTCTTTGTGGCAAAAGTAAGTCACTGCACAAGAAAATGTCCATCTCAACTACTGATAGTATGTTGTCTTAATTAGACAAGCAGGACACAAAATACCTGCTTCACAGAAAAGTCTGTAAGATATGCTAGGCCTGTAGGCTGAAGCTGGATGCCCCAATGTTGCAGAGGAACTATGGGTGACTGTCAAGGCAGCCAGCTGTCTCTGTCATTGCATTTTTTTGAAGTCACTTGCTTGCACTTCCTGCTTACTCAGTTTATATTATTTCCTTCTCAGGTCTCTGAGGGAGTTAGATATAGTTTTCTCTATATATAACTAGATAGATATAGTTTTCCTTGTTCACCTGATGCAGAAAGCGAGTTATGATAGAAAGTAAATTAGGTGTTAAGACTTTGGACTTACCAAGATAGGATATGTATGGAATATTTTCTCTGAATTTGTCAAATACAAATGAACTAGACATTGTTGATGTGTTTATTGCCTGTATATATTGTATATAATTATTGTACTTATTGTATATAGTTCTTATGTTAGTTATAGCCTTTTCATTTTAGACATAAAGGGGAAATGTAGTGGCATTTCAATTGTCTTTTAACAAATAAAGCCTGCCTGAAGATCTGAGACAAAACAACCTGGTCAGGCTGACAGATCAGGTAATGGTAACACACATCTTTAATCCCAATAGCTACAATGACATGCACCTCAAATCCCAGTAGCTGCACTAGTTGCCATAGAAACTGGTGGTGTATGCCTTTAATCACAGTGGTGCACACCTTTAACCCCAGTCCTAGAGAATATTATAAAACAGGAGGAGACAGCTCTCAACACAGTCTCATTCTGACATTCCTGAAGGCAGGATCACACATTCAGACTGAGGTCAAGGTAAGAGCCAGTGACTGGCTGCTTTGCTTTTCAGGTCTTCAGGCTGGACCCCAATTTCTCTCTCTGGGTTTTTATTAATTGTGCTCCACTGGAGCAATAGACTCTTAACAACATCAGCTCCCAAACTCTAAAATGAATAGACTCCGAGATTTCCCTCCCTTGGCAATACCATTAAGCTCAAGGGAGAATTTGGGAATGAGGCTGGCTCTTTGCTTGGCACTAGCCTGGAGGACACTTGGCTAGTCAAGACAGCATTCATCAATGAAGGGAAATTAACTTTCAAAAAGAGATGTGTGCGTGTTTGCATGTACACGCGACTTGCATACGTGTGTGTGTGTGTGTGTGTGTGTGTGTGTGTGTGTGTAGTGTACGGATGAGAGTGTTCTATTGTCTAAAGAAGGAATAATATACAGCAGAGAGTTAGGAAGTGAAGCTTTGGTGATGAAATTATGGCAAGCCAATTCTTCCTTTCAGAACAATCTTGTAAGATCATAATGCCATGTGTTATCAAGTAAGACTGAAGCCACAGTTTATATCTGTTTAGATTTTATTCCATTTTAAATTTAATTAAAACTATAGAATATAGGAGTCTCTGGCAGGTGTTGGGGAGGGAGGGATGTGAAAACTAATTCAGCATCTGGGGACACAGCCCTGTTCTTAAACACTGGAAACTCGGAAGCCATGCGAAGGAGCTGTGTCTGCTTAAACACAGAGAGCTTTCTCATGGCCAAGTCCTGAACGATGCACAAGCAGAGAGTTTGCTGTTTAAAGTAATAGAAAATAGACAATAGATCAACACTGTAGACACAAATCTCTGCTACAAGCAGGAGACAAAAGACAACCCAGATAGAAATGAGTAGGGAACCTGACTGGAGATTCTGAAGCAGACACCCAAAGGGCCAGACCATACCCTAGAAAGGAAACCAACCCTAGAAATCATGTCAGATGTACACCCGTCACACTAGGTGAGGCAGGGGGTGAGAAATGTCTCCCCACAGATTCACGTATTTGAACACTTGAACAAATATTTGTCACCAATCTTTGGAACAGTTGGTGGTACTCTTAGAGGTTATGGAACTTTTAGGAGATGGGCCTTGCTGGAGGAAGTGGATCATTGGGAATGGGCTTTGAGGTTCTATAACCTTGTCTGCTTTTTGTTCTCTCTCTCTCTCTCTCTCTCTCTCTCTCTCTCTCTCTCTCTCTGTCTCTCCTTCTCCTCCCGTTTCTCCTATGTGGGTGAAATATGATCATCTAGTTTCCTGTTCCTGCTACCACGCCTCCCCCACGCCATGATGAACTCTCCTTCTGGAACTGTAAGTCCCAATCTATTCTTCCTTCTATGCATTGCTTTTGGTCATCATTGTTCAGCAACAACAACAGCAAAGCAATTCATACAGAGCTGTTTGCCTGAAGCAAGAGAGCTTCAGAAGCCCCATAGGGCAAGCATGGGGAAGCAGAGACCAGCCCAGATACAGGGAGATAGCGAGCTATTAACTCCAGAAGGAGGCCATTACCTGGACCATTTGAGAAGAAATCTTTCTCAGGCATTCACAGACAGTTTTCAAGTGACTTCCTCTGCCTTAAAGCTTGGGGAACACAAATGCAAATCTGTCTCCACAGGATGGAGCATCCACTGATATCAGGAATAAGGGTACCATGAGGGAAACCAGGCCCCACACAACCACATTCATCTTATGACAAGTCAAAGCTTGTCTTGTCTTGTGTTAACATGAACACCCTCACTGTCAGCCTTTTGTGTAGGACATGTGGTGGGAAGGACACTTGGTAAGAATTTTAGCTACTATCTCTGACGCTGTGCAAAATATTCAATAAAATCAATGAACAGAAGGGAGAGAGGGAAGAAGGGAGGGAAAGAAGGAGGAGGGAAGAAAGGAGGGAGAGAGGATGGAAGGAAGGAGGGAAGGGAAGAGAGGGAGAAGGGAGAGAGGGAAGGAGAGGGGAGGGAGGAAAGGAAAGAAGAAAGGAAGAAGGGAGAGAGGAAGGAAGGAAGGAAGGAAGGAAGGAAGGAAGGAAGGAAGGAAGGAAGGAAGGAAGAGAGGGTGGGTTTACTTTCGGCTCATCATTTAAGGTACAGTTCATCATGATGGAGAAGTTATGGTGGAAAGAGCTCAAGGCAGCTGGTCATGTGATATCCTCACCAAACAGAGAGAGACAAACACTGATGTTTAGCTCACAGTCTCCCCTTGTGCAGTCTAGAACTTCTGCCCATCAAGGTTAACCTTGCTGGACACGCCCTTGCTGGAATACCCAGAGGCTACTCATCCGGGTGATCCTAGACCCTGTTAAGTTGGTAGTAACCCAGAGGGGACCTAGAGCTCTCTGCCCTCCACAATCACTGCACCCACTGAACAGGTTGACAACCCTTCCGTACCCAGACCCTTGGCCCTGCCTTCCTTCACGCAAACCATTGAATTTACCCTCCTGTTCAAACCCCAAACTCAGCCTCCCTCTGTTCTTAGGAGTCTTCTGCTCACACATCCCCTGCTCCATCCATTAGACTTGTCCTGATTGTTACCCAAAAGGTAACTCCCCGAGGACCTCCTGGGCCTTCAGAGAATTTAGTCTCAGAGCAGGCTCCTATCTCTGTCAACACAGAACTCACTGATTACTGAATAAGTGTTGGTTCACTGAATGGCTTACCAGAGAAGCAAGTATACAGATGTACGGAAATAAGAATTCCCCAGTAGAACTCTGGCTAAATGCCCTCTATCTAATGTAGACATGATGGGAGTATTTGGAAATCTATTTTCTTTTAACTGACATTTGAAAATGAATTTATACTTCTGGCAACACTTCTTGAAAAAAATTGGAAAATGAAACTCTAGGTTGGCTTTGCAGAAGTTAATTCTGACCTCGTTATAAAGCAGTGCATAGTTTCACCATTAATCACCCCAGGTGACATTTACTTTGAGAAAATGTGCAACAGAGGGATCCAGAGGACAGACGAGAGATAGAGCAACTGCACGTTCATTGGAGACTTGGATCTCTCCATGTCTGTGGTTCTGAGTCACAGCTGGAACCTGACCATGCCCCACACCACCCACTTCTCATCTCCCATCACCTGTCCATCCATTACAGAAAGGCTCCCCAAGGTCTCCTGCGTCCCAGACACAGTCAGCTCCATGGGAGCCCTGCCTGGATCATACCAGGTAAAGCCAGAAACAGAGCAGAACAAATCATCACAAGCATAGAGGAAGCCAAGACCACTCAGGGTGGGGAAAGGTGGCAGCAGAGATGATGGGCTCAAGGTGTATAGCCATTGATGGGGTGTCCTAAAAACTGATCCCCCAAGACTCTCATGTGGGACCTAAAGGGGACAGAGGCACATGGAAGGCCCATCCTCACAGATGCTAGGGCTCAGCCTTGTTCTTTGAGATCCAGAATGCAGATCCTGATGTATTTGTGACTCCTGAAACTTAGTTTCCCACCTGCTAAACGACTCTGCCCTCTACCGTGTTAACATGCCTTGCTTAATGCCTGGGCATCTCTGTGTAGCTCTCTAACGTCCACAGAGACTAGAAGATTTTATGGTGGTCAGCTACATGTATGACTCCTCCCTCCTGTCAGGTCCTTTCTGAGGTTTTTCTTTGGGTGATGTGTCTGCCCGGCCATGTTCTGTCACTGGCTGAGGAATGGAGATAAACAGATGCTGAGGGCTTTGATCTCCTCTATGTTGTTTCTAGAATCTTCCCAAATAAAGCAGCCAGCTTCCTTGGCCCAGATTCACTTAAAAACACTGCCCTCCATCATCCAGGTCCCCTAGGCTGGGAAAGAGTGGGCCACATTTTCAGTTTTTCCTTCCATGGGAATCCAAAAGAAAAGAAGCCAAAGACCTTCAAAGCCAAGCTCCCTCTCTCCCCGGAATCGTGCATTCTTTCCTCAAATGTCTGCCACATACAATCGCCAACAGAGTTTGGAACATGAGCATCAGTCACTGATGTTTCCTCTTAAGAAAGTCAGAATGGATGGAGGAAACTTGTTCTGGTGTGCCCAGGCTATAAAAAGAGAGATGGGAGCTGGGCAATGTGGGTTCCAGGTCTGTGATCTTCACCACCGGTCCGTACAGTCTGCAGGAGCAGAAGCTAGGCACCCTGTGAGTCATCACCTCCCTGGTGATGGTGTAGCAGATGAGGTACAGTAGCTGCACTATCGCTGATGATCAAGAAGGAAGAATTAGAAAAAGAAAGGGCAAACCAAGGTCTATGGAAAGACAGAAAACCCCTCTTCAGGATGGAGACACAGCTCCCCCTTCACCCATAAAAAGAAACCTGGCAGATATCCTGGATCTACAGCATGCTAGTTAGGTACGCGGCTCATACATAACTCATCCACAGTCATAAACTTGGGGGCCATCTCCTTCCTTGCTTGAATTTCATGCATAAAATTTGCATGCTTAATAACCCCTGCCAGATGCTTACAGGTGACAGACTTACTGCCCCCTCTCCTTCTGAAGAGATCAGCAGGTTCCTCAGTAGGTGGATGGTAAGCATCCGTTCCCTCTCCCTTCACCAATGACCCATTATAGGAACGTCAAGGCTGCCAGAACTCTGCCAGAGAAACTAACTTCCAGCTCGGGTCCACCCCATCCAGGTGTTGGGGATAGTTGGAGCCCGGTATCCCTCAAGCTGGGTGAAGCAAAGCCTCCAAATGCCACACTTTGATTCCCTGTCCAGTCCACATGAGAAATGAAAGTTCTCATGACTGACAGATGAGGTGCCAATCAGAGTCCAGCCGCCCCTGTGGTCAGAACCCAGAGAGTAGGAAGCCTCAAGGTCTAGAGAGCCAACTCGGGTGAGGACAAGGTGTTTTAGCCAGGTGTTCTGCCATGTGACATTTATTTTGACTTATTGTTTCAGGGTTAGACCCATGGTTTGCAGGTTCTGTTGCTTTTAAGGAGTGGTAAGCAGAACATTTAGGTTGGAAAAGGTAGGGAGGCAAAGCTGCGCATCATATCTCAAGGAGGACAGGAAGCGAGAAGAGAGGAGATGCGGTACAAAGATAACACATCCCAGTGACCCACTTCCTCCCTCTGGGTACCACCTCCAAGAGCCCATCAACCATGGCATCTTCCATGAATGAACCCATCAGTGAGGCTAGCACTCCAGCCATTTCTAAAGTGCCAAAACCTGGGGACCAAGCCTTCCACGGCCACATCCAACTATAACAGAACTGGGTGGCATGAGTGAGAAATGCCCCACTGGCTCCGGCATTGGGGTACTCTGTCCCGGTTGTGGCATTTGTGTGTGTGTGTGTGTGTGTGTGTGTGTGTGTGTGTGTGTGTGTGTGTGGTTAGGCTGAGCAGCCTTGCTGGAGGAGGACAGTCAGTGTGAAGCAGGCGTTGCAAGTGCACAGCCCCAGCCAACCTTTACCTTACTCTCTACTTAGCGCTTGCCGTGGCCCCGGCTGACCACTGCCGTGCCTCCTGGCCATAAGCCCAGAGAAACTCTTCCTTCATTAAGTGTTCCTTCCCAGCAACAGACAAGTCACTAATCCAGAAGCTACCCAGAGGGTGTTGAGTTGAGGAAAATGGGAAGCGGTTTCCTTTAAACTGAAACTCTTCCCCTTAGGGGAGGAGGAAGCTGAAGCTGATAAGGTTTGAGAAACTCACAGAATGAGCCCCTTCGCTAAGATTACATAAACGGTAAAGGACTGTCCATGTGAGAGAGGCTTACTCACTGCCTGTATGCTGGGGGTAGGGGCAAGGGGGGTCTGGATGCTGGAGGGAGGGGCCTGGATACTGTGGGGGGCAAGGGCTGATTCTGTGGGGGGCTGGATACTCTGGAGAGGAGGAGGCTGTATATTGGTGAGGCTGGATGTTGTGGGGGAGGAGGTTGAATTCTGTGGGGGGAGGGGACTGGATGCTTG
Organism: Myodes glareolus; assembly: GCF_982192425.1. Taxonomy (NCBI): domain Eukaryota; kingdom Metazoa; phylum Chordata; class Mammalia; order Rodentia; family Cricetidae; genus Myodes; species Myodes glareolus. Next base: position 3,212,153 of record NC_142035.1, read on the forward strand.
GGAAACTGGATGCTGGGGAGAGGGGGCTTAATGCTGAGGGACAGAGGCTGGAGGCGAAATTCTGTGGGGGCAGGGGGCTGGATGCTGTGAGGAGCTGGATGCTGAGGGAGCCAGGGGTGCTGGATGCTGGGGGGCGGCTAGATGTTGGGGAATCTGGATACTGTGGAGGAGGGGGCTGGATGGGCTGGATGCTGGAGGGGTTCTAGTGATGCTAGTTTTGTGAGTTCTCATCCACACTAGGGCATGATTTTCAGTTGACTTTGAGGCATGTGCACTTCTGTAAAGTAACCCCAGTAAACTCACTGGTCTGCTAAGTTCAGCCTAACCCCGAATCCTTCCCTTCCTCAACCAGAGGACAGGGTCTGTGACATGCCAGAGAGACCACTGGTACCCTAGCTCTGTGCCCTACACACAGCACATAGAAAGGCCAGGACCGCTACATGTCGACATTCTCAGGTCCTGGTTTATTCATTCAGAGCAAGGAGTGTACCATGCTGGGGGATTCCCGAGGCACCTTCTTAGGCCTACAGAACCCCAGTGGAGATTCTCTCAACCAGTGATGACCACTGGGCAAGCCCAAGCCAGCTAGAGCCACTGCACCCTGTGTGGCTAAGTGGGTATCAGGGGAGACACAACGCCTCCTAAAGAGTCACTGTCCAGGTCTTTGGCTCCCCAGAAATTTTGAAAACTCCTTTCTAAATCACAGGGTAGAATGGCACAGACAGCTTCAATTCTTAAAATGAAGAAGGGACAGGAACTGATGATAACACAGTGGGTGTCTTCAATATTTTTCTAATGCTGAGATGAGACACCATGACAAAGACAACTTATAAAAGAAGAAATTGGTTGGAGCTCATGGTGAGCATCCATGACCATCATGACAGGGAGCACAGCAGCAGATAGACAGGCTTGACTCTGGAGCGATAGGTAAGAGACCAATCACATCCTCATCCAAAAGCACAAGCCCATCCCCAGTGACACATTTCCTCCTTGTTAGAGATGTCTCACTCCTCTGACTCCTTCCCAAACAGCTCCGCCCACTGGGGACTAAGCACTCAAACATAGGAGCCTATGGGAGCCGTTCTCATTCAAACCCCCAGAGGAGGTAACGTGCCTGCCATTCAAGCATGAGAAAATGAGTTGGGATTCTAAGCACAAACATAAAACCCAGGTTCTTGGTGCAGTCCCAGAGCTAGGTCAGGGAACAGAGCTGGGCAGATCCTGGAGGCTCCTCCTCCAGCTGGTCTAACCAATCAGTGAGTACAGGTTCAATGAGAGACCTGGTCTGAAAAAGTGAGGTGGAGATCCATAGAGGAAGATGCTTCAAGTCCATCTCTGGTCTCCACTGGCACGGGCACACATTTAAAAAGACAAGAGGGAGGGAGGGAGAGAGGGAGAGGAAGGGCCAATGGGAATTTAATTTCTCGACACTATCAAGATAACCCTGGCTCTCCCCTGGCTCTACTTTGATTTGATTAACTTTCCCAAAATATCTACATGAAAATGACCCACCCCAGGCCAGCACACTCATTTTTCCAAAGAGACCGTGACGCTGGTTCCACTGTGTCTGATCCCTGACTGTGACTCCTCAGAGGGATCCTCTGCCGTGACTTCAGGCACATCCGTCAAGCAGCACCCTGAGATTTGCTTCAATTCCCGCTTGCTCCTCACAGAATTTCTGCCTAGAAGGAAGGGCCGGGCTGTTCATTTCAGAGAAGCTACTCGGTACCAAGTTAATTACGGAAGATAAAAAACAGAGGACGCTGGCCACTCTCCAGGCTATTTATTCCAAGACACTTCCAGGCAACTGGAACCAAGCAAGGGAGGCTGGGACAAGGCGCCTTCCAACAAGAGAAGGAGGAGTGAGGAGGGCCAGGAGAACTGCCAGCTCTCTCTGCTCTTGTTAGACAGACGCAGGAAGAGGGTGGAGGGAAGGCGGGCTGCCACATCCCACTCTCGTCATTACGATGCTGTACAGTCTTCTCCTTCCGTTTGTTCCCTCTCTCTTCACACTCCAGGAACTGCGGAGACGGAGGAATCTGGCTGCTGGTTCTCAATATAATTGGACCTGGTTATGGGTGTGTACAATCCTCTCCCTAGCTGCAGGAGGTTTATCTCACGGCGACTGTGCTCTGGTGACACAATCAGGAGCTTTGTAAATGTATTTTCTACTAGGGGAATCGGTGTACTTTTGAGGGCCTTAATAGCCCAAAGCTGGATAACCTAGGGACACGCACAGTGGCGGTCTGTGTGTTCCCTTCTGTGTCTTCTGGATAACGCAGCTGTTTTAAATAGCACAGGGACGTGAGTGTTGCTGATGGTGTTATCCTAAGAGGTGTTCTTCATCGGTTTGCAAGCAATTATTCCAGTAAATCGATTTAATTGCTCATATTTGTCATATAAAGATGGGGCTGTAAAAATATCAGTGAACAAAACCTACCTGTGCTTACACAGAACGCCAGGTGGGGATCCTGGAGGCATCTCTTACTTGTCTTCTACCGCTCGTCCGCCCTTTACCGCTCGTCCGCCCCTTACCGCTCGTCCGCCCCGCTCGTCCGCCCTGATGCCGTGCAGCCAGCACTGAGCATCGTTGTGATGTCTACCTCCATTCTGTGGCTGTGACAGACACCCTGACTGAAAGCAACACAGTGGAGTAAAGGTTTATGTGGCTTACAATCCCGACTTAGAGCCTGAGTTTTGAAAAAAATCAAGGCAATCACTCTAACCTAGGTTTCTTCTCCTCTGCATTGCTCAGGAGCCCCTGTCGAGTGAATGGGCTGGCTTTTCATACATCTGCAAACTGTCAAGACAATCCATACAGACGTGCTCACAGGCCAGTCTGATCTAGATAATTCCTCATTAAGACTCTACTCCCAGGTTATTCTAGGTGTCAAGTTGACATTGTTGGGCGGTGGTGTCACACATCTTTAATCCCAGAACCCAGGAGGCAGAGGCAGGTGTATCTCTGTGAATTTAAGGTCAGCCTGGTCTTCAGAGCTAGTTCCATGGCAGCCAGGGCTACACAGAGAAACTCTGCCTTGAAAAACCAAAAAACCAAAACAAACAAACAAAGCTGACCAACACAGAAGCCAATGCAGTTTTTCAAGGTAGAAGCCAATACTGTCTCCTCAGCAGGGGGCACTCTTTTAAAAATGAACACAAACTTTAGGAGTTGACTCCCACCATGGGAACTAGGTCGCTGGAGGCATTCTTTTCAGGGGTATGGCTTGTGCCATTCCCCCGCCCCAGCCTCTTCCTCTCTCTCTTCTTCTCTTCCTCCTCCCTCATTCCTGGCAAACATGAGGTGAGCAACTCTACTCTTGTGTCTTTGTATCATGATATTTTCTGACATCATGGCCAACCAACCATGAAACCTCTGAAGTGTGGGTCAAAATGAGTCAGTTCTCGCTTAAGTTGCTCTGTCAGGTATCTGTCACACACACACACACACACACACACATACACACACATCTGTCACACACACACCCACACACCGTTCAAAAACAATAGAGAAAATAGGATAACCCATTTATAGAAGCCTAGAAGAGCTGAGACAGTGCATGAGCATTCTTCAATCTCAGACTCTACTGCGACTTCCAGAGAGAAATGCTGAGGGGAGAAACAGCTGAAACTGCTGTCACGTAAAGCGATCACTCGTGGTCTTGAATCATCACAAATAGTCCTGATAAAATGACCAGTGACCAAAAGTGACCTACAGAGTCTGTGCAATCACCGTCAACTAGAATGAAATCCATAAATCCATCCGGGATCACGTGCAAACACACACATCGAGCAATCCCGCGCCAAGGGGACAATACTGAAGAGGTAACAGCCCAACTTCAGTATGTTATACTTAAGAACTGCAGACAGAGGAGCATAAGATACAGAAATAAGCCCATGCCGACACATCAATTAGAGTCTTGATGTGGAGCAAAAACACGCTGGAGAAAAGGGCAGCCTCTCCCTCAAGTGCTGGGGAAACTGAATGTCAACAAGTAGGAGACTGAAGTTTCCTATGTCTTCTCCTAGCACACAAATCACACAACGCAAAATGAAAGACCTTCATGTAAGACTGAAAACTTGGAAGCCTCCAAATGAGAACATAAAAGAAGCTTTTCAAGATATAGGTGCAGGCAACAATTTTCTGGCTAGCTCGGGAGGCAACACTAAGAATTGTCAGGGACAGTGAGAGGCAGTTAGTGGTAGAATGCCTGCCTAGCATCTGTGAGTCCCTAGGTTTCATCCCCAGCATAGCCAGGGGGGGGGGACAGAGAGAGGAAGAGGGAGAGGGAGAGGGAGAAGAGGAAGAGGAGGAGGAAGAGGAGGAGGAGGAGGAGGAGGAGGAGGAGGAGGAGGAGGAAGAAGAAGAAGAAGAAGAAGAAGAAGAAGAAGAAGGAGAAGAAGAAGAAGAAGAAGAGAAAAAACTTAATAAAAGGAGCTAGTAAACAGGGTTATATAAAATTAAAAGTCTTCCGAAGAGCAAAAGAAACAGCCAACACAATAAGAGGAAGCCACACAGAATGGGAGAGAATCCTTGCTAGTCGTTCATGCAGAATAGATAAGAAACTCCACATTTTAAAGACTGTGGAAACAAAAGTTTCAGTCACTAAGTGGACGTGTGAACTGAGCAGAACACCTAGTGTCCACCTGGGGTGGGGAAAGCACATGCAGGCCTGATATCTGTCAGACACATCGGGGTCCAAGCCAAGGGTCAATGCAGCCAGGCTAAGTTCGGATCTCTTCCACCTCCATTTCTGTGGCTGTGACAGACACCCTGACTGAAAGCAACACAGTGGAGTAAAGGTTTATGTGGCTTACAATCCCGACTTAGAGCCCGAGTTTTGAAAAAGTCAAGGCAATCACTCCATCCTAGGTTTCTTCTCCTTTGCATTGCTCAGGAGCCCCTGCCCAGGGAATGGTGTCGCCCATAGTGGGCTGGTTTTTCATACATCTACAAATCGTCAAGACAATCCATTCAGACATGCTCACAGGCCAGCCTGATCTACATAATTCCTCATTAAGACTCTACTCCCAGGTTATTCTAGGTGTCAAGTTGACAGTGTCAGGCGGTGGTGTTACACATCTTTAATCCTAGTACCCAGGAGGCAGAGGTAGGTGTATCTCTGTGAATATGAGGTCAGCCTGGTCTTCAGAGTGAGTTCCAGGGCAGCTAGAATGGACCTCATGTCCAACAGGGAAGACACAGAAGCTCTTTCCTGCGCCCAGCTGCTTTCCCAGAGGGAAGGCAAAGGCACCAGAAAGGAGAAAATAAGCAACTTTAAGATGCAGCCCTTTACCTGGCTCCACTCTAAATTAAATTTCAGTGACTTGCTAGGAAAATGTGTTCCTTTACATACCTCCATATATCACTCATTTTCATGCTACATGTTTCTTTTTTATTACGGAAAGAGCTAAAAATGTTCAATAATCCTCACGAGCTGTATTTCACCTTTTAAGAGGTATTGCCTTGCAACCAGACACCAAGCAGAGCAGGCTCTGCAAGCAAAGTGAGCCCACACTTCAGTGTGTGACTGTCCAGGTGCTGAGCTGTGCTACCTTGGTCCCCAGAAGCCTATTGGGGGTCACCCTGGGGACATCCATCAGGCAGGCTGGGTGACTGCCACTTCTTTCTCATCTGTTTGTGCCTGCCCCCCTTCTCAGTGTGTATACATTTTCCCAGGATTCTTTTAAAAACTTGGCCATATTTGGAGACATCTGAGAAATGGTGGGGGTTTATACTTCCTAAGAAATAAGATAATGGATGATTGAGATGGTGATAAAGATAGACAGATGGACGAACAGACAGATATTTATTCTTTGGAGATGGGTGATCATATCTCTTTCTTCTCCCTATATCAGAGTGTGTAAGGCATGCCAGGGATTGCTAAAGCTACCACCCACCCCTGTCATTTCACTCCCGAATGCTCCAATGACTCGTATACTACTGTTGGCTGTTACGACTTAGATCTGAATGTTCTCCACAGAGTGAAGGTAATCTGGCTGGTGGCACTTATTTGGCAGATTGCAGGGACCTGACTGGCAGAGGTTTGTCTGTGTAGTCAGCATTTGAGGATTTTAGTTCAGTACTGCTCCTGAATCCAGGTCTTTCTGCACCTTGATCTGCAGAGGTGTGAAGTAGCCGTGCCAAAGCTCCTGCCATCACACAAGCCACCGTGTCTTCCTGCCATGATGAACTATACCCTCTGAAGCATGGCCCCAAATAAACCTCTTCCTGCATAAGATGCTTCTGCCAGGTATTTGGTCACAGTGACATAGAGATGACCAACACACTGGTGCCTCCAACCTGCAGGGAGGTCCTGATCAGATCTTCACAAACTCCCCAGACACTGCAGGCCAGTCCCTGAAGGTGATATGTCGAACATCAGATATCGCAGGCTTGTCCCTGGAGGTGCCATGTGTCCTAACATTAGACATTGCAGTCTCATCCCTGAGGTGGCATGTGTCCTAAACATTTTAACATTAAACATGGGTTCAGTGGCTCATCTGCCAGCATTTTCCCTGTGCTTTGTGTTCTACCTGCCCATGTCTATGTAGAGGGAACATCTAACCCAGCCCAAGGGCGCGTGGGTGAGTTGACACCATGGTGGGTTCGGCCATCAAGCTGCCCCTGAAAACCCCGGCTCTGTCTCTCGGAGGCAGAACTCATAGGAACGTTTTCAGCACCTTGCTTCTTCAGCATTTTCCCCTCGAATCCCAGCTTTTCCAGAAGCAGCAGCTATTTCACTGAGATGCTGTTGTTTGCGGTAATATTTAACTACAGGATGTAATTACAGCAGCAAGTGCTGCTGGCACTGGCAGGTTGAGGAACAAGCATAGCAGTCTCGGTACAAAAACAACTCCAGGCAGAGGGGTGTGCGAGCCCTTGCCGCATTGTGTGTGATGGGCATCTTGATCTCATGAGCACGTGAGAGAGAGGCAAGACTTCATTCCACAAGTTGGTTACAGTGGGTGGATACGAAGTGACAACCTTTGGCTGGGTCTGGAGTCTCTGCCAGGCCAGTTAGAACCTTCACAGGGGTGGGTCCATGTGGAGGAACTTCCTGCAGGGAACTTAATGGGGGTCTGACTGGAAATCGGGCAGAATGTGGAGGAAGTGGGTAAAGGAGGGTTCAGCATCAGGATCATTTTCCAGCCTGACAGAGAACACAGCTATAGGAAGTGAACAGAGCCAGGTCACAGGGCAAGAATCTCTTGTTTGCTGTCACCCCAGAGTGTGCTGCAGAGAGGCCTGCAGACCAGGCAAACCGAAACTCTTGGGGAGCATCTGGGGACAGCACTGCATAGGGAGCCTATGGGAGAGGTGGATCCAAGATTGTAAGGCTTTGTATAATGTGTCACTGATGGGGGTTGTGGGGGGACTGTGGGAGGGCTGCATGGGGGGTTGCATGGTGGAGGGCTTCATGGTGGGAGGCTGAAAGCTGGGGGTTGCATGATGGAGGCTGCAAGGTGGGGGACTTCATGGTCGGGGGCGCATGGTGGGGACTACATGGTGAGGGACTGCATGGTAGGAGGCTGCATGGAAAGGGGCTGCACGGTGGGGGGCTCCATGGGGGACTGCATGGTGGAGGGCTGTATGGTGGGGGGCTGCATGGGGGGGCTGTGTGGTGTGAGGCTGCATGGTGGGAGAGGATGTACATCACGGGCATCATATATATTGTATACATCAGGAGAGTTAGTGACTCATCACCGGCATGAGGTCCTAGTCCAGTGAAGCACCATGAGCTCAGGAAGCCCTGCTTCAGATGCTGAGAGCTTTGATGAATGCTCAGGACTCAGCCTGTGGGAGGAACAGGAGGCCACTTGGGGGAGACCTTGCTGCTATACCAAAGACAGAGCCAGACTGTAGTGATATTTCATTTGTATTTTAATAAATAAAGCTTGCCTGAAGTTCAGAGAGTAAAACAGCAGTACTGGTCGGTCTTACAGACCAGGCAGCAATGACACACACATTTAATCCCAGTAGCCACACTAGTTTGCCATAGAAACTGGTGGGTAGTGGTGCACACCTTTATTCCAAGCCCTAGAGAGGAATATAAGACGGAGGAGACAGCTCTCACACACAGTCTCATTCTGAGATTCCTGGAGGCAGGATCGCCATTTCAGACTGAGGTAGAGGTAAGAGCCAGTGGCTGACTGTTTTGCTTTTCTGACCTTCAGGTTGAACCTCAATTTCTGTCTCTGGGACTTTATTAAATTGTGTTACACCAGATTCCAGGGCAATTTCTCCAAAATCAGTGTGCAAGGTTCCCGAGGACCAGTGGAAGGGATAGGGCACTGGGTCATGTCTAGGGAACTTTTGGGAATCACAACTGAGCAGTGTAACTGGCCTAGAGTGGGCAGAGGCTAGGTACCATGACTGTCCCTCATCAACAAGGAATGGCCTCAGAATGTCCCCAGGGCTGGGGCTGAGGCAGGATAGAGTGCACCCCTGAGGAGGAAACTTTTAGAACACTTGGCCCCTAGGCATCCTGTTCTGGCTGCAAACATGCTGTGCAGTCAGCACTGGAGGAGATGTTCTGAGTCCATCGTAGAGAGGATCCCACCGCAGTCAGGGTGGCTTTCTCTGGGTGACCTCTTTCACTAGGTGGCCAGTCAGACCTTGAATGAGGCTGCACCCTTCCTGCTCTGGCCAGCTGTCCCACACCTCACCTCCTCTCTTAGGAGATCCACTGCCTTCCTACTTGAGACACCTGACCCTCTGTCACCAACACTGTGCTCCCTCCGGGGCTCCAGCTGAGCTCAGCATGCCACAGGATCCAGAAGTCCACAGAAAATACTCTATCCAGGACAGTTGCTCAAGCCCTCAGCTTCCCTGGATCCCATGGCTGACAGTGAGAGCCCCCTCCCTAACCCCAAATCTTCTCTTTTACCCAAACAAACACATAACAAACCCTGCCCATCACATGACTGTTCTGCTGCCTGGCAAGCTGGACTGAGTCTCCTTCACAGAGCTGCCTCTCCCACGGCCCCACCCTGCGGAGTCTGAATCTTGTGCTCTGTTTGCTCAGCAACTCAGGGAGCCTGTGGTTAACTCTCTGATTTCGTGGACGTGGAACTGAGGAACACACTCCCAGTCTGCACAGCTTCTCAGACTCTGCCCCTGATTTTGCAGTCGCTCCTCCTGAGACCTGGATGGAGCCTCTGTGTAAGAGATGGATGAAGTGAGGCCAAAGTAGTGTGCCGAGCCTACAGACTCTGTCACATTCTCTCCCGAGTGCAGGGCCATGAGACCCATATTTGACAGTCACCACAAGCACGGGCAAAATTAGGAACCTGTGTCTTCTAGAAGGAAATTGCATTGTCGCAAAAATCTCTGCTCCAGGACCAGGATGGAGCTTAGATTGCATGCTTAGCCTGTGCGGTGGTTTGAATAAAAATGGCTTCCATAGGCTCAGAGGGAGTGGCACTATTAGGAGGTGTGGCCTTGTTGGAGTCAGAAGTGTGTCACTGGGAAGGGGCTTTGAGCTTTCAGAAGCTCTGGCCAGGCAGGCCTACTTGTTGGCTGTCTCTTCCTGCTGCCTGCAGATCCAGATGTAGAACCCTCAGCTACCTCTCCAGCATCACAGCATCATGTCTGCTTGCACGCCACCCTGCTTCCCGCCATGATGACAGCAGACTAAACCTCTGAACTGTAAACCACCCCAAATTAAACGTTTTCCTTCGTAAGAGTTGCCATGGTCATAGTGTCTCTTCACAGTACTAAAATCCCAACTAGGGCAGCTTACAAGAGGGCTTAGGTTTGAGCTCCAGAGTAAAAAAGCAACCTTTCTCCAAGAAGGCTCCCAAACCTCAGTTGCATGTCCCACCAAGAGATGAAACTTCTCAGTGTGTCCAAAGGGTTAGAGTCCCAGCCCCTCCCTTGGTGTTTTAGGTACCTTCTCACAGCTAAGACCATAGCCTGACCGTAGCAGCTGGAGGGAGAAGGGTTTCGCCTTGGCCCATGGTTTCAGATGGTTCAGCCCATCATGATGAGGAAGGCAGAGCAGAGCAATTCAAATAGCCTTGGTAGGATCCTGAGTCACAGGGGACCTATTTCCTCCATGGCCAAGCAGGAATAGAGAAGTAACCAAGTAGAGTAACCTCAACACCCTTTCACAGTGATCTACATCCCATAGCTTACCACTTCCCAGTTTTCAGAACCTTCCAAGACAGCTTCACCAGATGGGACCAAACATTCGGATCACAAGCCTGCAGGGGACATTGCATCATCAAGCCGAGGCAGGCATGCTGGATGGGAGCACCACCTCTCTCCGTCACCTCCATCCCTTGTCCCCGCTTCTCATCCCTTTCAGTGCCCTTGTAACTAAGTGGCTGAAGACTTCCAACCTTCCACCAGAAAATAAGAATTAAATGTTTGTGATATCCTTTTTTCTAAAACATTTAAAATTTATTTATTCTGTCCTCAAGTTGAGAAATATGATGTTAGCATAAATACTTAAGACTCAGAATCTCAAACTTGGGTATGAAATAATTATTTATATTTTTAATTTATTTTTTAAGAAAACTATCTTTTCTCATTTTACATGCCAAATCCATTTTTCACTCCCTCCCCTCCTTCTGTTCCCTCCACCTTGCCCCTTCCCATCCCCTCATCCCACCCTTCATCCACTCCTCAGAGAGGGTAAGGCTTCCCATGGGGAGTCAACAAAGTCTAGCACATAGCTTTGAGGAAGGACCAAGGCCTTCCCCACTGTATCTAGGCTGAGCAAGGTATCCTTCCAGGGAGAATGGGTTCCAAAAAGCCAGAACAAAAGTAGGGACAAATCCTGGTCTCGCTGCCAGTGGCCCCAGAGTCTGGCCAGCCACGCAGCTGTCACTCACATTCAGAGGGCCTAGTTGGTCCTGTGCTGGTTCCCTCACTATCAGGCTAGAGTTGAAAGGCTTCCATTAGCTCAGGTAAGCTGTTTCAGTGGGTGTCCCCGTCATGGTCTTGACCTCTTTGCTCATATTCTCACTCCTCCCTCTCTTCAACTAGACTCTGGGAACACAGCTCAATGCTCTACTGTGGTTCTCTGTCTCTGCTTCCATTAGTTGCTGGATGAAGGTTCTATGGTGACATTTAAGATAGTCATCAATCTGACTGGAGGGCAAAGCCAGTTCAGGCACCCTCTCCACTATTGCTTAGAGTCTGAGCTGGGGTCATTCTTGTGGTGTTCTTGAAGTTCTAGTTAGAGCAATAAGACAACAAAAGGAGATCAAGGGTATACAAATTGGAAAGGAAGAAGTCAAACTTTCGCTATTTTCAGATGATATGATAGTATACATACTATCTACCTGGGAATTCTACCTGGGAACTCCTACAGCTGATAAACACCATCAGTAATGTGGCAGGATACAAGATCAACTCAAAAAAAAATCAGTAGCCCTCCTATACACAAATGATAAAGAAGCTGAGAAAGAAATCAGAGAAACATCACCTTTCACAATTGCCACAAATAACATAAAATATCTTGGGATAGCACTAAGAAAACAAGTGAAAGACCTGTTAGACAAGAACTTTAAGTCTTTGAAGAAAGAAATTGAAGAAGAAATCAGAAAATGGAAAGATCTCCCATGCTCTTGGATGGGTAGGATCAACATAATAAAAATGACAATCCTATCAAAAGAAATCTACAGATTCAATGCAATCCCCATCAAAATCCCAACACAATTCTTTACAGACCTTGAAAGAAAATACTCAACTTCATATGGAAAAACAAAAAACCCAGGATAGCCCAAACAATCGTGTATAATAAGGGAACTTCCAGAGGCATCACCATTCCTGACATCACGCTCTATTATAGAGCTACAGTAACGAAACAGCTTGGTATTGGCATAAACACAGAAAGGTTAACCAATGGAATTGAATAGAAGACCTTTATATTAATCCACACACCTATGAACACCTGATTTTTGACAAGGAATTGATATCATTTTTAACTGTCCACTGGACATGAGGTAGAAATCCCTCAAGAGAGAATCCATGTGGGATTGTCTAGATCAAGCTGGCCTGCGGGTGTGAGCTGGGAACTGAAGATTATGGGTTGGGTTTGGGTCCTGGAGTGTAGAAGAAAGTGAGCTGCTAGGGGCCATGCACGCTTTCTCTCTCTGCTCTTGGCTGGGGGATAAACGGGAGATCCAGTTCCCTGCCTCAGTTTCTCCACGCTGGCTTGGGCAGTGATCTGGATTGGAGACCCACGGTTCATCCTTGAGGCGAATGCTGCTTGATGACAGCTCCCGGACCTGCCTGTGGCAGAACTGACTTCTCAAGGGCCGTTGGGCCATTTCCAGTCACAGACTGACCATCCTCCACACCCACACAGCATTTATCCAGCACTGTGCATCTCATTCCTAACTCTTCCTCTTTCTTCCTGCCATGCAGAACATATAGAGAGAAATACCACAGACACCCTTAGGTTCAAAGATTAATTTTTACAGGAAACTGATTACCAGTCCAATGTTAGGTAAAGCCAGAAGAAGTTCATTACCTCAGGGCAAAAAAAAAAATCATTAAAGTTTGTCATTTATGCCCTCATTAACTCCTGGCCTTACACATCATAATTAAATAACTCATGATGGCTTCTCTGTGAGTGTGCAAATAAGGTTAAAACATTGGCAATGTTACACACGACCTTGAAGGGCTGGCCTGGACACTTCGTATCCTGCCTCATGCAGGAAACCTTTGATCCCCGACTTTCCTCTGGGGAAACGCTGGTCCCTGAGAGGCAGGGAGGGAGATGCCGCCCTTCTCTGGACCCTGTGTGCCATGGAGCTGCCATCCTGTCCATTGGTTCCCCATCCAGCTGGGGAGATTATGCCCCTTTCACACTGGCTCTCTGAAGAGGGTTGATAGAAAGGTCTGCAGAGGCCTTTAATCTATGATGTGCTGATGGCGGTGAGGGGCGGCTGGCTGGGGAGAGAGCTGGTGCAGACTAGAGCTCTTCACAGTTCAAAGAAATAGCCAGCATCAAAGAAGATCTGCTACAGGGTGCATTCACCACTTAGGGTAAATATTGTTTCACTTGAGGTAAGTGTGCTTTCCATCAAACATTCTGGAGCGACCCCAGTTCAGATCCAAGCACCATCTTTCTCTTCCATTCTTGCTGGAGGTGACTCTGACCTGTCAACCTGGCCAGGTGAAATAACCATGAGTTTTCAGTGCTGTCTCTGACCCCCAAGTAAAGAGACAGCAGGTTTCCTCAGCTGAAGAGCAACCTTGAGTGGGCTGCAGGCTGGCAGAATGTTCCAGAATATTTCCTCAGACAGCACTAATAACTTCCTTTCAGGGCCCAGCAAGCCTCACCTTCCCCCTCCACTAGGTGATCACTAGCTAAGTTCTGCTCTCTAACGATGCCCTTTCAGCACAAGGGTAGCGTGGTCAGTTCCCCAGTAGTCACCTCGGTCCCTGGCTGCACATCTTTCAGTAGTTTCTTGATGCTCTCAGAATAAAAGCCAAAATCTTGGCCATGTCACGTCTGCTTTGGGAGAGTTTACCCAGCCCCCTCTGGGGACACCCTCCACACTCAGTGCCCCTTGTCTCCTTTTCCACGAAGATCCACTCCACCCCAGGACCTTTGTTCGAGGTTTCAAGGTTTCAGAGGTTTCTAGTCTAGCACAGCAGGGAAGAACGACAAGATCATGTGACCAGTATTCCCACCACAGCAGACCAGGAAGTAGGAGAAGAAGGTAGAGGAACCCATGTAACCTTCAAAGGCACACCCTTAGTCTTCTGTCACCTCCATCTCCCTCCAATTTTTAAAAGCCTTCCCAAATCATGCTATCACCTGAGGCACCTATTAAACCCATGAGCCCACGGGAGGTGTTGCAGATCAAACCATGACCCAAGGGCTCCATCTGCATCTACACCGACACCGACTGTTGCACACAGCTCCCGTGGTGAGCTGAAGACAGAGAGCAGTGACAGCCAGCGCAGGGGACACCGAGCCAGGCAACAGCAGGGCACTGAGCCCTTGGAGCTGAGCTCTGCAGGAAGTGCCAGCCTGCTGGAGGAAAGCCGAGCAGAGGGCGTGCTCAAAGGGTGAAACCTTACAGAAGCAGCTGTTGCAGGGACAAGGGGGCATGGGGGCTCCTGGACTCTGGGGTCAGACACCACAGTAGCATTTGCTGAGCAGGGCCGAGCTGGAAGCTACAAGGTAGATTAAGGTTTGAAAGACTGATTCAGGGCCCCTGGGATGAGGAAGGGAACCTCCTAGAGCTCAAAACTTAAGCACATCCCTGTGAGTCACCTTAATCCCAAGGGCCTCATTCTACATCTGCCAAACAGGTCACCCTTGCACTGTGCCGTGGTACTCCATGAGATCTTACTATTCGAGGTCATTAAAACCCAGTGCCCTTCCCTCTGCAAAACACCTCCTGCTGTAGGAGAGCCTTGCCAGGGTTTGAATCAAGGACCCCTGAGCTTCTGAGCCCCAGGCTAGCCCTTCTTGCTTGGTCAGAATCGGAGGCATCAGCGGAATTTGTGAAACGGACGGAGAAACCAGAGACTTGCCATTTTAGTCGGGGTTTCTACTGCTGTGGTGAAACTCCATGAGCCATAAGCAAGTTGGAGAGGAGTGAGTTTATTTGGCTTACCCTTCCACATTGCTGTTCATCACTGAGGGAAGTCAGGACAGGGATTCAAAGAGAGCAGGAACCTGGAGGCAGGAGCTGAGGCATGAGAACATGGAGGGGTGGGTGTTACCTACTGGCTTGCTTTCCATGGCTTGCTCAACCTGCTTTCTTACAGAACCAGGACCACCAGCCCAGGGATGGTGCCACCCACAGTGGGATGGGTTATTCCCCACTAATCAATATTTAAGAAAGTGGGTATAGTTGGATCTCATGAAGACATTTCCTCAGCTGGGGCTCCTTCTTCTACTTTGACTCCAACTTGTGTCAAGCTAGCCTACAAAACCAACCAGTACAACCATGTGTGTTTAGAAAGAAATGCCCCCCAAAGGGAGTGGTACTATTAGGATGTGTGGCCTTTGTTGGAATAGGTGTGGTCTCGATGGAGGAGGTGTGTCACTGTGGAGGTGGGCTTTCAGGTCTCATATATGCTCAAGCCACGCCCAGTGAGGAAGTTCACTTCCTGTTGCCTTCATAAGATGTAGAACTCTCAGTCCTTTCTCCAGCACCTTGTCTGCCTACAGGCTTCCATGTTTTCCACCATGGTAATAATGAACTAAACTTCTGAACTATAAGCCACCCCAATTAAATATTTTCTTTAATAAAAGTTGCTGTGGTCATGGTGTCTCTTCACAGTAATAGAAATACTAACTAAGGCATATGCCAATCCAATCACCAAAGTCTGATTGCTTCCTTACTTAGGGGGCCTGTATTTCCACTTATATAATTTGTCTAAACTCGGCCAGTGTGTATGCCACAGGAGGCATTGGGTCTGTGGTATTCCCTTTGGACAAACCTCAGGGTCCCAGCTCCCAGTTGTTTTTCCATATTTCCTCTGTCGGCAGCTTCCAGGTGCAAACACAGATGAATATGGAAGCCCCCTGAATGAGATATTCACACAATGCCCTTTGCTCCCAGACTCAATGCAAAGGTTTCTGTTTGCAGCTCTCTGTTATTTAAATGTGAACATTCAAGGTCACCCTTCTCCAGAAGTGTCCTTGGAGAATATACACATTCAGACAGCAGTGTGGATCTATCCACATCTGCAGTGTTGAACCTCACTGTTGGGGGCAAAAATACATTTTTCTTTTCTTTCTTTCTTTTCTAACCATATCTCTGTTTTAAAAAAAAAACAATTACTGTATGTAAATGTGTTTGACATTTGTCAGGATGCAGAGGCAAAGCACGTGGTAACGATCAATTAAAACCCACATCTCTCATTTCAGAGCCCGGAAAGAAACTAAGGTAATTTTGAGAGGGACAAAGGGTTCATTGATCCTAAGTCATGCAGTAATGGCTACAATCCCTTCTGTTTTCTGGGCACCAGCTTTGTGCCAATCATTCTGCAGGCAGCATCTCGGCTCCTTCTGCAGAGGTGGAGGCTTGCCTTGTTCCCATCTCAGCCTCATCCAGGGCTCAGCTCAGGACAGTCCATGGTTGATTCCTATTCTACCCACCACATAATCTGTGGCTTTCAGTGTCAGTGGTGGAGAGAGCACCACATGTAAATAAATGTTTAGACACAGGGCCTTGGGTTAAATTTCTGTTGGCAGTCTCTCCCTCTCTCACATATTTAGCTTTTAGCCCTTAAACAAAAGTATCTCTCATTGAGAAACGGAATGCGTGGTTCCTTTTGGAGACATCTGGTGTGTTGTTTCTAGGTGTTGGGGCAAAAGGCCAGGCTCTCTAGCTGTCCCCCATGACTCTCAAAGCCTTAGTCAAGAATCTGGTTGGGGTGAGATCTTGGGGGAATGTTATTGTGGTAGCTGGAGAGCAAGTCCCTCCAGCAGACTATGGTTTCTGGTCCCTCTGTCTAGGTGGCACAGGAAAGGGCCTACGTGGTCACAATTACATTGTCAACCTGTTTCCTCCTTGACTTCTCATTCTGGGTTGGCTCTGGTGGTACAAACCAACCACGGACTGTTAGTTGCAGTCCTTTATTCCAGAAATTTCTACATAGATGGGAAGGAGAAGGTTGTCATGGTGGAGGAGGAACAGAGGGCACTTGCTGATAGCCTGCGGGTATCAGGTACAGGATAGGAGAGCCACGATCCTGCACCAACATGTCTATTTCTCTCACTCTGACATCAGAACAGACTTTCTGAGCTAGCAATATGGCTTAGCAGGTAAAGGTGCTTGGTTGCCAAGCGTGACGAGCTGGGTTCGATACCCAGAGCCCACATTGTGGAAGGAGAAAAAATCAATTCCCCTCTACAAACTGTCCTTTGACCTTCACAACCTACCTTGGCAATGCCCGTCCCCCACCCTCCACATAAACAAACAAATAAAAATGTAAAACAAATGAATACACGTTAAAAACTAACCCATAGCTCCCCTCTGTGCTACATGTATTGCAACCACATCACAGCCAAAGAACATGCATCCTGCAAGGAGCGTGACTGTACAAAGTCCAGGATCCGGTTCTCAAGGGACAAAGGCAGAAGTCGTACCCAGGCCTTATGCATACAGGAGCTCCTAGAAGGGGTATCATGTAACCCAGACACGAGACAGGATGCCATATGAGCCAGTCACAGTGCTGGGAGACACAAAGAGGCTGGCTCAGACGAGATCACACTGACAGCTGCAGATAGAAACTGTACAGCTTCCTTCCTTACTGCTGCGATAAAACCCTACAAAAACGACTTAAAGAGAGAGAGGTTACTCCGGCTCTCAGTTCCTGAAGGGCACAGTCTACATAGGAAGATACGGTCAGCCCCTAAATATCAGACTCTGTGACCTGAGCCTTGTTTCTCTTTTAGAAATCCGGGCATCCCTGGCCCCGTTTGTCTTGGACCATCAAATATATCAGAAGAGCAGAGAGGGCACAGGAACCTTTCGGGGTTAAAGAAGTCTGATGTTACCCATCAGTAACATTGGGGTGTTACTCCTGGAGTGCAGGACTCCAGATCAGAGACTGCAGCTCTGACCCCTGACTTGCCCCTAGGGGGTCCAAGAGAACTCCATTGTGAACTGAGAACAAGGTCCCTGGCTTACAGGCCCCCACAGGGCACACCATGCAAGGGACTACATTTAGGTTTTCTTTTTTCTTTTTCGTTTTGTTTTTGGTTTTTGAGACAGGGTTTCTCTGTAGCTTTGGAGCCTGTCCTGATACATTTAGGTTTCCAATGTTTATTCTGACCACTACAACAAACCAGAAAGCAGGCTCTCCCTGAGAACTGGATCTCAGTGTCTCTGAGAGCTGTTGTATGTGTCCCTGCCCTGCCATATTAACTCTTCTGGCCCGTGATTTAGGAGTTCAGCCCCAGAAATTTTCAAGGCAGATGCAGCCTTCTGCACGCCAAGAGCCAGATGGGGTTTTTATGGACTCATCCTGCACAGGGCATAATTAGACAGAGGCGGAAACAGTATCACCTGGAGCACTGAGCTGGGCTCAGAGGAAAGCGCTTTGGACCCTCAGCACTGTCCCCCCTCTGAAGTGGACACCGTGGTGGTGGCTCTCTCCTACTCAGCTTCAGGCAGAGCCCATTCTGGGTCATGAGCAGTTGGCAGGGAGTTAAAGCTAAAGCCCTGTGAGGAGCTCTGGGCAGGCTGAGCCCTGAGTCAAAGGTAAAACACAGCTACCTGCCAGCCATGCCAGAAGCACTGCAATCCCCAGGCCACAGGGCACTAATGAAGCCCACCCACTCCTCCTCTACAGAGAGCTGTTGAACACCACCTCAGACAGGGGTTCTAAGATGCCCTCTACAGTACCACTCTGCCTAGACATTGGAGTCTGGTGATATTTTGTTTGTCTTAACAAATAAAGCTTGCCTGAAGACCAGAGAAGCAGAGCAACCAGCCACTAGAGAGACCTTTTACCTCTACCAACACTCAAACTGAAGGTGAGATCCTGTCCTCAAACTGTTCCTCAGACTGTGTCCTCTGACTGACTGCATCCTCAGACTGACTGCTTCAGACAACACCCCAGACTGCATCCTTAGACCTCAATGAGCTCCTGTCTCCTCCCACCTTATTTTCCTCTCTCCGCCCAGCCATATTCGATTCTGTCTCCACCTCCCTAGTGCTGGGATTAAAGGTGTGTGATCCCAACTTCTGGGATCACCTCTATGTGAGCTCTGTTTCTCTCATAGACTGGATCAAATTTGTATAGCCCAGGGAGGCCTCAACAGGGATACATCTGCCTCTGTCTCATGGGATTAAAGGTATGAGCCACCACTGCCTAGCCTCTAGTGACTTAACTCTGCACTCTGATCTTCAGGCAAACTTTCTTTGTTAAAACACAAAACAAAATACCTCTACACTGGAGGGTTACCATGGAAGGCCCCCAGTCTCCTTGATTTTCAAAAAAAAAAATAATAATATCTGATTTTACCCTGTATACACTCTGAACTGCTATGAGATAGTTTAGAACTAGCCGAAAGTTTCATTATTAATCAGGTGACAGACACACATAATCCCACTGAGGCAGGAGGATCTCAAGTTCAAGGGCAGCCCTGACTACAAAGTGAGTTCAAGGCCAAGCTGGGCGACTTAGCAAGACCATTATTCAAAGGTAAATAAAGGGATAAGGGTACTGTCCGGGTTTGTTTTCTGTTGCTGTGCTACTACAGTGATCAAAAATGATGTGGGAGGAAAGGGTTTGTTTCATCCTGCACTGCCAGATAACAGTCCGCCTACAGCCTTCCCCTTGGGGAACCCCTGACAGAGTGAGAAGCAAGCCACAAGACCCTGTGGACAAATTCATCTGACAGAAACTTTGTAACAAGGTTACCCCCACCCCTGCTCCACCAGCTACACTTGCCTTCATTCCCCTCTTAATCGGCACCCTAATTCCAGACTGGAATGTGTAGACGTCTCCCAGCTGCCTTTAAAGCTGCCTTATCGCTCTAAGAAAGCATCATACGTAATTACATTTAATAGACACAGAATTGATTGAAACACTTAGCTGGAACAAAAAGCCCAGACCTAATTTTGTAAACATGTTATTGTACAGTAACCCCCAATGAGTTTGCGCTTAAATCTCCTAATTAATTTTTAATTAAAAAGCTCAAAGATGCTATTACACTTGTTGTTAATGGCAGCCCCATGCAAGCAGAAACCACGGAGCAATGCAGACGAATATCTCCCATTAAAATCTGCGTTAATGAGAACGGCTGTGCTCCGCATTTCTGAGACAGAAACAGAAACGAAAACACCATTTAAGAAAAGGTTTGAGAAGCTTCCTCAGCTTTTCTCCCTTTTTCCTAACTTGTAGAGGTATGTGTACATCATCGGGTGGCTAGTGATGGCTCATACGCGACAAGCTGTCCAAACCTTTATCTCAGTAGATCTTTCTTCGACCCTTTCCAATATCCAGCTAAATGTATCTGGTGCCTTTAGTAGCAAATTATATTTAATACGGTCACAAGCCAAAGAAGGGTTCCACTTCCCGCAGTGATGAATTCCATTGTCATATTCAAACACTACCCAGAGCTGGATTAAAGTCCTCCCTCCCCAACCCCCACCTAGCACCTTCTTCTGTCCTCTCCGATCTAATATCTCTGTCTATCTGTCCAGGCTTGCAAGAATTCTTTTGAATTGCAGTAATTGAAACTTTATGTTTCTCTAGGGATGTGGGTGATGTCACCAGCGGAGAACTATTAATAGCACCAGACACAGCAAGAGTCTCTGTTTTGATGGAATATCTTAATAATAGGAGGGAGAGCATCTTGGAGAGGGACCGAATCATTCTCTTCACCCATAACTCAGCCAGGATGAGAGCCTCATGAGACCAGGTATCCTTTGCCTGCATGGCTGCTGGGAAGATGAACCCTGCCAAGGACTGTGATTCAGAAGTCCCTGGCTGTATCCTGCTGCACTTTCTAATTATGGGCAGCACCCACTGTCAGTCAGAGGGGTGTGGTTTGTGAGTGGGGGCCTGCTGCTCCTTCTCTGGTGCTCTGAAGTAAGACTCTAATACTGTCCACACATCCTGGGCTGAGGTTCCTCATGGAAACTCAGCTTTGTTCATTTTATCATGGTGGTCTTCCCCTCTCTGCCGGAGTCTCAGCCTTCACACCCTTGACCTTGAATCACTGTGGGTCCTGAGGCCTCCTGAGGTCTGTGGAAGGTGGGGAAGAGTGCTTGGCTTCTCCTTTCTTCACACCAGCAGCAGCTCCTCCCAGCTATAATAACCAGAACGTCTCCGAACACTGCTCCCATTTCTCCCCTGGGAAGAGAATAAAACTAACTGCAGTTAGCACAGCTTCAGGTTAAACAAAGATGGACGCTCACAGAGAAACTCCCCTGAGAGCCAGATGGAGGGATGTCGGTGGTGGCGGGCTTGTTGTCCTTCCATGTCCTTCTTGAGGGTTTTAGATTTACTCAGGCAGTTAGGAGGACAGTCTGATGAGTGTGTGTGCACCTATGTGTGCACAAGGGCACTAGTGGGTGTGTGTACAAGGGGCAGGAAGGAAATCCACAGTTCGAGGTAGCCAGAGAGACTCCTGGTTCAGTCAGGGCCTAGGTTATAACCAGACTCTCGGGAACACCTCCATCTGATTGCTCTTCCTAGATAAGACTACCGAGAGCCAGGGGAGGTGGGCTTGCATTTGGGGTTGCCAACACTGTTTTTATGACAGGCAGGGTGGGCTACATGTGTGCCTGAAATGGGAACACCGGAAGAGGCTTGGCCCTGAGCACAGCAGCTGAGGCAGACTGAGGTGGGAAGACAGACACTGAGAGGTGGACCCCATGTCCTCAGGCTCCCCTTTGTACGAGTAGGATCAAGGACACATCCAACAGATGCCTGTTTTACAGGAACATAGGGCAACTTCATTTGAGAAGGGAGAAGTTGTTTTTTTTTTCTGATAAATGGAGCATTTATTTTCATTTCTGTTTTCCCTAAATTTGGACCGTTGGAGTTCCCCCAGCAAGAACATAGTGGAACCAGACACGGGCATACCTAGGCAAATGATTGTCTAAGCTGGGAAGCTGAACTATACACTGGCTGGACCACGTCAACTCTGCTAGTCTGAGCCTCAGCCCTCCCAGGAAAATAAAGCCTGTGCGTACCTCCAGGGCAGGTGAGGGCCATACTTCAGGTCAACTGTGTTTTAGTAAGAAAACCAACAGCAATTTAAAGGGGCAAAGGTCGAACCCTGGGGATCCTCGGCTGCCTCCCTCAGCTGCAGGAAAGCAACCCTGGCCTCCCATCTCCAAGGTTACCCACGGCTCTCATCCTTCCCTGTACACTTCTCTCCAAAAGTCCCTATTTTTAGAGACTTCTACAGGGTCTCCCAAGGGCAAATTCTGTAGAGGACCCATAGCCTTCACGCTGTGATAATCCACAGCTGAGCCGAGGGAAGGTAACCTTTGTAGGAAGGAGGGTTGCTGAGGAGATTGTTATGGATACAATTTGGAAGAAGCAGTATCAGCCCCACTTGGCTCCTTCTCAAGCATCTTGAAGCCCTTTGGAAACACCTGACAATTGCCAAGATAATTGCAGCTCACCTCCTCAACCCTGGGAAGAGCCCTAAGGTCTGCCTCCAGGGGAGGCAGCATCTCATGAAGGTCTTTGCATCTTAGCTTTCCTCTGTGTGATGTCCTTCAGTCTGGTTCCCCTTTCTAAACAGGCAAACCCAACCTCGGTCAGTCAAGATCACCACCAAATTTCATCTGTTCTGAGAAAAAAAAAGGAAAATGAACAGGAAATAGGGAAAATATTGTTCTGAATTCCCACCTCCCTTCCAAGCCCACCTCTTACGTGTCTGGGGCTAATTCTCCTTAAGTGCATGTATCTGTCTTCCTCCTCAGTCAGGGCAGGTGCTCGCTCTGCATCCTGGTACCCAATTCCCCTTCATTCCCATCTTCTCTGTCTCTTGGGATTGCCTTGAAGTCATCAGGGCCTGAGTTATCTAGGTCACTGCGATGCTGTGTTCCTGGGATTTGAGCCTTAGCTTTGAAAGCGGAACAAGCATGTCAGTAGCCAGAAAGGGCTGCTCTGTGCAAGGTTGTATGGAGCAGCCCCATCAGCCTAAGCACTCGCGAGTATGCTCTCAGGTTCCCTGGGAGTATCTGCTTGTCTGTGCTGTCTGGTTGCTTGTCCAGTTTTGTTTTTGGAATGGGGTCTGGAGCTGAAGATGTCGCAGCCTCCATCTCCCCGGTGCTGGTTTTAAGGACATGGGCCACTATGCTGGGGTTCCTGAGAGTAAAATGTACTGCTGGCACCCTCTCCCTTCTGACTCCGCATGTCATTACCAGCCAGCCCTCTAAGGGCCTCTGATCCTTGTCTCTAAGGAAGTTCTTTTCCCTGGGGAGGTCGTCATCAAACCCAGTGTCCTGGTTTCTGGGACCATAGTGTTTCTAATAAATCTCTGAGTTTCCCCATTAGATTCAAGTCTCAATACTACATGGCTATAAAATGTCGGTGAGATTCTTAACTCTTCACTCTCCAGGCCTTCTGTGAGAAATGGTGGGTCACGTTTCTAATGAACTAATCTCTCTCTCTCTCTCTCTCTCTCTCTCTCAGGTCACTTACAGAGATCTTGCTTAAATGTTCACAGATGACACAGTCGGAGTGTACAAACCGCAGATACAAGTAATCGCGGTCACCTCTATGCCACGCTGCTGGGGAAGCCTGTGCGATCAGCACACAAGGTGTCCTGATGGTGACGGCCCAGTTATTAATGTTCTTGTTCCCCGCCCAGATTCCAGCCTGATCTATCAGCCCATGACCTGTGAAAAGCAAGCCCCACAAGCCTGGTGTGTGTGCTGTGCCTCCTGCTGAGCCTCGGGGTGTGATGTTTGTGGTCGTCCCTACAGCCCATTTACAGATGAAGGACTGGGATCCAGAGGGGCTCAGGACCTGGCAGGCACCTGGGGCAGTGAGACAAGAGCTGGGAACCTGACCAGCCTGGGGTACTCCTGTCTCTCCAAGGCTTATGTTGCACACCTTAAGAAACCTAGACAATATTTGCCATTCTTCCTAAAACACCCCCTGGAAGGTGCCGAATTTACCTTTCTGGTAAAGCCTTGGATGGGTCTGCACCTCCCCTTCACACACAGGCCACTGGAACTAAGGAAAAGGATGGCATAGCATAGCCCGCCTCAGAGGGGTGGGGCTGGAACCCGCCTGGAAAAGAAGCTCCACGTGGCACCACTTCCAGAGTGTCCTCTTTGAATGGCTCCGTAATGACCTAGAGAAGGTGTCCTTAGCCAGCCAGCTTCCGCCTCTTTCCAAGAGTCCTCGGACCTCAGGGAAATCAGAAATAGCCCTTCCTTAGAAAAGGCTGAAGCCCCTCCAGCAAGGGTGCAGGGAATGTGCGGACACTCGGAGCTAATGAACCGAAGACAGACAAATCGGGTCTCCTTTTCAGTCTGTCTACAGTGACCTCCAGGAGTTTCCAGGCTGGGAATAATTGATTTGTGAGCTTTGGGATCAGATGCAGGCGATTCTGTGTGGGGAGGGCAAGTCTGCACTGGGGGGAAAGAAGATGTCTTCTGGGTCTTCTGCTGAGCAGGCTTAGAATAAATAAGATGCAGCAGAGTAATGAAGTCAGGACAGCTTTTGTCTTGGTCGGTCAGAGTCATTACGCAGGAATAATTCATGGCCTGGTGCTGTCCGCCCTATCTAGGTTCTGCTTGGCTGTCAGATGCTATGAAACCAGGCTCCCTGCGAGCCCTCCTGCATGCCTGAGTGCTTGGTTTACTTAGATCCCTGGAATTTTAAGAGTTTACCAGTCCTCACTTACCTAACGGGGGCCTTAACCAGCTTGCGATCTGTGGGGGCCATCAGAGCTCAGCCCCTCCTAAGACATGGCGACTAAGCTTCCCCTCACTTCTGCTCCCTGCACGCTGTAGCCAGAAAGGATGGCACTTGCCCTCTCCGCCATCTGTGGATGCACGAAGGAACTCTGCCTTGCTGGCCAGCTCCTGAATGAGGAGATATTTACCCTGGGCCTGCTCAGGGGGTGAGCATTCTGTGCCCCACTGACTGTCAGGAGCAGAGCTTCAGCAAATCCAGAAGGACACACTCTGTCTCCCATGCGCTCTGGGATTTTAGGAATGACTGCAAAGGGCCATTCAGCCTCTGCAAGGCGGAATGTTGCCTGTGCCTGGATGGGGAGTCTTTGAGCGGACATTTCTCTTCCCAGGAATCTGGATCCAAGTTCTGTCCTCACAGGAGCCCTTTGTTGGCCTGGCGCCTGGCACCCTCCACAGGCAGCAACCTCAGAGACTGAACCCAAACACACCACAGGGAATGAGGAGCCTTGTTCTGTGTTTGCAGCTTCCATTCATGTGGGCACATGCTGGTTTGTATGTTTTCTTTCCTTTTTTCTTTTTGGTTTTTTGAGACAGGGTTTCTCTGTGTAACTTTGAAGCCTGTCCTGGAACTTGCTCTGTAGACCAGGCTGGCCTTGAACTCACAGAGATCCATCTGCCTCTGCCTCCCGAGTGCTGGGATTAAAGGCGTGCGCCACCACCACCCAGCTCTATGTTCTTTTTAATGGTGCTTTTATTTGTTCGTTTGAGAGTGTATAAGTGTGTACACATGGTATACACATGCCAAGGCACACAGGAAGAGGTCAGAGGGCAAGGGACCAAACTCAGGCTGTGTGGCGCCTGGTGGCAAGCATCTTTACACTCTGAACTCTCCAGCTCTGGTCTGTGTGTTCTAAGAACACCCCTAGGCTGCTGCCATGCCTGATGTTATCAGGTTTGATGGTCACTCAGACAGAATTCCGAGGTTCATCAAAGAGCAAAGGGTACAGAAGACCAGGACCAAGTACCTGGGATGTGTGAAGCCAAGGTTGTACAGGGACCAATGAGGTTCTTACCAGTGCTGAGGTCCCAGGGCAGCTTGCTAGGAAGTGGCTTGCCCCGGAAACGGCAAGCCACAGTGAGAAACTGGGGACTGTGTGTTCTTGCTGCCTCCAGCCTGTGTCTTTTGCCAGTTTCCAGACCATGACATGTGACTTCCATGCATTTCCTTGTCATTCTGAGAGTCTGTCAGTGGTACACTGCTTCTCGGGATCGCCAAGGCCCTTTGGACATAGCCCATGCTCACCCAACACTCAGATTGATGGCCACACACTGCGAAGTTGAGAATGTCCCCAGATGACTCATTTGTCATTCACAGTCCCTCAGAGATGTCTTAGTGTGACTTCAAAAATAACTGAGGCCTGTGCCATACCAAAAGTCTAAATGGGAACCCCCGAGGCTGTAGGTGTCACAATGTCACTCCATGAGAGCCTGATCTCATGGGCACCACAGTGTCACACCGTGAGAGCCCTGATCTCATGGGCATCACAATGTCACACCGTGAGAGCCTATGCCGGGACCAAGACAACCTTCTAAAGAGACTCTGGTGCTCACAGCCTAGGCTTTCCTTGCTCTACCTCACATTCCACACCCTCCCCTCTGCACAGGCCAGGTAAGAGCCCTTGATCCACTCAGCCTGCCCTGAAGTCACCCTAGGCGTCTACTGAGTACCTCCTGCATTCCAGGCCTCTGGCTAAGCCCTGTGATGCATAGCTCAACAAAGGAGGGGCAGATCTGCTCACCACAGAGCTCTCAGGAGACAGGACACAGAACAGATGGGACCAGGGACAGTCTCACAGAGGAACCTGGCAGGTCAAGGTGTCCTTCTGTTTAGGGAAGGCCAGTAGAAGCCAACGAGAGAAGAGACCTAGCAGAACTCATGGGGGGAGCAGAGGGAAGCAGCCGCCGCTAGGAGCCAGAGCCAGCCCCATTCTATTCAGACCCTTCACTCATTCTCAGCGGAAGGATACAGGGCACTCAGACTGAGGTCGCCGTAAGTGAACAACTATGCGTGGCAAAGCCTCTGAGGGGGTGCAGCCATCTGAATCCTGGGTTGTGTGCACACTCATAAGCACAGAAGCCCAGAGGGTGATGTCTTTGTCTGTTTTCACCTTCCACCTTGTCTGAGCATGATTTCTCTGTTGTCTTTCTGCTGTGGAACCCAGGCTAGCTGAGCTGGCCTGTGGGCTACAGAGTCCCTCAGGTCTCCACCATAGGAGTACTGAGGTCACAGAAGCTTGCAGTGGGCCCTGGGGATCTAAATTCAGGTCCCCATTCTTGCACAGCAAGCGTTAATACCACGGATCCTTCTCCCCCGCCTCCTTGAGTCTTTAGTTAAATTCTGAGTGTCGGCTTATAGCATCCGTTTGCTCCCCTCCCCAAGTCCATTCCACACATGTGACTGTATTCATCTCCCAAGGGTCCCTATAAGCAGGTCCTGTCAATAAGTTGTTCTTTAAAACCTGCCAGTCAGGGAAGGCCTTGAGAGAACTGAGGAGGGGTTCAAGGGGTCCTTGGGGTCCCTTACTCCACCTCGCCCTTTTCCCAGGACACGGATCCAAGGAAAGATGAGCCCTTCCCCGATGCCACAGTCAGGCTTCACAGAGATTGGAGAGGTAAGTGGTCTGTTTCTAGAGTCTCAGCCTAGGCCAGACAGACCTGCAGCCCAGGATAATGTACACCAGACAGACCTGCACCAGCCTGGGATGATGGACATTCATGGGTAGGAAAAACTCCAGAGAATTTGGTCACTTCCTTGGCTTAGTGTTGTAAGGGAGAGGGCCCGCTTTTCATCCTGGCCACCCGGTTAGCTTATACCCAAAATAACCACAGAGAAACTGTATGAATTAAAGAAACTGCTTGGCCATTAGCTCTAACTTCTTATTGGCTAACTCTTACATCTTAGTTTAACCCATCTCCATTAATCTGTGTATCGCCATGTGGCAGTGGCTTACCAGAGATTCTAAAAGGCGTCTGTCTCAGGCAGAGGATCCATGGCTTCTCTGACTCTGCCCTTCTTTCTCCCAGCATTCAGTTCTTTTTTCTCCACCTACCTAAGTTCCGCCCTGTCAATCAGGCCAAGGCAGTTTCTTTATTCATTAACCAATGAAAGCAACACACAAATAGAAGGAACTCCTACACCAGCTTAGAGGGCAGCTGAGAAGAACAGACCACAAACTCAGTCACGTCAGAAACTGGCAACCAGAACCAGGCCACCTGATGCTGGATGGGAGGTTTCCAAGACAGACAGAGAGAAGCTTCCACAGAAAGCAAGATGGAGCCAGCGGGAAAGGCCGTGAGCAGATGAGGACATGAAACACTGGAACCAGGTGAGATTGTAGCACACACAGTAATGACAGCAGCCAGGAGTGGTGCTCCAAGACCACCAGTAAGCCAATAAGCTCAGGGCAGGCTTTATATCGGCAATACTCACCAAAACACAAGAAAGAGAATCTGCAGGCATCTGCAGTCAGATGAGGTAAGGGTTTCCGTAGCCCCCAGACATTATGCATCTCATAGAGGACAGGCAGCTCTCAATCCTGGTACAGCCTGTGCCAATGGCTCTGCTCTCAGGGAGGTTTCTGTCCCGAAGATTGAGTGACACGGGGCCGGAGGGGTCCAGATAGGGTTTCTTTGCTGTGCACTGTAGAATAATCAATGGCATTCCATCCTCGCCATGGATGCCGGTAGCTCCCACCAGGTGTCACGACCCAAATGCATTCCCATGTTGACGGGCGTCCTGTCAGAAGTGGGACAAGGGTGCAATCAACCGGCTGAGAGGGATGCTTAAATCACTGTTATGTACTTGAGCCCCAGGGAGTGCTAGGGGCCAGGAAGGCACAGCAGTGTGGAGTGGCGTCACCACGTGGAACAGAAAAGAGTGTGTAGAAATGCCAGGCGGAGCACGGCCGAAGCTGGAGAATAAAGACAGAGAGAAGGATTCGGTATCGCTGCCGCTTAGCCACGGCGGGTGTTTGTTTAATAGATACAAGTGCTTATAAATATCTGTGACCCTGTTGTCTTGGGCTTAGCTCTCTGGAAGAGAGGTGGTAAGTAGTGTCTGCACGGATTTGTTACAGCCGAGGCGAAGAGCAAGAGGCAGCTCAATAAATAACCTTGGTGACAGTGGAGACTGACGTGGCTGGAACAGGCTGCCAGTACACAGTGCTCCAAAGCCATCTTCCGCAATCCCACCACCGGATCTCCCTTCCACGTCTCACCCACAGGCCCCGGCGCACCCTCACACAGAGAACCCACCCCAAAGATGCTGTCTTCCTCCCCAGATGGAGCCTGGATGTGTGAACCGGAAAAGGCCCCTAACAAGCTCACAGACTAAGCCCCTCCCTGAAGTTTAACTGGCACTCAGTTTTTTTGAAGGCAGAGGCCACGCCCACTTTCCGGCAGCCCAGACCACAGCTGGAACCACAAAACCAAAGCTTTTAGGGAGTTTCCCTACGCTGTGACAAACCACGCACGGAAACAAATTCACAGAGAGGCACGGTTTGCTTCGGCTTCTAGTCTCAGGACTTCGGATCGGCAAGCACCTTGCGGTGTTGATTTTGAGCTTGTGGTGAGGCTATTTGTCATAGTAAACAGCTCAGGACAGAGGAAACCCCTCCTCCAGGTAGACAAAAAGTTAAGAAAGGGAAGCCACTGAGGCCCCCCAGCTTCCCTCAAGGGCAGGTTCCCAAGGATCCAGTGTTCTCTGCAGGCTCCTGGGGACAGTCTTATCCCCCAGCGCAGGGCCGGAGACTTTAGGGACTGCCTAATCAGTCTGCATTCTATTTCTTCAACACTGGTGCAGATTTTGTTTCCAGAAACTTCCACTGGGACTCAGGGCTATTCATTCCTGCCACCATGTCTTGTGACCAGAATTTCCTCCTAGCGCTGAGACCATGTGCACAAGCTGTTGTTTAGACTAGGGAATTCTGAGCTAGCGGATACACAGAGCAAAGCGTATGTGTGCGGTGGTTGGGATTTCTCGTCTCCTATAGTGTAAGAGAGGACGAGGCCACCAGGATTTCCATGCGAGCATGTCCTCTGGTTCTGTGGTGAAAGAGACATATCCAATATCACTGAGAGTCAATGTCTCAAGCAGGATGACAGATTGTTAGGAGCCGTTAAGGAGCTTGCACGGGGGAGGAGTCTGTGGGAGGAGTGGGTGTTACTGGACCTCTCTGAGTGGTGCAGAGATCTGGGGCTGTCTGTGCTGCTCTTACTGTTAAATCGGGGCAAACAAGCCCAGATGAGTACTCTGCTGTCCTACCCCTATCATTTTTCTGTCTTGCCAATTTAGTTGGGGAGCAGGAGCAAGAGTTAACAACTACCTCTTTTCAGAATGGGAGGGTGAGCGCAGGTAACGCTGGAATGGATTATTAAGAATGTGTTGAATTATGTGGCTGGGAGCTAGCCGGTGAATAATGATTCAGGTTTCCACCGCAGGTCCAGCCCTTCCTGGACAGCAGAGCCAGGGTGCTGGTGAGGCTGTGGGGAGGAGGGTCTGTGGAGGACAGTCCACACCCTGACTCTCCCCACCTTCCAGAAGGCGAGTGCTTCATGGGAACTTGCCCTGTCCAACATCACCTTGGCCACTTTCTTCTTCCCAGGTGGGACACAGGGAATTTCTACATTGCTCTGAACAGTCATCAGTAACGGAGTCATTAAACGCAAGAGGGGTGGAGAGAGATGTCTGCCAGCCTCCTCCATTACATCCAGGGACATTGGCACATCTCTAATTAAGATCCGGAGGCTTGGGTTCCAATTGATGAGGCACTCCATTCCCGCAGCACATTCAAGAGTGCTCGGGGGCAGCGTTAATGCAGTGAGCAGGGTAATGGCTTGTATAATTCCAATAAGAATTTCTGGTCACACTCAATGCTAGAGGTTAACCAGCGCTAACCCAGAGAAGGAACCAGGGTCTGGATGTGTTGCTGATCTGTCATTGCTCCATCGATGAAGAGACAGTTCTGGAAGCCTAGCTAAGGGATCTGCCTACAGTCTTCTGGGCCACCCCATGAAGCCAGGACTTGGACCTCCTCTTGTTTAAACTAATGTAACAACATTTGGCTCTAAGCTCGGGGACTTGCAACAATCCACAGTCCCGAATGGATTCACTCTGGGGAAAAACAAAGAAACTGATCATGTTTAGAGAAAATGGACGGCCAAGTAATTCCCCAGGGAAATCACATTGTTTTATTTTTCATTCATTTAGAAGTTCGGAGAAAACATTTTGACATTTGCTGATTGTTGCAGTATTCCCTGAGGACCGAAGCCTGCATGCATTAATTTTATATTCTCAGCTGAGAAACTCACGTCTGATATGAGTTGGGGGTGGATGAGGGGGAAGACCTAGAATGCTTAGGTTCCTGCAACTTCAAGGATTTCTTTGATTTAGAAGTCAAGAAAACTAGAATTTCCCAGAACAGACAAAGTGGAAAGTTAGGAGAGGGACTGGGCTGGAATCCGTTAGGAATGTCTGGGATTGCAAGGAGCCCACAGGCACCCATGAGCTGGTTCACAGGCTTACCTGCCTGTCTGCAGTTGGCAGGCCCCTGTCCACCAAATATCCAGGTCTTCTGCAAGTGCTCTTCCTTCTGCCCTGTTTCAGAAGGACAGTCATGATCTATGGAATCAAAAAGCCTCCTGGGACTTATAAACTGTACTTCCACGTGGCTTCTGGCAATGGCCAGATGGGATGTCATTTGCTGGCATTAGGTGACAGTCTACGGTGTTGATACCAGAGCTGGTAGCTTGACCTGGGCATCAAAGAATAATCTAGTAAAACTCTCACCTGATCTGGAGACACAGTCAGGCCAGGCAGCCTTAAAAATCTCTGGTACACAGTATTCTAGACTTCCAGGCTAGATATTCATTGACTGAATTGGAGGTCACTGCTGTGAACCATTTTTTAAACATATATTTCTTAAAATTTAGTAAAAGACATACTAAATCCTTATACCCTGAAAAGCATTGCCTGTTTGGAAAAAAAAGTACACACACACACATATATATTCTAAATTATATATATTTACACATATTCTAAATTATATATTTATGTATATTTAGAATTAAATATAAATTCTGAACATATAAATTTATATATTTATGTATATTGGGAATTATAATATATAAATTCTGAATTATATAGTTATATATAATTCTCTCTCTATATATAAAGATTATGAGAAAAATAACATTGAGAACTGGAAATCTTCTTTTATAGGCTAAAGCAACTCACTAAGGTAGCTTATGATGGTTCTAAATAATTGAAGCCATAAAGAAGCCTTAAAGGGTAAGAGCCTCCCCTGCTGCCCTGCCCCGCACCCCTAGAGTCCCCTAGGAAGACTCACCAAGGCTTTGTGGGTGAAGTTATAAAACTGTACTTTTGTCACATGAGGAAAAGTAACTTTAATAAGTAATTTTAAATTTTAATAAAGTAACCAAGGAAGCAAGCAGTAGAGTGGGGGGGGAGGAAATCTTGATAAAATTATCCCAATGAACATGGCCGCTGCAAGGCTGGCTCTAAAACCCCCAGGGACGGCAGGCAGGCAGCGTCTCCACCTCTGTCAGCAAAAGCTTGTGCCTGCTACCGTGGCCGTGGATCTGGCTTCCATATGGAGCATGTGATGGGGAAAAATTAGAGGGGACTCTTGCCACATGGGTAGAGAGAAAAGATGCTGAAGAAATACAAGGAGAAAAGGAGTCCAGCCAAAATGGAAGAGGCAGGCAGATCTGAAGAGGGCATTTCTGGTGGGGTGGCCGGTAGGGTCAAAGGGAACATCTCCTACAGCAGGATTCTACAGGGAGTGTGGGGTGGGGCACATTCCAGGTACATCCCTCCCCAACAGTGCAAGTGCTAAGGGACATGGGAAGAAGGAAAAGGCAAGGGTACCTCAGTGTCCCTCTCAACAGGGCTGGGTGACCTGACGAGGTCAAGGAAGGTTCTGGGAACCACAGTCTCTGGCCCCTGTCCCAGTTTGGCAATTCAGTACAATGCACAGGCAACCTTGAATAATCATGTGAGCCCTCGTCACAGGTCCCACATTCATGGACAAGGTCCTGCTGGTGGCTGTCACTAGGAGGCCGCAGAGCAGTGGTCCTGTCCAGAGCCTACAGCCTCCCATTCCAGCTGCCACTTTCCAGGGAGTTACTATTAAATGGATACAGGGTTTCACCACTTCCCTTAAGGGAAAAAGCTATGAGCTAAAGAGGTTGCTGCTGAGAGCCAAGAGCTTGAAGACAAGAGAGAGGGAAAGAGGAATATTCAGAGAGTCACAGAGAGGAAGAAAGAAACAGGGAAGCTGAAACAGAGAGGACAGACAAAAGGGGAGAGGGATGACAGGCTCCACAGTCAGGGAGAGGTATCCAGAGACTCGGGAAGATGTGAAAGGAGACTGAGAGAGAGGGAGGGAGGGGAGGAGGAAAGGAGGGAGAAAGGGAGGGAAAAGAGAGAGGGAGAGAGAGAATGCCTGCAAAGTGACTCCAGACTCTGCCCTCTCCAGGCTCACTTTGAGCACTTCCTGAGAGGGTGTAAGAAGTGGGTTATGAGACAAATCTTTAAGAGATTTTATGGTTTGACTTTCTGCTAGGAGAATTTGATCAGCACCCTGGGCAGGTAGCCATTACTAGCCATTCCTCCAGCTCTGCACCACCTCCTCCCCTCCCAGCCCACAGGCTCCACACCCCACACAGGGGCAGGACAATAGCAAATGATTCCAGAGTCATATCTGGCTCCAAAGCCAACCCTCAGAGCCGTGAGGAGGGAGGACCTGCATGGTCTCCACAGGGAAGGGTCGGGTAAATGCATGTTGTAGGAAGAGAAAGCACACACTCTGGGCTCCCTCTGCAGCTGCAGCATGTCCCCATGGCATTCAGGAAGAGGCTGAGGTTGAGTGATGTTCTTGGATTGCTCACCTGTAACCGGAAGGATGATATTATCTCTAAGGGGTGGAACACGCAGTGTGGCCTTGATTTCCATGGTGTGACTTATTGACAGCACTCCATTCAGGAAACCAGCTCCTCCACATTGCCAGACACCTGAGGGATCATGTCTCTCTCAGGTCAGTGTGCGCCACAGAATGAACATTGGATGTTTTGCACTGCTTCGAGCGAACCCTCGGAATGAACTTAATTATAGCCACACCCAAAGGTCTCTCCATTGGATGCACCCACACACCCTGGTGCATGACCCTCTTGTCAGGCAAGCATTGCATGAACATGCTGACGTGGTTGAGCAAGAGCAGCAGCCCACACCTTGAGCCTCCCACAGGTCTAACAGGTTGAATTCGTATAAGAAAATCCACACCACACACATCACACATGACCATCTGTTGGATGCAGTAGTAGCGGTGGGTCACTGGGGATCACCTGATGACTTGCTGGCTTCTCCTGTATAAGAGCTTCATCCAAGACTGTGGCTGATCCTGGGAACAGGCCTGGTAGGCTTTCTGGAAGAGGTGCTTCGGGTACCTCCCCTGTCTACAGTTTCCAAGGAGCACTCCCTCAGCCTGGTCAGGCTACCTGGCAGCTTCCTGGATGCAAACCTGATGTGGTCCACTGGGGCCGGCCTATGCCTGAGGCTGTTTTGAGGAGGAGCCGAGCAGTGATGTCATAGACCCTGTGTCCTAGGAGAGTAAGCACTCAGAGGGACTTCCCAGACCACTCCTGCTATGGGAACCTTCAACTCCCCCCTCCCTGTCCTGAGTGGACATGGCTTGAAGTGGTTTCCCCACCTGAGCCAAGGCCCTGCAGCCCAGAAACTCTTACTCTGTTTCCTTGTATCACCAGCCTGTCCTGTGTAAGGAGGGGTCACTCCTTCCTCTGTCTCCCAGCTGGGATGAGAATCCCGCACAAGGACAGTGGCTAGTGCTCACATCCACAGCCCCAGTGCATGGTGGGCAACGGGTCACAAGATGATAGAGTAGGAAAGATTAGATTGCCCTGGGACGGGAAGAGGAATGTGGCCGCCCAGACAGGCCCATAGTGTGACTTGATTCTGCAGAGTGAGACACTGCGGCACTCACAGACAGACCTGGTTGGTCCTCAAGGCACGGCCTTTTCCGACATGGAGAAAGGAAAATATTGGCTTTACACATTAAGAGGCACGTTATTAAAGTTTTAAAGGCTAATATAAAATGGCGAGTCACTTGCGCCCGGTCAGTGCTCTCGGAGATGACTTGTGATAATCCACTCAAGCCCCTCTCTGGGTCACTTGAGAGTCGTCGGTCGTGCCCCCCCCCCGCTGTGGATCAGCTCTTCCCTGACTGACAGCTCTCCTCCAGCCTCTGCATCTGATGCAGCCTTGTGCTGCAGAAGCCCTGCAGGGTTCTGATTTACACCATAGGCCGTCCCTTACCTCCACAGATATGGGGCACCGGCCACAAACTTCTCAATCTCCTTAACTTCAAGACATAGAGACCAGAAGACTCTGAAGCACCTGATTTGATGACAGCAGGTGAAGCCCTGTGCTCCCCCTTGGAGGGTTCTATTCCCTGTCCCTTTCTAATATAAAGTTTCCTCGGGGACAGTGTCACAGGGTCTGTGGGTCAGTCCCCACCATGCCTGCCCACCTCTCTAATGAAAGTGGCCCATGGTTCCTGCCCTCCTGCCCCTCGGATATTGGCTTCCCTAAGGGAGGGTCTCTGGGCAGCCATGCCCTCCCTACAACCATGTCCAGTGCACAAAAACAGAGGAATAAGGACCCACCGTGGCCTCACATTGAAAAGATCGGGTAAATAATAGAACAGGTGAGTAAGAGTCTGCCTTGTGGTGCTGCACATTCAAGATTCATTTGGGAGAGACACACCAAGAGTCAACTCCGGAGAAGCCATCTGGCAGAGGTGTGTGGGTTAGGACGGTGGAAACTGAAGTGAAGAACAGGCTGTCTTAAGAAACAGTCCAAGCCTGAGCTCTGGAGTCAACGTTTCAGGCTGAGGAGGCTTCTCAGAGCCCCGGGGGTGACCGTGAACCTGCCAGAGCAGGAGGGCCAGGCTGGGGGGCTGTAGAGTCCCGGTAGATTGGTTTTCTGAGTGTGTGCATGTGACATGTCCTGTTCAAGACCACACTAAGACTTGATTAAAGTGCAATTCAAACCTCCCTCTTTAAAAATGGTTGACTTTGGAACTGTTTTCAATATTATAAAGGAGCTTGCTAGAAATATACAAAGATCTCCGGTCTACCTTTTACCAAGGTTGTCAGATATTCAATATTTCGCCAAATTTTATGTTTGCGTATGCATGCGTGTGTGAGTGCATGAGTCCATGTTTGCGTCTGCTCGTGGTGCATTTCTCTGCAATTCTAAATTGTTTCCAATCAGGCAGCACGGACTGCAACTGTCAACACTGCTCTTGCATCTGTGTCCTCAGAACAGGCTAGTCCTTTACACCCCACACAAGCAGTATGAACCCAGGAAATCCAAAACTGATTATAGTAACCCCCCCATTACTGCGAGTAGCCCTGATCTCTTCACCAAACATTCTTTTCAAATAATATTCTAGATTTATTCTTTAAGCATCTTATAGTTATTCATCTCTCCTTACTCCTCCTGCTGTCTCCCCCAGGACTGTCTCACATGTTCCCCTCCCAACTTTGTGTCTTATTTTTTTCTTACCTCACATAGTCCAATTAAAGTCGCCCACATGCACATGAGTGTGGGGCCAGGCCCTAGAACGTGCACAACCTACCAAAGCCACACCTCCAAGGAAAAATGATTCGCCCTCCCCTGCATCCATCAACTACCAACAGCTTCTCAGGGGCAGGACCCCCTAAACCCCTTCCACACCCATACTGGAATTCGAACCAGCCCGATCTAGCCTCATCCAGCCCCATCCTGTGCAGACAGCACCTGGCATCTGGCCTTCCCATCTCCCAATTCTTACATTCCTTCCACTTCCACATCCTTAACATTCTCTGAGTCCTGGGGAGCTGAGGGTGCTGGTAAAGGTGTTCCCTCTATGGCTGAAAACCCAACAGTCAGTTATTCTCAGCTCTTTGACCCCTTAGGAGTCTCCACATAAACTCTGCCCATTGCAAAAACAAGCTCATATGACCGAACTCCTCTGAGATGAGCAATGGACAACGCCAGCCTGCGTCAGAAGCCAGGCACTCAGACTGCTAAGAGGAATGAGTGTAAGCAAGAACAACTGCTGCTCACAGAGTAGGGGCTCCCTCTGACAGCTTCCCATAACCTTGCCGGTCAGCCCGCTTCCCGAGTCCCTGCTTCCTGAGTCCCTGCTGCCTTGACTTCCCCAAGGCATAACTCAGATATGACACAAGGAGAGACCAGAGTGGGGAATTCACCAGAGTCCACTTTGGGGAACCACTGAGTCTACCGAACTTCCTTACAGAGCGTGGGCGAGTCACTACACTCAGAGGAGTTTGGGTGACCACCAAGCTGCATCCCAGTAATGTCCTGCCCCACCGAGGATGACCTCATGAAAACTTCATCATTGAGACCCCCTTTCACCTGTTAGCCTCAATCCTGTACACTCCAGTTTAGCACAGACCCCGTGAGCTAGAGAGAGGGAAGCAGAAAGAGTGCGGGAGCCCAGGCAGCTCCGGTGGCCCTCTCCTCCCTCCCCGTCTGGGAGTATCAATAAACAGCTTCACTACTGTTGCCAGTACTGTGGACCTCGTTACCTCACCGCTGCTCTGTTTAATTAGTTGCCATGGCTACAGGAACACGGTAATCTCTACTCCAAGATGGCAGTGGTGGGAACACATTTTCCTGAGCTTATTGGAGGGACATATTATAAATGTCACCACCACACATCCCACAAGTGAAGACACTAAGGCACACCACACGGGAGTTGCCTCTAGACGATAGAAACAGAGTCCTCGAGACTCTAAAGTTCGTGTCTGCCCAAATGACAGGGTTCAGAGCAGACAGCCCACGTTGGTAAGAGTTTGCATGTGAAATGGAGTGTCGATGCAGAAGAGAAATCACACGTCCAGCCACTGAAGAAGGACTTGTGTATTCAAGGGAACAGATGCATGCTGAAACTTCAAGGTTAGCCACGGGCTACAGAAAGGCTCCCGTGTCAACACGCTTGACTCATGGCTTTCTGCACGATTGTAGCTGCTGTAGGTTGATCGTTGCTGTTTTAAATGTCACACAGTAGACACGTTTGGAAGGGGGACTCTAAAGCAATGCATTTGTGCTCCTCCCCTCCGCAGGCTTCTCCTTCCGAGAAGTGAGGCGTGGCCTTACACATTACCTTCTAATGAAATTGCACTGTATTCGGGGCTATTTTCAGCACACTAAACTTTTATAGCAATGAAGATGTGAAGTATCTCCAAAGACTTAAAAACTGGATTAGCTTGCAATACAGATTCAAGTTATATTTCTTTTTGACCCAGTTTATCTCTTTAAAAAGTCAAAAAAAATCAAAGGAGTCCCCCTCTCGCTTTGTTCTCTCTTCTTTTTTATAATCCAACCATTTTTGACACCTCACGCCCTTGGAGCTAATCACGGACGATGAGTAAGCACCCTGTGAGATAGCCTGAATCAGCACTCCAGTCTTACTAGGTTTATCTCTTCCTTGTTTATTTTTGATTGACACATAATTGTACATATTTATGGGGAACTGTGATGTTTTGATACACATGTGCATTGTGTAATGATAAAATTGTAGGGATCGACACACTATAAACATTTGTCGTTTCTCTGTCGTGGAAACATTGCCAGCTATTGTCTGTGTGGTGCTATGAAGCGGTGGTGAAGTCAGAGCTGAAGCTCACACAGCTTTCACAGAGTACTGGGCTGAGTTCCCAGCACGTGGCAGCTTAAAACCAACCAGGTTCCATTCCAGACTCTTTTAGCCTCCATAGGCAATAGGTATGTATACATACTCACACACATAAAATAAAATAAATCCTTTTAAAAATTAAATTAAAAGGTTAACCTCCTGACATCATGCTAAGCCTAGAGGATGCCATATTTTGTGACCTCATCCAGGAGCAGAAAGATGCAAAGCCCTTCATCTCCCTCATCAGCGGTCTCCACAGGTATCACCCTCTCAGAGGTGGAGAGGAAGATAACAGTGTGGGCAGAAAATGGGAGAGAGGAAAGAGAGACAGAGACAGACAGTCAGACACACACACACACACACACACACACACACACGGGGGAGAGAGAGAGAGATGCAGCATCCTAGAGTCCTTCCTAATCACGGCTGATTGCAGGGTAACAACATGCAGGTTTCGGTTGAGAAGACCCAAGGCTTTGAAATCCTTTACACTAAAATAGAGAGCCACATTCTCACACTCATCACCCATTCTTCCAGAATGGAAATGTCCTGCTAGGAACAGACTCCCCTGAGAGCCCCAGATCCTGGAGGGGCTGCTGCCATCACCAACCCCCAGCCAAAGACTAAGATACTCAAGCCGTAGCCAAAGTCACAGAAAATACAAGGAGAAATGTACAGAGGTTTCCATAGAGAAAATTGTATTTGAGGTGGATAATGGAGGGAGAAGAATCTTTTATAAAGATGTTCCAATTAGTAAAATAAAAGCTTACTCAGGACTTGAGTGGGAACACAGAGAAGATGGTAATTTTTAGTAAATAAAGTCAAATAACCAAAGGAGATTTCCCCAAGGGAACAAAGGTTGTGGCTGGAGCTACACAAGGAGGGCTGCAGGGAAAAGCCCTCACTGTGGCAGCACAAGGACCCGAATAATCCCCAGAGGCTGTGTTTAAACCGGGCACAGCCAGTGTGCTTCTGACTCCATCAGGGCCATGGAGTGACGCAGGCAGATGCCAGGAGCTGGCTGGCCAGCTGATCTACGACAAATCGCAAGCTCCAGGTCAGTGAGAGATCCTGTCTCAAAAGCAACGTGACTGGGAAACTCAGCCCCTCTCCTCCTCTGAAACCTGCACTTGTATGTACAGGTAGGCCCAGCTATACACACATGTGTGCATTTGCCACACACACACACACACACACGACTATGACTATTACATTTTCAGAATTTTAAAATGAATAAATTACGCCAGTAGCAAAGAACTCGGGCAATGAAAACAGGAAGTCCCTTTCCTTTCGGTTCATCCTTCTGGAAGACTGATTGGTGTGCATATACATATGAGTGTGTGTAGGTGTGCAATCGCACGTGTGTGTGTGTATATGCCGCATGTGTTTATCTGTGTGTATACATGTGTGCATATACTGCATATGTGTGTGTTTGTGTGTGCTCACAAACAATCTTATTTGATAGCACAGAGACAGGCCCTCTGTCACGTGTCATTTTTTAAACCTTCTAGACTAGCATTCATTGGCCTAGGCCTTGTAACAAAAAGCATTCAAAAACTTCAGTGTATGTTAAGCTGAGATTATTACTTTTCTAGAAATATTAGTAATGAAAAGTAATATTTCATGGTTCAATGTCTTTATTTCCTCAAAAGGGGCAAAGTTCCGCTCCAGACTTATTTCATGAGGTTGGG
This sequence comes from Myodes glareolus, assembly GCF_982192425.1. Taxonomy (NCBI): domain Eukaryota; kingdom Metazoa; phylum Chordata; class Mammalia; order Rodentia; family Cricetidae; genus Myodes; species Myodes glareolus. The sequence goes on from NC_142035.1 coordinate 3,251,979, forward strand.
GTTAAAAATTAATTTGCCCAAACTCACCTCACATTCAATATTAACTTCCAATATGACTTTAAGTTTACAGGAAGCTGAACGGTTTCTTTGGTTAGGAAATGCGCTGGTGTCTGTCTGGTGCCAAGCGGGTCCACATGTCACACAGAGCTCGCGGCTGGGAGGTGAGGCTCGTCACCCACTTGAGGGCTTTTCTGAGTGTTGGGACCATTTGGAGTCCTGGCCTCCAGCTGCTCTTCCCTGGTAGAGATCTTTACTTTCCTTCTGGTCTGAGTTACTAAAAGCTGTGTCAAAGTTGTTTACCAGCTCTGCTTCATGAGCTTGTGTTGCCTTGGCCTTGAGGATCAGAGGATAAGGTTTTCACCTGTTGGCCCACTTGACTTTTGGGTATATAAGCCTCTATGGTGCTTTGAATAAAAGGGCTTCTTACCAGTGACTAGAGGTCCATGTCTCTGTCTCTCTGTCTCTGTGTGTCTTTGTGTGTTTCAATCTCCAGCCCCTTGCCCGAAGCTCATGAACTGTATGGTAGTGCATAGAGTGCAGACAGGCATTGTGTGCTACACTGAGGAAGTCGAGGAAGCCGTTTATTTGAAACACACCCTGTACAACTGCTAACAGTCCTGTTGGCTTGGTCCTGAGAGGGCTTTTGTGGTCAGATGTGGTGTCGGGTGTGCCCTTGCTGCCTCCCCTCACAGGGAAGACTGAGAGATGAGACCAAAGAAGGCCCTCTCCTCGGTCTCCTTTGAGTTCCACTTATCCAGTGTCCTGACCGCACAGCCCAGGCCAGCGACAGCAACGCATTGAAATCAGAAGTCAATGAGTCGAGTGGAGCCAACCAGTCTGGCTCTAAGCACACATTCTCATCGCTCTGTGCCAGGGAGGCTTCTGGGCTCTGGAAGAAAGGTGTCCATCAGATCCCATTCAAACTGACACCCTCTGCCGTCAGGTCAGGGTGCTTCTGTGGTTGCAACCTCTGTCTCCACAAGGTCTACCTGTCCACTCTGGTGTTCTAGTTTCCTCACCATGAAGCCACCGTATAGGACACAGAATGTCCTCACTATGATCAGGGGGTGTGCCATGGGTTCCATGAGGGAGCGTGTTTTCTTCCTAAGTTCCAGTGGGCTGTTTAAGGGTAAACTGGGGAAGTGCCAGTCTTTGCACAGGGCAAGTCAAACAGTGTCTCTGGGTATCTCCCCTCGCATGCCAGGGTCTTTCATGGAGTAACTCGGGAGTAGAGGGAGAAAAGAAGCCACTTCGCTGTGCTCTCCAAACTCGCCCCCGTGTTCACTGCACAGGCCCTGGCTCGGCTCAGTCCTCCTCTCTGTCCTCCTGTGGAAGCCTTGCTGAGACACTGCCTCATCCAGATGGCACACAGCAGCACCTCCTCCTTTACCCTCCCAGATCACAGCGCCCTGGGCACCCACAGACACTCCCTGCTCTCTCCACATGCTCCTCCCACGGTGGCAGCCACCACCACCTGCAGGTGAACCTCACCTTGCCCTTCTCTGCACACACTGTGACTCCACACGGTTTACGCCAAAGCCCAGTTCCATGTTTCAGGTCTCAGTCCACACCTCAAGCCCCACTGTATCCGACCTCTGCTCCATGTGCCTTGAACTTCACCCAAAGTGAGCCGCTTGTGCTCCCCACCATGTGCACCAGCATGCGTGTGGCTGCTTTCCTGCCTTTCCGCCTCTCGCTGTTGGTCATTTGATGAAATGGACTGAGTGAAGGTTTCAAGCTTCAAACTAGCAGAAGTGGAGTGCTCAGTTCCTCTGCAGACATCTTATACAGCACAGGCCTCCATAGAAACAGTCCTTAGAGACATAAACAGTGAGTACCCTGAAGTCACACAGCCACTGTGCAGCACTAAGAGAACTGTGTCATCTCATGATCCCCACCTACAAAGCAGAATGGCAGTGGGACCTATGTCATAGAGCTGCTTTGAGGACCAAATAATGTGGTCCTTTAGAGAGAGCTTGGCACATGGTGAGTACCACTATCACAGTCTTCACATCATCAAAATCACTGTCACCATACCCGCCATTCATGTCACTGTTATCATCACCACCACCACTATCGCTATTGTCAGTATCATATAACCATCACCACTGTCATTATCACCACCATGATCACCATCATCACCATTACCACCACCTTCACCACCATCACCAACACCACCACCATCACCACCATTATTATCACCATTGCTACCATTACCACAACCACCACCATCACTACCATTATCACCACCACTATCACCATCATCACCATTACCACCACCTTCACCACCATCACCAACACCACCACCGCCACCATCACCATCACCACTACCACCATCATCATCACCATTGCTACCATTACCACAACCACCACCACCACCATCACTAGTAGTACCACCATTACCATCATTATCGCAATCACCATCGTCTCCATCATTATCAACACCATCACAATCATCACCATAATCTTTATCATGATAATCATCTTCGTTATCATCATTGCCATTATTTTCATAATCACCATCACTTCCATCATCATCAGTACCATCATCATAATCACTGTCGTATCTACCATCACCATTCTCAGTCTCATCCGCAACACCATGTTCATCCCCTTCCTCACCAGCATCACAATCATCACCACCCACAGACCTCTGAGACAGCCTTCACTCCTCTGCAGTATGAAAACTAGAGTCCTGAACACAAAATGATGAGCAGGAGGTCTGGACTGTAGCTGCAGTTCCACAGTAAGTCGTCCCATATCGAAAGTGCTGCTGACACTTGCCCGTGCATTAAGTCAAAAATCTAAGAACAACCCAGAAGACATCCTCAGTTCTCTCATGAGCCCTTCTATCGTATTGTGCCTGGGTCACATGAATGGCTCTTCCTTCGGGTGTCACATAGCTGCACTGGGGACCCATGAAGCTGGGGCTCCTAAGGAACCTCTGTCCCCATGACTCTTCTCTCACTTCTTACAGCCTCCAGCCTTGAGTACCGAGGCGGGCACACACTAGGATGGCCACTCCGGAACCGCATTTTCAGGGAGAGACAGTGGCTGCCTAACCGGGGCATGGAGCATCCCATCCCTGCACCGCAGCCTTTCCTCTGACTTGTCCTACTCACCAAGACCACCACAAAAGACTCCTGAGTCAGGGCGAGAGATAGATAGCTGACTTGGTGATGTCATGCTCTGTTAAAGACCTGTGTGGCAGAAGGGCTGTCAACAGAGCACACAGGGCAAACACAAGCTCTCCTAGGCACCACATCCCAGGCCTGCTGAAGCTGACCCTCCTTCCCCACCTCCTCAGCCTGATACTTTGATCTGTGATTTCTTTCATCCCGACCCGACAGTTTACTTTGCTTGCAGGGCCTTAGAACTCTCACTACAAGCAACCATCCCTACTTAGACATTCCCTTAGACTTGCGAACAGTCCATGTGTGAAACTACTGCTGTCTTATACCTCAGAGGTACCTTTCTGACAGGAGTATAGTGCAAGGAGTGGGAAGGGAGGCCTCTGGACTTAATGAAGACAAAAGATGCAGGCCTGTGAGCCACCCAAGGATGCCTCTCCGTCTCGTTGTAAACATGCTCCATTTCTAGATGTACATGGGTGAGAATGTCTCACTTGGCAGCACAGAGTTGAGAGATGGAGTGATCGAGCTGGGTCCGATGCCAAGCACATCTTACCCACTCGTGTGTGGTGCTGAGTGACAGCTGAGCGTGGCCTCTGAACTGAGCATCTTGCACTTGAATGAACCGGTGAAGATAGACTCCTGGGCCCACCGCATAAGGCGGGGCAGGATGTATAACCGAGAGTTCCTAGCCTGCTCCCCAATGCTGGTCCACTGAACTTTGAGTAACTATCTTTATCAGGACTCTGGAATGGCCTCCAACCTCACAGGATTCACCTAAAAGTCAAAAAGGGACTCCAGGAGTCTTAGTTGTCAACTTTACGCACTTGGGAAAGGGGCCCTCAACTGAGGAAATGCCTCCATTAGATTGACCTGTGGCCATGTCTGGGAGGCACATGGAAATATCCAGTCCGCTTTAGCTGTAGCTGCCTAGGCAAGTGGTCCTTGGCTGAATAAAAAGCACCAGACGACCAGAGAACCATGGAGCAAGCCTGTAGCAGTGCTCCTCTGTGGGTTTTGCCCCCAGCCCCTGCCTCACACCTCTGCCCTGGCTTCCCTCAACGATGGAGAGTAACCTATAGGCCAAACAGCTTCCCTCTCCTCCTCCAAGTTGATTTTTGCCATGGTGTCTATCACAGTGACAGAAAGCAAACCATGACAGACACTTGTTTCTTTTTCTCTGGATATGGTAACAATTTTTTGCATAAAAATTAATGTAAGAAATACAAACATTTTTAGAACTTTGAAATGTGTGTTCTTGTGTATTCATGTATTTTAAATATATGTTCTGTGTTGCAGATGAGTAAATTTTCTTTTAGTAAAAACATCATGCAATTTAAAGGAGACCAAATAAGATGGTGCAGGACTGTGGTTCTCAGCCCTCTATCCCTGAAATCCTTGAACATAGTTCCTCATGTTGTGCTGCCCCCAATCCCATTGCTACTTCATAATTGTAACTTTGCTACTGTTATGGATCATAATGGAAATATCTGATACACAACCCCAACGGAGTTGTGACCCGCAGGTTGAGAACCACTGGCATAGCATATGATTGGGGAAGTTAGAGAGCTGCAGAATTATTTGTATCAATTATTGGTTTGTGTGTGAGAGAGGGGGGAGGTGGAGGAGGAGTGGCGAGTGGCTGGGAATCAAGCCCATGGCGTTCCACGGGCAGCTCACAGTGAGAGCATCCTCGGCCCTTAGTTTCCAGAGACAGGAGTCCCCTAAATTGCTGGAGCTAAACTGGAACTCACTGTGTAACTCCTGGTTTTGAACTCACAACTTCACTGCTCAGCCCTTTGAGTGCTGGAGTTGTACATGTGTGTATTTCTGTGTATAGAGAATTTTACTTAGACTAGCCAAACTCAGTGTGCAAGTTAATGATGTTCACTCTCTGCCTCACCAAAGGTGATGAGATTTGTCCTGATTTTGGCTGAGTGATTTCCTATTCCATATGCATGCTCTTCAATCGCCAACCTTTCAATAGACACCTGAGCGCATCCCGTCTCATAATGCCAGGGCACACAGCACCTGATGCTTGGCACATGGCACACAGCTAGCTCCTTGGTATTCTGATATCACTTCCCTTGGCTGTATAGTAAGGGATAGAATGATGAAGTAGTTCCCTTTTTATTTTTATGTATTTATTTTTGTGTGTACTAGTGTGTGTGCATGCATGTGTATGTGTGTGTGTACCCACGGTGGCCAGAAAGGGCATCAGAACAAAACCCTTGGGACTGGGATTACAGACGGCTCTGAGCAGCCACGTGAGTGTGAAGAACGGAACGCAGTGATTTGGGGAGCAGGGTGCTCTTGACCCCCCAGCCATCTCTCCAGCCCCCTGATTTTTTCTTGATTTTGGTTTTAGTTTTTTTGAGGAACCTCCCTGTTGTTCTCCATAGCTGTACTAATTTACAATGCTAACTGCAGCGGACGCTGGTTCCTTTTTCTCTGCATCTTCATCGGTGCCTGAGATTGCTCTTGGTCTTTGATTCACTGACAACAATCTTTCTAACTGGGCTAACAGGATACCTCGCTGTATTTTGATTTTTCCTTCCCTGGAGACTGCTAGATACTGAGCATTGTCTCGCCCAGTCATTCGTTAGCTGTATTTGTCTTTTGTTAGATAAATCATTTTCAAACATTTTCTCCCATTCTTTACGTCTGACTTTTTTGTCGATTGCTTCCTTTGCTATGCAGAAGCTTTTTGATTTAATTTCATTTGTCTGTTTTTTGTTATTTCTGGTATTTTGAGGGGCATACCCAAAGCGCCAGTGCCTGGACTGAAGCTTTAAAGGCTTTGCCTATATTTTCAGAGTTCTGTATCTTAAGTTTCTGTCTTTGACTCACTTTGAGGTGACTTCTACACAGTGAGGGTTAGGGATCAATTATGAGTCTTCCTCATATGGGCATCCAATTTTTCTAGTACCATTTATGAAGCTGTCTATGCTTTCCCCAGTACATGTTTTGGGCACCCCTGAGGAGCTCCCCCTGGCTGTGTCCATGTGGATTTGCTCTGGACTCTGCATTCTGCTTGATCATTTCTCTGCGAGTCGCGGGTTGTGGGGGTCACTTTGGCTCTGCAGTGTGTCTTGAAATCAGGAGTTGTGCTGTCTCCCGCTCACCCCTTCTGTTAAACATTGCTCTGGCTATTCAGCACCTTTTATGTTTTCCTATGAATTTTAAGATTGTTCTGGTTCTTTGAAAAACACTGTTGGTGTTTCCATGGTGATTATATTGAACCCACAAATCGCACTGGATCTTATGGACATTGTAATAGTATTGAATCTTCCGTGTGTGTGTGTGTGTGTGTCTTCTTCAACTTCTTGCCTCAGGTTTCACATTTCATTTCATTTTGTTTTGTCGTTAGAGTGGCCTTCTATTGTTTCCTTATTGAAATTTATTCCTAAGATTTTTATTATTTCTGTAGCTATTGTGAACAGGGTTTCCTTTATGAATTTTTCCTAAGAAAGTTACTGATGCCCAGCATGCTGCTACTGTCTGAACACTGAGTTTGAATGCTGCAACTTTATTGAGGCTATCGGTTCTGGAGTCTGTTGGTAGAAGTTTTTCTAGATACAGAACCAAATTGTAAACAGCGACATATCAACTTCCTCCTTTCCTACTTGTACATGCCCTGTTTCTTTTCCTTGTTTAATTGCTCTGACCAGCATTCAAACTCAGCATGCAGACAATAGCTATTAGATAAGAAGTGAGGGAAAGGGCTGGGGCGGTGGCTTAGCTTTAGCGGTTAGGAGTGCTGGCTTCTCTTACACAGGACCTGAGTTCAGCTCCCCACAACCACCCATAACTCTGGGGAGGTGGCTTAGCGGTTAGGAGTGCTGGCTTTTCTTACACAGGACCTGAGTTCAGCTCCCCACAACCATCCATAACTCTGGTTCCCAGGGACCCAACATCTTCTGTCCTCCACCAGCACCACACCAACATGATGCAGACATACACAGAGGCAAGCACTCATAGACATAAAATAAATAAACCCTTGGGGGAAAAAAGAGATGAACAGCCTTGACCTATTCCAAATCTTAGAGGAGATGCATCTGTCTTTTCTCTGTCTGGTACAGTGCTGGCTGTAGGCCTGAGCTTTTTACTCAAAGACATTCGGATTTTACCCCTGCTCTTTCTGCATCTCCTGACACGATCTTGTGATTTCTATCTGCCACTCTGTTGACACAATGTGTGCTGCTTGTTGGTTTGTAAAATTTGCTCTGGGTTCCTCTTGGGATTGGACTCTACAATGCATCCTGGTTTGCAAATTCTAAACCAAATTTGTGTCGCTGAGATAAATCCATGATGAGGCTGATTGTGTTTCTCATGTGTAGTTGGATTCATTTTGTTGGCATGTTGCTAAGAACTTTACCTTCATTTGTATTTGTTTATCATTTGACCTTCACCTTTTGGTGTATCAGTGTTTGGCTTGGTACCAGGGTAATTGTATTTTTGGAAAACGAAATTAGATACATTTCTTTCTTTTGACTGCTTCGGACTGTCTGAGAAATGCCACCATTGCTTTTCTTTGTAGGTTGATACAATCCTGTGTGGTGACAGTTTGCTTGTGATCTAATAAATAAAGCTTGCCTGAAGATCAGAGTGCAGAGCTAAGCCACCAGTTAGTCATAGAGGCTGGGCAGTGGTGGCACACACCTGTAGTTCCAGCACTCGGGGTGCAAAGGCAGCCCGAGTTAAAGGCCACCCTGGGCTACACAAGATTGATCCAGTCTAAAAGAGAAACAGCCAGGCAGTGGTGGCTTATACCTTTAGTCCCAGTATTTGGGAGTCGCATGCATTTAATCCCAGAACTAGGGAGGTGGAGACAGGAAGGGATATGGCTGGGTGGAGAGAGGAGTGTAAGGTGGGAGGCAACAATGCACATTGCGTTCCGTCTGAGGATTTGTGGAGATGGAGACCCCATTTGGTCTGATGCTTTCATAGAAGAACTAGTGGCTGGCTGCTCTGCTTCTCTGATCTTTCACCCCCCGGTATCTGACTCCAGGTTTTTATTTTTAAGACCAATCAGAAATTGGGCTACAATCCTGCAGTAAAGAGATGCAGCACCTGGGCTTGTTTTTGCGAGAGACCGCTCCCAGGTTCAGTTCTCTTCCTTTGTGAGTCTGTTTGCATGTCTGTGTTCCCAGTAGCTCAGCACAGGCAGGTCACACGTGTTTAGCAATCTGTGGACTTCTGGTTTCCCACCTGAAGCCCATCGCCGCTGTCAGAACCTTGTGCTGCTGCAACAGTGATTGAAATATTTCCTTTTTCTGGTCGCTGCTCTATCTGAGTCCTTTTTCATTTTACGTTAAATAAAGGCTGGTCAAACTTGTGTATCATTAAAGCAAAAACAAACAAACCAAAAGACCCAGCTCCTCCTTTTATCCCTGATTTTTATTTTTTTTTAGTCTTTTTTTTTTCTTTATGCTTGTTCTTTGTTATCTCCTCTGCTAATAATCTCAGGTTTGATCAGCTCTTGCTTTGCAGGCCTGTGAAATTCCTTGTTGAGCTATTCACTTGACCCCCCCCCCCTTTTAAGGCAGGTGGTTACTGTGCACATTCAGCCTTTGTTATACCCTCGCAGTTCTGGTGTGACGTGTTTGCTTTCCACCATGATGACGATTTCTTGAGTTTCCGTTTTGATTTCGTCTATGATCTCTTTTCTATTCAAGATTCCTGAGTGTAAATTCCTTTCCGCTGCTTTCCTCTGACTTCTAAAGTTTCTTTCGTCATCCACTCTTCTGCTTTGCTCCACTGTGCTCAGAAAAAAAATACACAGAGCATGATTTCATTTTATAAAAGTTGTTAAGATATATTTATTTCATGACCGTATCCACTGTCTGTTCGACAGCACATTCCATGTGCTGATGACAGAAATATGTGTTCTGCGTCCTGGATGTCAGGACCTGTAAATGACACTCAAGTACTTTGTGACAGGCATTGATGAAAATTGGGGGGCTGAAATCCACAATTATTATCACGTTAGCCTTTCTCTGCCACTTTAGAACCAATAACATTTTCAGAAAATAAAACTGGATTCTTTTCTTAAAATCTTTTGGTCAGGGGTAAGTGCAGCTCCCTTCTCATCTGGGTTTTGTTTTGTTCAAAGGTATCTTTCTCCACCTCTCACTTTCCGTTTCTCTGTATATGTGTTTGGGGCTGAGGTGAGTTTCTTGTAGGCAGTATATTGTTGGGTCTTAATTATTTGTTTATATAGTTAGTTTCCTTTTTTAAACATATTCAACCAGGGTTTCTCAGACTGTTTCTCATATGGGAAGGGAAGGATACTTCTAAGTTATTTAAAGATAGCTCCCTCTGCTAGTCTCAAAGCTCCCTTTTCCATCTCTCTTTCCTTCCTTATCCCCTTTTCTCTCCCTATCTCCGCCTCTATTTGTTCTTCATTCTTTCCATTCTCTCTCTCTCTCTCTCTCTCTCTCTCTCTCTCTCTCTCTCTCTCTTTCTCCCAGAATTGGGAGATGAGGGATGAGGGAAAAGGAGAAAGGAACAAGAGAGGGGGGAGAGGTATTTATCCTGGAAGGACAAAGGACTGCCTCTGGACAGAGAGGAGACAGACATGGCACATAGGAAAAGGTCAGTTTATAAAGGTAAAGGAAAACACCATGTTAGAATGAGGTGTTTAATTTAACTGGGCATGTTAACTAGGTGAGCCAAAGGGGACTTCTGATCACTGGGCTTCAGTACTTTGATAGTTGTACTTTGGTAGTCAGCCTCAAGAGGAGGAAGTGGCCAAATTAAAAAAAAAATAGGCCTTGGTGGCTAGCTTTAGGAATGTAATCTATTTTTTTTTTTTTTTTGCAAGGCAGAGAGAATGGGAGAGAAGGGCAAGGCCTGCCAGCGCCATGTTTGCCATGCTCAAGCTGGCCAAAGTCCTTGACTATTGGGACCAATTAGAGTCCGGGCCTTCAGCTGCTCTTCCCTGCTAGAACCTTCTAATTGGAGTTACTAAAAGCTGTGCCTTCCCTAGAGGATCAGAGGATGCTGGTTATTTAAGCCTCCATGGTGCTATTAAAGAGGAGCTTTGTACCAGTGATTGGAGGTCTGTGTGTCTGTCTGTCTCTGTGTGTGTTTCTTCAACCTCCAGCCCCTTGCCCGAAGCTCATGAACTGAATTGTAGCGCATAGAGCGCAGACGGGGCGGCGATGCGCCGCACTTGACTATCTCTCTGCTTCTCTAACCCACTATCTCTCATGTCTCTATTTCTCGTGTCTCCACTCCTCCGCTCTATGGCTCTCCTCCCTTCCCACTGAGCCTTCCTTTTCCTTGTCTCATTCCCTGCACCTTCAACGGTCTGTCTCCTGTCCCACCACACCTCCCAGCTTCTCTCTAGTTATGGTCCTCGCTGTCACTCTTACCTCTTTCTTTGTTGGCCTCCCTCCCCTCCACTGCACTTCCTTTTCTCTGAATTAGAAGCAGGAAGTCTGTGGGTCTTCCTTGACATGTCTTCATATAACTCTATCCATGCACCGCATGTGGTACTGGTATAGAGGTGGGTGCCTCTTAAGTCCGTCCTTGAAGTCCCCCTGAGCCCTGTCTGCTATGTCTGTAGGCCATAAATAGAGTGTTTCTCCCTCCTCATCCATCCTGCTGCCAAGGCCCACATTCTCTCTTTTCCATGTGCCAGATCCTCTGTGGCCCTGGTCCACTGGGGGGCTTTAAAAACAATTGTCATGCACAGTAAGCAGGAGCACACTTCTGGCCTTTCCACAGGGAGAGCAAGAGCTACTGTCCACCCCAGAGCGCTTGCTTTTCACCCAGGGTCTTTGACCTTCTCTCCTCCACTTGTCCCTAAGGTCAGATTGCTTACTTTGAGAACTTAAATGTAAATGACACTACAAAACATTTCCTTTACTGACTTGTTAAAGTCAGTGTGAACATACCCATTCTCCTGCCCACACATTTGTATGTGTTCCTCCATGAAAATATCTGGCCTGCCTGCCTATCTGTTTGTCTGTCTGTCTGTCTGTCTGTCTTTGCATCTGTGCTGGATTGAACAGTGCAAAGAACCATGACCTTTCCAGTGTCTGAAGATGCGATCCTGTTTGGAGGTAGGGCCACTGCAGGTGTAATGAGCTAAAGAAAAGAAAACCAACCATCACTGGCATCCTCACAATATAGGGGCCAGAAACACACCAGACACACAGGAGAGAGTGTCATGTGTCCAGAGACACACAGGAGAGCACACACCACTTGCCCAAAGGCAGTGAGTAACTGCAGCTGCTGACCCAGAGAGCCATGGATTGCTTGTATCTGCTGGAAGCTGGAAGAGGCCAGGGTGGCCCCTCCCATAGGATCTTCCAAAGAACAAGGCTCTGAAGTCAGCTGACTTTGAAGCTTAGCACCCCTTCTCAGCTGTCTGTCTTTACTTGGTTTGTGTGCTTTGCTGTGACAGCCCAAGGTAGGGACATATATCCCCGAGTCTAACATGGCAATGTGTTCATGCTAATGTTTGACCAGGGAAGTCCCTATTTCACCCTCAGCTGTATTCTGTGACCCCCAGATGTTGAACTTTAAAACCCACATGCTTTTTTTATTTCAGCACCTGGGGGCCAGACCAAAGAGAAATGGGCTGGGAAGTGAGTAGGTCTGGGAAGCCAGGTGGGACTGGAAAGCAATAAGTATGTGTGGGGTAGTGAGTTTGGGAAAGTGAGGCAGGGGTGTTCCCAGGATAGACAATTACATGTGTGTTTATGTGCACATGGATGTACGTGTGTGTGTTATGTGCATATATAAGCATGGGGTGTTTATTTGCATGTCCCTGTGTGTGTGCACGTGTGTGAGTGCATGTGCATGTGTGCGCACACACGTGTATGTATGTGCGTGTGCACGTGTCTGTGTACATGTGTGTGCATGCATGTGTGTGTGTGCACATGCTTTGTGTGTGCATGTGCATTGTGTGTGTGTTCCCTTTGGCTCCCTGGGAGAACTTCAGTCAGTGGCTCCTGTGGAGCCGTTGACTAAGAAGGGGACAAAAGCTGGGCTGCCCTCCACTCTGACCCTGGAGCGCTGACAGAAATTGTCACCTTTCATACCATCAAGTGGAGATAATAAATGCAGGTTGCCTCCGCTACTCCTTCACGGAAGGAATTTTTGAGAGCGAGAGTTCTGGAGTGGAGCATTTTGAGAATGCAAGAGGCTTTCTTGGTTTGGGTTTTTGCCAGGGTCTCTCTCTGTCCCTATTTTCTTGTCTGTTGGGTTTTCCTTTGGGAATGGAGCTCTAGAGGTAAATTTAGTATTCTGGGAAAGATTTGCACAGGCCTAAATGCTGCAAAAAGAGCAAAGAGGTGTCTCTCACACCCTTGGCACAGCATCTTATGCAATCAAAACCAGAATCAAGACGATGAGTCTGGGGAGAGGAGGCTGCCTCTGAGGCAGAGGGCTTGCTGAACATGTGTCTGGCCCAGGGTTCAATCCCCAGTGGCTCCACGGGGACACAAAGTCTAGGAAACCAGCCTTGACACAAAGCTGTCAGTAGCTGCCGTGCAGCAGCTGGGACAGTTGAGGGCACCATATGCAACCTGGTTTAGACAGCTGCCTGTGTTCTCTCTGGGCCATTAAAGCCAGGTAGGACACACAGAATCAGAGGCTTCCAAGAATATCGAGACATCGCCCTCAGATTCCACAGCCTAGGTAGATAAAGCATGCATTACCTATGGTGCACACGTTAGCACACGACATGTAGCATGGATGACCAGGCACATGACATGCAGGAAACATGAGTGTGTGCATTACACATGGCTAGTATGGCCATATATGGCACATGGGATAGCACACATTAAATAGGACACTGAATAACATAAATTAATGATCAGTTAAATTAACAGCTCTATTAAATCTAATTTATGCAACATGGGGCTCATCTGTGTAAATCCTACAGCGCATGCACAGCCACTGGACTGACTTGGTTTTCAGACATTTCCAGCATCCCCAAAGGAACATTTTAGCCTTCTGCAGCCACAAGACATCCACTCTCCCATGGCTCTTGCTGTTAACTAACCTCTCTGTTGCTATGGCAAAGCACCATGACCAAAAGCAACTGGGGAGAGAAGGGCTTATTTGGCTTACAGGTAACAGTCCATCGTGGAAGGAAGTCAGGGCAAGAACTCAAGGCAGGGACCTAGAGGCATCACCTGAAGCAGAGACCATGGCAGAGTTCTGCTGACTAGCTGATTTCCTGACTCATTCAAAGGCTTTCTTATACAGCCTAGAACAACCTGCCTAGAAGTAGGATATCCCACATAGGCTAAGCACCCTCACATCAACAAGAAATCAAGAAAATGCCCCACAGCTGGGAGTGGTGATGCATGGCTTTAGCCCAAGTTCTCCAAAGGCAGAAGCAGGGCATCTCTGTTGAGGAGCCAAGTAATAAAACTTCTGTCTGGCTCCAAAGACCATGTTCTTCTATGGGCCACACAACTGGAATACCGAGAGAACCCAGTTTGAGTGTTTCTCCTCCGCAGGACACCTGATGAGAGGCTTCCTCCACAGTCACCACCACAGTTCCTGCTCAGCTCAGTATCAGTTGCTGAGTCTCCATCACCAAATCCCAGCCCGAGCCTGGATTCCAGCTTCAAAGGCGAGTTTTAATTCTGAAGCTCATCTTCCCGAGCTGAATCTCATTAATAAAAGACGAGAAATAAATTTTCAAAAAGTACTTGCTGAGATTCTTCTGCAGCCACACACGCTGTCAGGAACTTTTTCCCCCTTGAACAAAAAGGATTTTTCTCAGCAGGGCAAAATAATCTCCACTCCTTTGTGGCAAGTCCGAGATCACTGGTGTGGAAGGAGCCCCAAGTTGGGGTTAATATTTATGTGTGTGCTGTCGTTTTGTTCTTCCTTGGAGAAAAAATTAAAACCTCCCTGGCATATTTAAAATGCGCCATTAATTGCTGAACATTGTCTATGGTGGACGAGAGAAATGAGCACAGATAATTGGAGACCCCCGTGTCCTCCACTGCTGTTTCAGGGGACACGGGAGGAAGTCATCGAAGTGTGATGGTGGTCACCCCTGAGCTGGCTGGTGCTGGCAGATGTGGGCACCCACAACAGCAAGCATTGGGCTTGGGAGGCATCTCACTCAGTAGAGGCGTTGCCATGGCTTGGGGCGGATCCCTAAGTGACACAGATAATGTCGCTTTGCTTTATTTGCAGGGTCTGAAAAACCTGCTCGCTCTAGGCTTGTGGAGCCACATTGCACAGCCTGGGATGAAGGCGTCTAGCAAACTCTGCAGGAGACTGTTCTGTACTGGCAGGAGTTATGCCAAAGCAAATTCTGGGGAACCAAATAGCTCCAAGGGTGACAGACACCTTCCTCCTAGACAGCCTCAGGACATGTACTCTGAGCACATCAGTGCTCCGAACTCCCGTGGCTTCCACTGGAGTTAATTTAAGTGTCGTCTTTACTTACCCACTCATCAGAGCGAAAGGGCTCAACTTGCCCTGTCCACTCCTGGATAAGAAGAGCCAGGACAGGGTGTTGTGTCTCCTCACTGCCAAGTTCACACAGCAGCTGCCGCCATGACCACAGCCCTCCCTGTGTGTAGTAACCCGGGGAGGCCACCTCACCATGCCTTGTCTCTGGCTGTCACCAAGCCTTTTCTGTCCTCTGAATCGTGTTGGGAGCCTGTCATATGTGCAGTGTTCTGCAAAGCTCGGGACTTAAAGACATCCCTGCAGAGTGCTCAGGAGAGACAGAGAAGGAGGCATCACAGAGCCTCCAGCCTTCTGAATAATGTCAGAATGCAGCGTGGGCTGCAAGGAGCACATTGGAATAGTTCTTCCTTCATGGAGACAGCAACCTACCGCTGCCTCCCTCCTCAGCCTGTGTGGTTGAGAGAATAATGGAAGCTCTGGGGACTGGGATACAGATGGCTGCCAACCGAAGCCTGGAACCTGCCCACACCCACTGCGAGGCAGGGACAACAACAACCACTGGCTTCTCAAGACTCTTTGAGCCGATTCCCATAGCATCTTGACTGAACTGAAGATATGGGGGCGGGCGTCTTCCGGAGGATCAGCCTTTCTGGGTTGTCCAGAATGTGTCCTGCAGACCGCTTAGTCCAAGGACAATGAACATGTCACCGTTTATGTTCACAGTCCTGCCTGGTCAACAACAACCACATATTTGTTCCTCGAAGAATTTCTCAGGAGGCATGAAGTGAGTAGCTGCTTTATGTGCCAGGCTTCTATTCAGCCAATGGAGATATAGCAGTGAACAGAGCAAAGGCCTGGCTAATGCAGGAGACCATGCAGGAAACACCATGGGCTGAGTCAACCCACGAAAGGTGGGCACAGATGGTGGAGACAGAGCACGGCTGGGTGATGGACAGGCAGGGAGAAGTAGCTGTGCTGGCCGTCTAGCCATGAGATCACCAATAAGCTAGTGTTTAATCAATGGCCAGAAAGGAAGGATGGGCCAATGGACGTGGGAAGAAACACACTTGGAGCCGGGGAAAGAGTACAGAAAGGGATTGATGAGGAGAGCTTGGAGTCTGATTGGAGAGCAGCTGCACAGCAGAGAGCTAGAGGTGCAGAGGAGGGCACAGGGCGATGGGGGGGGGCATCAGAGCAATGGGGGGGAGTCAGGGCAAGGAGGGGAGTCAAGGCAATGGGGGGAATCAGGGCAATGGGCGGGAGTCAGGGCAAGGAGGGGAGTCAAGGCAATGGGGGGAATCAGGGAAATGGGCGGGAGTCAGGGTGATGAAGGGGAGTCAGGGCAATGGGGGAATCAGGAAGAGGAGGGAGAGCAAGGGCTATGGGGGCAGTCAGAGCAAAGATGGGGAGTCAGGGCAAGGAGGGGGAGTCAGGGCAATGGGAGCAGTCAGGGTGAGGAGGGGGAGTCAGGGAAATGGGGACATCAGGGAGAGGAGGGGGAGTCAGGGCAATGGGGGGAGTCAGAGCAAAGAGGGGGAGTCAGGGCAATGGGGGCAGTCAGGGTGAGAAAGGGGAGTCAGGGAGAGAAGGGGGAGTCAGGGCGAGGAGGGGGAGTCAGGGCAATGGGGGAGTCAGGGCAATATGGGGGAATCAGGGTGACGAAGGGGAGTCAGGGCAATGGGGGAGTCAGGGCACTCACATTGTGAGAGATGGCACCCATGATGCTCTGACAGCACAGAGCATAAACAGGGCTTCCACCAAGGTACCTCTGACTCCAGCCCATCTGACTCCTGGTGAAACTTCAGAGCTGACCCCAGGTTTCCAGCCAGAAAGACTGGTGAACCCAAAGGTCACTGTTGATGTCTGCGGCCACCAAGTTTCCTGTGGCCTGTCACCCAAGTTGTGGAGTAAAGATGAGAACCCAGTAAAGAGATTGTTCCATACCCGGGGTCAAGTGACATCACCAAGGACAGCCTGGAGGATAGTGCAGGGTTCAATGACCATGCTCCTCGGGTAGAGTTCACAGGGGAACAGGAAGACCGGAAGCCTCCGGGGACAGCAGACACCTTGCAACATTGGATTCTTGTCTTTTCTTGATGATTTTAGCAAGATCCCTCAAACAGGATGATCTCTGGTATTTAGGTTTCTTGATGCTTGCCGGGCAGAGCCAGGCAGTGCCTCCCCATACCCAGGCTTACTGTCCTTTCCTGCTGTGTACACCTACCTCGCACCCATGCAGACACAGGGCGTGCGGTGCTGCCCAGGAGGGGCATCTGAAGATGGCCTCTTTCAAGTGGCTGTGTGAGGGTGCTGTGTCCATCTTACTGGGTTCAAACATCCCCGAAGAAAAGATGAGTAGAAGTAGAAGAAGCCACGTCCCTCACAGAGCTCGCACAAGCGGAGCTGGGCGAGACGGTCTTTCTCTAAGTTAAGTTTCCACGTTAATTATTAAACCAAAGTGGAGCTGAAGATTTGCGGAGACAGAAGACATGCAAGGTTGAAAGGGGGATTTTCATTTAGCATTCTGAACCCTTTCACGGGATCGCTAATCCTCCCAATAATCCTCTAATATATCAACCTGATTTTATAAATGAATTTATAAAAATTTATAAGGTTCATGAACTGAAGCTTAGCGTGAATGACTAAGGAGACCCAGACACATCCTGAGAGGCAGAAGACCAGGCTCGTGCCTGAGACACATCCTGAGAGGCAGAAGACCAGGCCCATGCCCCAGCCACATCCCGAGAGGCAGAGGACCAGGCTTGTGCCCCAGATACATCCAATATCCAAGAGGCAGAGGACCAGGCTTGTGCCCCAGCCACATCCTAAGAGGCAGAGGATCAGGTCTGTGCCCCAGCTACTTCCTGAGAAGCAGAGGACCAGGCTTGTGCCCCAGCCACATCCCAAGAGGCAGAGGACTAGGCCCATGCCCCAGAGCTCAACTTCTTTGTGTGCTCAGAGGCATCACAGAGATGTATCCCTCAATCCCATTCCTTAGAAGAATTCTTCTCCACACTCCTTCTCAGGGAGTAATGTCTACCAGCGCTGTCTAGCCAGCTGTACAGTGTATAATTATACAAATTTTGCAGCATAAATAAAAGTTGTTTTCAGAGAAATCGCCACCCTGACGCAAGGCACACTCCACTATACATCAGTCACAACGTAAGTGGCCTGGGAACAATGCAGAGCCCTCTCAGGCAGCTCCCCACCAGGGCAATGCTCCCAAAGCCTCATTGTGCCGGCACAAAGGCTGCACAGCCGTGGATGACTTAAACAAAGGCGAAGCCTGGACTCTCGACACAGAGCAGGGCCACACTGAGAGCCAAACAAGCCAAGATAATTATCTGTTTACTCCCAATGCTTGCCAGTCTTTGCTATGCTGTGTTTTTTATTGAAGGAGCTTTTCTCACAGATAACTTGATACAAATTATCTGAAAGGAAATGTGTTTTGTTATTACTCGGAATATGAAAAGGTAATCATGTCAGAATGAAATGTAGATAAAAAAATGAGATCATAGAATAAAGGATATGGAATCTGGCAATTTAAGCAGAGGCGTTCAGGTTGGTGTGATTCACAAATAAGCTGAAAAGGGTGGCTCCGCTAATGTGCTTGGCCACATACTATGCGCTGGGGGAGATTCAAAACCACCTTGCATCCCAAGTGACTGCCTATAAGTGATCTTATAATATCAGAGTGAAATATTTACTTCCCAGAAACATCCGTACAGAGGGCATTGCTACTAGAGAAATGCTGGTGTCTCAGAGGTTGGCCCTGAATTCCCTCCTGCCCACACTTCCTCCCTTTCTGCTCTTACTTCCTCCCTTCCTGCCCACACTTCCTCCATTCTTTCTCTTACTTCCTCCCTTTTGTGCTCTTTTCTCCTCCCTTCCTATCTACTCTTCCTCCTTTTCTGTTCTTACTTCCTCTCTTCCTGCCCACACTCCTTTGTCATTTTATTGCCATGAGGAAAAGGTTTATAAAGATGAAGGGTACCTTTCTATGAGGCCACTGACACAAAGCCAAATTTGTCTTCAGAATTCTTGTAATTTTGGAAAATAACTCGTTAGAAATTTAACCAGACTTAACACAGCTTCTGTGTTTTGTTAGGATTTAGCTCAACTGACCACTTTGTGCTGTATGAAGGGAACACATGGGTACTGGTCCTCTTGACAGTGCTGGCTGCAGAAGGACATGCTCGGGTATGAGGACAATGGAAGGTGTATGGAGTTGTGTTTGATGCCTTAAGTAACCATTATCAGCAATGAAAGATAAACACAGACCTACAGGACCACTAGGAAAATCGTCAACAACCAAACAAGTCATGGTAGAAAAGAGAAAATAAGACAAGAAAAGATAAATGCAAGATGCAGAAAGGATGACAGAAAGACTATGTGTATCCAGTCCTTTAGGAAAAGGAATAGTTCAAACTTTCCACTGAAGGGAGCAGAGTTTCGTGTCAACACACGCCCAACTAGACATTTATAAAACACACATCACAAGAAGACGAAGACGAGGTTCACTAACAGCAACACACCTACCCTAAGATGTTGGAAGTGACATGAGAAAACAACCCTCTACCTACCCCGTCCGGCATGGATGGAGACTCAGAGGAGCCTAGGGAGAAGCCAAGGGTTCATTTCTGACCACAGTTCCTAGTACAATTGGGCATCAAAGGAAGTTTCTATGGTGGGAAAGTGAATCCCCCTTCACCAAGAATCACCTGATAAAAGGTGGAGCTTAGCAATATATACACACGGCAAATAAAGACAAGGAGGCAGTGAATTTGAAAGCAAGTAAATAGGGTGGTGTGGGAGAATTCAAATGTAGAAGACTGAGAGGGGAATGATATAATTATATTGCAATATTGAACACAAATTTTCAAATGATGACTGATGACTATCCTATCAAGGTGAACATCTACTGTAAAGTGCAAGAAAAAATAGCAAGAAAGATGGCTGTCTTTACACCAGACAAACCTTCCTGAAGAAGCAGAGAAGATTGATTAAAAACTCCTTAGGTACTAAAAATAATTTACTAAATGATCTGCCTATAAACAGTAAGTAACAAGATTTTCACTCACAGTGAGAAGCTAGAAAATATGACTATAATTCTATAAACAATAACTACATGCACGGGCAGACTGGAGAGATGGTATAGTGGTGGTCACTCTGGTTGCTCTTCCAGAGGACCCAGGCTCAGTTCCCAGCACCCACGGTGCTCACAATCATCTGGAGCTCCAGTTCCAGATGATCCCACTTCAAGCCTCCTTGAGCACTTCATTCGTGCACACACACCTATGGACACACACACCTATGGACACACACACCTATGGACACACACACATATATACTTCTGATTTAAAATAAAGATTAAACACACACACACACACACATACACACACAATCCACCTCAGATTAATCCCAGCAAGCACTATTCATGGGAATAGTGTAAAACTTTACCCAGAGATAAAAGATGATGACAAAATGGGAAAATACATTGTATTCTTAAATGAGAAGGCAGCTCTAAAACACCAAACCCTTCCAAAGGAAGCTATAAATTTAATGGGATTGAAATCAGAACCCTAGCATGAGGCTTTTCTGAAGTCTGATGATACAATCTTAAAATGTATTGAGGAGAATAAATGTATGCTATCACTGAAGAGGAATATATATATTCCATATATATATATATACATATATATATGTATATATATATATATATATGAGATGATAAAGGAAAGAAGTTGAAAGAGGAAGAGTGGTGTGGGAGGTCCTTCTGTCTATGTGTTGCTTTTATTGGTTAATGAATAACCAATAAAAAGGAAGAACAGAACTAGACAGGGAAAGCTAGGCTGTATGCTGGGAGAAATAAGGGCGGAGTGTGAGAGAAGTCATGGAGCTGCCACCGGAGACAGAAGCTGGGAACTTTATCCAGTAAGCCACAGCCACATGGCGATATACAGATTAATAGAAATGGGTTAAATTCAGATGTAAGAGTTAGCCAATAAGAAGCTAGAGCTAATGGGCCAAGCAGTGACTTAATTAATACAGTTTCTGTGTGGTTATTTTGGGTCTAAGCTAGCCAGGTGGCCAGGAAGCAACAAGTGACCTCCCTCCAACAGAAGAGGAGGGGCTGAGAACAAGAGGGACAAATGGGCAAGAAGGGAAGGGGAAGAGAGGAAAGAGCACAGGAGGGAAGTGGAGGGGAGGGGTAGATGAGGAGGGGAGGGGAGTAGAAGGGGGAGACAGGAAGATGCACAGGAGGGAAGGAAAGGATAGCACAGGTAACTTGTCCCCACAGAACTGGAACACAGAGATAAAATAAAGTAATTTCGTTACCTAGAAATAATCAGCGTGTCAAGCTAGAACCAAAATTTAGAGACAAACTTAGGCAGAATGTGTGAATAATGACATCTAAATTTATGCTGTGCTGCGATGGATCTTAGCTTTATTTAATCACTTCATATCGTATGTATATCAAAACACCATATTACATACCTAGAATACTTATGTGATTTCTCAACTAAGAGTGCTATTGTGTTCACAATTATTAGCATTACTAATGAAATTGTTTTAGAAGGCACTGCCACTGGAGTAGGTCGGGAAAGTGTGTGCGGGTCTAGAAGAAAACCAAACAGGGTGGAGCATTCCAGAACATTGTATCTTGCACCAAAATACATTCTGCACACTTTAATAATCCCAGAGCAGAGCAGGAAGGAAACAAGGTATCAGTGTTTATATGACTATTGCTGGGGTTTGAATGAGAAATGCTCCCAATAGGCCCCTATGTGTCAACGCTTGGTTCTCAGTCAGTGATACGGTTTGGGGAGGCTGTGGAGTCTACAGGAGGGGAGCCTTGGAGGAAGACTAAGTAGGGGTGAGTCACAGGAGATGGGCTTTGCAGCTTTATAGCATGGTCCATGTCCTGATCTCTCTCCCTCTGTGTCTCCTTCTCTTTCCTTCTCTCTTTCCTTTTCTCTCTCTCTCTTTCTCTCTCTCCTCTTTCTCTTTCCCTCCCTCTCTCTACTTTTCTCTTCTATTTCTCCCTCCCTCCCTCCCTCTCTCCCCTTCCTATATGTAGAGGAAATGTGTTCTCCTCTCTTCCTGATCGCCAGCTCCAGCTGCCCACGCCTTCCCCACCACCACACCCCACCATGATGTACTGTGTCCCCTCTGGCACTGTAAGCCAAATCAAAACTTTTCCTCCCTAACTTGACTTTTCCAGGTTTTTGAATCGTGGCAAGAGAAAAGTAATAAATATAAATTCCATCCTTGACACACTGCAGAGTCTCCCAAGTAAGAAAATGAAAAGCATCCTGCTAAAAGGATGGCTAAAAGATACGGGCGACCAGATAAGGCTCAAAAGAAAATACAGATATTTAAAATGAACAAAAAGAAAGGGAATTCGCCCAAAGCACTTCTTGCCTAGTTGTTTGGGGGAAGTTTTTAAAACTGTGATAACACTTAATGGGTTCACATAATAGTTCTTGTTGTCAAGCAGACAGGACCTTGATTTCCCTGGGAGAGGCCCTCTGAGCGCACCAGGGGATTGTTACTGAAGCGGGAAGAACAGCCCACTGTGCACGTAGCCATCCCCTGGGCAGGGTTCCTGGACCGGTGTGAAATGGAGTGTGAGCTGAGTATGCCTCTGCTGCTCTCCTGACTGTGGACACGGTGTGCTCAGCTGCTCCAAGTCTCTGATGCCATGACTTTCTACAATGAGGGAATGAGGGACTGTGCCTTATGCTGTGAGCTAGGATAAACCCTTTCTGTCCTAGTGGCCTTCGTCAGGGACATTTACTGCAATCGCAGGTAAACTAAGACTAAGGTGGGAAGGGAAATGCTCAGAGCGAAGGAGAGATGGCAGAGCCACTGGGAAGCTTGTCAGTGAACTCAGAGAGAGGAGGACATCAACCATGTGGATCAAAGCATGCTAGACTCAAGGTGGGTGACCAAAGGGAAGCAGGAAGCAGCTGGGAACAAGAGCCTTTTTTCCTGTATTTGTCACCGGTAGATAAGATGAACACAGGCTTCACTGTGCTGTAGATGTGGGTTTCCAACACAGATAAGAAGAGGATGTGGGTAGATCAGTGGGGTCTGTTCTCTCCTCTCTGGTGGGAAATGGGAACCCCAGGACAATGAGCTGAAAGGGAAGCCGGGGCTTGTGGTGTCAGAACTCAAACCTAAAGCAAGGCTCTTCTGTTTCTCTTTCAGGTGAGCCTCCCTCCACCCCACGCCAAAGATGGAGGCCAAGTCACAGGCCAATACCTTGGCCCAAGGCAGTTGGCTTCACCATGACTGTGGCTTGTTGAGTTTATTTGTGTGCGAGTGTGAAGACTTAGGTTTGGATCCCCAGAACCTACACATAAACCAAGCTCAATAGCACAAATGTCTATAATTCCAGTGGATCCCTTCTGGGTCATAGGGTAGGGAGACTGGAGACCTCCAATCACTCATGGGTCAGCTGGCCTCACATATACAGCAGCAAAGAGACCTGGCTCCCATGATGGGGAAAGAGGAGGAACAGGAACAGGATCCTGATGGTCAGGAGCTAGCTGGTTTGGGATGGGGGATGGGCACAGGAGTCAGATGGATTAAGAAAGATACACACCTGTGGAAACCCATGGATGTGAATTAGCTCCACCTTGGCCAAAGATCAGAGAGTGCAGGCCTATTCTTGCTCCTTTAAGGTTAGGACAGGAGATTTGACTCAGGGTGTGGCTACTAACAGGATGTTTTGACCTAGGGTGTGCTTACTTGTTTCTTTGGGTACTGAGACGGTGATCACTTTGTTTGTTCTTTGCATCTTGGTCAAACGTCTTTTGTCTTACCACCCCCACTTTGGAACAGTATATATAAAGTCTCTGAGAAATAAACACAGGCAGATTTAGTTTTCACTGGGCTGTCCTCCCAGCTCTATCCTGTGTCTCCATCTTTTCTTTTGTATCTTTATTTCTTTTTCTATCTGTCATTTCTTAATCCTCACACTTCCCTCCAAGCACGGGTGAATAAGCCGGGTGTCACCTGAATGTGGGATACAGCACACACCTGTTCTACTGTTCCCTGTGGGTGTCAGATCCAGTCTCTCAGGTTACTACTCACTTTGTGAGCAGATCTTGGGGCTATGAGCTCCTGATGCTTGCACTTTTCTGCGTGTGAGAATCACACATTAATAATAATTATCAAACTGTAGAGCTGAGTAAGTGTGTTTGTTCTGAGCTTTGCTTACGAAGGAAAATACACACGGGCTCAAAAACAAAGCACATGCTTTGCTGCGTAAGTAGGATTGCAGGGTAAGAAAATATGACTGCTGGATCCCTGAACTGGTGAACTGGTGAGCACCTGCACAAACGGTCCGTGTCATCACTGGTGAACACCTGCACAAATGGTCTGTGTCATCACTGGTGAGCACCTGTGTGAGTGTCCCATGTGATCACAGGTAAGTACCTATGTGAATGTCCCATGTGATCACAGGTAAGCACCTGTGTGGATGCCCCATGTCATCACTGGTGAGCACTACACAAACGGTCCATGTCATCACTGGTGAGCACCTGCACAAATGGTCCATGTCATCACTGGTGAGCACTACACAAATGGTCCGTGTCATCACTGGTGAGCACCTGCACAAATGGTTCGTGTCATCACTGGTGAGCACCTGAGTAAATGCCCTATCTCATCAATGGTGAGCACCTGTGTGGATGGCCCATGTCATCACTGAAATTGGGAGAAAATGGGTACTTAGGATCTCAGGCCTGAGGAGCAGCCCCCTCTGAAATCCAGGATTTCTGACTTCTGATCCCTAATCTACAGTCTGCACTGGCTTGCCAGTTTTCAAGTTTAGTTGTTCAAACAGTGAGCCTCAAAATACTACATCCCATCCTCTTCCTGGAAGATTATATTAGCTAGGAGGGTCCCACCCACTTAAGAAGTCAGAACTGGAAATGTGGCTCTGTCGCTAGGGTGCCTGCCTAGCATGCACAGTCCCCTTTATCACATAAACCAGACATGTTGGTGTACACATATAATCCTAGCACTCAGGAATAGAGAGTAGAAGAAACTCTGTCTCAAGTAATAAAAAATAATAAAAGTAAAACAGGAGCAGTCACACTGACATCCAGTCCTTGTTTCCTGTCTCTGGGCTCCCTTTGAGGCCAGTGCCACACAGAACTATCCAGAAAGTCTGTGTGCACATCTCTCCAGTCTCCCACACTGAGTAGTGCAAGGCTCTGTCACTTGTTATATGTAGGTGTAAGTTCCCTGTCTCAGAGACACTTGGACCTGAATACCTGGCAGCTGCTTATCAAATAATCACACAGAGGTTTAATATTACTTATAAATGCTTGATCAATAGCTCAGGCTTATTATTAGTTAGCTCTTACATTTCAAGTTAACCCATATTCCTTATTTATGCTCTGCCACGTGGTGATATCTTTTCTCAGTACAGCATGCCTACCTTGCTCTCTCTAACCTTGGCTGGTGACCTGACTCCTTCCCATTCTTAGTTTGGTCCCCTGTATATACTTTCTGCCTGACTACTGACTAATCAGCTTTTATTAAACCAATTTGAGAAACAAAATTTACAGTATATGGGAGGATTATTCCACAGTATTGTCCCCATTTTGTCTAATTAAAAAAGGAAGGTTTTAACTTTAACATAGTAAGATCACATACAAAAAAGTTATCAAGTAAGAATTATAGTTATAATATGTAGTCTATTTGTATTTGGTAAAATTAGAAAAAAATATTTAATTATCCTATCTTGCTGAGTTTAAGTATTATATCTAATATATCCTTTATAATAATTAAGAAAAATTATAACCATAATCATCTCATTTCAACTCCATCAAAGACCTGAACATTGCCCGATCCCATAGACTCCCAGGTCACTCTGCACTGCTGGCTCCACCCTGCTAGCTCCCCCGCCAGCCATCCCAGCTTCCATCCAGAGGGCCATCGGAGGGGTGAGTTTGCTTCGGGCCCACGGCAGGGGCCCGGTGAGGAGGAGCTCAGACTTCCCCCGACCCCATAGACTCCCAGGTCACTCTGCACTGCTGGCTCCACCCTGCTAGCTCCCCCGCCAGCCATCCCAGCTTCCAGCCAGAGGGCCATCGGAGGGGTGAGTTTGCTTCAGGCCCGCGGCAGGGGCCCGGTGAGGAGGAACTCAGACTTTCCCAGACCCCATAGATTCCCAGGTCACCCTGCAGTGCTGGTTCCACCCTGCTAAGCTCTCCTGCCTGCCATCCCAACTTCCATCCAGGTACAAATTCCTATATTTCTCCCTTCCCACTGGGGCCATAAAATTTCCCCAGCTCAGCTGCCTTGCACACTGGGCCTGCTCTGTAGGCGCATCCCGGAAAGAGGGAGTGCCTGTGCTTCAATAGCCTGCCTGGGGAAAGGTAGGCATTCTATCAGTTAATTCCCTGCCCAACAAGGGAACCTGACCCGCTACCAGAGGTTCCAATAGAGAGCATTTGAACGAAGAGATGGGCAGACGCCAAGGCAAGACCTCCTCCAACAATCTGAAAAACAACATGAAAACACCAGATCCCAACGACCCTACAACAGAAGGACTTGAACACTCTAACCCAGGAGAAGTGGAAAAAAGTGCCATTATGAAAGCAATAGAGTCCCTTAAACAGGATATGAATAACTCCCTTAAAGAATTGAATGAGAAGTATAACAAAAAGTTTGAAGAAATGAGTATAGAAATGGATGAGAAATACAACAAAAAGTTTGAAGAAATAAGTAAATCCGTGAATGATACCCTGAGAAACCAAGAAAAAACAATCAAACAAGTAAAGGAAACAGTCCAAGAATTGAAAACTGAAATGGAGGCAATGAAGAAAACACAAAACGAGAACCAGCTGGATATGGAAAACCTAGGTAAACGAACGGAGACTACAGAATCAAGCATAACCAATAGAATACAAGAGATAGAAGAACGAATCTCAGATTCTGAAGATACCATAGAGAAAATGAATGCTCTGGTCAAAGAAAACAGCGAATCCAACAAATTCTCTTCACAAAACATTCAGGAAATCTGGGACACAATAAAAAAACCAAATCTAAGAATAATAGGGATTGAAGAAGGAGAAGAACTGCAGATCAAAGGCCCAGAAAATATATTTAACAAAATTATAGAAGAAAACTTTCCCAATCTAAAGAACGATATTCCTATGAAGGTTCAAGAAGCATTCAGAACGCCGAATAGACTGGATCAAAAAAAAAAAAAACGTTCCCTTGCCATATAATAATCAAAACACAAAACATTCAGATTAAAGAAAGAATATTAAGAGCTGCAAAGGAAAAAGGTCAAGTGACTTATAAAGGTAAACCTATCAGGCTTACACCAGACTTCTCTATGGAAACCATGAAAGCTAGAAGATCCTGGATAGAGGTACTGTAGAAACTAAGAGACCATGGATGCAAACCCAGAAAACTATACCCAGCCAAGCTATCATTCACTATCAACGGAGAAAACAAAATATTCCAGGATAAAAATAAATTTAAACAATTCGTAGCCACAAATCCAGCCTTACAGAAAGTAATAGAAGGAAAATCGCAACCCAAGGAATCCAACATTGCCATCACTGCCTACAATAACCCAGACAACTAGCGACCCTTCACAACCACAACTCAAAGAAGAGAAACACACAAACTCTACTACACACACACACACACACACACACACAAATAATAAACGGAATCAACAACCACTGGTCATTAATATCACTTAATATTAATGGACTCAACTCACCTATAAAAAGGCACAGACTTAGAGACTGGATAAGAAAACAGGATCCATCATTCTGCTGTTTACAAGAAACACACCTCAACCACAAAGATAGACATCTACTCAGAGTAAAGGGGTGGGAAAAGGTTTTCCAAGCAAACGGACCTAAGAAACAAGCTGGTGTGGCCATTCTAATATCTAACAAAATTGACTTCAAACTAAAATCAATCAGAAGAGATGGAGATGGACATTTCATACTCATAACAGGAAGAATTAATCAGGAGGAAGTCTCAATCCTGAATATCTACGCCCCTAATATAAAAGGACCCACTTATGTAAAAGAAAAACTTTTAGAACTCAAGGCAGTCATCAAACCACACACATTAATAGTAGAAGACTTCAACACACCTCTCTCACCAATGGACAGATCAATCAAACAGAAACTCAACAGAGAAATAAGAGAATTGCTAGAGGTAATGAATCAAATGGACTTAACAGATATCTATAGAACATTCTACCCAAAAAGGAAAGAATATACCTTCTTCTCTGCAGCTCATGGAACCTTCTCGAAAATTGACCACATACTTGGTAACAAAGCAAACTTGCACAGATACAAAAAAATATTAGTAATCACCTGTGTCTTGTCGGATCACCACGGAATAAAGTTAGAATTCAATAACAATTCGAATACCAGAAAGCCTACAAACACGTGGAAGTTGAACAGTCAACTACTGAATCATCCTTGGGTCAAGAAAGAAATTAAAGTCTTCCTTGAATTTAATGAAAATAAAGACACAACATACTAAAACCTATGGGACACAATGAAAGCAGTTCTAAGAGGAAAGTTCATAGCACTAAGTGCCCAATTAAAGAAAACGGAGAAAGCATATATTGGAGACTTAACAGCACACCTAAAAGCTCTGGAAAAAAAAGAAGCAGACTCTCCCAGGAGGAGTAGAAGATTGGAAATAATCAAACTGAGGGCTGAAATCAACAAAATAGAAACACAGAAAACAATTCAAAAAATCAACGAAACAAAAAGTTGGTTCTTGGAGAAAATCAACAAGATTGACAAACCCCTAGCCAAACTAATCAAAAGGCAGAGAGAGAACACTCAAATTAATAAGATCAGAAATGAAAAGGGGGACATAACAACAGACACAGAGGAAATTCAGAGAATCATTAGATCTTACTACGAGAGTTTATATGCCACAAAGTTGGAAAATGTACAAGAAATGGATTGGTTTTTAGATAAATACCATTTACCAAAGTTAAATCAAGACCAAATGAACAATCTAAATAGACCTGTTAGTCGTGAAGAATTAGAGGCTGTTATCAAAAACCTCCCCACCAAAAAAAGCCCAGGACCAGATGGTTTCAATGCAGAATTCTACCAGAACTTCCAGGAAGAGCTAACACCTATACTCCTTAATGTATTTCACAATATAGAAACAGAAGAATCATTGCCAAACTCTTTTTATGAAGCTACAGTTACCCTGATACCAAAACCACACAAAGACACAACCAAGAAAGAGAATTACAGACCAATCTCACTCATGAACATTGACGCTAAAACACTCAATAAAATACTGGCAAACCGAATCCAAGAATACATTAGAAAAATTATCCATTATGATCAAGTGGGCTTCATCCCAGAGATGCAGGGCTGGTTCAACATACGCAAATCTATCAATGTAATCCATCATATAAATAAACTGAAAGAAAAAAACCATATGATCATTTCATTGGATGCTGAAAAAGCATTTGACAAAATTCAACACCCCTTTATGATAAAGGTGTTGGAGAGATTGGGTATACGAGGATCATACCTAAATATAATAAAAGCAATATATAGTAAGCCGACAGCTAACATCAAATTGAACGGAGAGAAACTCAAAGCCATTCCACTAAAATCAGGAACACGACAAGGCTGTCCACTCTCTCCATACCTCTTCAATATAGTGCTCGAAGTTCTAGCAATAGCAATAAGACAACATAAGGGGATCAAGGGGATTCGAATTGGAAAGGATGAAGTTAAACTTTCGTTATTTGCAGACGATATGATAGTGTACATAAGCGACCCCAAAAACTCTACCAAAGAACTTCTACAATTGATAAACACCTTTAGTAATGTGGCAGGATACAAGATCAACTCCAAAAAATCAGTTGCCCTCCTATACACAAAGGATAAAGAAGCAGAGAGGGAAGTCAGAGAAACATCACCTTTCATGATAGCCACAAATAGCATAAAATATCTTGGGGTAACTCTAACCAAGGAAGTGAAAGACCTATTTGATAAGAACTTTAAGTCCTTGAAGAAAGAAATTGAGGAGGATACCAGAAAATGGAAAGACCTCCCCTGCTCTTGGATTGGGAGAATCAACATAGTAAAAATGGCAATTCTACCAAAAGCAATCTATAGATTCAACGCAATTCCCATTAAAATTCCATCAAACTTCTTCACACACCTTGAGAGAACAATAATCAAGTTTATATGGAAAAACAAAAAACCTAGGATAGCCAAAACAATCTTATACAATAAAGGAACTTCTGGAGGCATTACCATCCTGACTTCAAACTCTATTACAGGGCAACAGTATTGAAAACAGCTTGGTATTGGCATAACAACAGAGAAGTCGACCTATGGAATCGAATAGAAGACCCGGGTATTAACCCACAAACGTATGAACACCTGATATTTGACAAGGGAGCTAAAGGTATACAATGGAAGAAGGAAAGCATCTTTAACAAATGGTGCTGGCATAACTGGATGTCAACCTGTAGAAGAATGAAAATAGATCCATATCTATCACCATGCACAAAACTCAGGTCCAAATGGATTAAAGACATCAACATTAATCCGACCACTTTGAACCTGATAGAAGAGAAAGTGGGAAGTAGTCTACAAGATATAGGCACAGGAGACCAGTTCCTAAGCAGAACCCCAGGAGCGCAGACAATAAGAGAAGCAATGAATAAATGGGGCCTACTGAAACTGAGAAGCTTCTGTAAAGCAAAGGACACTGTCAGTAAGACCAAAAGGCTACTTTCTGACTGGGAGAAGATCTTCACAAACCCCTCATCAGACAAAGGTCTGATCTCCAAAATATACAAAGAACTCAAGAAACTAGACACTAAAACTCTAATTAACCCAATTAAAAAATGGGGTACTGAACTGAACAGAGAATTCACAACAGATGAACTTCGAATGGCCAAAAGGCACTTAAGGTCATGCTCAACCTCCTTAGCGATCAGGGAAATGCAAATCAAAACAACTTTGAGATATCATCTTACACCTGTCAGAATAGCCAAACTCAAAAACACCAATGATAGCCTATGCTGGAGAGGATGTGGAATGAGGGGAACACTCATCCATTGTTGGTGGGAATGCAAACTTGTGCAGCCACTGTGGAAATCAGTGTGGCAGTTTCCCAGGAAACTGGGAGTCAACCTCCCTCAGGACCCAGCAATTCCACTCTTGGGAATATACCCAAGAGATGCCCTATCATACTACAAAAGCATTCGTTCAACTATGTTCATAGCAGCACTATTTGTAATAGCCAGAACCTGGAAACAACCTAGGTGCCCCTCAATAGAAGAATGGTTAATAAAGGTGTGGAACATATACACATTAGAGTTCTACTCAGCGGTAAAAAACAATGACATCTTGAATTTTGCATGCAAATGGATGGAAATAGAAAACACTTTACTGAGTGAGGTAAGCCAGACCCAAAAAGAGGAATATGGTATGTATTCACTCATATGTGGATTCTAACCATAATTAAAGGTCTTTGAGCCTATTATTCGTGATCCTAGAGAAGCTAAATAAGAAGGTGAACCTGTTGAAAATCATGTAGCTATCTGCCTGGAGATTGGAAATAGACAAGAGTCCCAGGTAACCTCGGGTGCATGCGGGGGGGTTGGGAGGGTTGTTGGAAGGGGAGAGGGTTAGAGAGAAGGGAGTAAGGGAGGAATGGGGAAAGCTAGGTGGACTGGGATGGGGGAGGGAGGAAGGATGGATATGAGATCAGGGAAGAATATATTTCAACTAAGGGAGTCATTTTAGGTTTTACAGGAGACTTGATTATAAATGGGATCCCAGGTCCAAGGAGAGATCCCCAGACTGTTCTCTAGACAGAGGAGAGGGTGCCTGAACCGGCCTTGGCCTATAACCATACTGATGAAGATTTTGCTTATCACCATAGATCCTTCATCTGACGATGGATGGCGATACAGACGGAGACCCACACTGGAGCACTGGACTGAGCCCCCCATGGTCCAAATGAGGGGCAGAAGGAGGAAGAACATGAAAAAAACTCAGGACCGCGAGGGGTGCGATCACCCACTGATACAAGGGGACTGATCTAATGAGAGTTCACCAAGGCCAGTTAGACTGGGACTGAACGAGCATGTGATCCAACTAGATTTTTTGAATATGGCCGGATTCTCTGAATGTGGCTGGCCTGGAGCCTTTCTGAAAAGCCACTGACAATGACACTGGGACTTGTTTCCTCTGCATATACTGGATTTTTGGGATCCAGTCTGTTCGGATACTCACCTTCAGGGACCTGGAAGGAGCGGGGAGGAACTTGAACTTCCCACAGGGCTGGAAGCCCTGACTGCTCTTAGGGATGGAGAGGGAGGAGGAGGGGGGAGGGGGGAGTGGGAGGGTGTTGGGAGGAGGGGCGGAAATGGAAACTTTCATAATTTAATAAACTTTGAAACAAACAAACAAACAAACAAAAAAAACCCCAAAGACCTGAGCATTACCTGAGTAGGCAGTAAGTACAAGCAAGTGACTTCCAAAAAATGTGAGAAATGGCAGAAAAGGCTGGCTGCCTGGGTAGTCACTCATGTTTGCTCTGTAATGTTGGAGCATCCATCTTTGGCCTGCAGGCCTAACATATCTGACAGACTTTTCTGTGAAGTAGGATGTCCTGAAGGGCTGTCCTACCTTGTCTTAGCAAAGTTCAGCAACCTCTTTCTTTTGTGTCCTGCTTGTGTAATTAGGACAACATACTGTCAACAGTCAAGGCAAGTGTACTTTCTTGCCCAGTGACTAACTTTTGTCATGAAGAAAGTAAACATCATATGGAATTTCTTTGATGCCTATCATCTTCCCTGAAGTAAATTGGTGCTGCCATGAGCAGACACATCTCATTGTCATAAAAAAAGAACATATATTATTGAAAACATCTTAAATCCCATATTCTATAGATCTCTGAAGTATTTTAAAACCATCTGTGTATCTAAAATATATCTTTATTTGACATTAAAAGCATACCTAACATGACTATAAGTTTGACTATTATAGATGACTATCAATCTATATCTCTTAATTATGCAGTACATTTTCAATGAGCTGGATAAACACAATACCTTAAACAAGAGTAGAAATATGCATGCAGTTTAAAGAAATTAACTTAAAATTTACATCAATAAACCAAAATCCATACCAATGTAAAATACATGAGATTAATAGTTGGGTTTTTTTGGATTAAAATGGATTCAATAATCTATGCTTTTATCCTATAATTTCTATATCGTATTTCTTTTCTTTTTTTCCTTTAGAAAAAATCTCCAAATTTAACTCTTTGGTTTAGTCTTTTTTTGTCTCTGACAAATAACAATTTGTAACCAACTGCCTAAACAAATCCAAACATCCATAATCCATTTTGGGGGAATGTGGACTTAGTTCTCCAGACTACTTCCTGCTGACTGGGGCTGCTGGTAATCTTTGGGGGACCCTGAGAAGTTTATGATTATGTTTGAGTCCTGACTGGATTATTCTGTGAGGTTGGATCATCTCAGCCAGCAATGCTGAAGCTGTTCTGGAGTAGAATTCAGAGGAAACTGCGACAGAGACACGCTGAAATATTGTATCATCTGGGCCATCCGTTCCCATTGGAAATTTTTCAGAGGGTCATATGAAATTGATTATTGCCCTTTAAAAGTCTGTGAAGAATTTTTCTGGCATTTTGATGGGTATTGCATTGAATCTGTAGATGACTTTTGATAAGATTGCCATTTTTACTATGTTAATCCTACCTATTCAAGAGCATAGGAGATATTTTCATTTTCTATTGTCTTCTTCAGTTTCTTTCTTCAAAGACTTGCCATACAGGTCTTTAACTTGTTTGGTTAGGATTAGCACAAGATATTTTATATTATTTGTGGCTATTGTAAAGGGTGATGTTTCTCTGATTTCTTTCTCAGCCCTTCTATCATCTATATAAAGGAGGGTTTCAAATTTTTGTTTTTTAGTTAATCTTGTATCCTGCTCTATTACTGAAGTTGTTTATCAGTTGTAGCTCCCTGGTAGAGTTTTGGAGCCACTTATGTATGCTATCATATCACCATACAGTAAAACAGTGAAAATTTGATTTCTACTTTTCCAATTTATATACCCTTGATCTCTTTTTGTTGTCTTACTGTTCTAGGTAGGATTTCAAGTACTATATTGAATAGATATGAAGAGAGAGGACAGCCTTGTCTTGTTACTGATTTCAGTGGGATAGCTTGGAGTTCCTCTCCATTTAGTTTGATGGTGGCTGTTGGCTTGCTTTATATTGCCTTTATTATATTTAGGTATGTTCTTTGTATCCCTGCTCTCTCTAAGAATTTTATCATGAAGAAGTGTTGAATTTTATCAACACCTAATTTCAGAATCTAATGAAATGATCGTATTTTTTTTCTTTCAGTTTGTTTATATGGTAGATTATATTGACAGATTTTCATATGTTGAACCATCCCTGCATCTCTGGGATGAAGCCTACTTAGTCATGGTGGATGATTTTTCTGATGGGTTCTTGATTCGGTTTGCCAGTATTTTATTGAATATTTTTGCATTAAAGTTTATGAGGGAGATTGGTCTATAATTCTCTATATTAGCTGTGTCTTTGTGTGGTTTGGATATCAGGTAAACTGTCACCTCATAAAAAGAGTTTGCCAATGTTCCTTTTATTTCTGTTATGTGGAACAATCTGAGGAGTATTATCATAACTCTTCTCTGAAGTTCTGGTAGAATTCTGTGTTGAAATCATAAGGCCTGTACATTTTTGGTTGGAAAACTTTTGAGAACTGTTTCTATGTCCATAGGAATTTTAGGTCTATTTAATTTATCTGGTCTTGATCTAATTTTGTTATATGGTACCTATTCAAAAAAATTGTCCATTTCCTTTAAATTTTCCAATTTTGTGGAGTACAGGTTTTTAAAGTGTGACCTGATGATTCTCTCAATGATTTTCTCAGTGCCTGTTGTTATAGCCCACTTTTCATTTCTAATTTTATTAGTTTGGATATTTTCTTTCTGTCTTTTGAACTCAGGAGACATGTCTCATCAGTCAAGAGCACTGCCTGTTCTTCCAAAAGTCTTGAGTTCAATTCCCAGAAACCACATAGTGGTTCCCAGCCATCTGTAATAAGATCTAGTTCCCTCTTGAGGAAGAGACCCGGTCAGTCATCCTCATCAGCTTAGACCATGAAATCCAATATTGACAAGTTCAACAGAACCACCATATACAGGCTGCCCATGCATGCTTCAGCATTGCCAGGGCATAAATTTCATTCATTTCTTTTTATCTCTGTTTTTGAGTTAGTGTGTCTATCTTGTTGATATTCTTAAAGAACCAACTCTTTGTCTCATTGATTCTTTACATTATTTTCTTGGTTTCTATTTTATTGATTTCAGCTCTCAATTTGATTATTTCCTGTCATCTACTCCTCCTGGTGAGTTTACTTGTTTTTTTCTAGAGCTTTCCCTTGTTCTATTAATTTGCAAGTGTGGGATTTCTCTAGTTTCTTCTCGTAGGCATTTAGTGCTATGGACTTTCCTCTTAACACTGCTTTCATAGTGTCCCAGGGGTTTGGGTATGTTGTGCCATCATATTTATTGAATTTTAGGAAGTCTTTCATCTCCTTCTTTATTTCTTCCTTGACCCAGTGGTTATTTAGTTGAGCATTGTCCGATTTCCATGAGTTTATGGGTTTTCTGCAATTAGTGTTGTTGCTGAATTTTAACTTTAAGCCATGGTGAGCTGATAAGATGCTGGAGGTTGTTTTATTTATTTATTTATTTTGTATCTGTTGAGGTTTGCTTTGTTGATTTTAGAGAAGGTTCCATGGGGTAACGAGGAGAAGGTATATTTTTTGTGTTTGGGTGTAATGTCCTATAGATGTCTGCTAGGCCCCTTTGAGTCATAACATCTGTTAGTTCTTTTATTGCTCTGTTGTTTCTGTCTGGCATACTGATCCAGTGATAAGAGTAGGGTATTGAAATCTCCCACTATTAGTGTGTGGGACTTGATGTATGATTTAAGATTTAATAATGTTTCCTTTACAAATGATGATGCCCTTGTATTTGGGGAATAGATGTTCAAAACTGAGATTTCGTCTTGATGAAGTTTTCCTGTGATGAATATGAAATGATCTTCTTAATGTCTTTTGACTAATTTTAGTTTGAAGTCTATTTTGTTAGATATTAGGATAGCTATACAAACTTGTTTCTTAGGATCATTTGATTAAAAAAAATCATTTTCCAATCCTTTACTCTAAGGTAATATCTGTCATTTTAGTTGAGATGTGTTTCTTTTATGTAACAGAAGGATGGATTCTGTTTTCATATCCCTTCTATTAGCCTGTGTCTTTTCGTAGGTGAATTGAGTCCATTGTTATTAAGAGATAATAATGACAAGTAATTATTAGTTCTTGTTATTTTTCTTTTGGTGGTGGTGGTGGTATTGTGCATGTTTCTCTTCTTAGGGATTTGCTGGTGCAGGATTATCTGTTGCCTGTGTTTTTGTGGATGTAGCTAACTTCCTTTGGTTGGAGTTTTCCTTCTAGTTCTCTCTCTCTAGTTCTAGTTCTAGTTCTCTCTCTCTCTCTCTCTCTCTCTCTCTCCCTCTCTCTGTAGGACTGGATTCGTGGATAGGTACTGCTTAAATCTGGTTTTGTCATGGAATATCTTGCTTTCTGTGTCTACAGTGAGTGAAAGTTTTGCTGGGTATATTAGTCTGGGCTGACATCCATGCTTTCTTGGTGTCTGTATAATGCCTGACCAGGACCTTCTGACTTTCATTGTTTTCATTGAGAAGTCGGGTATGATTCTGATAGGTCTGACTTTATATGTTACTTGGCATTTTTTTTTTTGCCGCTCTTAATATTCTTCATTTATTTTGTATGTTTAGTGTTTTGATTATTACATGATGAGAAGACATTTTTTTTGGTCCAGTCTATTTGGTGTTCTGTAAACTTCTTATATTTTTGTAGGCATGTCCTTCTTTAGGTTGGAAAAGCTATCTTCTATGATTTGGTTGAATATATTTTCTGTGTTTTGGAGCTGGACTCCTTCATCTTCTTTTATCCCTATTATTCTTAGGTTTGTAGGTTTGGTCTGTTCATGTTGTCCCAGATTTTCTGGATATTTTGTGTTAAGGATTTGTTGGATTAATATTTTGTTTGACTGATGAATCTATTTCCTCTATTGTATCTTCAACACCTGATTTTATTTCTTCCATCTCTTGTATTTTGCTGTTTATGCTTGCATCTGTAGTGCCTGATCAATTACTCAGATTTTCCACTCCCAGAATTTCTTCAGTTGGTGTTTTCTTTTTTGCCTCTATTTCAGTTTTTATGTCTTGAATGATTTTCTTCACCTATTTGATTGCTTTTTTGTTTGCTTGTTTGTTTGTTTTCTTTAAGGGGTTCATTGATATCTTCTAATTTTTTTGTTAGTCATTTCTTCCATTTCTTTAAGGAAATTTTTCGTTTCCTCTTTAAGGACCTCAATCATCTTCATAACATCTTTTTAATTTTTTTGTTTTTAGTGTTATTTTCTTCAGCTTCATCTGTGTTGGGATATTCATGTCTTTTTGTTAGAAAACCAGTAGTTTCTGATGTTGTCGCATTACTCTTTGTTTTAGCTAGTGTATTCTTACCTTGTTGTCTACCCATCTCTTCCTCCAATTGGTATGGGTGGAGTCTTGCTTCAGGGGGTCCCTCTTCCTTCAATTGGTGTGGCTGGGGACTGAGCCTCTGATGATTAGACCTCTAGATGTGGATGGACCCAAGGCTCAGATGGTTGCTCCTCTAGATTCAGGTGAGGCCATGACTCCGGTGGTCACTTCTCCAAATGCAAGCCGGGCTGAGGCTGAGGTCCAGGTGGTTGGATAGTTTCTAGAGGTCTCTGCTGTCACCATAGCCATGCTGTGTCCCAGCATGGCCTGGTTCCATGGCAGGGCCAAACCTGATTTTTCTTAACTCAGAATAAATCCACAGCCTCTCATTTCCTGTAGAAATAAAAGCAGAAACTCTTTCCCAAAGTAACATATCTTTTGACTTGAATTTTGAGGTCAAGATATTTTTAGAATATATAGGTTGGTTTAATCTAGCAGCTTTCATAATCAAATGTCTCTCAGTGATTGTTATTTGCTCATTGACGGTCAAAAAAATCTAAAGACAATACAATGATATGCATCATCCGGACTCTGTGCATTTTCCATCTTTATGTGACTTACAATTTATTCCTTTCTTCCTTTCTTGAGGACTTTTTCTACCCTTTTTATTTTCTCTCCCAAAACTACACATGTTTTTAAACACACTCTAAACCACTTAGAGGCTTTTTCCATCTGAATTTGTCTTCACT
This sequence comes from Myodes glareolus, assembly GCF_982192425.1. Lineage (NCBI taxonomy): Eukaryota > Metazoa > Chordata > Mammalia > Rodentia > Cricetidae > Myodes > Myodes glareolus. Next base: position 3,289,882 of record NC_142035.1, read on the forward strand.
CCATATCTCTATCTTTTTCTGACCACTTGAGCCTTTAAACTGCTAAGTAACATGGCTAGAACCAAAGCCTCCACGGTTTGGCAGCTCATTCTTCCCAATTCCTTAGCTTCCTGAGAGTCAAGACCTTGTTGGAGGTACTGACTGGAGCCATGTTTACCATTCCAACCCTGGGAAATTTCTGAGTCCCTGCTGCTAAGGAGTAGTGTGTCACCTGCTGCTCATAAGCCCCATTGAACTGTTTGGTGGCAGGGCCTCTTAAAAGACTCACGTGGTTTTTGTTGCTACAGTTGAGTCAGGAAGCTGTCTCTGAAAGGAGCCCCCCTCTGCTTGCACTAGCAAACATCCCTATCTATCCAAGAGAAAGCAGTTACCTAGAGGCTGAGTTTGACTTGGGTTTTGTGTGTTTAGAATTCTTTTAAAAAAAATTTTCAGGCTTTATGTGGAAATCCTTGCCAAACATTTGGAGGCCATGTGTAGGTGGAAGTTTCCTGTCTTGGAATCAGTCTGTCCTAAATAACCAGCAGCCACTTCCCAAATGACCACACAGAGCCTTAGTATTACTTATAAATGCTTGAGAAAAAAAACTGTATGACTTGGAATCCATCCCGCACGCAGCTGAAGATGTCTTTTCTTTATTTCAAGTTTGAGTCTTGTGAAATTTCCCCAGCAATCATGAGGTCAGCCCAGTGTGGTTTGACAGACAGGCCAGCCCTGCCCACAGCTCAGCAGACCTTGGTACCACACGGTAATGAAGATATCCAACTGTCAGGGCATCAGGCTCTCCTGAGGCTCTGTCCTCAGCCCTGCTTACCCAGAGCTAAGCAACCGATTTGAACTGTTGAAGCAGAGGAACTGGTGGCTGGGGTGAGGGTGAGGGAGGGCCAGCATGCTGTCAGCCATCATGCTCTCTGTCATGTGACCTCTCCATGGCCTGCTCCATGGCCGGCTCTCTCAGGAGCCTCCAGGAGTGGACAACTCTGCCGCTGATAGGCTGGGTTCAGTGTCACGGCATTACAGCGAGCAGGCCTGGGCCCGGAGCATGGCAGGAGCTCAGGACAAACAAAGCCTGAAAGTGTCACTCACCTTTCCTTCCGGGACCAGAGATGACAGTTCCCTCAGCTCCCTGCCTGCCCTTGAGACCAACACGCTTGTAGGCACCTACTGAATGCACGTGGAATTGACTGAACTGGGGGAGAATCCAGGATTCCTATGAAATGTCTCCAAGTCAAAGCGGCAAGGACAGAGTTAAGCTTGCATGCGATCGCTCATGGAACTGCATTTGGTAGCTGGCAGAGTCCCACAGCAGGCACGGGGACAGATGAAAACCATATGGCCCTTGTTTCCACAGCACTTGCACTCCTGTGCACACAGATGTGCACAGCATTAAATATCGGAGAAGGCAGACTCTGGTAAACACTACAGCAAACGCACAGTGTGAGGGCGGGGCAGAGGTGGTCTCCTGGCGCAGAATCCAGCGAGTGCATATCTCCTTTGGTCCTGTGGACCCCAAGCTCACAAAGGGTACCTCTTCTGCACCCCACCTGGTGAATGCCCACCTGGCCCCAGCAGAGGAAATCTGACTGGTGTCCGCTGATCAAGAGGATAAACAACAGTGATCACCGGGCACTTTCCAAGGCCCATCCACATAGGGCATCTCCTTGAGATCTCAGACTCCCTGGGCAGAGTAGGTCAGCCCCACCTGCAGGATGATCTCTATCAGGTGTCTACAAAGTGCTAACAATGACACCTGCCTGCCAGAGTTGTCATTTGGGATTATCTGCACCTAACATGGGAAGCAACTAACAGGTGAAGCAGAGGGTTGCCTGGAAACACCAGGCAAGATGGCTACCATCTCTTCCAAACCTCTCCTGAGCCAGATGTGCTTGAATACAATAGAACCCAGCCTCTCCACCCCACCATGGCTTCTCAAACCCTGTCATGCATTCCTGCTCTCTGGCACCATGTGGTTTCAGTACACCCATAATGTTGAAACCCTGAGACAGTGAAGACCCAACCACCAAATGAAGACTCTCAAGAACACTCACTGCTCCTACCCCTACAACTATGTGGGTGACACCATCAGGAACTGAAGACAGCATTTTCTTTCCCTAAATGAAGCTCACTATGTCTGTATTTTAAAATATATTGCTATTGTTTAATAATAATAATGCATACATGTCTGTGTATGTGCACATGAGTGTAATGCCTGCAGAAGCCAGAAGAGGGCATCAGATCCCTGGAGCTGGAGTTGCAAGTGGGTGTGAGCCAACCACTGTGGATGCTGGGAAGAAGCACTACTGAGACCTCCCTCCAGCCTGCATTTTTGTATTTTAACTTCTCTCCCTGTACTCTCTCATTAAAATTGAGCCAGATGAAATGATTCATTTGTACAGCTAAGGGAACACTATGCTGAATTGTGCAGTCTTGTGCTGTTTTTAAAGGCAGACAGGTGATTACCCTCTGTATGCTGTGAATATGTTTTATTACCATTGGCTAAAGAAACTGCTTCGGCCTATGGCAGGGCAGAATATAGCCAGGCTGGAAGAGATATAGAGAGAGTGTAGGTAGAGTCAGGGAGATGCCATGTCACTGCCAAAGGAGGAGGACATGCTGAGACCTTAGGAACTTTATTGGTAGGTCACAGCCTCGTGGCGATACACAGATTGATAGAAATGGGTTAATCTAAGATGTAAGAACTAACTAAGAATACGCTAGTGTCATTGGCCAAGCAGTGCTGTAATTAATAAAGTTTCTCTGTGATTATTCGGGTCTGGGCAGCCGGGAAACAAATGAGTAGCTTCCGACCACAGGCAGGAAGGAAGAATACTCAGTAGCAAACTGAATACACACCTGACTGTGTGCCAGTCATGAAGAATACACCTCTTCTGAAGGCTTTGCTGCTCTCAAGGACTCTGTAAAGAGAGGACAGGAGAGAGGGGGCTGGGGTGATGGCAGCCAAAGGACTAGAGGACAGAGATGGGCACACTGCTTCTCTGGGCCAGCTTAAGCCCCTAGGATATGAATTCCAAAGAATAGCATTTTAGAAGGTAGTCCAAAACGGGCAACATTTCACAAAGAGAGAGGAATGCTTACAAAACTCAGACCCCTCAGGTGGCACAACTTGTTGCACTCACCACGGGCATGCAAAGAGAGATGCAACACACAGGCCTTTACTTACTATGTCTGTGTTCCTGGAAGGCATTAGTAATCAATCCTTGCCTCCAGACCCAGAGATGGCAAACACATCCTTAAGTCTGTGAAACTGGCAGGTATTACTAATCAAACCCAACCCTAGATACCAAAGATTCAATCTAACCTTGGGCTCCTTCTCCAACTAGGGCTGCCATCCCAAAAGCTGGAATAGGTCAGAGAAGACCAACTGTGGACACAGGGCGTGGGGACTATCACAGCTGCTCTCCAAAGAGGGAGGGGGTTCTCGGTTCACGAACCACTCTGGATCCTCCCTGAGGTTGGCAGAGAGAATGGATGGCTGGAGATTGAGGATAAGGATGGGTAGTGGGGAAGGAGGACAGCAGGGAGGTGTGCCAGGTCCTCTGATGACACTGAGGGGAAGAGCCACACAGAGCAAGACTGTCTATAACATGTCATAGGCAGGAGCAGGGGTGTGCACTGAGAGATGACAGACAGGCTCAGTGGCAGGAGAGCCCCAAGCCTCTGTCTCCTAAAGCTGATCCCAGCCAAAGAAGAAGAGCGGCCTGGTCTGGAGAGGGGGACCTGTGTGGGAGCAGTGGAGGTCTGGACCCCAGTTTCTATAGTGCAGTGGTGGTCCGGGTGGGGAGTCTGGACCCCAGTTCCTATAGGGTGGCCTGGGTGGGGGTATGGACCCCAGTTCCTACAGGGCAGTGGTGGCCCCAGGTGGGGGTCTGGGCCCCAGTCCCTACACCAAACCTGTCCCTGAAATCTCACTGGATATAGGAGACAAGGGTGACAGAACTGGTTGTAAACACTGACTCTGAGGCCTGGGCACCTAGACTTCAACATCTAGATTATGTTAACTTCTGTCCAATGCCCAGGAGGTGCATGAAGAAGCTCATGTCCATAGTGGAGGACATGCCCCTGGCCCACTGTGCATGACCAGGAAACAAGTTGGCAGCTTTGTCCTACCCTCGCCACCTCCTTGCTTGCCTCAGGAGCCCTCGGTGTCCTGAAACCTCAGTGCCTCTCCCTCTCTGTTCTGCTGGCCTCTTGCTGCCTCAGGATTCGGACTATAATTGAAGCTGAATGGGGACTGTGGTCCTTGGTCATGTCCTCCCGGCTCAGATGGCCACTTTGCTCTTGGTCTCTGGATGTCTGGAACCCCAAGACTCCTTCCATGACTTCTGCCCAGGATCCTCCGACAGGGCAAGCAAGCACTTATGTAACCCGGTTAACCTGTGTCCGCTCTGCCAGACACACATGAGCATCCTGCCTTTGTTAAACCTCAGTTGGTACTGAAGGAGTCTGAGTCAGGCCTCCCATCTCACACGGTTGTCAGCCCTGTTATCTCTGCAAACACAGCCCTGCAACCTCGGAAACTCACCCAACTCTCTTGTGATTTCCTTTGGTAATGCATGAAGGCACTTATGTGGTTTTATGGCTCTCTGAGAACTCACTCTGCCTATGTGAAAGCTACAATATCAATAGCTTAGCTGCCCCATTCCAGTGGAACGGAGAGTCAGCCACACGAGAAAGCGCTTAACTTCCAGCAACGCAGGTAAGTAGTGCTCCACCACTGTGCTCATAGGAACCTTCAGGACCAGGAGCCGGGAACAGGAGCCTGGCAGGCTGGAAAGGTCACTATCACGTGTTCGGAGACGACTGAAAGCTAAGTTGCTGGGAACGTGTTCTGCACCTGACTTCTGTTCCCCTAAATTATTCAGTGTCTTGACTGGGATTCAAGGTCACTGCGTCCCTGTATCTTTCATTCTGAGAGGACCACATGGTGCTGTCCACTTCTAAGGGGTTGCAAGACATCCAAAGCTCTAACGAAACAGCCAAATGCAGCAGCCAGTTTCTGCCGTATCCAGGCTCAGCAGTGCTGTGGATCGTGAGCTACAAGCATAGCTGGAAGTTCCTTCCCGCAGAAGAGAAAGAGGCCTGAACTAACACAGCACGGCTTGCTTATTTTTCTCCACTTGGACCCAAATCCCAGCCCCAAACATGTCTGCATGATTTCCATGGACACAATCCAGGAACCTGATGGTCAGCCTGAGTGCTCACTCCTTCCTGCCCACAATGTCCACCCGAGGGAAAGGCTCTCTGCTCTTTACCACTTGGACCTTCTCCACGCTCACACGGTGCACACTTCTGTCCACAAATGACCCTGTGACTCTTCTCCCAGAATATGCTGGCCTGACACAGAACTTGGATACAAAGCCCTGGTGGATACAGGCAAAGAGCCACCACCAGCCCTGGGCTCGCAAGCCTGTCAGATTCAGCTCTCTGCCCCTCCCTTTTGAACAGGGTATTTGCATGAGTTTGCTTGCAAGAGAAAGAGAATGAAGAAGTTCCAAACTAAAGCCTAAATGGCTGGTATCCCTTGAACTGTGCTGGCTGCAAGCATACCTTCGGAAGTTCTCAAAGACTTAATTTTCAAAGGGCTTATTTCTGAAGATTTCAAAAAAGATGGTCAAATATAATCTTTTCTTTTTTCTTTCTGAAGAACAGCACATCTCAAAGTTATCTGAGTTTTACAGCCAGGAAGTTTCGAAGCATAGATCCTGGCCCACTCGGCCCAAACAACAAAAGCAGGCAGCCCACCTGTGCCCAGTGTAATTTCTTTTTGTTTTGTAATTACAGCTTTCCTGGGCCTGAGTAACAGGACAGCAAGGCAACAGCGCCATCTGTAGGAGAAGTGCAGCAGCCCAGCCAGGAAACCAAGAGGTGGCACTCAATGGATCCAATGCTCACGCCCTCCACATGTATGCACTCAACACACATCCCATACTACCTGTGCACAAACACTGGCACATCACACACAAGCACAAAAGGACGCCACACTCACCACATACACATATCACAATGTACATCCATACTCATATACCAGCTTGCTTACCAACACACACACACATGTATACATAACACATACACACCACACACATAGTCACAAACACATTTCACATATATACATAAACATGCACACAAACTCACTATACATACCATTCCACATACCCCATGTACCAGACATGCATATACACAGATGCACACAATGATACCACATGCACACACATGTGCAAACACTACACATCACATGCTCACACACCACATGAACATTCCACACACAAAACACATACCATACCACATTCAAAAACAAAATCCATGCTTAACACTCATGTGCCATACTTATGCACAAAAAAACCACTATGCACATCAAGTACAGACCCCCACATGCTGTACACATGTGCATGCATGCACGTGCGTGCACGCACACACACACACATTTCTGGGAGAGCTGAGTGTGGGGTTTTATTAGAAGAATAAATAAATGCAGTGATTGCTTTGGAGGGGGTGGCTACATATGTGAGGTTTCTAATTTTCTGTTCTCTTTTATCTGTAATTACTCCTGCATTAGAGCCTCCACCTGGGTAAATATCACTCATATGCAGAAATAAAAGACTAAGGGACACTCCCTGCGGTGTGCATTCAGTAGTGAAACACATAAGCCATCTCTGGGCTTATTAATGGGCCGTGGTGAGTCAGGGGAGGCTCATGCAAACATCACCTTTTAGAAGGGCACCAGGCAGAGAAGGAAGTAGCTTGGCCAATCTGGTGTGGATTGCATAGCTTCTGTATCGTGTGTGCTCATGTAAACCATAGTGCTTGCCCCTGAGCTCATGGCTACATGTCTACGGGCATATGTGGTGGGATGTATTGCATGCTGTGACATTCCAGTAGCCATCCCAAGAAGGGTGAAGAGAGAAATGCCTTTCTTGGAAGAGGAAATAAAGCTCCCCTCCCAGGCCTCTGCAAGGCAGACTTTCTAGTCCTTGAATGTCTTTTAAAAGAATCATTTTTGCACTGATGAATCGGGTGTTATTTGGGCTGAGTGCAAGATTTGTTATGCAAACAGCTTCGCCTGGAACTGTGAAGCCATGTCTCTACTGTCTCCCAGCATCTACCGTTGGCAGCGAGATGTGGAACTCTGCTGGAATTCTGCCTCTAAGCCAGAAATCTCATCTTTCTTTCTGGGAGATTTTGATAATCTGCTCAATTTTGTTTTTGTGAAATGTCCACGTGACATGTCCAGGGTGGGTGTCTCTCTTCCCCCTGCATCACGATTCCTGTCTTCCTTTCCTTTGTTCTTTGTATCTCTCCTCTCCTTTGCGGATTCTTTAACGAAGTGTCAATCTTGTGGGCTTGTTCTCCACAGGGCTTTCCTCTCCTCCTGTCTAAAGTCCCCTCCCACACACACACACACACCGTTGCATTCCCAAAGTGTTCTGAAGATTGTTCCCGTATCCGCTCTGCCGTCTGCCCACAGATCAGCTCTGGACTTTGACGATCCCATTTCTAACTCCCTGGCTTCTGAGTCTGCCTGCTCTCAGAGGGATCTAGCTCCCTGGCTTCTGAGTCCGCCTGCTCTCAGGCAGATCTAGCTCTCTTTGCTTTGTTGCGCCTGGCGTCTCACGTGCATTCTGGTGTCACACTCCTCAAGTGTCTGCTGCCCTGCGACTCTCTGCTTAGATCCCAGTGCTTTTCTGCCAGGAGCTGACACATCTTGTTTCCTGGGTGCAGAGCCCACCCTCCCCCATCCTGGTTTCCTGAGGTCACGACAATCCATCTTGCCACCCCAGAGCTTGCAGTAACCGCTTTGGCCTCAGGCAAAGGCACTGCTGTATGACATGAAAACATAAGACAGAGCGATCCCTTGTAATTTCAGCTCCCTCAGCTCAGGCCCTTGAAGCCCCCCTCCCGCACCTCCCAGCTCTGCCCCGTCCTCTGGGTTTCTGTCTCAATCCTGCCCTCAGTATCCTGCAGCCCCTTCCCTTCCTGTCTTCAAGGCTATCTGGTTCCCTGCAGGGGACATGACTGGCTGGAATTTTAAGTTGTATTTTTTTTAATGTAATGTTTGAGGAATCTGACATATAAGAAGGAATCCCGCTCCTGTGGCTAGTTCTCTTCCCTGACTTAAGATTAGTTACGGTTACCTGCACCGCCACACGGCATGGGAGGCAGCCTCCCCAGTGGAGGTGGAAGGTCACAGGAAAGCAAACTACCCTGTTAATATGTCTTGTGACTCTAAATAAATGCAAATGTTAAATATGTGGTCATCAGTGCCTTGTAGTAGATTTGGCACCAACTCATTTGTTAAAATGGATCAATTTTTGTGTTCTTTTTTTTCCCATCTACTTCTATCCTGCCAACAAATTTCAGAGAACATCTGGCTGCTGTGTTTTCAAACTCCTAAGGAATAAGCCAAGCATTTGCATCTCGTTTCCTCTTGTGTCATCATAATCCCAGGTATCCTTCCTGTTTCAGCAGAGAGCATGTTCCTTGCCACCCAGGGTGCTGGGCATGGAGAACCCTCCAGACTCCTTAATTCTTTCTACTGGCTTCTCACTATTCTCTCAATGGCCTAAGAGATGTTCCAGGAAAGAGGGCACCGGCTTCATCTTACAGGGTGGTCTCCTGGGGTCAGGAGGAGGAGCATCCTGACCCAGCCTTCCTGGGAAGCATTTGACAGTCCAGTGAGAAGAGTGGATGCTGGTGCCACTTGTTTTTTATCTGGTTATTGTGCATAAGCACCGTGACAGCCTGACAAAATGTTGAAAGCTCGGGGTGACTTGTCCCCAAAGCCCTCCTGGTGCAGATGCTAGGAGGGTCTTCCCTCAAGATGCTGCCTCAGCCTCAACCAAGAGAAAGGAGAGAGCAGACAACTTCCCGTACAGATGCACCAGTTTCCCCACTTCCGCCAACCACCTCTCCTGTCGGCCGACTGTTAGAGACCCTGAGCCCACCACTTCCAGCCTTAAACTCTGCAATACCTTCCCATTATCCTTAAACTGAAATTCCAAGCCTGCAGGAGGCTGCGGGGTGTCATGCTATGCCTGCCTCCCCTCCCCTCCTCCATCTCCTCATCATATGGGCCTGCAGTTGCCCCCAACTCCAACTGCCCTTGAACATCCCCCAAAGGTACCCCCTCCCCTACACTGGCAGTAAGGCACTGTGCAGTTCTCCCCTCCAGCTTCACCAGACAAGCATTTTGTGAACTCCAGGCGTATTCTCTCCCACAGCCATCTTGGCCGTGCCAGGGCCCTCAAAGTGGCTCCATTTTGCTCTCTTTCCAGACCTCCCTTACTTATGACATCCCAAGCATGTGACTTTTTTTTGTCTCTACCTTAGAACAAGGTCCGCAAACCTGAAACTTTAGATTTTTAATGAAACAAATAACAGCCCCGCGCAACCGCACAGGTGAATTCAACTTCAAGATAATGGAATCTCCCTCTCCACAGCACAGGCAAATTAAACTTTAAAATGAATCATTTGACATAAAAAATATGGCAAAAAATATGCTTCAAAGAGTTGAACACAGAAAAAAAATCAAACGATACAGTAATTTCACTCTTCATTGTACAATAAAAATTTGAAAGCAATGACTCCTACAGATGCCGGTGCTCGTAGCTGCACTACTCAGAGTGGTCACAGCAAAACCACCCATGTGCTTATCCATGTGGAAAGGGACAGATAAGCATGGTGCATGTCCGAGATGGAACAGAGCTCAGCTGAAGAGGAATGCAACTCAGGTAAACAGCGTAGCATGGACAAACCTCAAAGACAGGCCAACGAAATATGTCAGACACGGAAAATGTTAGCATCACTTACACGATTGCTCTTAGATGTAGGACTTGGACAAGCAAATTCAGAGGGAGCAGGTAGGATGGAAGCTATGAGAGACTGGGGGAAGCAGGAGGTACAGATGCTATTGAATGAATGTAGGACTTCTTTGGGCATGATAGATAGATAGATAGATAGATAGATAGATAGATAGATAGATAGACAGACAGACAGACAGACAGACAGACAGATAGATGATATATGATGGATACATAGATATGCAGGTAGTTGGATGATAGGTAGTTAGATAATAGACAACAATTAGGTAATAGGTAGGTATATAGATGGATGATAGATGATACATACATACATAGCGAATAGTAGGTACATGGATGATAGTGTGGTGATATTTTGTTTGTTATCTAACAAATAAAGCTTGCCTGAAGATCAGAGTATGGAGCTAAGCAACTAGTTAGCCAAAGAAGCCAGGCAGTGGTGGCACAAACCTTTAACCCCAGCACTCTCCCTCAGGAAGCAGAGGCAGACAGATCTCTGTGAGTTCAAGGCCACACTGGAATACACTAGATTGGTCCAGTCTCAAAGAGAAACAGAGTCAAACAGTGGTGGCTCACACCTTTAATCCCAGTACTTGGGAGCGCATGCTTTTAATGTCAACACTAGGGAGGTGGAGACAGGAAGGGATAGGATTAGGTGGAGAGAGGACTATAAGGCAGAAGGAGACAGGAACTCACCCCATTCAGTCTGAGGGTTCCTAGAGACAGGATTGCCCATTTGGTATGAGGATTCGGTAGAAGAACCTTTTAGTATTAACCCCTATATCTGACTTGGGGTTTTTATTATTAAAACCAATTAGAATCCATACTACAAGACAGACAGACAGACAGATAGATGACAGAGAGATAGAGAGACAGATGGATGATAGATATATAGATGTTAGATAGATAATAGAAGATAGATTGATAGATGATGATGATAATGAAGAAGATAGACAGAATGAGAGAGATAGATGATAGATAGATAAATAGATAGATAGATAGATAATAGATAGATAGGTAGATGATAGATAGATAGATTGATAGATAGACAGACAGATAGATGGTAGATAGATAGATGATAGATGACAGATGATAGATAGATAGATAGATAGATAGATAGATAGATAGATGATAGATAGATAGATGATATATAGATAGATAGATAGATAGATAGATAGATAGATAGACAGACAGATAGATGGTAGATAGATAGATGATAGATGACAGATGATAGATAGATAGATAGATAGATAGATAGATAGATAGATAGATAGATAGATGATAGATAGATAGATAGATGATATATATATATAGATAGATAGATAGACAGACAGATAGATGATAGATAGATAGATAGATAGACAGATAGATGATAGATAGATGACAGATAGATAGATAGATAGATAGATAGACAGATAGATAGATAGATAGATGATAGATAGATAGATAGATGATAGATAGATAGATAGATAGATAGATAGATAGATGATAGATAGATAGATGATAGATAGATAGATAGACAGACAGATAGATGCTAGATAAATAGATAGATAGATGATAGATAGATAGATAGATGATAGATAGATAGATAGATAGATGACAGATGATAGATAGATAGATAGATAGATAGATAGATAGATAGATAGATAGATAGATAGATAGATAGATGATAGATAGATAGATAATAGATAGATGACAGATAGGCAGATGGACGACAGGTAAATAGCATGTTTCAGCAGTTCCTTCCACTTGTCTTGGTTTTAGGAAGTTAGATGAACGTATACTGAGTTTTATTAGATGAATCAGCACCAGTGAGATTTTTTTCCCATCTGTTTAGCTTAATATTGTAGCGAAACTCCCGACTTAGCATTCTTTATTGGTTTTATTAAAATGAGCTCTGATAATTATACATGCAAACCAGCACTAGGCAAGGCCGAGGAGACACTTCCACTGCTGAATTCTTATTTATCCTGATGTCATTTGTGAACAGTACTCCATGTTTTTACCCATATATTATTTCTGTTCCCTCAAGATTAAAAAAAAATCACTTCTACAAATGTTTGTCAAAATTGGTAGCACTTTAACAAATAGCTCTCAAATATAGTACCTGCTAACATGTCATTAAATATTCTCTTTTGAATATAATTTAGACCTTTTCAGTTACATCGGAAAATTCACTAATATATTTCCATAAATTACAATAAATAATATCCTGTTAAGCTAATGCGTGATGCAATTGGACTCCGGCTCCCTTTTCCTCCCTGGGTGTCCTTGGTTCTTCAAACCAGCTATACTCATTAGGGAACGTGGTCTGCTCCACCAGGGACAGTTCGGAGTACTCCACGCCTGTGTGATGTGGAGTCCCTGCGGGAGGAGATGAGGTGGGAGGTGCAGGCTTGAAAGCTGAGCAACTGTGACTCTGGTCCAGGACACCTTTCCTAGATGTCCTCAGAGCAACTACAAAAGCCTTGATATACCGACAGCCATCTCTCCAAAACCTGCTTCCATGCAGACCCCCAAATACGCACAGCCTGTCAATCCAGCTGGTGGTGGGGGAAGGTTCTAGACGGCACAAGGACAAGAACTTGCTTCATTGTAAAGCAGTGACATTGACAGTGACAATGATATGTGACTACCAACACCAAATGCCCTCTTAAGATAGTATGTTTAATATATTTAAGCCAGGAGGTGGTGGCGCACTCCTGTAATCCAGCACTCAGGAGGCAGAGGCAGGCAGATCTCTGAGTTTAAGTCCAACCTGGTCTACAGAGCAAGTTCCAGGACCACCAGAGCTACACAGAGAAACCTTGTATGGAAAACCAAACAAACAAAAAAGATAACATATTTTAGAGTGTTTGTATTTAAAGAGAGAGAGCTGCCTGCACCGTGGGACAGAAACAACCCACAGGATAGAGCAAGCGTGACTGCACGGGGTAGCTCTAGCTCAGTGGGTGGCTCTGGTCAGCCAGCACCACAAAATGCTGAGAGCAGAGAAGGCAGATGAGGCCTGGTGGTTTCTAGAGCCCTACAGCCCCGGAAGGTGGGTCCTGGCCTGGGGGGACAGAGCTGGCGCACAGTGGTCTTCACCTGAGGGGAAAGTATAGAAACAACCTAGAGACAGAAAAGACAAGTCATATTTTTGCCTCAGGAGCAGAAGGGTGCCAGAGACGGGAAGAAATGTCAACTGTGAGCCACAACATAGCAAAGCCACTGGGCTTGAGCAGGCATAGCAGCTCACTACAGCTGTCTGTGGTCACCTGCTCTTTGCTCTTCAAATGAACTGGCTGCAGCTGTGCTCCATTAGCTCCCTGTCACTGATACCCTCCCTCCTAGCGTCCCAAGTCCTCTCTCACCAGCTCTGCGAGACTTTCCTGTCTAGCACATGGTCCCCACATGCCTGTCTGTCTTCTGAGTTACCAACAGTGGAAAGTGGGAGATTCTCAACCTACAGCTCAGGAACTTCCCAGAACACAAAAGTTTTGAGCTCACTAGGAAAATGTGGCACCCTTTACCTGCCTCTCTTGAACTCCAATGAGTCACGTGAGCAGCACACACCCAAGTTATGACCCTCAGTTGTATCACTGTACCTACTGTGCTTTGTTTCTCTGGGGATAGAGCTATCTAGGGAAGGAGCCATCATTTGGAGGTGGAGCCATCATCTGGAGGTGGAGCCATCATCTGGAGGTGGAGCCGTCATCTGGAGGTGGAGCCATCATTTGGAGGTGGAGCCATCATCTGGAGGTGGAGCCATCATCTGGAGGTGGAGCCATAATCTAGAGGTGGAGCCGTCATTTGGAGGTGGAGCCATCATCTGGAGGTGGGGTCACTATCTGGAGGTGGGGCCATCATCTGGAGGTGGGGCCATCATCTGGAGGTGGGGCCATCATCTGGAGGTGGGGCCATCATCTGAGGGTGGGGCCATCATCTGAGGGTGGGGCCATCATCTGGAGGTGGAGTCATCATCTGAGGGTGGGGCCATCATCTGGAGGTGGGGCCATCATCTGGAGGTGGGGCCATCATCTGGAGGTGGGGCCATCATCTGGAGGTGGAGTCATCATCTGAGGGTGGGGTCATCATCTGGAGGTGGGGTCATCATCTGGAGGTGGGGCCATCTTGGATGGCGCTACCTTGAGATAGAATTATGTGGGGATTAAACTGCTTTAGGATGAAGCTGTCTGGAGAAGGAACATTAAGGGTGAGGTTCTCTGGGAATATTTCGAGGATAGAGATATCTGGGGATAGCAATATCTAAGAATGGAGCTTTCAAGGGATGAAAATAGCTGAGGGTAGAGAGCTACCTAGGGATGAAGCTCTCTAAGGACAGAGCTTTCTACCCAGAATAGCTTTGAGTGTTGGCTGGTGGCTTATGCATGCATCTCCCTTGTCAGGGCCATTCTATGCTCAAGGAGCTACCTCCCGTATGAAAGCCCTATAGAGCCAAGCGCAGACTGGGGCAGACAGGGGCAGACAGGGGCAGGCTGGAATAGGCTAGAGCAAGTTGGGACAGTCAGGGAACAGCCTGGAGCACTTAGGTGACAGCCTGGAATAGGCTGGGGCAGGCAGGGGCAGGTAGGAGGCAGACTGGGGCAGGCTGGGATAGGCAGGGTCAGGTTGGGGCAGGTTGGGGCAGGCTGGGGCAAGCTGGGAGAGGCTGGAGTTTTCAGTGTCAGGTTTCTAGAGGTCTTTGGGGAACTTTACTTAGTTCTACTGAGACTCTGCCCCTCCCCTTTGGCCCTTAGTGTCACATCACTCGATTTTCAAACTAGTGATGTGGAAACCGGCCAACACCTCCGTCTGTTCCTGGGAGTCTGCTATCTTGACATGTAGGCTGGTTCTCTTAAATCATTCTTTCATTCAATGTATTTAATCAAGTTCTACTGAGCACCAACCTCAGGGGAGCTCCAACTGGATAGGAATCCAATTACTTAGCCACCTCTGGAACTTCCTAGACTATTTTTTTTCTTATTCCCAGCCTTACATAGTGGACATCTCTCCTCCCAGCCTTCCTTGCTGGAAGTGCCCGCTCATCCTGTTTATGTTTCCCCACTCTCAAACTGTGGGGTTTGGACAGAACGGATCCGCGCGTAGTTCTAAAATGGGTCCTGTGTCTCGGCTCCAGTCATGGGAATCAATGCAGAGGAGCACACGTGTGTGACCAGATAACTGAAGCTTCGGCTCTCCACTAGGCAGGGCTGCTTCCCTGGAAAGAAGCTTCGCTGATAGAGGACCTGCCAGCAGTGCTGCTGGGGGCTCTGCCACTCATTAGCAAGGACCCGTGGGACACACGGCTAACACAATCAGGGAGAAGCCAGTTAGAGATTAGACTTCAAGCCATCAGAGCCCAGGATCTACCTATCGGAAGTTAATTTGATTTCTTTACTCTTTTAAAATACAATTCAATCCAGATTTCATTTAAACCTGGAGAAAAGGGACCTGTGAAATCTGATTGCGTTGTTGAAACCTAGGCAGGATGGGGGCTAAGTGGCCTTGCTGGACCAGGTCACTGCTGTGGGACAATGCTCTGTACCCTGTCACTTGTATTTTAAGTAAACACTGATTGGCCAATAGCCAGGAAGGAAGTGTAGATGGGGTGACCAGGTAAGAAGAAGAGGCAGGGCAATGAGAAAATAGCCAGGCAGGAAGTATAGGTGGGGTGACCAGGTAGGAAGAAGAGGCAGGGCAATGAGAATTCTGGGAAGAGGAAATATTCAGTCTGCAGTCAACATTCAGACACAAAGGAAGCAAGATGTGACTGACTTGCTGAAAATGGTACCAAGCCACATGGATAACACAAACAAAAATTATGGGCTAATATAAGTTATGAGAGTTAATAAGAAGCCTGAGCTAATAGGCCAATCCGTTTATAATTAATGTAGGCCTCTGTGTGTTTATTTGGGAATAAATGGATGTGGGACATGGTAGGACAGAAACCTTGGTTTACAGGTTACATCACCTGCTTAAAGCCAATGCCCTCACTGACCTCTTGGTCCTCAGAGATGCTGCCTGACACGCTGGAGCTGTGTCCTCTCTGCAGAGTGGTGATGCCTCTCAGTAGAGAGGCGACCTCGAGTAGAAGCTGTGCTTCGGTGGTTCTCTACCATAGACTGTGGCGTCTGGGTCTTTCCTTTTGAATGAGATCCCACCTGGTGACTTAAAAAGACAGGAAATGAGCATTTTCAAAGAACAGATTCTGTGGGTCAAAGGGCACACAGTTAGGGAAAAACACTGGATCTTCTAAATTGGTATTTTCCTTCATGCTAGGTCTCTGGGAACCCTGAACTGCTGGCATATACAACTGTCAAGGAGTCCAGAAGGCATCCATTCTGAGACTACAGGACAGTTCCTCCCTTAGAAAAGCCATGGTAAAAATGGCAATCTCACCAAAAGCAATCTACAGATTCAATGCAATGCCCATCAAAACCCCAAAAAATTCTTCGCAGACCTTGAAAGAATCATGCTCAACTTCATATGAAAAAGAAAAAAACCCAGAATAGCCAAAACAATCCTGTACAATAAAAGAATTTCTGGAGGCATCACAATCCTTGACTTCAAACTCTGTAGTACAGAGCTACAGTACTGAAAACAGCCTGGTATTAGCATAAGAACAGACAGGAGGACCAATGGAACCAAATCGAGGACCCAGATATTAATCCACACACCTTTGAACATCTGATTTTTGACAAAGAAACAAAAAATATCAAATGGAAAAAATCATATTTAACAAATGGTGCTGGCATAAATGAATATCAACATGTAGAAGAATGAAAATATATCTATATCACCATGCACAAAACTCAGGTCCAAATGGATCAAAGACCTCAACATAAAGCCACCACACTGAAGCTCATAGAAGAGAAAGTGGCAAGTACACTTGAACACATTGGCACAGGGAACCACTTCCTAAATATAATCCCAGCAGCACAGACACTGAGAGAAACAATAAATGGGACCTACTGAGACTTAGAAGCTCTGTAAAGCAAAGGACATGGTCAATAAGACAAAATGACAGCCTACAGAATGAGAAAAGATCTTCACTAACCCCACATCAGACAGAGGTCTGATCTCCAAAATATACAAAGAATTCAAGAAATTGGTCATTGAAAGAACAAATAATCCAACTTAAAAAAATGGAGTACAGACCTAAACAGAGAACTCTCAACAGAGGAATCTAAAATGACTGAAAGACACTTAAGAAAATGTTCAACATCCTTAGTCATCAGAGAAATGCAAATCAAAACTACTCTGAGATTCCATCTTAAACCTGTAAGAATGGCCAAGATCAAAAACACTGATGACAACTTATGCTGGAGAGGTTGTGGGGTAAAGGGAACACTTCTGCATTGCTGGTGCTACAGCCCCTTTGGATGTCAGTGTGGCGATTTCTCAGAAAATTAGGAAACAACCTTCCTCAAGACCCAGTAATACCATTTTTGGGTATATATTCAAAGGATGCTCAATCATGCCACAAGGACATGTGCTAAACTATGTTCATAGCAGCATTATTTGTCATAGCCAGAAACTGGAAACAACCTAAATGGCCCTTGACCAAAGAATGGATTAGGAAAATATGGTTGATTTACACAATGGAATGCTACACAGTAGAAAAAATAACAACATCTTGAATTTTCCAGGCAAATGGATGGAGTTAGAAAACATCATTTTGAGTGAGGTAACCCAGACCCAGAAAGACAATTTTCATATGTACTCACTCATAGGTGGTTTTTAAACATAAAACAAAGAAAATCAGCCCACAAATCACAGTCCCAGAGAACCTAGACAAGGACCCTAAGAGAGGCATACATAGATGTAATCTACATGGGTAGTAGAAAAAGACAAGATCTCCTGAGTAAATTTGGAGCATGGCGACCTTGGGAGAGGGTTAAAGGGGAGAAGAAAGGCAGGGAGGGGAGCAGAGAAACATGTAGAGCTCAATAAAAATTAAAAAAAGAAAAGCAAGCAGGACTGATTTTTTTCCCCACCCAAGAATGGAAATTGTTTTTCACAAGTGCTCCCTCCAGGCCTTTGCCTCACTGCTCGAAGCCCATTGTCCCGTCCTCTCTCCCATGAAGCCTACAGATATGCCAGGGTGTGGCAGACAGTGCTCGGCCATCCACCCACCCTGGGGACGTCACACTAGGAACACTGAAATTGTTGTGTCCTGATGAGGAAAGTATCCTACTTGGGGTGATTTCAAAGGTTTGCCTAAATTCTAAGCAGCTATTTATGACAATGTCTGGGCCACTGTCTCTGGCTGATCTAAATATGTACACGACCATGATGACCCCCCTCAGCCCTCACCTCCATTCATGGATGTCAGGGTACAGGCACCTCCAGCTGGTGCCTGCACAAATATCCTGTCCTTGGGACAAAAGAAACCATTCGCAAACTTCTCATTTGAAGTCCTTCCTTATGAAATATCTTTGAACTTGTTTCATCTTCTTTTGCCTTTCTTTTTGACGAACCACTGCCTTCTTAAAGTTCTGGAGACACCCCAGCCTATAGTTTCCGTTCTTGGGGCATTTCTAGGGCAAGTTCTGCATACATGGGTTTCAGATGAAAACCCTGATTAAAATCCATCCACTCCTATTGGTTTTGTGGTGTGGTGTGGAAGTTTAAGATGCCGGGAGGGAAACTGATGGCTCTCGATTTGGGGGTTGCCGTTACTGTCGTTTAAGACTCAGGCCTTTACGTCC
Source organism: Myodes glareolus (assembly GCF_982192425.1). Taxonomy (NCBI): domain Eukaryota; kingdom Metazoa; phylum Chordata; class Mammalia; order Rodentia; family Cricetidae; genus Myodes; species Myodes glareolus. Next base: position 3,308,405 of record NC_142035.1, read on the forward strand.
AGCTGAGATGGGAGGGTGCTAAGTTCAAAGGCCTTGGTTCAAGTTGCCAGCCAGGTAACTCAGCGAGGCTCTTTCTCAAAATAAAATAAATTTAAAGGGGGGTGGGGGCGATGCTGGAGATGTAACCAGGAGGGGCATGGCTGGAGGAAGATCACTGGGGTGGCCATACGGGGATCTCTCTGCTTCCTCAGCTCTGGCCACAAGGACAGCTGCAGTTCTACCGCAAGGATGAAGCCTGACAACCATGCTGCTTCCACCGTGATAGCGTGAGCTAACATAACCCTCCTTCCCCAGTTTGCTTCCTGTCAGACGTGTGGTCTCAGGAATAAAGTCACTAATACTGCTGTGCAGTGACCTTCCTTATGCAAGGGAATGGAGGGGAGATTCTTGTTCAGGGATGGCAGGCTGGGCACTGCGGCTTGCTTGCTGTGAATCATCTGGGTTTTGGAAATTGACTCACTTTTGTGTTCGCCGTGAGTATCTCCTACGAAGAAGGAACCTGTTAGGTTGATCCGGTCAGTAAAGCCTTAGTCCAAACTGCCACAGTTCTATAAAGTCATTGAATGTCATCCTGAGTCCCATCACCCTTCAGCCTAAGGCGGTCACCAGCTTTACAAACCACATGCTACCCCTCTCTCAGTGAGGAACACACGCAAGCCAGGTGTTCAGGGGTGGCAGGTAACATGCAAGCAACTGGATTTTAACTTGGGTGACTCAGCTCTGTAGTTCTACATTTAGAACTTGGACTATGAAGTTGTGTGGCCCTGGTTCAGGTCTCTGCCTGGCCACTTCATAGCTGTAGGTTAACGTGTGTCACATCTCTATGATGTCTGCAAGCCTGGGGTCACGAGTAAACCTAGCCCACAGGACTGGGTGTTATACCAGATTGCCCATGAGGAAGGCTCCGGGGATAGCCTGTCATAGAACAGGAGCTGAATAAATGGGAGAGTGTCCTGCTAGTGTACTGGTGACTGGAAGTTCTGCCCCTGCACAGCTGAGCCCTGCTGTCATCATGGATATAATCATCTTTGGAGGATCACTGTGTTGGTTTTAGAATGGGGGACGAACTCCCACTGAGCAAGGGATGCTGAGATCCCAGCAGACACTGAATTATCTCCCGCAGACATACGTTAAATAATCACACACAGCCTGCAGAGCCAGGCTGGTCTGGAAGACTTAGGGGAGTCATGGGATTGAGTGCTTAATGTCATCGGCCTGAGAGGCTAAACCTAGTATGACGGGATTTGCCACCTCGGCCAGGATATGATCTTTGCAGCTCTCTCCACCCATCTGGATGAACTCCAGCGCTTACCAGCTGGGTTCCTGCGTGACAGGCTCAGCAGAGGTAGGTTAGTAGGCCCAGGCCAGGACCTGATCTTTCTGTCTTCTTTGATCTCTCTCGATGGGGTCCTCTAGAAGACACACTTGCGGCAGCTCCCTGAGCCTGCTTCCAGTAAGTTTCAACTGAGGCGAGAAGGGCCACCCTAAATGTGGCTGCTCCATCCTGCAAGGGCTGGGGTCCTGGACTGACCAGGAAGGAACTGAGCACCAGCATTCATCTCTCTCTGTTTCTTTCCTGACTGTGGATGCCATGTGACCAGCCGCCTCAGGCTCCTGCCACCATGCCTGCTGCAGGACAGCCTGTACCCTCACATTGTCACAAACATGGAAGCAAGTGTAACCTAGGGCACTTTCCTTTAGGTGGCAAAGGCACAGGGTGGGTACAGGTGACTGCATTCAGCACCACGCTTGTTCATTAAAACAGAATATCACGACTCTGCAAAGTTTAATGACTGCACAGTTAAACCCCACTTTGAGAAATGTATCACATGCCAACATGGAACAGTACTGTCCCTGTTACTGGATGTCCCATGTGCCACGCCCTCTGCACAAAGGATGTGCGCAGAGCATTTCCTGCAACTCCCGAAGATGTCCGTGTGGCCCATCCCTCAGCAGCACAGTGGTATTAGCTGAGAGACAAAGACACAGATTCCCAGGGCACCGCTGTGTGAAAGAGGCCAACCTCAAGAACTTCCATTTAGAAAGCAAGAATCTATATAGAATGACTGTCCCCAAGGCCCAGGGAAACAAGATGTTTATGTCAGTTGCGATAGGTGTGCAGGGGTGTGCAGAAAGGTAACACAACCGGGGTGCGGTGTGAGCACAATATGCACAGAAGACTCAGCAAGGTCTGTTTGTGAAGAGTCCCTCTGTCTGTAAGACATCTGTCCAACTCCAGTGCTGGCCAGGACAGCTCTCAGCCGGTCCCTGGGGTTGGGGCAGGATGTGACGTGAACACTTCTGGAGGTTATGAATTTCTGTGAGGAAGAGCACGGGGACAACTAATTTGAGAGGTCACTTGTTTCTAGAGAGCTCTCTCAACTCAAAAGAGATCAGTATGCCAAGGTGCCTTCTGTGATGTGTCCATGTTCTAACTCCACATTGCACATGTGAGTGTACATACGTACATGGACACACACACACATACACACTGTACATACACACACACACACACACATCATGCAAAACAAATAACCAAGAAGTGATGCCCACGTAGGCTATGATTTTGTAGTAAAAAATCAGGTGACCAAGATGTTAGGATGCATCTAGCTGTCATCTGGCTAGGGAAACGAAGGAACTAGCTTGCAAAAAGAAACATATTTTATTTCTAGTACAAAAAAAAAACTAGATAAAATGCTTCTGCACACAGCAGAATTCTAAGTGAAAATGATTTTTCGAGATTAAAGAAGGAACTAGCAGGCAGCGAGGAACAGCCTAGGAGGAAGGCGACTTCTAGGTGAGGCGGGCGCTGAGCACTGCTTTTGCCTGGAGGCTGCAGGCATGGCAAGCCCCTGGGGGGAAAGGAAGGGCTGAGCAGAAAGGCAAGCAGGAGACACAACTGAACAGCACTCCAGAATCCTGGGGGAGGGGTGAAAACCACATTTAAGGACACTAAGACTACTGGAACCAGACAAGGGAGGCCCAGAGGGAAGGTGGTGTAGGCAACGGTTCCCAGTCTGCTCTAGGCTAGTCGTTGATATTTGCCAGTTTCTAAGCAGGGAACAGACAGAGGTTGAGAAGGTGACCAAACACTCTTCAGCGGTCAGAGGAACTGTCTCGTTCTGCTGCCTTCCACCACCAGGATGGGTCTTGAACTACAGACCTTCCATTCTGGTTCCCTTTCGAGAGCCCATGGCGAGGACAAGGACAGGCAGGAAGGAGGGGAGAGGCTTGCATTGCTTATATACAGCCTTCTCCTCTGACATCCGTAGGTAGGACCCACTAGCTACATAAAAAATATTTATGTACATATGCATGCATGTCATAATAAAAATATGTCTCTAAAAAGAAATGGTGTTCTTATATATTCAGTCATAAATTATGCAAATGTAGTGCTCGCAGCAAGCTCTCAGCATGCTCCTTATGAGATTTCTGAGTCGCGTTTTTCCCTGGGGTCTCTTTTTGCTGAAAAGGGGTAAATGGGACTTGGGAGCAGGTCCTTTACCTAGGTTAGCTGCCAGCAGTCTGGGGAGAGTTGAACGTGGTCATGCCTAGAACCCCCAATTTGTAAATCTGGTTGCTGGAGGCAGTTTTACCTCCATCACCCTCTCAGAAATGATTGAAGGGCTCCTGGAAGCCAAGCACAGGCTCCATAGCAACAGCAGTGACTGCAAAAGGCCCAGTTGGCTTCAGGGAGCCCAGGACCCTACAAGGCTCCCCTGGGACCTCTTAGGTATCTGCTCCCTCGGGGTGAGGGGCACTGTGGGAAAAAGACTTTTGAAACAAGAAATGAGATCCTCTTTTGAGATAATAGCTGGTGGCGATGAGAAGACGGAAGTTCCCAGACCACCAGAAAAATAGCACACAGGCAGCCACATAGGGTCCATGGTCACGAGTGTCCCGGATATACCCCAAAAGCAGGGGTTTTCTGTCCAAAGCGTTTGAGGCTGAACTTGCTGTCAGTCAGTTGTGTCAGCTCAGGGGCATTTGCTTCAGTAGGTTAGCAGACACATCCGGCATTTTCCTTATTCCTGTGTGCGCGGATCCAAATCCTCCTCTGTGAGGGTCATTGAGAAAATCACAGAGGGAAGCTGTGCACATCCAGGCTGAGGTGGAGGGAGTCCCCCAGGAGGGAGGGGCATAAATAAACAGGAACACAGTCCTGCAAGCAGGAGTCGATAGCATCCAGGGCCAAGACCCAGTCTTTGCAGACCTTGAAAAGCAGCGCTATCGTCGGGTGCAACCTAGGGTTTCCACGTTCTGAGCAAGCTCTCCTATTGTGCAGCCAACCACCTTTGACCTCCTCCAAGAGACTTGTCTCTACCTAACCAGGCTGCTCCAAGGCAAACTGAACTCAGTGAAGCCTAGCTCGCCCTGCACAAACTCAGATACTTTGAAAAGAACGAGCAACGATGCCCTCCAGACGATGCATTGCTACACCCCACCCCCCACACACAAGCATACACAACACACACACACAGGCATACACAACACACACACACACACACACACACACACACACACCCATTTTGTCACAGAAAAAGGCAGCCCTACCTGCAGCAACCAAGCTTGTGGCCCGTGTGTCCTTACTACCAGCCTATAAATAAGAAGACAAACTTACCAAAGAAGAGAAAATAGAACCAATTTCCACTCCCCCTTAATGAGATAAAATCAATAGATAAAACAAAGAGAGGATAACCCATCCGGGCTATTAATTAGAAAGTGCAAAGTAGACACTCTGCCCCAATTCCCTTGTAGCTGAAAAGTCAAAATGTATATTCATTAAAGCGAGGTTCTTAGCATGTGTCCCCCGCTGTGGGATGTCAGGGGTTTTATCTAGACGTCCTGATGTTTGGCTGTAATCATTCTAACCACAGGCTTTGCATATCTCTCTTAAAGCAGACCTTCATGCTCCCGCAGTTCAAATCATACCCAGCCTTCCTTAATTCCAGTGACAACCACCCCCCTGCCACCGACATGCAGCACTAATCAAAGACCTCGCAAGGAGCGAGAACCAGCCTCAGAAGTGGCAGGGTCAGGGATTGGCTACAGGGATACACTTCAAACCAGATGCAAGAAGGTCTTATTAGCTGGGGCTGTGGACTCAGCCCCAGTCCCAAGGCTTACTCAGGAACAAAAAGCTGAAGCAACATCAAAGTGTCCCCTGCAAGTGATCATCGGAAATTATCCCCTGTCAAACTGCCCACCTATTTATCTTCCGCATGTACCTGGCAGGTGGCACCGACGTCTAGGAGCCAGTTCCTGCCACCAGAGGTTGGGAGCCCCTGTCACAGCTAGTTTCATAAGAAGCACAAAGTCCTAGAAAATAGTGTGGGGTTATGTGGCAGGGATAACCAGCCCTGGAAAACCACATCACTAGGAGGGCCCTGGGAGAGGCCTCTTCAGGGTAGGAAAATGGACAGGAATTGAGGTTGGAGAGAATGCACTTGTTAAAAAAATCATCTGGATGAATAAAGACTCTTGGCAGAGTGGCTGTAGCCACCTTTCAAAAAGCTAAGATTTTTAAATTTTCTTTGAAAATATCATACATGTACTTATACTTGTTGTATGCATGGTGCAGGGTGTGCATGCCATGGCACATGTGTAGAGGTCAGAGGACAATTTCTGGCTGTTAGGCTTCTCCTCCCATAGAGTGGGTTCTGGGTGTCAAGCCCAAGTCACTAGGCTCGGTGACAGGAGTCTTCACTGACTGAGCCATCCTGCCAACCCACATGATGACTATAATGGGCAATTAATATGACACTAATGTCCATCAAGAGGAACGCAGATGATTAGATAGTGTCCACTGCACTGAATAGTGCATAGGGTGAGAAGGGAGGGAAGAGGATGGGAAGGAAGGGGTAGGGAAGCAGAGTAGAGGGGAGGGGAGGGAAGGGACAGGTCTAGATGGACTGCAGTCAGCTAGAAACCTCAGGAGCTGGGAAGGGCACCTCAGCCCAGGTCCCAGGTCCTGGCAGGGAGAAGTTCATGACCACCAGAAAACAGGAACAGAGTTGCTGGTGAACCATCCAGCTTCTGCCTCAGGGTCCATGAAGCCCACCTGGCTGAGTGCCTAACTTACTTCCTGTGAGCTGGGCTCCAGTAAAGCCCTGGCTCCTCATTTTAGAAGTGAATCTCCCACCCCGAACTTCCCATCCTCCACTCCCCGGTGTCCTGTGAAAGGGAAACAGAATGTGAATATCTCATAAGGTATTCCAGTCAGAAATCACAAGAATCTCACAACCTTGTCACTCAATGACAAAAATCAACCGTTCAAATGACAAAAATCTTACGAGGCCTTTCTTTGGGGCCCAAGCGCCCTCAAGTTACCTTCTCTTAGTTCCATGGCTCCTTAAACTGCACCTGTTGAGCTGAAGTTCAAGATTCCACCACAGTTTAATCCACATTTTTTGTCACCCCCACAGTGCCACAGTGTGCCATGCTGGTCCTTATCCTGAGCCATTGCGTTTCTCTGTTATCCCCACATCTATGGAGTCAGAGCTGACAGCTGCTCGGGAGCTGCTCAGATCTGCCACGCATGCTCCTTCTGGTTAATTGGCACCTGCTTGGTGGAGAGTTCTCCTACCTCAGCAAGTGCAGAGCACAGGGCTGAGGGAAGATAGAGGCAAGGGCTAGTTCCCATGGAGATATTTAGTTGCCCACATCCAACTTGCAGCCAAATTCAGGCTACCCTACAACCCAAGCTGCCTGAGGGCCCAGCTCATCACAGTGGGTGTGAGGGTTCAGTGCTGGCAAGTGTTTTACATAAAGAGCCTCTGTTTGCTTGTCTTCAGTTATCTTGTGGGGAGTGGCTGATCCCAGGATGTAGGAAGAGAAATGACCAAGGTGAGTCTAAATGTCAGGACACCCCAGAAACTGCCACAGCCACTGACAGTACAAAGGCATGTGCTCATAAAGACAGTGTCTGTGCCATCAGGGAGGGAAGGAGGGAGGGAGGGGAGGAAGGGAGGGAGGGAGGGAGGGACAAAGAGATAAGGGGGAGGAAGAAGAGGAAGAGTGAGTGAGAACACAGAGGGAAGAAAGAGAGTGGGGAGGGAAAGGAGATCACCAGTCACCTTCAGAAAATGTTGGAAAGCAACTGTCTGTCAATTCAAAATTCTAGAATTTTGGAAGTTGCTTGCAATGCACTTTCTGTTAACTTAGGTATTATTATATCCTTCTGGAGTCTTTAATGGAGTTGAAGAATTTATAGTTATAGCTTACCATAGTTATTATAAAAGATGAAGTAGATATAAATATTGTAACTGTAATTCTTGTTTGATACCTGTTTTGTTGTATGTAATTTTGCTATGTTAAAGTTAAAGCCTTCCTTTTTTATTTAAACAGAAAAATGGAAATGATGTGGGAGTCTCCTCCATGTGCTGTGTTTACCATTAATGAATAAAGAACTGCTTTGAGCCTATGGCAGGGAAAAACAGAACTAGGCGGGGAAAGCTACACTGTATGCTGGGACGAAGAAGGGCGGAGTCAGTGAGAAGTTATGGAGCTGCTGTCAGAGACAGATGTGCTGAAACTTTGCTAGTAAGCCATGACCTCAGGGTGATACACAGATTAATAGAAATCAGTTAAATTAAGATGTAAGAGTTAGCCAATAAGAAGCTAGAGCTAATGGGCCAAGCTGTGATTTCATTAATACAGTTTCTGTGTGATTATCTTGGTCTAAGCTAACCAGGCAGCTGGGAACAAACAAGGAACATTTTGGAAACTGGTAAGGAAAGAGAAAATATTTGGAGTTGAACCTGAGTGACCCGGACATGAGTGGGAGGGGAAACAGAACATCCAACAAATAGACAAGAACTCTGTCCTTGTCACTCCTGCTGAACTGAGGACTTAGATGATGGTCATAAGGGGAATTCTATACCCCCACCACACACTCTCCAAAGGGAAAACAAAAAACACAGCCTTCCTGCCTCCCGGGGGAAGTAACCCCAGAACTGTGAAATACCCTTCCTAAGGACCCCAGCATGTCTTCTGTTTACAGGCACACAGAGACAGTACCTTAGGAAATAACTCCCTCGGGGTTTGAGCATCACAATCCAGACTACAGAAAATGCCACAGAACGAATAACCTACAAGATAAGAAATATAGATGAGACCAACGGTGAGTGACTGCAAACCATGACCCTTGCTTGGATTCTGATTTGTGATCGTCTTTAAAGATGACAATTATAGCGTAGGTGAGGTGGCACCGTCCTCTTATCTGTGGTTGAAGGGCAGTGGTCTATGGCGATTTCCAGGACAGTTGTAGCTGTGTAATGAGGCTCTGTCTTAAAAAAGAAAGGCAGGAAGGAGGGAGGGAGGGAGACAAGAAAAAGATTTAAAAAGATACAGTGTTTAGTAGAGAAACATACAAACTCTAAACCACTTGGGGAAGGTGGGCAGAGGCTCTGAAAAGCAGCGGTCCAGGAGGAATGAATGGTAAGTGTTGAAGTTGGCAGTGGATGCGTATGATTGGTTACTTTAAAATCGTGCCTGGGCCACTGAATGGCCCTTACTATAGCTATTGAACATACGTATTGTGCTTGAAGTTGTACAGTATCACCCCGATCAAGCCGCAGCATGTCTACATATTTACATATCAATGTTCCAGGTTAATGCAGGAGCTCTTCTGGGCCTCTACGTTCCAGAAGTACAGTTTTGCAGAGTCTCTCTGCCATGACTCCGGGCACTAATATGCCAGCATTCATAGGACATGACTGAGGAAGGACTGATCAAGATGGGGCTGTTTTCCCCACTCTCCGCTGCCTGTCAACCTTGAACCTGATGTGGCAAGCTCCTTTGTATATCTGAGTGCAGCTGAAGGGACACGTGATGCACATATTCTGTCCGTAGACTGTACCATCAAAATTAATTCTGTCTCTTAGTTTCAGTAGGGCTGTGAGAAAATGCAAACTCTTATCTGCTTCTGTTGCGTTCCTGTTGTTCGGTGCCTCTCCAGGTGGGTGACGAGGTCAGCCAGCATGCGGGGTAAAGCATGTAATTTATTAGCTAAACGGAGACTGCTTTGACCATGTAAGTGGCATTTAAACAATTACACCAGATCAAACGCAATCTGAATGAAGGCTTGCTTCTGTAGCTTTGGCCACTCTGAAGGGCTGTGCATCCAATTGTTAGTTCAAAGAGTTCCCTCCTGCTCTTGCACCCCATCCTGCCCCTCCTCGGTTGGAGAAAGAAGAAATCCGAATTTGAAATGCTAAGGAGAAATCAGAAAGAGGAACTAGGGAAAGGCAGCCGTGAGTTTCTCCCCACCCGGGGAAGAAAACTTCAGAGCCACCTCCCCCTCCCTGAACCTTCTTCTTTGCTTCTTCATCCCAACACAAGCTCCTCCCTTCCCAACAGTCTCAACTTTAATTTCAAACAAACAACACGCATGGTGTGTGATGGTAAGACTGTATGGCTGATAAATGAGTCTCCCTTCCCCTCTTCGCCCACAAGCAGCAAAAGAGCCACAGACAAAGCCTCACTCGCTAAGATGCAGGGAGCCCAGGCAAAAATCCCTTGTCCTCACTACGGCTCCCACTCTGCACACAGAAGAAAGGCAAATTCTAGATACCCCGTGCTTTCTTTCCTCATATGAGACAGGTCATATCTGACTTTGTGAGTGTGTGAGAGAGAGAACACAGGGTTCAAGCCATAATGGCAATGCAGCACTCTGGGAGTCAGCACTTCCCCAGCCTTTCCTTCAGGAAAGCTTGGCTCTGGCACGGATCTCCTTCTAGGGAGAGTTCCCAAGGGGCAGAGAGAAAAGGTGAATGGCAGTCCCCAAGAGAAGCTGCGAGTGAAGAGCCATGGGCTTCTACCTAAAGACAGAACACAGCATCTCATGACTGGTTCAGGAGTAACTAGGAAGCTCTGTGTTACCCCACACATGGTGCGCTGTGGACCGTGGGCTTTATTTCTTATTACAGCACCATCAAGGCTGCTGGAAATGGCCAATTTCACAGTGAAAAATGACTCCTGAGGGCAATATCTGCCTCGTGCTGGCAAAGGGGCTTTGGGAACTGCTAGATTCTCAGTGGGTTCCTCAGCTCTCTGCCCCTATGGAAGTCTGTGCTGTTCCCTGTAGGGGCCCCATAAGAAGCACCTTTTGAGACTGGGGATGTAGGATGTGGCATATTTCAGAAAGTGCTCACCTGGGTTGAATCTCAGGCGTGGTCATGAAGATTTGTGTTTCCGGGGAGGTGGAGGCAGAAGGATCAAAGGTTCAGAGCCAGCAGCTGCCATTTAATAATGATAATGACAGAAACAAAATGAAAGACCCCAGCCTGACTCCTCAGTCTGGTCAGAAATTATGCCCATCAGCCAAGCTGCGGCTGTTCATACTTGAGTCTCTTGGTGAAGCCACGGCATTGCATCCCAGCAGTGCCCACTACTCCAGACAGATTCCCACAGGGGCTTCAGGACCCTGTGAGGAAGGGGCCTGGGAGAGGCAGGTGACCTTGTGCAGAGACCAGCAGGTGGGACAACGGTCACACCCCTGACTCCAGCAGGTCTGCCTATAAATCCACACTTGCTCTGAGTCTCCATCTAACGTGCAGAACGTTCGGGTTAATTCCCGGGAATCCCTTTAGAGTGTGCAATCATTACCTAAGCCCTCATGAAGTGCTCCCACAATCAGGGGAAGATGCATAAAGGCAGATCTCCTCTCTCCTCCGACTGCAAGAAAACCACCTTCTGACTAGGAAGTCACTGTTAGGAGGGGAGGAATCCAACCTCCGCTCGTTTCCTGCATATGTACATGTTTTCTTGTGTACGTGCGTGTGTGCGTGTGTGCTCACGTGTTGTGGGTGTCATTGCACATGTGAAGTCAGACGTCCACCTCAGGTGTCACTCCTGGGAATGCCACCCACTGCCTTTAGAGACAAGGTCTCTCATGGACCTGCAGCTCACTGATCACTACACTGGCTGGAGGATCCTCATCTCTCCCACTCCTCACCCCCTCGCACCCCACCCTCACCCCAGTGCCAGCATCACAAGCTCATGCGACCACGCCTGGCAGTTTTCACTGGTTGAGGGAACAGAACTCAGATCCTCACAATCGCAAGGCAAGTACTCCTTGCAGCCTTGTTTTCTGAATCTGAGCTTTGAGAAGGTTTGCTGGCCTCATACGCTTGTGTTTTATCTGTTTGTATCCTCAGAGCTCAGAGGCAAGAGGACTTGTAATTAAAGATGGTTTTTTGTTTGTTTGTTTTATTTCTGGTTTGTTTTCTTTGACTGCTGGCCCACTTGTGTGCAGTCTTCTGTTTGCATGTGTGTACACTGTGAACATGCCAATCCCCCAGCAAATGGGAAGGGAAACACTCAGAAGAGCTTTCTGCAGTGGCACTCACTAGTATCCATTGTCCTGGCCAGCGTGGATGCCAGCGTGGACACCGCGTGGACCCCGTCTGTCCATCATTCACGGTATTTGACGTTTGCTAAGATCAGCGACTTTGGTCGTGTTGTTTTGTTTCCGGAGCTCAGAGTCAAATCCAAGGCCCTTAGACCTCTGAAGCACACCCTAGCCTGGAATCCGTGTTTCAGGGTGAGACTTGAAGGGTGGGCTGGTAGCTCAGTGAGTTGAGTGTTTATTTAACATGCATGACGCTTTGAGTTCAGTTCCCAGCACTGTATAAGCAGGGCATGGCAACGCATGCCTGCCATCCTAGTGCTTTGGAGGTAGAGGCAAGTTCAGTTGTTTAAGGTCATCCTTTCCTCCAAACTGAGTTCAAAGCCAGCCTGGGGTATATTAGATAAAAGAAAGTACGCAAGTAAAAGTTTCGATCTTGTGTAAAACTCTAGACTTTATTAATTGTAGGAGGGGTGGATTTTTCAAGACAGGGTCTTACTATGTAGCCCTGGCTATCCTGGAACTCACTATGTAGAGCAGGCTGGACTTGAACTCACAGAGATCCGCCTCCCTCTGCCTCCCACATGCTGGGATTAAAGGCATGGGCCACCACTGCCAGCTGTAACTCTAGACTTCCTGTTTCTGTTGGGAACCCTATGGAGAAAACCCCCGGCCCACTTGCTGCAATGGAAACAGCCAAGAGCTCAGTCGCAGCCGCCACCCAACAGAGAGCATGCTCGTGCCGGGTCCTGGCAGTTTCCACTGCTCTCTATGCTATCATCCACCCTGTGTTGTGTGTCCGCTGTCACCCAGCACCTTGTGCGCATGGTGAGCGTCTAGATCTCTTTTGGTGTCTTTGCCCTTCATGGCCTGGTCCCTGCAGATACGACTCTGGTTCAGGGCAGACAAACCCCCCGTGAGTCAGGCCGACAGCACAGAGGACAAGACCGAAAACCCCACCTGTCACCCTTGTATCAGCTGTCACTAACTGCAGAATGAATCTCTCCCAGTGTCAAAGCTTGACACGGAAACCATTGACTGGGCTCTGTACCCTACATGTGAGTAATTTGGGCTGGGCTCCACCAGACTTTTCCCAGTCTCACCTGGGCTTGGGCATTGGCGATATCAGTGTGGCAGTTTCCCTAGCCATGTGTCTAGAGTTTGGTGGCTATGGGCAGAGACATGAAGACGGCTGGACTATGTGTTCAGAGACGTGAAGATGGCATTATCCAGCATGCCTCCTTCGTGCTCATTCTTGCAATAGGATCATGATTTCTACACAAGTTATCTGGGTCCCCATGAGAGCCTAACAGGCCAGGGAGACGCCCAGACCAGGAAGTCAGCGTCTGTCAGCATGGACCCTCAAGAGCCTGTCACCAGCCGCGCTGTGTCCACTCCTTCCAACCGGTTCGTAGACAGCTGCCACCCCACTGTTTCCCATGTGGCTCTTTCTCTGTGAGCCTGCAGACAGGCAGCCCCACGCGTGCTGATTGGTTGATTCAGGCTCGCTCACACAGTCCAGTGCTCACCAGTCAATGCTGGCACCACCTGGATTGGGCCGCTATGTAGAACCATGGGAGCCTGGACCTGCATCTCAGGATGCAGAGCGGCTGCCAACGGATACCCTCAGCTCCCACTCTGAAAAGTAGAACACATCTACTCCGCCACCCCAAGTCCTGCCTTCAGTAAGGTAAGATTCGACCCTAGAGAACATTGCAGACTGAGTACGCTGTCAAGCCAACATCGGGAATTGAGAAAACGGCACCTTTGAAGATCGGCAGCAAATAGCTAGAATTATGCTGCATCAACAATCCATCCTCTGAGCAAGTCAGTGAGAGGCTAGCAGGTGCGTTCACTGCTTCAGAGACCAAAGGAGCCACCATCTGCAGCAGAGGTCTCTGCTTGTGGCCAGCTCTCCAGTTTCAAACAGTTAGAGTGATTTGTGGGGTTTGAGAGCACCTCAGGGGGTTCAGTGGGTGGAGACAGGAGTCTGGGTTAGGTTTATCTCACCTACCGGATGCAACACCCCAAATCACAGGGACTCAGACAGAAAAGAAACAGAGTAACTCAACGCGAGGAGTTTGCTCTCAGGGACTTTGGGAGGCTTTTCATCTGACTCAGGGGTAAAGGGATGGAGGCAGAGACCCAGTTTCTCTTCCTGTATCTTTGCCTTCCTCAAGATTGACCTCATGGTCACAGATATTCAATGATGACTAACTAGTGCATTGTCATTTGATCTGTGCATTGGCACACATGAAATGCGTGAATTTATTGACATTTGCAGGCTGGGGCCTGCTCAGTTGGGAAATGCTGGTTGATCTCCAGAATCCATGTGAAAAGGTGGGTGCAGTGGTTTTCACTGATGGGCTCAGGTTAGAGAAGCAGAAGCAGGAGGGGGTCCCGGAAGCCTGTTTGTCAGCCCGCCTAACTACATAGGCATGCTTCAGACCAATGATTCCTGTCTCAAAAAACAATATGAACAGCTCCTGAAGGACACCCAAGATTTTCTCCTGGCTTCTATATGTACAGAACATGAACACACACACACACACACACACACACACACACACACACACGCCACACACCAAACGAAATAATTAAAATTCACAAGCTCTAGCTTCAGTTGTCCCTGTGTGATCTCCTTTTGCATATAGTCACACTGTGATATGGCGCCCACCCTGATGACCTCACTAGAGGTGGGCAATGCTGGGGCCATGCCTTTGAACCTGCAGAGGCATGGCCCAATAAACTACTTTATCTTTATAAAGGGTCTGTCTTTTTATATTCAGCAACATAAAGAGAAGATGGGAAAATGTACCTGCCCAGTATCGTTCTCCCTTTTCTGGGTAGCAGAGTCTGAGATTCTGTCAAGGACTCCCACCGCCATGTTACTTGCTGGATGGCTCCTGCTTGGGATGGCCCTCAGGCTCGGTGATGCCTGTAGAACTGACAAAGGGCTGAGGCTGGGTCAGGGCAGTCCTTCCTCTTTCTGGGAAGAATGATAACTGGTCAGATATGGCCCAAGGTTCTTTACAACTTTTAAACACTGAGGGAGTTTCTGAGTTGTGGTTTAGAACTACCTGGGCCCTGAGCTTAGCACAGACCTAAATCATACACTCAATGCACTTGGGGGTTTGCATCTGGCTAGTCTGAATTGGGTCAAGTGTTCTATATTTCCCATGGCAATATAGACATTGGCATTGTGGAGTTGCTAGCTGATCAAGGAGGGTAAAGGCTCCCTCCCCTGCTTTCATGGGACTGATTCAAATTCCCAACAGTTTCCAGCAATTCTGAGGCCCCTCATCCTCACTTCCTCTCTGCAGGGTAAGAGGAAATGCTGGTTCCTGCCGCATGCCCCTTTCCTTAGGTCTCAGCTTCCATTATGCCTCTGTCTAGCCACGCAACATATCGAGTTGCTGGTGTGGCCCATGTTAGGTGTAGGTAGCTTTGGATCAACTTCATGTCACTTATTTGATTATTCAAGAATGATAAATTTGATGATAGAAAGAGAATAACCTATTCAGGCTGCCTTATATAGCCTAGAGGGTTATAAATTGAGGGTGCACTGCAGGGTGTTTTTGCAAAGATCAGAAAGATAGCAGGAGGCTTCTGAAATCTAGAGTGGGGAAAGTCTCACAAAGACACCAGCGAGGGCCAGAAGAGGCCAGGGGTTCCGCACATCCTGCTGAGCTCCCTTCTCCTGGAAATAATTACCACAGATCTTCAAAATGCAAGTTGTTTTGTTTTTTTGTTTTTAAGTAGCCCCATATTATTAGGCAATGACCAATTATTATAAGCACCAAACCTCCAGTGGATGTCAAAGCCTGGTTTATTCAAACTGAAGTTTCTTTAAAGTTATACCCTAGACTTGCTGTCTTTTTATTTTCAAAACTGAAATGCTGGTTTTTATTATTTTCAAACTCATGTATGTGTGTGTTGCTGTCATCAGAGTCCATGCTCCTGGAGTTACAGGCGATTGTGAGCCACCCAATAGGGGTGCTGGGAATAAAAATTTGCACTCTCTGCAAGATCAGTTCATGCTCTTCCTTGCTGACCCATCTCTCTAGGCCCCTCTCTTCAGTTTCTTCACCCGCGATGCTGAAGATGTAGAGGAAACCAGCGGTGCCACAGTGAGGGCATGGGGCTTCTAAGAAGTGAGGTCTCCTGGCAGGATGTCAGGCTACTAGAAGAATGCCCTTGAAGGAGGATGGGTACTTAGACTGCCTACTTTTCCTCTCTTTCTGTCTCTCTCCCTCCCTCCCTCTCGCTTTCTCTCTCTCTCTCTGCGTGTGTCTCTCTCCCTCCCCCTCTCTTTCTGTCTCTCTCCCTCTCTCTCTGCATGTGTGTCTTTCTCCCTCTCTCTCTCTCTCTCTCTCTCTCTCTCTCTTTCTCTCTCTCCCTCTCTCTCTTCATGTGTGTCTCTCTCCCTCCCTCCCTCTCTCTCTCTTTCTGTCTCTCTCCCTCTCTGCGTGTGTGTCTCTATCTCTATCTCTCTCCCCGTCTCCCTCTAGTTTTTCACACCCTTCCCTTTTTCCTCTCTCTTCCACTGTCCCTTTCTGCCCTAACTGTGGACCACAGGACCAAAGTAGCATCCGAGTGAATGGAGACAGAACCTTCCTCAACACTTCTGTTTGCAGTGCTGGGGATCAAACTCAAGGCCTTGAGCAAGCTAAGCTCTGCCACTAAGCTACATCCTCAACCAAATATTCTAACTGCTTTCATTTTATTTTCCACACTGGGAATTTAACCAGACTTTCCCTTGCTAGATCTGTGCCTGACCCCTGGGTTCAAATCTCTGAGAGTCTGTGCTGAGACAATCCCTTGCGCTTTTTAAGGTGATTGTCTCAATGCCATGTCAGTGTCACTGAAAGCTGACTAAGACATGATTTCCTTCCCCTTCTTCACGTCTCAGCGATTTGCCAGTGGCGGCACAGGTTTCCCTGTGCTAAAATGCTCCGGGGACACGCCCCCCAGTGTCCTTTAGCACAAGTCTCCATCTTCCATCTCCAGGTTCTGTGTTTGGCAAGAGCACTGATGAAGGGTGCCAAGTGTTTACTTTACAGACAAAACGTTTGCCTGCTCCTTCTGTGACCTCGGTGGCCACTGAGGTCACCACAATCCACTGATGCTTTGCAGCTGGAACAGGTGGCCTCTGGTCCTCGCGTGCACCCTCCTTGCTAAGCTGGAACTGCAGCGTGAACAGAAGCCATCCGAGAAAAACACTGTAAGATGGGAAGTGCAGGAAGGCAAGAGGCATGTCCGGATGTAACCCTGTCCATGACCAGTTCTGAAAGTGACTTCCTGCTAAAGCCTGAGAGCCCTGTGTGTGCTGGCTGCGTTGTAGCTCAGGTCTGCTTCAGTGGCGAGTCTCACCGCCAGCGTTCTACCGTGGCTGTGGTCAGTGGCGCTTAGCACTGGGTTTAGCACCATTAACTCCTTTCTGCCCATTGCCTTACATCACTTTTCTACATTTTACCAGAGGGTCTGAGCACACATGCCATGTCTCCACGTCCCAGTCCTTGCTGGTGCTCCAAACCATGAGCAAAATAAACCATTATAAATAAAGTGGCCAGCTTTGAGGTATGTTGTTTCTTAAAGTAATAGAAAATGAACAAATAATACCTGGGCATAGTGGTGTTTACCTACAATCCCAATGTCAGGAGCATTGGGAACTCAAGACTAGTCTCAGCTTCACAGTGAGTGTGTAGTCAGCCAGGGAAAGATGAGGTCATGAAGAGTTGAAGAAAGAAGGAAAGGAAAGGAGGGAGGAGGAGAGTCCAGGCATCTGCCTCACTCACCTCAGTGAGTCACAACCTCGCCCCCCATGCCCGCCCACTGAAGCATTCCTAAGTTGGCTTCAACCTCTTCAGTGCTCCCCCATCCACATAAATCACTCCCGCAGCTCCTCCAGGGCCCAGCGCTTAAGTTGTTTGCAGTTTCCACAATGTTAAACAACAGTGTAGTAGATACCCTTGGGGTCAGGCGCATTTACACATTCCCAAATTGCTGTTTTAAGGAGAGTTCTCGTAAATATATTGGTTGAATCAAAATAAGCATAATAATAATAATCGTTCAGATTTTCAACTCGTGCAGCTGAACTGTCCCCATGAAATGTTTGAGGCCCCCACATCCCTAAACACCCACTGACTACGAACCTGCCAATCCATTTTTAATTTCCAAAGTAACTATGACCCGTGATCACTGATCCAACACTTATTGCTTTAAACAGGTCACTGCAGGAGCCCCATCGCTCACTCCTTCGCTCAACAAAACCGTGACTCGACATCTGTCAAGTGTCAGACACTGCACCATGACAGCTCTGGTCACCACAGACACGGAGCTCCTGCCCCAGTCCAGGGAGAATGAAGGCTTTGGAGGAAGCGAGCTATGAAGGGGGAAAAAATCACTGAAGATTCATTCCAGGGAAGCCAAGCTGGACTGGGGGCTGCGGAGAATGAGGCTCACACTGAGGCCAGGAGAGGAACCAGCAGGTGAGACAGAGGGAGAAAACAGAAAGAGGTGCGAATGTTCTGAGATTTGAGTGGCATCTTTTCTTAATGTGCAAATAGTGATGTCCTGACGGAAGACCCAGAGTCTGAGTCTCATCTCCGCGGACTGCCCCGAGCAGAGGCAGTCATGTGACCTACCTGCACCACTATCAAAGGTCACAAGGGCAGGGTCACGTCTTTGGGACATTGCCTCGTGTCTCAGACCCTCCCCCAGAGTGAACTTTCCTCACCCTTGCCAACGGAGCAATAAGTGTCTCTCCATCACTCTGTAAGGTCCTCCCCTCAGAGTCACGTGATCCTGGTGCTGATGTACAACAGTCATCCCTCCAGAGTGGGGTGGAAAAGGGATCTTCATAATTACACGGGCTTGCTGTTATTTAAATATTTACCAACATTAAACACCAAAGGGCTGCACAAATGATCCGGGGACTCATATTGTTCTAAGCTAATATTCTTTGTACAATATTATGCAAATTGCATAAACTTTATTTTGTTGTTGCTGCTGCGGGCGGCATATCCCAAGGCAGCCATTCACTAAGTTGAAGCAGATAAAGTTTTAATAATAAATAGTGATGATGAATAAGTCACCAAGTTTGCGCAATGCTAATCCACTTGCTCACCCTAGGGTGGTTCATTAGATAAACAAGGAACATTTCCTGCTTCGCTTTTGTTCGAGTGGCATCATTTTCCTGGAAAAAATGTTTGTGCCATAAATTATTTCAAACCATTAGGTGCTAACGAACAAATCATACTCGCTCGCAATCTGTCGTGAATTGCCGAGAATTGAGATTTAAACACTGAAATCACACATTAATTTTACTTTCCAACAACAAAGCTGGTTAAGAGAAATTAAACTTGGCTGAAATGGGAACAAAACAGTATGTCTGGTGCTGAATATTTTAAGCTTGCAAAGGAGGCTGCAAATTGTTTCATTAATATTCAGACCACTTGGGCATTTGCGACAGCGAGAGAAGGCAAATAAGAGCGCCGTGTCCAGGGAATACCCATTAGCGGTAAGTGTCCATAGGCTGATATGTTTGCCCACAGGAGGGTGGTGTTGGTTCTGGCTGGGTCGGGCCCCTGCACCAGGAGCCTTTCTGGCCCTTGCTGAGCAGCCTCTTGGCCTCCCAGGGCAGAAGGGATTCCCCGCTGAAAGGTTTGTGCTCATCACAGCCTTCTTCCATTTAAACAGGATGCTGGGAAATTCATCCATCAAATGGCCAACATCTGGAAACACCCTAGGTGTACATCCAAAGGCAGAGAATACAGCCAAGGATGTATCCTGGCAGTAAAGATGTCTACAGCTACAGAGAAGGAAAAGGCAGTCCAATGAACTGATTTCCAAAACACTTTCTTAAAACATACTTATCAAAGAAAACCCTACAGAAACAGGCCAAATAATGCGATGAGTTTGCACAGAGGACCCGTCTGGGGGTCCAGCAGCCATGTCTGCTGGGAGGACAGTGCACTCTCTCCAGGGTCACTGCATCCTGGCTCCTGACAGCAGAACCCCTGCTGTGATGACCATCCCCTGCGCACCTGTCTCTCTCAGTGACTGTGCAGCACACCCACCTGGGTGCCTGTGGCTGCACTTGGTCCTTTGCATTAACAGACAGGGTCTGTTGGCTAAAACACTCCAATGTGCTCAGGCATCTTCCTGCTGGCAGGTGTTTAGGTCCTTCTGCTTTGGGGCAAGAGCAAAGTGCTACTAAATGTAGGTGTTCTCTGGTGAACCAAATGGTGGGACAAGTATCATAAACAGGGTCAGTGGCATACATGCACATGTGCGCTCGCACACACACACACACACACGAATTCATACACTCTACAAGCACACATACCACGCACTCATTAGGTGTCGATGGAAGGACACCTTCAGAACTATGTAAAGACGGTAGCCAGCCACGCCTGCCTTTTGGAAGAATGCTTTGCCTTATTTTTCACTGTTTGGCTGTTGTGTGTGTGCTATCCTAAATTTTCCAAGTGCGTAGATTAAGTTTTTAATATAAAATTCACTCATGCAAAGGGGTAAGAAGCATGGAACGGAAGTCATCTGGTTCTGGCTGAGCCTGTGGTCATTATTACAACATTAAATTTTATTCCCCTTCATCTGTGCAGTTCAGCTTGCCCAGTGCTTTGCCAAAGAGCGTCTCAGTTACTCCTGACAGGAAAGAATGGGAAGCAGTCTTCCGCGGCCGCTCGGGGGTGCAAAGACGTGCCATGGCCACCTGCGACTTCCTGGATGACCGGGGAAATGGACTCTAGTCAATAATTCAATAATTTCTATTTGCTAATGAGATTCATGGGGAATGGACACCTTGTCCATTTCCTCACCCCCGGGCTGTTTTTACTCACAATGACTGCCATAGAGCCTGGCCAAGCTGGTGCTCAAACGGCAAGGAGAAAGGAGGAGAGATGGACTGTAAGGCTCAGGGTTTGAGGTTAATCTTGCAGCAAACATGAGGACTGCCGTTCCCTCCTGAGTGGTCCCCAATACCAGTGCCTTCTCTTCTGTAGGATGTCCTCTGGGACTGTGGGGGGCCAGCAGGAAGTAGCTCTGGTGCCATCAGCCACAGCACAGCCTCTTTGCCCCTCCGACTTTAGTCCCAAGGAGCTACAGACAACACATGAAAGCAAGGCCAGGCTCCACACTGAGGTCTGAATTTCCAAGGACTTCTATATGTTACCCCCTTGCTTTGTTCTTCTTCTGCCACTTACAAGCTTGTTCAGCATTCTTACGCATTGTCCAGAGCTGGGCAAATGCAGATTGTAGCTGGATCTGGACCGTGGGTTGCTTGCCAGCTTTCATTGGAAGCAGCTCCGAAGATAGGTTAAAAAATATGGCCACTGACTAGACATGTCCCAATTTATAGTTAAAATTCTTTCAGTCACGAAAGGAAGAACAACTAAAACCAGCTTAACCAGGACAGAGATGTGTGAACAACAAACAGAGGACCATAGGGCTTGTGGCTCAGACATGACGATCAGGCATCTGGATAAGGGCAAGGCGCTTCTCTCCATCCATCCACGGCTTTCCAGTTCTCCTCCTCCTTCTCTCCCTCCTCTTAGTCCTCCTCCTCTTCTCTTTAGTCTCTCCTTTCTCCTCAGTCTTTCCCCTTTCCTTCCCCCATTCTCTCTTCTCTCCAAGTCTTTTCAAGACTTCACTGTCCTCTGCTACCCCTCAGTCTAGACACTGCCCCAGTTTCTTGGAAAGCAGGGTCTCTTCTGACGCAGTCACCTGCCTCCCCTGAGTTGTTCAAACAAAACTCCCATTGCTTCCTCTATTTGACTCTTATTCAATAGTGTCTACCAAGTTCCCTTGATTTGAGTCAATCATAGTATGGGAATAAAATACAGCCAGAGACTACAATTCAGACAACCGAATAAACAAGAGCTCGCAAGGAGAGAGCAGGGCGCCTTGTTTTTCATTGCACCGACAGGAGCCCATAGGCTGCCTGTGACTGTCCACCTCACTGTCACACTGTGGAAAGGGCAGAAGGGCTGAATGCTCAGCCTTGTATCCCTGGTGCTCAACATTCTCTGACAAACTTATTTCTCCACTCGTCTCTATACAAAGACTCTCAAATGTGTAGATGTTATCCTGGGCACAAGAGACAGAGCAACAGAACAAGTACTGTCTTTGTTCACACCGCGCGTACATTCAGATAAGCAGTGCCTCATCTCAGCGGCGCATGGTCTAATGGGGAGTACCTTGCTTCTGACATTTGTAAACCAGAACAGCTTCTATAGAATCTTCTCCTCGGTATATGCCACTAACTATGTAAATGCCCCAGCCACCTGAAGTCTGTGGCTCTCCAAGCACACAGCTTTAGACCTCTTATCACAAGACTGTGATGAGACAGTGCTTGTGACACCTTAGCAGTTCCTGGGGACGCTAGCAGAGTTCAGGGAACTTCATCTAATGTGAACCTGCTCTAACCAGACCCTGAAAAGACGTCATGTTCAATAAATGTCCTTTGAACAGATTTGACTTGCCCTTTGGAGCTTGGTAGGATAAGCCTTATTTGTTGGTTTGTTTATTCTGGTGCTGGTGGTCAAATCCAACGCTCACACATGTTACATTTCTAGCCCCCCAAAGTCTAATTCTTAGAGCCAATTCTGTACCCCATAATCTCTTGACATGTGCCTCCAAGATGCACTGGTTCTAGCTTGTTCCTTAACATTGCCCCCAGCATCTACTCTCTACACTGCAGCCCCAGGGGTCCTGGGATACACTGTGGCCCCAGAGGCCCAGATATACTGCAACCTCAGAGACTCAGATACTCTGCAACCTGGGAGACTGGGATACACTGTAGCCCTATGGTTGGATATACTGTGGCCCCAGAAACTTGGATACACTATAGCCCCAGTGTTAAATACATTGTAGCCCCCAGTGGCTTGGATACATTGTAGCCCCCAGAGGCTTGGATATACTGAAGTCCTAGTGTTGGATACATTGTAGCCTCAGGGTTTGATACACTGTGGCCCCAGAGACTTGGATACACTGTAGCCCCAGTGTCAGACACCCTGTAGTTCCCAGAGGCTTAAATATACTGCAACCTCAGGGTTGGATACACTATCGCCTCCAGAGGCTTAAATACACTTCAGCCCTAGGGTTGGATACACTGTAGTTCCAGGGTTGGATACACTGTAGCCCACAATGGCCTGGATATGCTCGTGGTCACAGATGCCCAGATACACTGAAGCCCTGTTATTTTAGTGGTTAGTTTGTTCTTTCTATGCAGACATGCAGCTGGCCTCAGATCACAAATTGAAACCAGGTGACAAGATCAGCTCCCTAATGAGCTGTATCAGAAGTCCATAGGAAATAACTAATATCCAACGATCTCTGCCCTATATGTTCACAACAGGAAAGGACACAGTTCTCCGTGACCACAGGTATCCACAGCCCATCTCCACCATTTCCTGAAGCAACACAGCCAGTCAGCATTTGAGTTACAGGTGAGTTTCTATGCATGATGTGAGCAGCTGGCAGAATCATCACAATAACAAAGTGACAACACAGATAGTAGACATCTGTTACCACGTGGATGTAGAAAGTTGTTGGAGACAGCCATGGAGTGTGGCCAGGAATGCCACATGCCCTAGGCAGAGGTGGAAGCAAACCAAAATAATGTGATCCTTCTGATGAATTTTCCCAAAGCCTAGGATTCTTTCTTTTTAAAAATTACAAATTAAATGAATTTTTAATTTGCATAATTCTTATCTATGTTTAGCCACGTGGCTTACCTTTTCTCAGTGCAGCATTTTCATCTTGCTTCCTCTGTGTCTGGGTGGTGACTGTAGACTGAGCAGTCTCTTCCCAGAATTCTCCTAGTCTGGTCACCCTGTCTATAATTCCTGCCTGGCTACGGGACAATCAGCTTTTTGTTAAACCAATATGAGTGACAAATCTCTACATGGTACAAGAGCATTCTCTATTTAGACAAAAGGGGGAAATATTGTAGTATAATCCTTTCATACACTGTAAAGATGTGTCTTTGTCAAGGACCCTTCTGATTGGTTAATAAAAAGCTGAATGGCCAATAGCTAGACAGGAGAGTATAGGTGGGATTTCTGGGAGAGGGCAGGAAAGGAGAAGGAATCTAGGTGTGCAGAGATGCCAGCAAGATGCAAAGTAAGTTCAACATATGGTACAGAGAAAAAGTAACTGAGCTACATGGCAAAATGTTGATTAATAAAAGCAGATTAATTAAGTTATAAGAGCTAGTTGGGAATAAGCCTAAGCTAAAGGCCAAGCTTTCATAATTAATATTAAGTCTCTGGGTCATTATCGGGAAGCTGGTAGACCCACAATGGAAAGTCAGACTACGTTTGCAAAAGCTTGCTAAAGCTATCTCTGTCACTTAAGGATAAGTATTACCGTGATGAAGTGATACTAAAACAAAGATAAAATAGATAGCTTAGAAAGAGGTCATAAAATGGAATACTTCAAAAATATTCACTTAGACCAAAAGAGGACAGAGAACGAGATAGAGAGAAACAAGGAATGAATGATGAAAAAAATGGTAGGCTTAAATTAACCGTGTTGACAACCGCATGAAAAATGAATAGATTAAACATTTCACATAAGGGGCAGAGGTTGCCAGATTTCAGTGGGAAAAATCTCAGCTCTCAACTGTGTGATTTTCTAGAAACATTGCTTAAATATGGACATAGAGATTGAGGTTTAATGTATAGAAATCGATGTGGCTGGCAAACACGCACATAAAATTACAATAATGCCAGGAGATCTAGTTACAGAGAGGGTACCAATGGCGTCAGTGAGGGAGACCTCAAGACGCCTTCAAGAACCAAGTCCTGAAGAGAGAATAATCTGAAATATTATGTGAAAGCAAAACTGAGAAAACAAATAAATATTGACATTGAGAGAAGCGAACCCTTCAGTTGCTAGAGCACCACAGCGATGCTAGAACAACCCAAAGATAAATCTACATGGAGATAAACATTTGTTCAGCCCTATCTGTCAACATCCAACAACACAGAACAGTGACAGGACATAAACACAAGTCTGTACACATCCTAAAAATTGAAACGCACAGGGTGTATGCTTGGATCACAACCGGAAGAGCTAAAAAACTAGGAGGGCTGCTGAAATATATTAAAAGGGTTAGAAATTAAGCCAAAGATCTGCAAATGAATGCACACATCAAAGAATAAGTCATAGGGTGTTGCAGGAGGCTGTTGGTTCATTCCCGGGTGCCCACAACCAAAATAACCACACAGAAACTATATTATTTAAATCACTGCTTTGAATTACTCTTATATCTTAAATTAACCCATTTCTATTAGTTTATATTTTACCACGAGGTTCATGGCCTACTGGCAAGTTTCCAGCTTGCAGCTTGCGTCTTTCTCCTCTGATGGCTCCATGACGTCTCCTTGACTCTGTCTTCTTTCTCCCAGCATCCAGTTTAGGTTTCCCTGCCTAGCTCTGCTCTACCCGATCACAAGCCAAGACAACTTCTTTATTCATTAACCAATAAAAGCAACACATGTACAGAATGACTTCCTACATCGATAGGGGAAGGGGGGAAAAAAACCTAGATCAACTGAGTATAACCCAAAGGATAAAATATCCAACTTGCCGGATGCTGCTGAGCCGGCAGGGGTAACTGTCCCTGTGAAGAACTGCACATTTCATATTTTTCCAGAAGAGGCTTCCAGGGCAAGGGCTACACTTACCACCTAATTAGCTAGGAAGAGAAGATGTTAGCTAATAAATATAAAGGAGTAGTGTTAAGTGTGTGGCAGTCCAAAAGGATGGGAAATAAAGTAACTGGGAAAAAACAGAGGAGAAAGTATGGGTGTTTGGAAGGATTAATAAAAACTAGTGAAGTCCTAGAAATGCTGCTGAGAAATCAATATGAGTCACCAAGATGAATCTGAGTGAATTTTAAAGACTGATTGATTGATTGAAGATTGATTATTTATTTATTGTGTGTGAGTGTGTCTCTACATGAGTGTGTGCCACAAACATGAGGAACCTATGAAGACGGGAAGAGGGTGTCAGATACCCTGAACCTGGCAGTACAGATAGTTGTGACCTACCCCACATGGATGCTGGGAATTAACTCAGGGTCCTCGGCAAGGACAGCAAGTGCTCTTATCCCTGTGCCATCTCTCCAGCTTGCAGAGGGTGGAGTTTAACGATGACTTTAGACACAGTAAAAGAATAGCAAAAGGTGTGATTCAATTTCTCAGACAAGTGGAGATTTTTCTTTGGCAAAGAAAGCCAGCCAAGAGGCACAATGTCCTGGCTTACTTCTGCTGTCAACCCGACACAGCCCAGGGAGTTAGTGCAGCGGTCTTGGTTGGCCCTGATCATTCTGGCCTGTGGCATATCTGTGAGGAGTTGCTACTGGTGATTGATGTAGGCAACCCCAGCCCTAGGCAGCAGAGAAAACACTGGAGAGTGAGCTAGCATATGGTGTTCCTTCATGGCTTCTGCTCCAGATTCCTGGATTCAGGCTCCTGACTTGAGTCCCTGCCTCAACTTGCATACAGAATGGACTGTGACCTGGAAGGCTAAATCAGCCTTTTCCACCCCAGGCTGGTTTTGGTTACAGCCTTAACACACAAAAAGAAAGTGAAGCAGGACACACAGGAAGCAGCTGGTTTGCATGCCCAGGGTCTCCTGAAATAGAACTAATAGCGGGTCTTTCTACGGTCAGCTACATGACAAAAATGTGCAGTATGCAAGCTGCCCAGGATTTAAAGAGAGATGCGGCTGTGCTCATATTCTCTCATGCAGAAAGGGAAGCAGGAACCGCTGGCACGTGCTTGAGAAAGCCAGCATAAGCCCAGCACCAAAGCACAACAAACTGAAAGAAATTATAAATTATAGGTCAAAATCCTTCATAGTATAGCTGCAAAAATATTTCAAAAAAGTCAAATATGTCTGGGGCTGGGCATGCAGGTGACTTGGCAGAGCGCCAGCCTCTTATTATGCACAAGGTGATAGGCTCCCCTCACCATCACATAACTCCTACAGAGTGGCTCATGCCTGAAATATCAGCAACTCTGTAAGAGGACATAGGAGGATTAGAAGTTCAAGGTAATCCCCCCATCTCAAAAAATGGTCAATATGGGACTATGTAAAGTATATCATGACAGAAGGGCTTACCCAGAAATCCTAGTGTTTCCAACATTCAAAATCAAAACTAACCCCTTAACAAAATCACACAGAAGCATATGATCATGACAAAATGCAAAAAGAAAAATCATTTGACAAAGAAAGCCATAAATAATTTATATAATGTTTTGACAAAAAAAGATGGATTTTTCTACAAGAGAAATTTCAAAGTCCGATGAAGGGCATTCATGAAAACCCCATCTCCACACCTTAGTCATGAGAGATAGAGTGTATTCCTCTCTGGACCATGGAAAATCCCATCTTCACGCCTTACTCATGGAAGACAGAGTGTATTCCTCTCAGGATCATGGATTTGTTTATTCCCGTCCAGTTCCACACTGTAGTAAAGCTCTCCACTCTCACACTATTATAACAAGAAGAAGATTAAGTCATAAAATGAAGGAAAGACAAATTGCATCTGTTCCCCTGACAGGAAATATGAGCCTGTGAATTATAAAAAGGTCCCTGGAATCTACAAAATCTATTGGAGATAATAAATGAGGTTACAAAATAGGAACCAGTGCATGAAGCCAACTTCTGTGACAGTGTGTAAGCAGTAGAAATAGGGAAGTGGGATTGGAAACCATAGGTGTCGTATTGTACTGGTCATTGAATGGCCAGAAAGTCCTGTCTGTAAGATTCTCCATTGAGAACTACTCATGGAACCTCAGTGTGAAAGTTAATTTCACATATCAATAAATGTTCATGGGTTAAATAATCAATAATGTTAAGATGTTTGTTTCTCTCAGGTTGATATGTCCAATCCTTGGATTAATAAAATTTAGAAGAAGTGAATAGCCAATGGAAGAACTCCTATTAGGATTAACGCTGTGGTACAGTCAATTGGCAAACTTCTATTAAGGTTTACTCTGTGGTCCAACCAATGGGAGAACTCCTATTAGGGTTTACTCTGTGGTTCAGTCAATGGGAGAACTCCTATTAGGGTTTACTCTGTGGTTCAAACCTTTGGAGTACACAAGCCCTCTATGAGGTATGCTTTCTGTTTTGTTTTGTTTCTCAAAACAGGGTTTCTCTGTGTAACAGCTCTGGCTGTCCTGGAACATGCTTTGTAGACCAGACAGGGCTCAAGCTCACAGAGGTACTCCCACCTCTGCCTCTTGAGTGCTGGGATTAAAGGCATCTGCCAACGTTCAGCATGAGCTATGGTTTTGACCCCTCCTAATCAAAGGGGTTAGTTAAACCTCAGTGGAAACAAAAACAAAAAGAAGTGTGTCCCAGCCAGGGAAGCCGCCTCCAAGCTGAGGTCTGTGCCCTCCCAGGCCCTTCTGTGTCATGAGCTCATAAGCACAGACCACTTAGAGTTCTGTACTTGGTTCATCTCGCTCAGTCACTAGAGTGCGCATGTTCTACAAATCCCTCGTCATGATGCTTCCTTCTCCAATGTCTTACCACTCGGTATTAATTGAGTTATATTCCCCACCTCTACTCCTGACAGGGTAGAAGGAGCAGCAAGGTCTCTCTCTGTCTCTCTGTCTCTCAGTCTCTGCCTGCCCCATTCCCCCGGGGACTGTTACGGAACAGTAGAGAGTGGCTGAACAAGCAGGCAAACGCTTCGTGGAGGAGGGCTATGCTGAACCACACAGCCCTTAAGTCCACGCTTTCATGACCAGGTTCTGATAAATGTTAATATGACAGAATTAAACATATGGGTTAATTCCACTTAATTTAATTAACCAGACTTAATTTTACTCTGCATTCTGATATACCAAAGGGTAGAATTTCATGCCCATCTATTCTGTGTGAAGAATTCTGGGGCTTTCTTTGATCGCCTGCTAATTTAGCTGCTGTAGCAATTAGCTGTTGCTCAGCTGCCCCAGCTTTCAGGCACAACCTGATGTTGATTTTAATTAATTCATCTAAGACCGAGGCCGAGTGAAATATCCATTAAGCCCCACTCCAATCTCTGCCCTTTCATGTGAATTTGCCGCTTGCTGATCCAGCCATCATTCTCCCGGTCAGCTTTGTGCACTGAGCGTCCTTTAAATGTGAGTCCCTCCTTTCTCCAGTTCTCCCCTGTGCCCTTTTACGATCACCATTATTAATTAACGCAGTAGGCAGCATGAAGGTGTTCAGCCGCTCCCTTTGGGGATCTCAGGTTTGGGTCATGAGCTCTACTCCTTTCCCCAGACATAGGCATCTGGAGCCTTTGCCCTCTCAGAGTCTTGGTGGAAGTTTCCGCTCTTCCAGTGGTGGCGGCACAGGCCCACTGACCAGCACAGGGTTGCTTCTCATTTCAATCTTTCTGGGGATTCAGATTAATGTGAGAAGCAGTCGTGGTGAGACTTTATTTTCCCATTTGTTCCACTCACAGCGGGAGGTGAAGACAGCAGGGGACGGTCTTGAAGGAAGCTCAATACTAACCTGCCTGGTGGAATTATCCAGCTTGTTCCAGCTTCGAATGCAAGTTCTAGTTTAAAAAGAAAAACACAGTTTAAATAACTTGAAGTTGCCAAATTGTATCTTCATTCAGGCCCTGCCAATGCACCTCCAGACAAGTTTGCGATTTTCCCCGACTACAGAATAAACCACTCTCTGGCCCTTTTGGGGCAAACAGTGACAAGCAAGGAGCTTTCAAAGATGGATAGTGACCCAGTTTGGTTTCTATCGCTGTGATAAAAGGCCATGACCAAAACTAACTTGGAGAGAAAAGGGTTTGGTTAGTATACAGGTCACAACCCACCACTGAGAGAAGCCAAGGTAGAAACCTGGAGTCAGTAGCTGAGGCAGAGGCCATGGAGGAAGGCTGCTTACTGGCTTGCTCCCCCATGGCTTACTCAGTTACCTTCCTTACAGAACCCAGGACTGCCTGCCCTGGCCTGGCTCCATCCACAATGGCCGGGCCCTCCAACAGCAATCATTAATCAAGAAAATATCTCCAAAGACCTACCCACAGGACAATCCAAAGGAGACATTTTCTCAATCGAGGGTCCCTTGTTCAAGATATCCCCGTCTTGTGTCAAGATGACCAAAACAAAAAAACAAAGAAACAAACAAACAAAAAACAAACCTGAGGGTATGGGACTCACAGGTGGGACCCCTCTCAACTCCTCCTCGTTTGGAAATCCATAAGTCCATGTAGGGTCCCTTTGATGTCAACAGTGGTATGATCAGAATCCCTCTGGAGATCTCCTGCCAGCCATCTGAGCTTCACTACTGCAAGTTAGGGGGACCAACAGAGTGACTGGACTGGTCACAGGACTGGGGCTGCAGGTAGGCATGCAGTTGCTAAACACAAATACAAATACTTGGCAGCCACGTGATTGGGCCACTGTCCCAACAGCCCAGGCCCTACATGGCTCTCACTCGGCTTCTGAACCTTGTTTTCAACTATGCTGACCCAGGTAAACTAATCTAGACACTCACACCCCTTGGGCAGGAAGCCTTTACTTGAAGGGCATCTTCCCTGTAGAGAGAAAGCATGCTATCTCAGACAGGGCCAGAGGTCCCTTTGAGCCTGGCACTGGTCATGGATTCTACAAACACTTCAGTATTCATGAATAATTGAGACCCAGGTGAAGATAGAACTAAGGTCGCTGACCTGGGGGTCCCGGCTGGCCCTGTGCAGCTGACAACCCAGCTCGCCTCCCAGTCTGATGCCCCAGGTGTTCCACTGTAGAATCAGCACACACAGCTCCACCTGTTATGGGGCTGGACTTCCCCGACCAAGGTGCCTCCGTCTCTCTGTGGTCCAGCTATGCTGTCCCGCCGAGCTCCCCCTGCTGACGCTCCTGCCCCATCCGCTCCTGTGTGGACCCCTTCTCTCTGCCCTTTGTTCCTTCCCTCCGCTCTCCACCTGTTTGTCTCCAGTTCTTCATCTATTATTTATGGACTGGATCCTCAAGGCGCCCTCCCTACGCAGGAAACCAAGAGTTAGGCTTCGCTTTGCTTCAGCTTCTGCTCTGAGACAAGACACAGCTCTCCAAAGACCCCTGCGGCTCCCTTACCTTTCACCACCTCTCAGAAGATCCAGGAAGGTCACACAGGAGGCTTTTGCTAGTTTCTAACCTCTTGCAGATCCAGGAAGCTTTGACACTAAAACCATCGGTATTGCTCAACACCCTCGGAGTACTTTTGTGTATGTACTTGCCCCTTATATGTTTCCATGTGGGTTCCTGCATGTGTATTTATGTTCTCATGTGCATATTCCTTGTCTGCATATGTGTATGTGTGTTCCTATGTGTGCGCGTATATATGTATGTATGTATGTAGGTAGGTATGTATGTGTTCCCACACGTGTGTGTGTGTCTGCTTATGGAAGCCAGCCATTACTATCTAGAATCAGTTGCTCTCCGCCCCATATATGTAACTGAGTCTCTGACTTGAAGTCAGCCTTTGCTGATTTGGCTAGTATTGAGAGCCAGCTTGTTCCAGGTATTTCTGCCTCCACACCCCAAGTGCTACAATTACAGACAGGCCACCATGACATTCAGTACTTACATGGCTGCTGGGGATCTAAACTCCAGTTCTCATGCTTGTACCACAAGGACCTTATCACCTGAGCTGCCTCTCTGCCCCCTTAAAATAAGTTGGTAAATACTTATTGCTCAGCTGTTTCGCCCTGTGGCTCTGTCAGGGGACAGAGAAGGAAACACCAGAGATGAAAGAGACATTTTTCTATCTACGTTGAGACTGAGCTTAGTGACAGCTGAGAATCACAGATCCCCAGGGGGACACAGGGCCAAGATGGAGTACATGGGGGGAACCAATCAATACCAGGCAAGCAAGGGACTTGATGTGGGCAACCAAGATAAACTGCAGTGTGGCTTGGTGGCTGTGCCCTCTGTGGTTAACGTCTTTGAAGCTGCAGTGATACTAGCCTGTCTCTAAGCCCAGGACTTTGCCCAATCATGAGCAGTTGCAGAGAGCCTGCACATTCCAAAGCCCGGATGCCATCACACCACTTACAGTCTGACTTTGACATTTCTCTTTTACAGTGACCATGGGGAGAAACACTTTGAACGGAAGATGCAGTTCACTGTGAGGTAGGGGCGAGAGGGTGGTCCCTGTACCCCACGCATATGCCAGCTGCCTCTGAAATAGTCACAAAACCCTCTTCCATATTCCACTGGTCTGGTCCTTTTCATGGGCAGCCCACACCAATCCCTCCTTGGAGTATTTGCTTTGATAAATAAAGTCCAGCTCAAGTTGTCTCCGAGGTGTTCAGCTCCTAAGGAATGACATTCAAAATTGTCTCTGCTCTTGACTGAATTCATTCCTTCAAGAAGACAAGAATCAGAAGACACTGTCCTCCCCACCCTAAGAAAACCCTAGGACATCCTAACTGACTCATGCGGTATAACAAAATGCTCTCCAATAGGATGGCTTAGCCACTGACATGTGTCTTCTCATAGCTCCATCTGCTCCAGTAACGTTGGAGAGCCAGCACGGCTGGGTTTGGAGAGGGTACGCCTTCAGATTTGCAGATGGGCACCATCCAGTGTGTCTCCACATTATCTTTCCTCTCTGTTATTGGAGAGAGAGAGAGAGAGAGAGAGAGAGAGAGAGAGAGAGAGAGAGAGCCCTGCCACACTGACTTCATCTAACCTTAATTACTTCCTGTTGTAATTTCATTCTGTGGTGGAACTGCATGACCAAAGCAGGGGAGATTTATTTGCCTTGCACTTCCAGGTCAGGATCAGGACTTGAAGCAGAAACCATGAGGGGACGCTGCTCGCGGTCTTCACAGACTCATGCTCGGCCGTGTGGCTAGGGATGTTGCTACCTACAGTGAACTGGGCTCTCCCCATCTCCCCAGATTGTTCCAGTCTAGGGGATCCTTCAGTTGTCACCTCCTCTCAGATACCTCGGTGTGACACTGATAGCTACTCACAGCCCCGTGTCCAAACACAGTCACACCGGGGAGCTGGGAGATTAGAGCTTCAGCCTATGGACTAGGCAGCATGGTGACCCTGACCACTTTCCTTGTAAAGTGAGATATGGCAGTGGGAGGGAGGGGATATTACTAGGAACTTAGAGGAAAAGGCACAGCAAAGAAGAGGAATTGCAGGGGCCTGGAGAGACAGCGTAGTTCGTAAAGTGTGTGTCACGTGGGCATGAAGACCTGATGGATCCCTAGGACCCGTAGTAAGAGCCTGTGTGGTGGCATCTGCTTGGGATCTAGGGTTGGGGCAGCAGAGACGTGAGGCTCCTTCAGCTGCTAACCAACCAAGGGGAGGACCAGGCCAATGAGAGGCCCTATATGTATCAGAAAAGCAAGAGGAACAGCTCTGGAGGAATGAAACCACAGTTGTTCTCTGGTTCCACAGGCACACGTGCACATGCACATATGTGCACACATAGACTCATACACACACACACACACACACACACACACACACACACACAGAGTGGAGCCGCAGGCCACAGGCAAGCAGGTGGAGGGATGAATTATGGAAAGCTGCATCCAAAGCTCTAATTTAGATCGGTTGCATCCGAGACTCCTGTGTTGTTACAATGGGCAGATCAGCTCAGCGGTGCAATAAAATACTTGAAAATGCAGTAATAATTCAAACCACTTGTTCTCTGCCAAAGCGCAGTCATTGGAAGCTTCAGTGATAAATTCCCATGGCTCTTTCTGGCTGCCCTGTCTGGATTCTTGCCTTGATGGCTTGGCAGGTATAAGCCAAGCTATGGTAGGGTGAGGATAGGCTAGCAAACTGGAGCCAGGGAGCTCCCAGTGTTCCTGGGAGAACACAGCAGGATGTGCAGGGGAAGGGGCTCCCAGGCAGGCCACTCCCAGGCTCATGAGAGCGAGCTGGTGTGGGCTTTCATTAGACAACACCATTAGTCAAAACAAATTCTTCCTGCCTGAGAAGCCTGAAGCCCTCCAGGAAGGCAGCTCTCCTGGGGTGTCCCCAGTGGCCAATCGTGCACTGCAAACTGCCACCGCCACCATCTGAGTTTCATTAAGTGCAAACATCTGAAACTGACTTCTATTTCTCTCCCGAAACCCCCAGGTCTCTCATACCCAGTGTTCCACTGACTCTGACTTCCCTCTGTACGAGGCTGTTGAAATGCATCAACTGAGCATCCTCTGGCCCCCAGCACCTAGCTGAGGAGGATGAGGTGGTGTCTCCAGCTTCCAGGGACCAGAGGGGGCACAGGAAGACTCCTTCCCCCTTTTCCTGTGTCCCTGCCATGTGTTTTGTGCATCAGATCTTTTCGCTGTCCTCAGAGGCAGCACCAGTGATGTTGCGCTGTCTCCCATATAAACAGAACCCTTCTGATTTAATTGCTTTATTCCTCTCAACCAAACAAAACATGTATAAGCCTTAACAGGCTGAGAGGCCTCCGGGCACAGTTTTTTAACAACCTGCTTGTGATTTGGAGCTTGCAAGCATTATAGAAGACACAGACACTCACTGAAAAGATGGTTATAGATCCTGGGGGCAGGGTTGCCTCCAGGGGAAGAGCCGTGGGGAAAAATCTTTAGGACTGTCTTGAAAAATGTATCTTAATCCCAATATATTGCAAAGATGCATCAATTTTTTTAATGTATTTGTGTTGAAGGGTTTTAATAGCGCTTGTTGTCTGAGACCTTCCTTGTACCGGTCTCAGAAGATGGAGCCTAAGGGCTAGAAAGAGATCGTTCGCAGGATAAGGATGTGTCAGGGGTTCAGTCAAGTCTTGTCTCCAATAAATAACTCAGCGCCAAAGTGGTTCTCCTGGCCTCCTGTGATCTTTGCCCCTTAATGTTAGCTCCCAGGAAGCATTGTTGGGAATTAATTCCATCTCCTTCACCAGCCCTGGCAAGGCAGTGAAGTGTACACAGTACCTTCTGGAAAGAAAATTGCCGCTCCCATCCAAGCAGAAAGCACTACAAATAGCCTACAGCTATCCCGTGAAAGTGTGGACGTGGGTGGGGTGTGCTCAGAAACTTACAAAAGAGGGCTTTACCGTATCTTGTAAAAAAGAGTTTAAGTCCAAGTACTCAAAAGTAAGAGGCTTGCAGGCCTTCTACCAAAGCTCCAACAAGAAGCAGAAGAAATGCTACAACCTGACATGTTTTCCTCAACCTGTGGAAGAACTGGATTCCTGGACTATGCCTTCCTTCAGTGCTGATACCACACCATGTGCAGGGGATTGATCCATGAGCACGGAGTCACCTGTGCCAGGCCCTGTGCCATCATGATGGAGCTAGAAATGGGCAGCTTCCCACCCAGGAAAATGGGAGCATCCAGTCACTCAGAGTCCCCCCTGTCCTCACCCTATAATAACTTTGAAATGATCCATTTGCTCAGTCTCTGTTTCCTCCAGCCTTTTCTGTGAACCCTGTCTCTCACTGCTGAAATCGGGACAGTCATTGTGTAGATGGTGCCATTCCAGTCTAAACCACAACCACGAGTCAAGTCACCATTACCCGAGTTTGCTGTCACTCTGTCTCCTGTCCACAGAGTGAGTCAGTGTCCTGAACTTTCGAGAGATGGTTGAATCTGGACCATCACGGCTCAGCATAAGAGATCAATAGCAAGACACAACAACCAACATGCTGTACACCCAAGACTAAGACAAAACCTTGGAGAAAAAAATGGGAGGTGGGGGTAGGGGTACCTTACAACCACTGGCAGAGGAGCTAGGATGAGACTCAGATGGCCTTCTCATCAAAGTCAGAGAAGCAAGAGGGCTCAGGTACTTAGCATTGAAAAGAAATACCTTTTGGTCAGTAGCGTTCCTCAGGCCATCATAAGACACCTGGATGAAGCTACTTGAAAGTCACCTTGGTTCACACTCTCACGACGGACAATCAGTCCATCATAGCCAGCATGGGGCAGGAACACTCTGTGGCTGTCGCCACAGGTTCTTGCTCATACCTTGGCCAGAAAGGAAGTAGAGCCGTATAAACTTGAAGGCCTGCCCTTGAGTGACAAACTCACTTTCTCCAGCTAAGCCCCACCTCCTAAAAGTTCCATAATCTCCCAAAACAGCACCAATGGTTTGGGGTCGAGTGTTAAACACATCAGAATGTGGGGGACACTTGAGATTCAAATCATAACATCCTGTCTAGATCCGGGATGGCCCCTTGAAGTGAGAAAATAAAAATTTTCTCAAATAAAGCCAGAGGAATTCATCGGCAACACAATCCCACCCTGGAAGAACTTCTGAGGGGCAGCTGGATAAGACGAACACAGAAGAGTCAGAAACTGCTCCACATGCAGGCGGGAACAAGGAGGAGTGGCGGCTGTGTTACTCGGGGCTCCCCAAAGGAGCAAAATTGGTAGAATCAACATGCATGCGCATGTATGTTCATACATTATATATACATACACACACATATATACACACACACACACACACACACACACACATATATATATGGAGAGAGAGAGAGAGAGAGAGAGAGAGAGAGAGAGAGAGAGAGAGAGAATTTATCAGAGTGGCTTATGGGTGTGGCTCTGGTGTTCTAACAATGACTGTCTCTCGTTGCAGAAGCAGAAAACCCGACAGTTGCTCAGTCCACAAAGCTGAGTGTCTCAACAGCCCTAGTCTGGTGCTGCAGGCCTGGAGGATTCCTGGGAATTGTTGTTTCAGTCTACACTGGAACTCTGAAGAAGTTAGTTCTTTTTGTTCTTTTCTTTCTTCCCTTAATGAAGCAATTTTAAATGGAAAAACCCACTTCTTTTTTGTTTATTTTTTATTTCCACATCCCAACCAAAGTTTCCCCTCCCTCCCCTCTTCCAAGTTCACCCCCCTACTCCACCCCCATGCTACCCCCATCCACTTCTCTGTGTTGGGAGCTGTGAACCCCCCAGATCCTGAATTTCTGGTAAACAACTTGTAAGGTTTGCTGCTGCTCTGAGCACGAGACCCTCAGGAGTTCCTGATGGCAGGGGAGTGGTTTCTGGTGGGTTTGGTTGGGGCATGGCTATCAATTAAGGATCCCTATATAAGCTGCTCCTGGACGCAATAAAGGGGGCATTCCTGTTTCAAAGATTACCCGTAAGTCTCTGTCTTTGTGTTTCAATCTCCAGCCCCTTGCCCAGTTCACAGACTGTATGGTAGCGCATAGAGCACAGATGGGCAGGTGCGCTGTATTCTGCCTCTCTTTCTCTTCAGCTATGGGTGGGCCTCACATGGATATCAGCCAACCATGGCATGTCAAGTTGTGGTGAGACTAGGCATCTCCTCCGATTAAGGCTGGGCAAGGCAACCCTGTAGGAGGAAAGGGTCCCAAAAGCAGGCAACTGAGTCAGGAACAGCCCTGCTCCCACTGTTAAAAGTCCCACAAGAAGACCAAGTTACAGAAATGTTCACATATATCCCTAGGTCAGTCCCATGCAGGCTCCCTGATTGGTGGTTTAGTCTCTGTGAGCCTCTATGAGTCCAGGTTATTTGATTCTGTGGGTTTTCTTGTGGTGTCCTTGACACCACTGGGTCCTACGATCCTCCCTCCCTTCTTCTGCAGGATTCCCCCAGCTCTGCCTAGTATTTGGCTTTGGGTCATTGTATCGGTTTCCATCAGTTGCTGGCTGAATGAAGTCTCTCTGATGACAGCTGGGCTAAGCATCAATCTATAAGTACAATAGAGTATCATTAGGAATCATTACATTGATTCTTTTTTCCTTGCCATTTCTGTTTGGTCCTATCTCAGTCTCTGGGGCATCCCGCCCTCATCTCTGGGTTCTGGTCCTCAAGGGTAGCTCTCTCTCTCTCAGGGCATGGTCTTCAGCTGTGCCAGTCATTAGTTGGTCATTCCCAAGGTTTCAGAGCCATCTTTACCCCAGAACATCTTGTAGGCAGGACAAACTGTAGGTTAAAGAGTTTGTGGCTGGGTTGGTGTTTCTATCCCTCCACTGGAAGTCTTGCCTGGTCACAGGAGATGAAGAGTTGAGGCTCTGTATCCTCTATTACTAGGAATCTTGGCTAGGGTCATCCTCATAGATTCCGGGGAGTTTCCATTGCCCTAGGTTTCTAGCTCAACCCAGAGATGCCCCTAGTTTTCAGTTATCTCTCTCCTAGTACACTCTACATCCATCTTCCCCCAACCCGATTCTCCCCTCCTGTTCCCATCCCCATTCCTGCTGTGGGATAATGCTCTTGTACCCTGTAAAGATTTACCACACGAGTTGGTTTACTGAAATGCTGACTGGCCAGTAGCCAGGCAGGAAGTATAGGCAGGGCAACCTGACTAGGAGAATGCTGGGAAGAGGAAAGGCTCAGTCTGCAATTGTCACCCAGATGCAGAGGAAGCAAGATGAGAATGCTGCACTGAGAAAAGGTACCAAGTCACATGGCTAATCATAGATAAGAATTATGGGCTAATTTAAGATATAAGAGATAGTTAATAAGAATCCTGAACTAATAGGCCAAACAGTTTATAATTATTACAAGCCTCTGTATATTTCGTTGGGACTAAACATCTGTGGGACCAGGTGGCACAGAAACTTCTGTCTACAGATCCTCCCTTCAGATTCCTCCCCCCATCCACTGGGATGTCCATTGTATTTACTCTTCACAGTCCACACAGTACAGAGCACATGCGTGTACATGTGCGTGCACGCGCGTGAGCGTGCACACACACACACACACACACACACACACACACACACACACAGCCTTCCTTCTTAGCTTCCCTGGGTCTGTGGACTGTAACATGACTCTCCTTTACTTTACAGATAATATCCACTTAAGAGCGAGTACATGCTAGGCTTGTCTTTCACCCAGACCCAGAAAGACAAACACAGTATGTACTCACTCATAAGTGACTGGAAGGTGGTTCTTATGTCGTGGAGAAACACTGCAGCAGCAGGGTAGGTGGCCTTGCTAGCGAGATCGAGGCCAGCAGACAAATAGCGAAGCTTCCCTCTCTTTTCCTTTGATCTCGGTGCCACTGGAAGGCATGGCCACACTAAGGGTGTCTCCAGGCTTCAGACAGTCTTATCAAGAAAATCCCACACAGGTCTGCCCAGTAGTTTCTTTTTTACTTGGTTCCAGACACTCGCAAGCTGACACCAAGGCCACCATAATGGCCGTGCTGATTAGTTTAGCTTTCGATTAGACACCATCTCGACTCCTCAAGGAACAGTCTTAGTGAGGAATCATCCAGACCACGCTGGCCTGTGGGTGTGTCCATGGGGGGACTGTCTTGGTGATAATTGACGTGGGAAAAGCCACCATTTCATAATTTGGGTCCCGAACTCTAGAAGAGTAAAGGAAGCTACCTGAACAGAGGCCAGGAAGTGGCCAACATGGCTGCATTCATTTCTCTCATTACTGTGGATGGCATGTGACTCACTGTTAGAGTTCCCTGCCTTGACTTCCCCATAATGATAGACTGTAGTCTCAAACCAAGTCAAGTGGAATAATTTTTTCTTATCCGCCATTGTTCTTGGCCAAGGCATTTTATCACAACACAGAAATCGAAGTAGGAAGGCAAAACGAGACTTTTTCTTTTTCCCTGTTTAACTGATCTTTAGAAAGAGACCTACGTGAAGCCTTAGCGGTGATCTTAGGGCAGTGTGATGTTTTACTCTTTTGGCTTTTAGAAGGTGTTGCAAACCAACTCCCAAATAAA
The DNA here is from genome assembly GCF_982192425.1 of Myodes glareolus. NCBI lineage: Eukaryota > Metazoa > Chordata > Mammalia > Rodentia > Cricetidae > Myodes > Myodes glareolus. The sequence goes on from NC_142035.1 coordinate 3,347,452, forward strand.
TCACACACAGAGACTTATTCTTAGTCATGAGTGCCTGGCCTTGACTTGTTTCTAAGCCAGTTTTGCTTAAGTTATCCCATCTACCCTTTGCCTCTGGGCTTTTATCTTTCTCTATTTCTGTATACTTACCTGTGTGATTTCAGAACAAGGAGACCAAACACCAATGAAAACAGGTGTCCTGGGTGATCCAGCCACTCAGGGTTCCTCTGTTGCAGGTTCCTCAGAGTTCTACATCCAGAAAGGCTTCAAGGCTCTGGCTGAGAGGGTGCAGCCTCACAGATAGTCTAGCCAGGACTGTAGACAAGCCTTGCACTTTCCCACTGCACAGGGACTGGACAACAAATGTTATGGTTGGTTTTCCCAGGGCTTGACCATTGTCTCAATTTTCTCAGGTTCCCTAAAGACACCATTGCCACAGAAGAAAGGAGTCTAGAGAACACAATGCCCACATTCCCAAGAGGTGGAGTGGAAGGATTTTGGTCATTTGGTGGGTTATGGATGTTTGTCATCATTTAGGGGCATTGGCTACAAATTGTACTGGTCATTGTCAGGGAGAAAGCTAAACAAAAATTAGATTCAGATTAATTAGACTAATTAATCTCTTTCTGAAGGGAAAAAGGGGGATATAGTATAGAAATGATGGGATAAGAGGGTAGGTTGTTGGGTCTACTTTTGAACACTAGTCTCAAATGTTGTACATTGGTATAAATTTTTATGTATTGATACAAAATAAGGTTATTCCCATTACACTGCATATGTTTCTATTGTTTAAGGTATTGGACCTATGCAACTCATTTAAAATGTAAAGTTCTAGTCCTTGAAAGCTGTTTAGGATAATAAAAAATAAAGCTTAGTAGTTAATGATCTATAGTAATCAAACTTGTAGTCATTTAGGGATGCTTTCAAAGTCACAGATACATTTTAGATAGACACGCCCAAGGATGCTCTCTGCAGTTCTCCCTACTGTTTAGAAAGGTGTGCTCACACTGAATGCTGCTGTCCTATTTTGGCCTCCACCATATGGTGTCTCCCTTCTCTGAGTCTGACGATGTGCCAGTCTTGCGACTCTCCCATGGGATCAGGTAATCTGATCCTACAGGACCGCTGGGCTAGCCAGCGACTCCAGCTCAGTAGTTTTTGGGCTCACTTCATGCTTGACTTGGGAATGTGAAAAAATGAGTTGAGGTTTCACATAGTTGTATCCTTGGTTCTCCTCACAGCTTTACTGGTGTCCATTGCGGAGTTGTTGCACGAGGCTTTAGGTTTTCTAAGCCTCTGAAGCACACACAAGGTTGCATTAGACTAGGGAGAGAGTGGGAGAGGCTGTCCCTGTCACCATCACCAGCTGAGCTTGCACTGGGAGACAGGCAAGGGGCAGGCAGTCTCCTCTGTGGAGTTGGGATGAGAAGACTGTTCTCCAATGGGGGAAGCCGAGCCACACCTGGCATCCCCCAGAGAAGACAGCTGTTGAGCTGAGCCATGATGTTCCTGCTGTTTCTGGAGACTGGGGCACTCCACCTGATGGATGGAAGCTAAGCCAGGCAGCAGGTCCCCTTTGCCTATTAAAGTAGCATTAAAATGCGTTTAGTGGAAGTCCCTAGTGCGGCGGCAGCCTGATGAAAGCGGCATTCTCATGGACTTCTGGAAGCATCTGGCAAACTAGCCAACGAGGATGATATGCAGTTGGAAGGCATCCGTCAGCACATGAGCCATTATAAACATTTGTGCTGCTGGGCCCGGCAGTCAGGGCCACGGAAAGCTGTCCTTGCCAACGCTACGTTCAGCAGAAGGGGGTGACATTCTGCCTAGGGTTCGCTGCCAATGACAGCAATAAAGATGTCAGAGCGCGGATATGGAAATGGACGTGACTGCTCAGGGGTTAGAAATCTTTAACATGATTTTTCTGGCAGACATCAGCCACCTGAAGACAAAAAGGTCTTAAGATGTGTTGGTTAAATAGTGGCACTCGGAGTCTTCCTGAGTACGGCAGCAGACGCAGCAAGGGGAGAGGGCAGGGGAAATACTCAGGCATAACAGGACAGCGGCAGTGTCATTGAGACAGCGTGGCTGTGGTTCTGTCCCTCGTTCTCAGGAAAATGCTCGGGTGCGTAACAGTACAGCAGCAGTGTTGTTGAGACAGTGTGGCTGTGGTTCTGTCCCTCCTCTGCATATCAAGGGCTGAAAAGGTGATTACCTATTGTGTGATGGGTGGGGAAGAGTCGAGAGGCTGAGCTGAGCTGGCCAGGCTGAGGGAGGACACCAAGGTCACAGGATCTTCTTTCTCCCTCTCTGGTCACTACACCATCTGCTTCTCCCTTTTTTTTTTTTTTTTTTTTTTTTTTTTTTTTTTTTTTACAGGAAACAGGACATTCCAAGACATGATGGCCGCAGGTCTGCTTGGCCAGAGGCCAGGAAGCTGCTGAGCCATGTATAGAGTTAGGTTGGCCCCTCTGGCAGCCCTTAATGCCCAGGTTGCCAGCAGCCTCAGGTTGCAGTTTGGCCAGCTATAGTCCTCAAAGCTCAGAGCACCGGTAGAGTGAGGTGTGCAAACAAGACAGGAGTCCCGGGTGGCTGAGGAACCTGGAGAGAGTGTGGCGTATGAGGGTCCCTAGTGGCAGAGACATTTGGAATGTGGGGCCGGTACAGGCGGAGAAGTCGCGATGCCCAGCAAGCCCTGCTCCAGCCTGCGTGGACATCTTCACCGTTTCCCGCTTCCATGTCAACCAGAAAAGCTCTCCATTTCTGTATACAGGGCCCTTGCTTCATCCTGCAATTTTGGTTGCATAAGCCAAACGGTATTTGAAAAGCTTTGCTTCATTTCATAGCTAAGCATAATATTATTTCTTGCTTACTTAACAGCCGTTTTATTATTTATTTCCATTAATTTTAATACCTATAATAGAGAATTAGAGGTTTGAGTTAGACAAGGTGATTTTTCTCTGTTAACTATCACTCCGCCATTTGAAGTGACCTGTTCCTCATGACAGACTGTAAACTACAGGCTGCTGTAGCTCCACGAGCCTCTGGGCTCCACAACTCCCCAACTCTGCCTGGAATACCTGACACAGGATAGACTTGAACAGAACGTGTTTTTAAGAGTGCATGATGACGCCACCTGGTGGCGGTATACCCAAATTTAATTCCTGGAGCTCTGCTGACAAATTGATTCCTAGGTTATAAACTGGGGACACTCATCTCATTCTTTATTTAGCTCCCTTTGGTCCACTGCCCAGCGCAGGTGGCAGAACTCAGGGTCACGCTTCACCCCTGCTTGTCTTGTCCTCCTGGTTTGCAGGTGCTGTTGTCCCACGGGGTAGCAGGGATCCTTCATGTGAAGCCAGAGCTGGTCTGGCCCTAAACCACAGCACTGATCAGCAAGCCCTGGCCTCACCTGAGCTCACAATGCAGCACCCACACCCATGTCTCTGTCCCACTGTCCCACACCCAACGCAAACTCATTTGCTTAGCCCAGAACTGGCTGAAAGGAATAGTATTAAACCCGGAGACAGCCATTTGCTCGTGGAAAAGAGCAGTCTTCAATTATTTAAGACGAAACAACCAGGGCAGTGGCTTAGCCCTGGCAGCTGACTAATGTGTAGACTCCCAGGCATCACCAGGTCAGCGAAGCTACTGTCCTCTGTCTGGGAACACGAGGCATTCTTGCTTGTGTAATTCCGTTTACGTAAAAAGGGACACACACCAGACACATTGTCACCACGTGGGTCGGCAGTGGTTGTGGGGTCACTGCTGAAATGAGAACGTCACTGAAGAGTGCCACACACATGGCTTTCCTGAGGCCGGCTCACTTCAGGTGACTGTTGTTGGCTCAAGTGTCAGGTTCACTGTTAGCCATGGGTTTATCCATCGGTGTGCCCCAGGTGTGACGGCAAGGATGGATGTGTGCACAGAAGGCACTAGGCCAACTTCCTGCCAAGCAGAAAGAACCGTATCGGTCCTGGGAAGACTATCCCCTGGGAGGACTCTGTCCCCTGGGAGGACTCTGTCCCCTGGGAGGACTCTCTGTCCCCTGGGAGAAGTTTTCTGCCCCATAGGACTCTCCATCCCCAGGGATGACTTTCTTCTGGGAGGCTTCTCTATACCATGGGAGGAGTTCTCTGACCCCTGAGAGGCTTTTCTATCCCTTGGGAGGAGTTCTCTGACCCCTGAGAGGCTTTTCTATCCCTTGGGAGGAGTTCTCTGACCCCTGAGAGGCTTTTCTATCCCTTGGGAAGAGTTCTCTGAACCCTGGGAGGAGTTCTTTGCTGCTAAGAGCACCAAGATTGCCTGAGTCTCAGTCCTTCCTCCAGGCATTATTACGATTCACCATGGGCATTAGCACTCCTGTGCCTGCTCTGACTCTGGGCCGGTGAACTGCCCTGGAGTAGGCTCAAGCTGAAAATCAGGTATCAGCATCAGGCATGAAGCATTCACTCAGACAGGGCTCTGTCCTGGCCACTGATTGAAGAAGAATGCTTAAAAGAACTCCCACACTAGCCCAGAATTGAGAATAGTAGAGGGTTATTTATTTAGGGGTAGACTCACAAGTCACAATAATCCTCTGCTGGAATGGAGAACAGCAACCAAATCCCGCAGCTGGAAAGAGACCAGATGCGTGTTTTATATTGGCATAAATAGTAGAAGAGGCTACGCCCAAGTGACTTAACTGGGCGGGGTGACTTAACTGGCGATAGGAATTCCTACAGCCACTGATCAGAAGTCACACCTAGACACAAACAGATTCCCAGGTAGATGCCCGCTTCAAGAGCTGGTCCACGGGCTTCCATTGAATAGGTTATGGAGTACTGAGATACCCAAGAGAGTTCTGGTTTCCTATTTAACATGTAGGGCAGAGGCTTGCTGCACAGTGCCTTCTGTGGACCAGGATTCCCCACATACTTGAGAACCCACTCTTCTCTGAGCTCTTTCCCTCAGAGACTTGTACCCTGGGTGGGAAAAGTTACCCACCATCAAGAGCTCATCCTGTCACCACCCAGGGCACAAGCATGTGTCAGTGAGGTCACATGCTCACTGTGAAGAAGTTTGCACTCTCTTCCTTTCCAGGGGTGACCTTATTCAGGGTTTTCCAGAAAAAAAAAACACAGCAAAATAAAGAGGGGAAGAGAGAAGCACAGACATATCAGAGAGAGAAGGGGAGGAATAGAGAGAGGGAGAGATAGACAGTGGGGAGGGGAAGGAGGAAGGAAAGTAAGACAGATGTGGAAAGGGGGAGGAGTAGGAGAGAGGAAGATGGAGGAAGGTTGATATGGACTAGAAAGCTGGGAAAGGCAGAGCGATGTGGGAGGAGGGAACGAGGCTTGCAGAGAAGGGAAGGGGAGATGAGAGAGGGAGATGGGGCAGAATGGAAGAGGGGAGTGGAGAAGTAAGTAGTGAACAGAAAGAGGGGGACAGAGAAAGAAGGGGAAACAGACCCTTGTAGGCTGGGAGGGTGAGGAATCCCACAGTCTGCAGCTGGAGACTGGGGAGAACTGCTGCTTGGTTCAAAGTTCAGGCCTGAGAAGCACAGGAGCCACTGTTGTGAGCACTGGTCTGAGCACGGAAGGCTCAGATGCAGTCAATGCCCCAGCTCTTGCAGGAGGGAAAGGGGATGCACAGATGGGGGCACAAGTGTGTCTCCTCCCCCCACACACTGCTTCTGCTCTGTGTGGGCAGTGCGGCTCAGCTAGGGAGACATCTCCTTTATTGAGTCCAAGGATCCCAAGTGCCCCTCAGGGTCTCAGGGGAGGTACAGCCCTAGCCACACCCAGAGCCCCCAGGAGAACCTGATGAAACACAAATCCTCAGAGGGTACAATGGCAAAGCAGCCAGAAGCTCAGGGGTCCTGGGTTAAGGGGCAGGGCAGCTTTAAATCCAGCTTTCTGTTGAGGTCATTGGGGGCAGAAACTGGACATTGGTGAGGTCTTCATGGCTGGACATTTCTAACTCAGCTGGTCCCGGGAAGGCCAGGTCCTCATGAACAAAGCCAAGCTCAAATCCTTCTGTGGAGGGACGGGCACTGTGGTTTATGCAGCAGGTGCCTGCTGGCTTTGACCTGGAGACTGGAGCAAAGACTCCTTCACCGGGAGGCCCCAGGGCTGCGAGCAGAAGCAGGCACTGTACACTCAGAGAGTTGTGCAAACAGAACTCCTGCTAGGAAGAGTTGGAGAGGAGTGGAGGGGGCCTTGCAGGGAATAAGGAGTCTTCGTAGGATGTCAGGGTTGCGGTGATCTCCTTACCAAACTGGAGCTCCTACAATGAGGCCCACACGGCCTAGAAGACAACAGCGCCGATATTGCACATTAATCATTAAGCAGGATTTTCTCTGGGGCAATCTTTTGTGGCCACTACCACAGATTCACAGAAACCCTGACACAAACAAGAAGAACGAGCCAGTTCCTCGGGTTCAGGTCAAGGGCATTCCAGCTTACTGATGGCCAGACTGAATCCCCCGCTCCTGCACCGTTTGTGGCATGTAGCTTGATGGTTCAAGACCAGAGAACATGTTGAGCTTGAAGGCTAGGAATTACCCACCTCTGCTCCAAGGGCCCCCATGTCTCCTCTGAGACAGGGGAGTTTCTCACTCAACAAACTCAATGTTGGCTGGTTTACAAAACTCCATACTATCCCCAACTCTGGCTTTTTATTTCCTCCTTGCAGGCCAAGACTTCTCTATCCACTCATCTCTACCCCCACGTTTGCCACCTGTTGCCATGCTTCCCTGCCATTATGGACCCTCACCCTCTGAAACCGCAAACCGCAAACAACCCCTTCTATAAGTTGCTTTGGTCATGGGGCTTTATCACAGCAATACAAAGAATAAGTAGCTCATCAGACTGTAGTGGGTGTGTCCCCTGCCTGCCGAGAGCCCTCACTTGACCTAACTCAACATGGCAATACCCTCCTTCTGGTCTAACGGAGTGACTTATCACCTGGGACATCCCAACCATCTCTTAGCCCTCCCACACAGCCTGAGTTTCTGCCAGGAGCGGCCGCAGACGCTAAGTGCAGGGCGATCTCATCCTGTGTTTGGAACTGGGCTATCCTTCATCATATCTTGGTAAAAACCACTACTTTCATTCAGGTTTCTCCATGCAATAAAAAAATTGGAAATTTCGGATGATCACACAATAAGATTCTCCCATAGCAGTAACTCAAGAGAGTTTATTATCTTTATGTTCATAAGCAATCATTATGGAAATAATTACTGATACCCAAAGGGGTACACCTCTTACTGCATAATAAACTGAAAGACTCACACTCGAGCCAGCTAGAGCTTGAGCCCGTCTCCATCCTGCTGGACATATGCACACACAGCCTTGGTGTTTTTCAAAGGAACGCTGCTCATTCAAGTGCCGTAGCTCGAGCCCACAGTATCGGAATGACCTCCCTCTGACAAAGTGGCTCTGGCGTTGTTAATGGCCGTATCTGTCTCAATTGTTTCCACAACGTGTTTCTCCAATTTTCCGTTTCGGATGTTTTGCTTCCTCCCCCATTTTTCAAGACTGTGCGCAGCACTCATTAGTAAACACGCACATGCATCTTTTCACGCTTGTCCAATTATTTTCTCAGGATAAATTCCTAGAGGTTGGATTGCTGGGCTAAGGGATTTTCTGTCGTGGTTGTTTTTAGATTTTTTTTTTTTTTGATTCATGGTGTCAGGTTATTTCCTGTTTGAGTTTCATTTCTGTTGCTGTGATAAAACCTCCCCACCGAAATCAACACAGGGAGGAGAGGGTTTGTTTGGCTTACAGTTCCTGGCTCCAGTTCATAACTGCAGGAAATCGCTGCAGTGAGAGCTAGGCATCTGGTCACACACACCACACCTACAGTCCAAAGAGAGAAGTGAATGCACCCATGTTTCCTGCTTGCTGGGTCAACCAACTTTCTTCCCTCTGAAACAGTTCAGGGCCCAGCCTAGGGAATGGTGCTGCCCACAAAGAGCTGTGTTAATTAATAACCAAGACAATACTTTGTAGAAGTGTTCATAGGCCAATCCAATCTAAACAATTCCTCAAATGTTCTCAAGTGGTCATAGGCTATGTGAAGTTGATGATTAGAAACTAACCATCACCTGGAGGGGCAAGCTAGGCATGTGCCATACACCTTTAATCCCTGCAATTGGGAGGCAGAGGCAGATGGGTGGGTCTCTGCAAATTCAAGGTCTCTGAATTATATAGCAAGTTCCAGAACTTCCAGAGCTACATGGTGAGACCCTGACAAATAAATAACATTCCAAGAAAATCTCATAAATGTGTATCCTCTGCCTGCATTATTGTCACATAAATCTTTTCATCACAAAAATACTAGAAAGAAATGTCAGCAATAAGGTTTGCGTTAAGGGAGAAGAATATAAAATAACGGAGTAACAGTATCCGTCTTCACATACACAAGTTATTTTATCTTACATAAATATCTTCTCTTATTGTATTTAAACTTAACAAGATCTGGACTCTGTTCAGGGGACATTAAGCAGGAGGGCGTGAGCACCCAAGACTTTACTATCCTTCCCTAAACAGACATATCTACCAAGACGCATCCCAGAGGTAGCTGCTCTCACTAAGTCTCGATGACCTTTGAAAGACTATTTTTGATTTGGGGGATAATTATAGGAACCATGCAGACTAAACCCAGTCAGCCTTCACTTATTTCTCTTATGATCTCATCAAAATGGAGCCAATGGCACAGCCAGAATAAAATAACATGAACCCAACTGCCCATCCTCTTCAGCGCTCATATCGTGTGTGGTCATGACACCTGTGTGATGCCTGTTTCCAGCTCTCAGTGAGTCTTCCACATGTGTAGGCTCATGTGTCCACCAGCAATCACCATAGAAAGCCACTCCCTTACAACCACACCCTCCCTTCAGCAACCGACTGTCTCTCACCCACGCCCCGAGTACCTTGAGATGAAGCTTATCGGCTGGTCACCTGCCTGCGTGTGCAAAGCCCTGGATTGCCCTTAGTACTGAAACACAATCACACCTGTCACTGTTTATTGAGATTAAATGGAACAAACGTACGTAACCTTGAGTGAATCTTGGGGGAATTATGAGTGGATAAAGGCCATTCACTTCAGTGACCCCTTTTACATCAACGTTTCAAGTGCCAGCTTTGCGGAAATGGTGAACACTGGGGCAGACGTATGGCTCAGTAGTGAAGACCGCATACTGCTCTTGCAGACTCACTGCCTGTAACTCCAGATCCAGGAGGCCCACCGTCCTCGTCCGGCCTCCATGGGCACCTGCACTCCTGTGGCACCGTCCCGCAAACAACACACACACACAGGTTTTATATAGATGTTACTTTTAATTGCTAATTCCATGTTAATTGTAACTCCATGTTACAGTGTGTCACACAGCTTGCTCAGACACTCACCCACCAAAGGACACATGGGTTGTTCCCAGCTTGGGGTTGTTATGAATCAAGCTGTAATAAACACTTGGGCACAGGTTTGTGTGAACATAACTTATCACTACCCTGGGAGCTGTGCCCAAGAGCACAATTGCTAGGTCGCCTGACACTTACATATTCAGTTTTATGAGGAGCTGACACACTCTTCACAGCGGTTATGATATCCGATGCCCGCAAGCACCACCACATAGCCCGGTGCCTCTGCATCGTCAGCAGCCCTCACTGGCTGGTTTCCTCCTGCAGCTGAGGTGACGGGTGGGTGGGAGCTTTTCCCCGAGGATCATGCACTTTTGCATCACAGCTAACAACATCACGTTTCTCATTATTTGCTTATCTGTGTGTTCTCTGTGCAACACGGTGGCTTTGCCTGTAGCAGGCTTCCTTTGACCGATAGCACCTAAATCATGACGGAGAGACTTAATATTAGTTATGAACACTAGGCCTTAGCTTATGCTTGTCCCATTTAACTCTTATAACTTAAATTAACCTGTTTCTCTTCATCTACATTTTGCCTTGGGGATTTTTACCCTTTTTTCATCCTGTGTGCCCTACTTACACTGCTTCCTCCGCGTATGGCTGACTGGCAGCCGGCTGGCCGGCCCTGGGTATGTCACACTTTTTCTCTCTCATTCTCTCCTCTCTTCTTTCCCAAGCCTAGATTCCTCCTCCTATTCATTCTCACAGTCCACCAACCTCCCCACCCCTCTACTGCCTAGTTATGGGTCAGTTACGTTTCTATTAGACTATCCAGGTGCCTTAGGCAGGCAAGGCAAAAACAGCAACACCTCTTTACATAATTAAACAAATGCAACATAACAAAAGTAACACATCTTTGCATAGTTAAAGTAATAGTCCGCAGCATAAACAAAAGTAACCCATCTTTCCATAGTTAAAGCAATATTCAACAACATAAACAAATGTAACACATCTTACATAGTGAAAGAAAGATTTTGCAACATAAACAAAAGTAGCCCATCTTTACATAGTTAAAGCAATATTCCGCAACATGAACAAAAGTAGCACATCTTTGCCGAGTTAAGCAAACATTCCACAGCATTAGCATATTTTCCGTTTGATTGTTTGGTTATTTTATCCTTGCGTTTTGAGAATTCATAAATTTTCCCAGCCCCGACCCATGCTCTTGTCTTCTGCCCTCCTCTCTTCAGGGCAGGCACCGCTGTGCTTTTGATGTTGACTCTAAGAGTTTTGTACTGATCCATGAAAAATAATGGTTTGAGGGGGTTCTTTATTTTTTAATTAAAATTTTAGTTTGCAAATAACAGGTTTTAATATGAAGTGTTCATATGTATCATTGTACCTTGTTCATATACACCTTCCATTACCAACTCCTGTCCCTCCCGCTCTATCTGCTTAGACCCCTCTCCAATTAGCCCTCGTTCTGATTCACACACACACACACACACACACACACACACACTGTTTATTTATATAATATGCATATGTATATAAAATTAAATCTAGATTTCACAATTCTACATTTGAGAAAAATGTGATATTTTGTCTTTCTGACCTTCCCATAATCTTTATTTTATTTTTAACTTTTTGTAGACTTTTCATGGCTTTAAATCAATGGCCTAGTCCCATAGCCTATGTTGAGCTAATTATTAAAAATAGGACTAATTCATTTTCTTTGTCTCATATAGAAAAAACCCAATTAGAGGCTACCGTTTGAACCCAAAGTCTTTGAAAGGGCCCCAGTGTGTGTGTGTGTGTGTGTGTGTGTGTATGTCTGTATGTGTGTGTATGGTGTGGTGTGGTGTGTGTGTATGGTGTGGTGTGGTGTGTGTGTGTGTGTGTGTGTGTGTGTATGGTGTGGTGTGGTGTGGTGTGGTGTGTGTGTGTGTATGTGTGTATGGTGTGGTGTGGTGTGTGCGTGTGTGTGTGTGTGTGTGTGTGTATGGTGTGGTGTGGTGTGTGTATGTGTGTGTGTGTGTGTGTATGGTGTGGTGTGGTGTGTGTATGTGTGTGTGTGTGTATGGTGTGGTGTGGTGTGTGTGTGTGTGTATGGTGTGGTGTGGTGTGGTGTGTGTATGTGTGTGTGTGTGTGTATGGTGTGGTGTGGTGTGTGTGTGTGTATGGTGTGGTGTGGTGTGTGTGTGTGTGTGTATGGTGTGGTGTGGTGTGGTGTGTGTATGTGTGTGTGTGTGTATGGTGTGGTGTGGTGTGTGTGTGTGTGTGTATGGTGTGGTGTGGTGTGTGTGTGTGTGTGTGTGTATGGTGTGGTGTGGTGTGGCAGAGGATGGCGAAGGGGTCATCATGAAACTGTCAGTGAGATCCCAGGGGGAGACAGAATGTGGCCTTTTCCTGCAACTTAGAGTTCAGACAGTTGTGGGCTTCAGCCATGACCTTGAAGTGTCTTTGGAAAAGTTGCCCATGTAACTGGGCAGCCACTGACTGGGGTGAACTAGCCATTAGTACCAGTTAGCAGCAGCAGCTAACAACAGGGTCCAAGACACTATCCAGTGCCTAAGGGGAATGGATGGGACCACTGTCACTGAGCAAGGTGTGGCAGGGACGGCTGCAGGAGCCTGAAGCAGGGGCTCACATTGCACCCAGTCAGGAAGCAGACAAAGAGGATGCAGACGCTGCTCTCAGAGTCCTCTTCACAGTAGGACAGAGCTTGCGGGAACATCCTGCCTGTGTTCAGATGGCTCTTCTCTTCAGGTGAATCATTCTGGAAACATCTTCACAGACACACCCCGGAGAGCGCTTCCATGTTCTTCCAAACCCATCAAGTTCACCATCGAGGGAGTCAGGGATCCATCTCCTGGCTGGGCACGGAGAAGAAGCTGACGTCTGGAGTGTGCCTTCATGACCTCGGACACCCACCCAGCTCTGGGATGAGGACCCGTTCCCTGTCCTCACCGTGTCTTCTGGGTCTCTGCATCAGGGACTGCCAAGGCCTCTGTAACTGCCACTCCTGTGGCTGGGGCCTCTTCAGCACCAGTCAGCTCGTCAATGGAAAAGCTGGGCTGGGCTGGTTTTCATGTAAGGACAGAGGCGAAGATCAAGGCTTTCTTCCTCTTTCTTTGACTGTGAAATTGTTCTTGCACTTTTGGTTTTTTGTTTTTTTTTTAATTGGAGCTAGCCTTAGTGCTCTGCCCCTAAATTTTATATATGTAGCATGAATAATAAAATCCCAAAGTAGAAATTGAGGTTCAACCTGAAAACCAGAAAAGCAAAACAACCAAGCAACTAGAGAAGTCTGGGTGACCACAAAGTAAACAGACTAAGCCTCTCTCTCCTCTCATTTTATATTCCCTGTAGTGTTGGGATTAACGATGTGTGTCTCCCTAGTACTGGGATTAAACGTGTGGGCCACCACCACCTGGATTTATTTCTGCATTGATCTTGTGTGACCCAGGTTGGCCTTGAACTCACAGGGATCCATCTGACTCTGTCTCCCAAATCCTGGGATTAAAGGGTATGTGACACCACTGCCCAACCTTTAGTGGCTTTAGCTTTGCCTCTGGTCTTCAGGCAAGATTTATTTATCAAGATACAAATAATATACCAGTACCTACATACCCTCAGCCCTGTTAGTATTTGCTTTTATTTTGAGTCAGGGTTTCACTAAGTCGTTCAAACTAAACTTGAATTCACTCCACAGCTCAGGCTGGCCTTGAACTTGCAATCCTCTTGCTTCAGCCTCCAGAGTAGCTGGCATTGCAAGCATCCTCCTCCAGAAATGGCCGTCAATTCTTGAAAAAGTGCTTTTGTTTCCGTGTCCAAAGCAACCGGGTGCCACTGTGCCTTCATTGCTCCCTCAGACGGCCATCAGGTCTCCCCACCAACACTGCAACTGACAACATCATGTCACCATGGGTCCAGGTCTCTGAGTGACAGCAGGGCTGCTGGACTCTGTCCTAGGCCAGGGTGAGAGCGCATCTGGCTACGCCGAGATCTGTGGCTGCAAGATGGGGCTCGGAAGCAGCTATGGGAGAAGTTGCTGTTTTTCCCTCTTCAGCAGAAGCAGTTCCTGGTGAACTCGGGTACAAATGTCAAAACCTTCCCTCCCTGGTGCACCCACACCCACTCATAGCTTGATGGGGTCCCACTGGGTAAGCTTCAGTTCCACGGAGCGAGGTCTCTGGATTTCCAGCAGAATAAAGTCTGAAGTCTGGGCTGTGGCTGGCACTTCAACACGGCACACTCCTCCAAAGGCCAAGCGAGGACCTCTTGAGCTGGCCAAGGTCACAAGCATTTGCAAGATGCTTAGTTTGCTGCCAGTGCTGCCATCTCCCCCAATCATTCCTCAAGAGTTTGAAGCCCACCCTCTTAACCACTGCACCATATTGCCGGTCCCTGTTACAGTTTGTTTGCTCCCTGGGTTGAATGACAAAAATCAGAGATCTGGTCTTGGTGCCCACAGGCTTGTAATCCTGGCTCCTACTGAGGTGAGGCAGGAAGTCCTAAGTTCAAGGACAGCTTGGGCATCAGTGTGAGTTCAAGTCTAGGCTGGACAACATAAAGCGATCTGTCTTGACATAAAAAAGAGCGGTGGGGCTGTAGGTCCGTAGTAATGGTTACTCAGTACGTGCAAGGCCCTGGCCCAACCTCCAGTTTTTCCTAAAACAAAACAGAGGACAAACAAAGCAACTAGAAACGAGTGCTCCTAGGGTGTGTATCCGTGTACCCGAGGACCTCATGCCCATGAGTAGTCTGTGGATTTGGGAGGCTGCAAACTTAGCCTCTTTTGAGTCTCCCTTTCTCCTTTCCCCCTTTGCTTGTCCACACTCTCCCCCTTCTGACGGAGGCGGAACCATGAAGCAGAAAATGCTAAAACTGCTGCCATGCCGTTCGTGTTTTTAATTTGACAAGAAAACTTGTGCAATTACATGGAACATTTATCTTATTTCTGCAAAATTTTTGCCTTCCTCTATGAATACCAAACAGCCTCTGGGCAGAGAGCACCACCCCCACCCCTGCCTCTCCTCTACCTGCCCCTGTTCTTTCTGCAGCCGAAGGCCTCTGCTTTCTCCATCTGCTGAGGCCAAAGTCCCCTGCGCTTCGGACTGACCTGCTCACCAGCAGGTGCCAGGTAAGTTCTGGTACACAACATGGTCCTCCAGAAGTGGGGCCTGTATAGAACATTGTAACATGACGGCCGGCTTGTTGGGGTATCTGTCCTGCCCAGTACCTCACAGACGGCAACTCCCAAGGAAAATCACACATAGGACTTCATAAGATTATAAACTGATTGGCCCATTAGGTCAGGCTTCTTATTAGTCCTTGTAACTTATATTAATCCATTATCATTATCTATGTTAGCCACACGGCTCAGTACCTTTCTCAGCGTGGCAGCTCACATGTTGCCTCTTTGGTCGTCTACACAGGAATGGCAGAGGAAGCTTCCTGCTTCCCAGAATTCTCCTGTTCTCATTGCATCACCTCTACTTCCTGTCTGGTATTTCTGCCTATACTTTCTGCCTGGCCAATCAGTGTTTTATTAAAATACATGATTGACAGAATACAGACAATTCTCCCACACCAGAAAATGAAGACTGGAAGGATTTGTTCCAAGTGCAGGTCTAACAGGGCCCATGTGCTTCAAGACAATAAAAATACACAGAGACAAATGAGCCACACTGCCTGGCAAAAATTCAAGCCATCTTGCCCAACCTGCAGCCTTCTCCTTTGCTCTGCCTCCCAGCACACGACCAGCCTCCTGATTGTCTAAACACCATCTGCTCACAAGTACTTTCTCAAATCTCATCCTCTGCAGGAAGGCCTTTCTGCATTTCCACACCAGTGCCCACTTCACATGGAGATTTGGGATCCATATCTTGACTATGTGTAAGTCTGAACGCCACAGCTCATCAGCACAATGATAATGAGATTCAGGGCCAGCTCGAGGCTGGGCATGGCAGGTGAGCCCCGATCAGTGTGATGGGATTAGATACACCACGTCACATGGTGGAAGACATGGAGGGACTAGATGATTGTGCTGGTCACTTTTCTCATACTTAGGAACAGATAAACACCCAACTTGACGCAACTTAAGAGAGAAAGACCTTATTCTGGTTCACAGTCTAGAGGTGTACAGTTCATCATGGTGGGTTGGGTAACATGGCAAGTGGGGGCGTGAAGTTGCTTGTTCACATCCAGACAGATCAAAGATGAGGCAGTAAGCAGGACCAGGCTATAGCCTCCCAGTTGGTCTCCCTAGAGATGTGCTTTCTCTGACTAGGCCACCTCCCCCAAAGGTTCCACAACTTCCCCAAACTACACCCTGACCTGAGGAACAAGGGTCCAAATGCACAAGCTTGTGGGAGGATTTCACATTCAGCCCACAGCAACAGTGAGGCCCCGGACAGTCAGTCAGCCTTGAGGAACTGACAAACAAGCTCTACCCGTCGCTTCAGCATGCAGGCTTCGTGACGTTAACTAGAGTGTGCCATGCGGTGGTGGTTGGATGAGAAACGTCACCCACAGGCTCACATAGATTCATGGTCAGTTCCCGGCTGGTGGTACGCTTTGAAGAAGCACAGGAGGTGAGGCCTTGCTGGAGGAAGAAGTCACGGGGGGCGGGCTTTGAAAGTTTTAACTTGGCCTGTTTCTCTCTCTGCTTCATGTTTGCCTGTGAAGATGAAGGCCCTCTGCTTCCTGCTCCTGCCTACTCCTTGCTTCCTGCTGCTGTGTTCCCCATCACGATGGATTCTTCTCACAAATAAACCCTTCCTTCCACAAGTTCCCTGGGTCACGACATTTTGTCACAGCAACAGAGAAAGCAACTAATGCACACATTCACCGAGTGATAGAAGGTACGCGCTAAGGTCAGCCATCCCATGCATCAAAGTCCTGTAATACTCGGAATAAACGAAATGCATTGCTCAAGTCAGTCAGGGAGGTGAGCACCCTTGCTTTCCTGGGAGTTGCCTCCACTCTCATGAAATGTGCAATTAAATCCAAACACCTGTGGGATTCGCTATGAGGTTGGGCGATGCCCAGAACCTGTTTCTGTATTCACCCCTTCCCAGACTTTGGAGATTCCAATTTAGACCTTTCTACACCATAAATATTAAACATGAGCTCCTGAGTTCCGTTTGAAAGACTCCTCAAATTCTCATCATTATTCTTCCAAATAACAAGCAATGAGCAGGAACATTTGGTGGACAAAGTTCCATTTGCTCATTGCGAATGTGACCCATCCGACACAGCTCTACATTTTTAGGAGAAAGGTGTTACTGCCCATTTTCCCCCGTGGATGCTCGTCTGGGCAGGAACGAGAAGATAAAACCCTTCCCACGGTGAAACAACAATGCCGCGATTCTTTCTTTCAGAGAAATTTACCTTACACTCTGTGTGCTTAAACAAAAATGAGAAGAAAAAGATGCAGCTGCCCACAACTCTCCAAATCTCAGTGGCAATCAATCTAGGGATGGTGAGATGAGGAAGAAAGGCATTTGTGCCTGTCAGAACAAGCGTGTGTGTGTGTGTGTGTGTGTATGTATGTATGTATGTGTGCACGCATGTGTGTGTATGTGTGTGTACATGTGTGTGCTTATGTGTTTGATTTTGTGTGTTAGTGTGTGTATGTGTAAGTGCATGTGTGTGTATGCAGTATATATGTGTGTGCAGTGTGTTTGGTTTTGTGTGTGTGTGAGTGTGCATATTGTATATGTGTGTATATATGTGTATACATGAATGTTTAGTTTTGAGTTTGTGTGTGTGTGCTTGTGGGTATATGTGTGTGCATGTGTGCTTGGTTTGTGTATGTGTGTGTATGTGTATATATATATGTGAACATGTATGTTTAGTCTTGTGTTTGTGTGTATGTGTATATATATGTGAACATGTATGTTTAGTTTTGTATTTGTGTGTGTGTGCATGTGTGTCTGTATTTATGTGAGTGTATGTATGTGTGAACTGACAACACTGGTGTCTCCAATATTCACTCTCTACCTTGCTGTTTGAGTCAGGGACTCTCACTGGGCTCACTGATTGTCTGGACCAGCTGCCCAGTGAGCTCCAGGGGTCCTCCTGCCTCAACCCTCCCAGAACTGGGGTTACAGGCCTACACCATTGCATCTGGTTTTTAACATGGGTGCTGGGAATCCACACTCATGTCCAGCAAAGCACTCTGCCAATGGTGCCATCTCCCTAGCTCCCAAACTTGACTTCTATCTGGATTGCTATCTGGTAAACTCATAAGCCATTTCTGAATTGTTCTAACTACTCATGGGTTTGGAATACAGAACATAACTTCTGGGACCTGTAGAAACTCGCCAGGTGATTATAGCACACAGAGAGGACCTTTCTGCAAAGAGAGCCGGCCTCCACACAGAGCAGTGACCTGAGAGGGGTCACTATCAGGTCACTCTGGGGGAGCCTCTGGAGTGCACCCTGCCTAGAGAGGGTGAAGGTGCCGTGTTCTGAAGTCACCTTTGAGCATGGCTGCACCACCACTTTGCTGCATCCAAGCAAATTTGCTGCATCCCAAGCAAATTTTCATAGAAATCATTCATTTATACCATTGCTTTCTTAGTGGAGAAACTTATCACTTCCTACATGAAATGTGACCAGCAGCTCAGATCCATTTCCGCAAAGTAGGTGTCTGTCTGCCAAGCACCTTGCTGGAGGCTCCACGGGGCAAGGCAGACTACCAGGCAGGGATGCTATCAGTTAGGGAGCTGACACACCATATTCCAGTCCAGTTCATACTGCAGTGGCAGCGTTACCACGAACTACGTGATCCAGGAGCCAGAAACTGAGTAAGGAAAGATGATCCCAGACTGGATGGTCGGGAGCCATGTGGATTCTAGATCATGGAGTGAGGCAGAAGAGAGGACAAGAGCTGAGCTTGAAACAAAGTCGACCAGCTAGCCTCCTTCATGTGACAAGATGCAAGCACTTGAGGCTCATGGTAGATACTGATGCAAAGTTCCCGGCACACACTCGCCGTCAAACAGATAATACACAACACACACATGCTAAGGCTCATGTCCACACACAACTGGGTGTACACACATGATTATGTGCATGCATTTACCCACATAAGTTTACATACTGATGTGTATATATATATATATATATATATATACACACACACACACACACACACGCACACATACAAAGTGAAGAAAGATGCTAGAAAGAAATCCCACACTAGCTCAGAATTGAGTATAATAAAAGGTTATTTATTTTAGGGGTAGACTCACAGATCACAATCCTCTGCTGAAATGAGGAACAGCAACCAAATCCTGCAGCCAGAAAAAAGGCTGGACGCATGCTTTACATTTGCATATATAGTAAAAGAGGCCAAGGCCAAGTGGGCAGGTATCTTAAAGGCTACTGTCAGTAGGAATTCCTATAGCACCTCCACATTTTGTTTAAATAAGAAAGTTCCAAACCTAATACAAAGTTATATACAATAGGAACAAATATCAGGTATAAAAATTAGAATTAAAACCAACATAAACAAATCAAGCAAGAAGCATGTAATAAATGTTTCAATAATTATCCTATCCTAATGAGTTTAAGTCTTGTATAATAAACAACTTGGCCAAGTCATGAGAGGAAAGTAACTACAACTATCTAGTCTTCAACTCCAACCAAGACCCAAAAAGGGAAATAATATTACTTGAGTAAGCAGAAAATGCAATCAAACAACTTCCAAAATGTGCAACAAATGACAGAGACAACTGGCTATCTGGGCAATCACCCAAAGTCTCATCTGTAACACTGGAGCAACCAACGTTGGCTAAGGCCTAGAGTAACTGACAGACCATTTTCAGAGGCAGGAAAATTTTCAAAACCATCTTATCCTGTCTTGGCAAAAAGATTTAACAGTCTTTTTTCTTATATCCTGCTTGTCCCATCTAGACATAATGCATTTTGTCAGTGGACAATGCATAGGCAGTTCCTTGCCCAAAGGACAGTTTTACCAAGAAGAAAGCAAGCTCCAAGTGGAGTGTCTTTGGTGCTCAACATTCTCTCAGGAATAGATAGGTGCTGCCAGGAGCAATTGTGTCTCACTTCAACAGAACCCTAAGTTATTTAAATGCCATATTCTACAGCTCTTCGAAGTGGTTGAAGATTACCTATCTACGCAGAATACAATCTTTATGTATCTAAAGAACCTAATTAAGCTAACTATAAGTATGACAAACATGGATGACTATTGACCTATAATTCTTAATACCTATATAATTTAAATATTAAGATCTCATACGGTGAGCATCTAGTTGTTCCTGTACCAGCTGTTCTAAAACCTGTATTTTGTCCTCTGTTAATGGCTACTCCTTAACTCAAATTGGTTCCTCAGTTAACCATTTTAAAGGTGAGGCCATTGGTACCTCTAAAAGTTTGCTAGTTGCTTTGTGCTCTTGAACAGCCTAAATGGCTGGTGACCTTTGTGTATAGTACCTTTTAATATCCTTCCCAGAATTATGAGTTTCTGAGACTGCAGGAATGTTAATCTGGGTATTCAATTGCTGCAGTAGGTCATGATCCCATAAATTCACTGCATTATTAGCCACATATGGCCTCAACTTTCCTTTCTATCCTTCTGGCCATATGCATTCAACCCATCTCATGCTTTGTTTCACTTGGAATAGGGTTCCAATTCCTAGGAATTGAACATCTGCCTCTTGAAGAGGCCAATTTGGATGTCAAGATTCTGGAGCAATGATACTCACATCCGCACCTGTGTCTATCAAACCCACATTTACAATGCCATTTATATGCATTCTCTGCTTTGGCCTTTGATCATTTATGGAAGTCTACTAGAATATACATTTGCTATTTCCTATTGG
Organism: Myodes glareolus; assembly: GCF_982192425.1. NCBI lineage: Eukaryota > Metazoa > Chordata > Mammalia > Rodentia > Cricetidae > Myodes > Myodes glareolus. The sequence goes on from NC_142035.1 coordinate 3,367,637, forward strand.
AATTTTTGATTCATCCTCCATGTGTATGCCATCATCTACAACAGTATGGTCTTTTACAGAAGACTCTAGATTTTTTAATTCCCCTGGTGAGACAAGTCCTCCACAGTGACTGGAAATGAGTGGACCACTTATGCCTTGGGGGGTCTGTGAGAGTCTCCCAAGTAGTTTCCCAATGGTATTGGGTTACCTTGTCTGCTTTTGTTGATCTGCATTCATTGGCCCAATGTCAGCCTTTGCCACACCTACATATGCCTGAAGGCTGAGTCCTCCTTTTCTTTCCATTCCCAGAGAAGATATTATTCCTAGGAATTGTTTGTCTACAATCCATTCTCAGATGTCCTATTCTACCATAGTTAAAACATTGGGCATTTTGATGTCTCCTCATTCCTTTGGAAATTGCTTCTCCTACCCAAGATTCAGTATTATAGTCAAATGTCTCAATGTTCATTGTATTCAGGATCCATTCATCCATAGATGCTGATCTAACCTTTAAAGGCCCAAGTATCTTTTTGCATTCTAAATTGACATTTTCAAAAGCCAGGGATTCAGTAAGTACTCATCTAACATCTGGGTCTGTTAATCCTATTCGTATAGCATTAGTTAATCTTTGCAAAAAGTCACTAGAGGGTTCTCTCTGGCCCTGTTTAATTCTGGTATATGATTCAATTCATTTGTCTGGCTCTTGAATTCTGTCCCAAGCATTTAAGGCTGTTTTGTGGAATAGGGACAAAATTTATTCATCATAAAGAGCTTGAGCCTGTGGGTCAGCATAAGTGCCCTTGCCAAGAATTTGATCTTGGGAAGTCTCAAGTCCTTTTGCTTTTCCTTGTTGTTCTAAATTTTTAGTCTCTTCTCTGAAATAACATTTAAACATCAACTGGGTCCCATCATCCAGAACTGATGAAGCTAACTGAAGCCAGTCATATGACATTGTTTTAATGCTAGAAAACCATGTCTTTACCATCTCCCTAACAAATGAGGAATGCAAGCCATAGTTATGGCAGTTTGCTTAATTTCTTTTAGATCATTCTTTCCTATAAGTATCCATTTACCTTCTTTGGATCCTTTAGAGCCTTAAGAACTTGAAGCTTTGTCAGAGTAGATTACAGGGTAGGAAGCTAAACCCTGGGTAAGTCATCTCTGACAGATACTGGTGATGTTGAATCCTGTCCTTGTACCTTCTTTCCCTGTTCATCAGCTCCAATAATTTCCTCAATCATTTCAAATCTTTTATGGCTGTCTTTTGTAAAGCCTGAATCTCCTGGCCTATATATATTTCTAGTGATTCCATTGAGGCACCTAGCCTCTGGTCTTCAATCTGCACATATGATTCCAAGGTCTGAAGTTTTTCCTTTAATGATAACACCTCAATCTTGGACGTCACTTGGATAGCATGCAGATTGCCTTCCTGGAGAGATACTCTATCTGCTAACCTATCATAACTTTTTAACAAATTTTGATTGTCAAATTCAACAGTATGAATTCTTTCCAATAATTTCTCAATATCCTTTGACATGGAATCAATTTTGTCTCTCACATTAATGCTACCATTTTTAATAGTATTAATTTTTTCAGGTAACTTTTAATTTTTGATGGTATTAATCCTGTCATTTAGCTGTTCACTATTAGTCTGTAAAGAATGTATCATTTCTAAAAGTGCCTCATTCTTGGGTCTGTTACCAAATGATTTTCTTAAGAATATAAGAATATAATATGAAGGAAAAAACTAAGTCCCAATATCCAATAAATGAATGTATCACCACAACCATATTAGTCTTGCCGAATACAATCTATAGTATTAGTAAAAAAAAAAGTTACTAAAATTTTCAGTGGTAATGCTGTCTTGCAATTATATAACTTTGAAGTTTATTGATTTATTAATTACCTGTTATGAAATCTGGTAAATTGTTTTAGGTGTAATAATCTTTATTGTCCAGCAGGTGTCATGGTTGCAGAGTCGCGACTAGAGGTACAACCTGGTGCCACGCAGTTCTGAGCCACTTAGGTTTCCCTGTCTTGGTGCTGGTTAAATACTGAGAAATATGTTTTGCTTCACTAATTAAAAGCAATTAAATCAATTCTGTACATGGAACAAGAAGCCCAGAACTCAGGAGCTAGGAGTACAAACCAGAAGTTGTACAAGTCACCGTGTGGCAGGGAACATGGCAGGGAATGTGGTAGGGGCAGGGGACATGTGTGTGCTTGGGAAATTTCCAAGTTGCTGCATGCAGTTAGCTCTGCTCTGATAAGGGTTTTACCAAAAAAATTAAAAAAGCAAAAAAAAAAAACCCAAAAAACAAAACACACACACACAGAGACAAAAAAAAAACAAGAACAAAAAAAAAAAAAACGCTTAGTAGGTAAAAGCAAGTCAAGCAGGTGGGGGTGGGATTTCTGGGCTGGGGACCGTTTAGGCCTTTAAGCTGATCCACCTGGTAGGTGTGGAGTTCAGATCCATGTAGGGTGCCAGATGAAGAAAGACGCTAAAAAGAAATCCCACACTAGTGCAGAATTGAGTATAATAAAAGGTTATTTATTTAGGGGTAGACTCACCGATCACAATCCTCTGCTGGATTGGGGAACAGCAACCAAATCCCGCAGCTGGAAAAGAGGCCAGATGTGTACTTTACATAGGCATATATAGTATAAGAGGCCACGCCCAAGTGGGCAGGTAACTAAAAGGTAACTAAAAGTGGTAGGAATTCCTATAGCACTAAAGTATCCACTCATGTTCACACACATACAGTCAGACACACATCACAAGCACACACGTTTATACATATATTTAACCTGTCATGCTCACTCACATGTGTTCACACCCACATTAACATGCTCAAATGTGCATACGCGTTAATGCCCACAATGCTCAAGTGTGATTTCCCAGATGAGTCTCTTCAGACACACTGGGATGGTGTACATATTCACAGACACAGAAGCAATACACACACACACACACACACACACACACACACACACGGGGGGGGGGTTGGGCCACTTTTCTGAGACCTCATGTTGTCAAATGTTTGTGGCCTGCATGTTAGAAGAGAAATGCCTGAAGTCAGAAATGTCTCCACTCTGAATAACAGCTTCACATGGAGTCGGCCGTCACAGGAAGCCAGGGAGCCACCATTTGCTTATTGCTGTCCTGTCCCCAGAGCCTGAGATGTTACCTGGGTATTGCAGAAGACAGGGCCTCACAAACATGGAAGTTCTTGGGGGAATGGTCCAGGCTGTCAGTGGAGCATCTCTGGGGCTTCCAATGAGTCTATCTGGGCTAGTCACCAGTCAGCTATGCTGGGGCAAAGTTCTCTTTTGGAAAGAAAGCCACCCACCTTCCAGTTTCAGCCCCTCCACCACGCAGCCCCAACAGTGTATGTCTGCCTGCATGCAGAACATACCCATGAATTATCCATGCGCCTTGGAGCCCAAGTTGACAGGGAACATAGGAACCGTGCAGAAAGGTTGCAGGCAGTGGGGCTCAGCTGCTAATTATGTCTCGCTGTCAGTTAGCAACGCTGTCACATCTGCTAGGGGAGAAGGGTCTTCTCCTGTCTTCCTTGTAAAGAGAAGGATGGAGGTGAACAAACAGAGTCTGGGAACACAGGTAGAGCAGTGAGCTGGGGCAGTGTGCCCAAGGTCTCAGAACTAAATGCTCTGAGGACAGTGGCTGAGGACAGGAAACAGGACAGGAGGGCAGAGGCTTTCTTTCCAAGAAGTGGAATTGTGTGCTCAGGCTTGGGGCAAGCCATTCTAGCCATTGGATACAGCTTGTTCCCATGGGAAAGGTTTTCGGATCTGTCCAGCAACATGGTAGAGCTGTCGCCTACAGTTTTCACATATTCAAAGCACACCCTAGGCATCCAAAATTGCTGCACTTACAAAGGCCAAGGTTGTCTTCATCCCTTTGGGTGATGCCTTGGCCCCTGTTTTGGTTCTGAATCTGTAACTAGAAAAGATGCTAGATCCACTCCAAGGTTTTCTTTGAAAACCTGGCATAGAGATTTTCTTTCCCATCTGAGCCAGGGAGGGGAAGGAGATTCATTGGTTTTGTTTTGTTTTTTGTTTATTTCTTTTCCTATTCTCCCCTTTTCTTCAAGGATTTCAGAAAACAAGCTCCAAGAACCGTGTTCTAAAAATGCCATTTGAGGTGTAAGAAAGTATCTTAGGGATTTCATGAAAGGAAAGAGACGGGTTTACATCTTTCTACTGTGTGTGTGTGTGTGTGTGTGTGTGTGTGTGTGTTACTAGGGGTGTTCATAGAATATTCTCCCCTGAGAACAGCTCTCAAGGCCCCATGGCCCTCGACTCAACATGCCCAGGGATGAGAAGGAGAAGGAGGAGCCAGTTTCTGGGTAGACCCGAGAATTGTCCTGTGCTCAGTTTGGAGACCACAGTCATAGCCTAGAAGTTTCTGAGCATAGACTGCAGCATACTGCAGGCCATAAACAAAGGCAGGTTCCAAGTGTGCTGAGCAGTGCAGGATGCACAAGTGTGCAGATTTCCATGCATCGTCCTGTATGCCGCAAACATTTACAATTCATGTTCATCAATTAAAGGAAAGTATTTTCCAAAAGTCAGGTGTGTCCGTTTATACACCTGTAGAGCCTGTAGTTCAGGCACTGGAGAGGCTGAAGCAGGAAGATCACAGGTCCAAGGTCAGCCTGGGCAGCAGAGTAAGACCCTGCAACCGGCCAGGGTACAGCTCAAATTGGGAAGTACCTGTCCTGAGGTAGCTAAGGTCAGTGGAGTATCTGCCCTGAAAACTTAAGGTTTGCCTTTGGTCCCAGAACAGTGTTTTGTTTGTTTGTTTTAAGACAGTGGTTTGTCACGCTTGTCATCTCAGAGCTGAAGAGGCCGAGACAGGGGGATCAAACCTATGCTATTGAAATCAGTGATGCATCCCCGCTTCTTGTACACATGTGCATTGTTCACACATCTCTTCAGGAAAGCTGCGTCTCCTCTTTGCACAGAGCTGCCTGCGGCTTTCCTCATTTACCCTTTGCCTGCTGAGTTCAGGCCAGGAGAGACCCTATCTTGGATATAAGGGTAGATGGTGCCTGTATACACACACACACATACATATACACAGACACACACACACCTGAAGTTGTCCTCTGGCCCCCATACACATGCACACATAAAACACACGCACACATGCACACACAAATACACATACACACACATAAAACACATGCACACATGCACACACAAATACACATACACACATACAAATACATACACACACATACATGCATACACACAGACAAGCACACACACACACACACACACACACACACCTGAAGTTGTCCTCTGGCCTCCATACACATGCACACATAAAACACACACACCTGAGACTGGGAGGTATCCAGCTCAGTACTACAGAGATTGACTAGAATGCTTGAGACCCTGGGTTTGATCCCTAGCAACTTAAATAAACAAAAGAAAGAGTTGGGGAGGGGAAAGGAAAGAGGAGAGAGAGAGAGAGAGAGAGAGAGAGAGAGTTCCTGGCTGACCCTCTGAGGCCAACAGGCTATCTTCACTAGACCTGAGGAGGGCCCAGGAAGGTGAGCCCTTGTGCTATTAGCCACAGTTACCAGGGAACTGAGTGGGTTTTCTTGGGGCTCTTTGGACGCTAATTCAGAAGCTTGGAACAGACCCCGGGGTTTTCCAAGAGAGGCTTAAGAATCTGAAGCTGTAGGAATACAGACAAACACATCCCGGGGGACCAGCACTCACATGGTTCTGAAAGGATGCCGTGTGTGACATGCACAGAACGCCTCTAGAGAATTCATTTAAAACCAGAAACGCTCCCTCTCCTGTAAACCTCATCTCTCCACTCTGGGAGCGTACACGATAAAGCCGTTTCCGCGGGAGCACCCGATCAAGATGAAGAACAAATGTAACAAGACTACTGATGTTCCCAGGAGATGCCTCGTTTGAGTCTATTTCCATTTTAATGTCATCTTAAAGATCTTTATCAAAATCGGTGACATATCCCCTCTTCTCACACACATGTGCATCGGATACACAATCCTCCGGGAAGGCGGCATCTCCTCTCCCCGCAGAACTGCCTATGGCTTTCCTTATCCTCTATCCACAGCCCTTCCTCCCTGTCACAGCTCTGGTCCCACTGGAGCTCTCGGCTGGCCCTACCTACCTGCCTCCTTGATCCACTCTTCCTTTCCCGGAAGACTGCTGTGGCTCTGCAGTTCACTCCCCCCCCTCCCACCCATCTGAGCCGCTTTCCTCCAGGCTGTGGATGGAGCTGGCCAGGATCAAAAGTAATTACTTCCTTAAATTCATTTCCAACTTCCAGTATTTTCTTTGCCACCGAATAAATATTTCACCAGCAGGAGGCTTGGCCTGTTTGTTTTTCTTCCCTTTGCAAATTTCTTTCTTTCTTTCTTTCTTTCTTTTTAAATTAGCTGATATGCATGTACTAGCTGGGTGTTTGCTTCCCATCCCCACCCCCACCTCCGCCCAGATTTCATCACATCAACACACAGAATTGAAGACCCTTGAAAAAAATTTAAAGCATTTCCCCCAGAGAATAATAAAGAAGCGGTGTCACGGGGCTGGGTATCACATGGCCACTCATTTCCTCAGTCCTCATCTGAGAGCGATACACGGAGGATGGCCGGTCTGCCCACCCAAGGCACTGCAAAGCAGTGTTTGCTCTTGATGCTTCCGGGACCCTGGCTATTCGTTAAAGTTGGAAGCTCCTGAGATCTAAGACCAAGTTTTTGGAGTGCATGATTTGAAAGTTTCTCATGCTCACTAAATCCGCAGCATATGCCACTTGCCTGCCTGCCTGATGACAGGGACCATCGCAGTGGCGGCGGCACCACGTCTGCAGAACCCTCGCTTCAGATAAACAAGTCAGGGCAGCTAACTCGGAACTGACAATAATTTTCTTCCCAGCTGGCAGAAGATGGCAGTTTAAGGAGGAAAACCTGAGAGGGGGTTGGCTGTGGGCCTGCAGGGCGCAGGAAGCTGGGGACAGGCATGCCTGCCCTGCACACTGGCAGCCAAGATGCCGGCTTCTCTTCCTTTTACCAGCCGCAGCTCGCTGTGCCTGGGAGCTACATCCCTGCTCCTCTGACTGTCAGTGCATCTCTTCCCAAGCACACTGCTCCTCCCTCCCACCGGCCAGGGTCGGGCTTTTGGCTCAGACTAGAAAGATTCACATCGGGAGATGCCAGCTTTGAGTTCAGTGGACATGCTTAACTAGAAAGATTCACATCGGGAGATGCCAGCTTTGAGTTGCGTGGAAATGTTTCACTCTGTGTCACTCCACCCCCTTCCATTTCCCAGCAGTCCTGCTGACTCTAGGGACCAGGCACCCTGTCCAATTCAGATGCAGGTCTTTGTTGCTTAGAACAGAGGGCACTCCTTCACATCAGTGGCTGGATTCTGGGCCCAGGAAGGTCCCCAGGGAGTAGGGAGAGAGAGACCGACTCCTACTGGCCAACCGGCTGCCCCCATCCCTCGCCCACTTTGTTGTCTAGACAGGCCCATGGCTGAGACTCCTCTGTTGCTTCTGATTTCAAAGGGATTTCAGGACAGAGTATCCCTGGCACTCATGATGTCTCTGTAAGACTGGGTCCTCATCTCCTTAAAGTTAAGAAACTGACAGCAAACCCCTGTCGGGATTTAACCAAGGGCTGTGCAACCACACAGGTCCTTTTCTTCTAACTCTACAAGGCCCTTCCACGCTCCAGAGCAAACTTAACCTTTGAAGTGGGTTCAGAGCAGGGAGCAAGGGTGCCAGGCTGAGAACTGGAGCAATGGGGTGGCTGAGGCAGGAGGATCAATCCCGAGTTCAAAGCCAGCCCGAGATAAACAGCATGAGGCTATCTCAAAAATAAATAAATAAACAGATAGATAGAAGATAGACAGACAGACGGATGGATAAATAAATAGATGAGAGGCCAGGGTTTAAATTAGTGCCCTTCTTAAACAAATAAGTCTTCTTTTCCCTTCATAAAAATCATACTTAAACTTTCAAGTCATAAAACAGAGTGGAGGCAATGGGACAAACCACAGGAGCTCCCTCACCTCTGCAAAGCAACTCCCCCAAACTCCTCAGAGCCAGCCGCTCTGACACCTCGGGGAGCTCAATCCTCTGAGTATTCTGCCCTTCTCTTTAATTCATTGTGCACTGACTGCCCTGACCTCAGAGGCTCCTAATCAGGATCTGGGGAAGTTAGGGTGCCCGGCAAACACTCTGAGGCCACTCACTGGATTTCCCTTTGTGTCAGCTCAGACATTCTGCTTCAAACTTCTATCCAATCCTTGTTCCTTAACTGAGAACTGTTAGTTACCTCGTGTTGTGAACACAGAGAGCCTACAACCCTGCCTGGAAGATTGTCCAGGAAGAGCTCCGCCCACCTCCCTGGGCAGTTGGAGACTCAGAACCTGTGAGGAGACAAACATAGAGTCTGCAAGCCATTTAAGGAAGGCTCTGAGGAGAAGGTCCCCTTCCCATGCTGACATCCCCTGTCTCCTGAGTGTAACCACAATGCTTTCCCACGCCTGACACCACACAGGGCTCTGCTTGGAGAGGCTGTATTTTATGCATGTACTGGTTTCATTTCTGGAATGTATAAGGTTTCCAGAGGTAAGAGGCATGGAATGTTCCACACTTCTACACTTCATCCACACTGTGCCTGGAGGGACAAGGAGAGTCCCCAGCTGGATACTCTGAAGTCATAAATCCTGAGGCTTCTGGAAGGTCGTTTCCCACAATGCACTGGCTTTTTCTTTTTCTTAGAGGACACACTCTCTGTTTTAAAAAACAAAGCTTCTAGCTTGCATCTCTTTCAATAGGAAGCTGAAGCAAGTCCTTGGGGCTCATTTTCCTCTTTCCAAAAAATCTGGACCCAGACTCTGCTCCTGTGTCTCTTATCTTTAGAAACCACACGGTGCTTTTCCTGAGCTGGCCTGTTGCCACGTGCCACCAGCAGGCCAAGGGTAGAAGCTGGCAGGTCTCTCCTCTCTACACCAGCCAGGGTTTGTGTGTAGAGCAGACTCTCTGCTTTTTAAAGACTGGCAAGCAAATCCACATTCCTGAGATAAAAGCCAAGGATGCAAGGCTGCTCCTGGGCAGTTCTCAGGCTTCTCCCGGTAAGATTTCAGGTCAGTCACTTTCCTAAACCTTGGGCTGTTGATACTTGATTGTTCTCTGCTGAGGGACCACCTAGCCGCCGTGGTTGTCATGGTAATGGCACCCACTTGATGACTCCTGTCGCCACCAGCTCTCCCCCCAAGGGAAACTCGGAGCCGAAGCTTAGAGCCCATACGTCACAACACGACTGTCACAGAGGCCATCTGAGTCGGAAGCCTAGTTTCTCAAGAAACAAAGATCATTTCTGGTCTCCTGAGAGGATATTCGTCAGCCTGCCTTCCCACTGTCGCCTCTCAGGGCATCCCAAGTTCTCAGCGTGGGAAAGTGCTCCAAGTTTCTGAAGGGGCACCTGACACAAAATAAAAGCCCCAGGGGGTGACCACACTCTGTGTCTCTGGGTCCCTTCTCTAAATGCACCATCAGCTGTCCAGCCGGAAATAAAAGCTTTATGTGAGGCCGTGCCACAGAGACTCTTATGGCAATAACATTTGGAGCCTTTTACTGGGACATAAACTGTAAGCTAAAATGTCACCAGATTTTATTAGACAATCTAAACTTAATTGCAAAGAAGTTGACGTACTCATAAAAGATGATGTAAGACCGCCATCTAAGGAGCGTCCAGGGACCAGCCAGGGGCACATGGCAGTGACTAAGTGGCGGTTCGTCCTCTACGTCAGAGAGCATTGAGGGATCTCTAAAGTACAAAGAGGGAAGAATTATGTTGGCAGGAAGTGGCGTTATTACTTAATAACAATAACACAAGGAACCAGAGGTTAAAAGAGGTCAGCACAAACCATGTTCCAAGGCCGTTTTCTCTGGAATAAAATTTTCATAAAGAGATCTGAGTCTTTTTTATGGCCATGGAGAGCATCACTGGGAAATTAATGATGGATCAGAATGATAAATCTGCCTTCATGGTGGGAAAGGGTGGTTTGCTGGAAATATGCTCACATGCCTCTATGGCAGTAATGAGCATGAACGAGGATGTAGCAAGAGGCGCTACTCCAGCCAGCCACCTGCCTTGCTGATGCATCCAGAGGGTCCGTATTTTAGCCGGGACACCTGCCCCATGGCTACATCCAGAGGGTCCTTATTTTAGCCAGAACACCTGCCCTGTGGCTGCATCCAGAGGGTCCGTATTTTATCCAGAACACCTGCCCTGTGGCTGCATCCAGAGGGTCCATATTTTAGCCAAGACACCTGCCCCATGGATGCAGCCAGAGGGTCCTTATTTATCCAGGACACTTACCCTGTGGATACATCCACAGGATCTATTTTAGACAGGACACCTACCCTGTGGATGCCTGTTAGGACCAATTAGGTTCCTGGCCTTCAGCTGCTTTTCCCTACTAGAGCCTTCTAATTGAAGTTACTAAAAGCTGTGCCTAGCCTAGAGGATCAGAGGATGGAATTTTCACCTGTTGGCCATTGACTGCAAGGTATTTAAGCCTCCATGGTGCTATTAAAGAAGGCTTTTGTACCAGTGATTGGAGGTCCGTGTGTTGGTCTGTCTCTGTGTGTGTGTTTCCTCAACCTCCAGCCCCTTGCCCGAAGCTCATGAACTGGATTCTAGTGCATAGAGCGCAGATGGGGGCAGTGTGCGCGGCAGAAGCATTCAGAGGGTCCTTATTTTAGCCAGGACACCTGTCCTGAGGATACATCCAAAGGATCTGTATTTTAGCCAGGACACCTGCCCCACAGATGTAGCCAGAGAATCTGTATTTTAGCCACCTGTACTACTGCTTGATTTTACTACATCTCTTTCAAACATAATAAATTGTACATGTGTATGTGTCCAAGGACTGGTCATGTGCTTTTGTTAAAACGAAAGAAAGAAAGAAAGAAAGAAAGAAAGAAAGAAAGAAAGAAAGAAAGAAAGAGAAAAAACATTAAATATAATTGATATTGGGATGAGTCAATGCTGCTAGGATCTCATATTTTTTACCACGTGGTTTCAGAAATGGACAAAATTGTGAAAACAGACAAAACACTCATAGTTTTTCAGATTGAGAAAAATCTTCTCAATTACCAGCTGATCAGTTTTCAAGTGATGGCATGAGTTCTCTCCAGACACTACCGCAGTGCTAGAGATGTGACTCTCTGAGCCTGTGTGGAGCCCTAGTTCCCCATCCCAGAGCCACAGAAACCAGGCGTGGTGGTGCATCTTTGGAATTCCAGCCTGGAGTGGTGGAGGCCGGAGGGTCAGGAGTTCAAGGTCATCCTTAGTGTGGAGTTGTTTTAAAGCTAAACCTGACTGCATGAAGCCTGAAGGGCTGAAGGTGGAATGAAGGGGAGAGAGAGAGAGAGAGAGAGAGAGAGAGAGAGAGAGAGAGAGAGAATCACAATTAACTATGGCAAGGTGGCTTTATAACTGGCATTATCCCCACACATTTCTGCTGAAGGAGTCAGCAGGACCATGCGTCCTTCCAAGGTGCTGGGAAAGAGCCCAGGTCTCCCTGTCCAGGAATCTTCTGGTCATCCTCCTGGATCCTCATATAGTCATCACTCCCTGTTCACATGGCATTCTCTGTGTGTCAGGCAGTCTTAGCAGGATACAGGATGCTAGATTTGATCTCTGTCTACCCTGAAAGACATTAATAGGTGTGTGTGTGTGTGTGTGTGTGTGTGTGTGTGTGTGTGTGAAGATAAAGTCACTACCCCAGGATCAGTCCTAGCCAAGCACAGCCTCTTCAATGACTCCCCCTATTGTTCTTTTTAAAAATAATATGATGATGGGATGCCTGGGCGGCCTGCAAGCCAGGCAGAAGCTGCCACCAGAGCAGTACAGGGTCCCCGGGCGAGCGGCAGAGTCAGGCGGCTGGATGCGGTGGATGACAGAGTAAATGGACATAAGGCTATACATAAAGCTAGACATTTATTACTTAAAAAGAGGAAAACATAGACAAACATAGAGAGAACAAAGATACACACACACACACACACACACACACACACACACACACGCTCACGCACCCACACACACGCACCAGAGACAAGATGGCTGCAGGGGAGGTCCAAAGTGGCTGGGGTGGGCGTGGTTAGTTCTTAAAGTGTCCCAAAGTAATAACACCCCCCACAAAGACTCTGTTTCCGAATATGGCCACATTTGGGGGAACACTAGCTAGCCCGAGAGAGACATGGGAGACTGTCCGCCTGTAGGATCACATAGTGCTCCCAGAAAAGCCAGTGACTTGTGCATTGAGGAGAGTACTGTGACCCTCCCGCAGAACTCCTCACTCAAGTGTGAGAGCTACACCTCTGTGACCTTAAGGGAGGTCTCTCCCGTCCCTCTGCACTCAGGGTGACAGAGATTTGCAAAGGCAGGGACACCCTGGCCAAGCACCTCACTGCCCCTTGGGGTCGACCAACTCCCCAAGGTGCCTGTATTTGGGGGCACACAGTAACTGAGCTTTAAGGCTAGGCAGCCCTGGGTTCCACAGAGGGACCCAAAGCATCAGCTCTCTTGGCAGAAGGAGGTGTGAGACCACACAAGGGTCTAGTGGTCCAGACCCTGACCAAGAACCAGTTCTCTTTCTCTACCCTTTCTTTTACACATTGAATCCTTCACTACAGTTTGGCCCTGACACTGGTGCCCACATAAGCATCCTAAAGAACATCCACCTTTCTCTCCTGACTCCCCTGACTGTGGAAAATTCTCTATCCTGACTGTGATTTTGCTGTCCACCAAGCCTGGACATATCCATTCCTGAACCTGGGGCCTGTCCCCTTCACCCTGTCCTGCGTCTCCATGTCACTCCCCCTATCCCTATTTGTCACTAAAGATTTGGGGTAGAAAGATTGTCTTCTTGGCCCTTCACTCACCATACACAATCTCCAAACTAATCACACCATGCTACCTGCCCGTGTACAACATTAGGATATAGACTCAGGCTCCATTCTCCTTTCTGGAGTCCCCAGTGCCCAATGTTCAGATTTAACATCCCACACTCACAAGGTCAACACTGTTTGTTAGGATCCCCATTGACCTCATCCCCACGTCAACAGGCAGGTGAAGGTCCCCTGCTAATACAGAGCCTGGCGCCCCCTGTGGATCCAAGTGGCCCCTGCTGCTGACTCACTTATCTGCTGAATGTCTACTGTGTGTCCAGCACCGTTAGCCCTGGAGGGACTGCATACAAAAATGGGACCCCCTTTAGCATCACAGGTGATGGAGGGATAGATATGAGAATCGTCAGAGATGATGGCCAGCAAAGCCAGGCTGAGAGCATGCAGGATCCGGGTCCTGTTTGAACAATGGTGAGAGCTGAGTTGATGCCAGGCATTGGTGGGAGAGGACACACTATGTGATTACTAAGGACCAGACCTTCTGTCAAGGAAGCAGGCATCAGGAGCTGGTGCAGCCGGAGCATTGAACAGTGACAGGAATGAGAGCAGAAGTGGATCGAGTCAGCCAGGCGAAGGGGAATCTGACCCCATAGTGTCCTGTTGTAGGCCACCACCCTGAGGTCACTGCCTTTCCACCTCAATGTGGCTACTGACGGCAGGGCTTGAGATCCACCTACCTGCAAAGAAGCTGCTGCATCTCAAACAAGTGAGATCTCAAAGGAGAAGCCGCGGGGAGGCTGATGCCCCCAACCCACACCTGCGGTCCTCCCAGGCCTTGGGAGCCATAGCAAGTCCGAGCATGAGGTCGGCTAGCAACAGCTCAGCTTCACCACAGAAGAAGGCCCTGCCCCAAGCCCCCAGCGATTTGCTCTGCAAATTGCACGTGAAGTGCTCGCTAAGTTTGACCCTAAGAACCCACGTAAGAGGCTAGGCATCATGGCACACCCTGCTAATCTCAACTCTGGGGGGCAGAACCAGCTCCATCCCAGGACTGGCTGGCCAGCTTCAGATCAGCCAAATTGGCAAGGTCACTGAGAGACCCTGTCTCAAAAACACAACGTAGACCCTAGGTTGTCCTCTGGAACACACACAGTTGTGCAAGCATGGTGCCAGAACAAGACAGCCCTTCATGCTACACAAGCATATGTGTACACACACACACACACATGGACGAGCAAACACAAAAACACACACAGATTGTTTCAGAAACAGATCAAGAGATCAAGGACAGTCCAATACTCTCCTTCACCCAGGCCTTGATGCGATAAAATCGCTATTTTTATAAAGGGGTCTGTCTGCAGGCAGGTGAAGGTTGGTATCACCGTATCTTCTTCACTGGCATAAATCAGTCGCTTCTGTGAACAGGGTTTATTTACTTAGCAAATAAATTGGGTTAGATCCCCAGTAAATCTCACCATTTGGCACGCATGGCATTTATGCACTTAATAGCTTCATTAAGGCGGGTCTGGGAGTATATTACTGAGCAGGCCTATAGATCATTGAGCAATAAATTCAGAGAACTCTCCTTAGCGTTCATCTAATTTGGTCATAGTTTTAATTAAGTGTTTCAGCTAATGATTCCCATTTAGGTTTAATAAAATTTATTGTATAAAAATAAGTTTTCAAATCCCAATTTATGTGAGTTCTGCTGACTGATGTGGCCGCCCCCAAGCAGAGCCCAGCATGTGTTAATGGGTGGCAATTTGTGTGTGGCTATTTCCACAGGCTCAGAAAAAGCCCTGGTCAGAGGCATTTTTAAGAGGGTGGTCTGCCTCGAGTGACGGCCTTAAAAATCCTTCACTTTAAGGAGGCAAAAATACATATGGAAACTTCCCATGACTGCCCAGGAACTGGGCACAGACTGTTGGCTGTTGTGCACAGAGGCTGGTTTTAGAGGTGGCGACACATGCCGGGTGTGTCTGGACAGGCTGACCCTGGATTGCCCCTCAAAATTCATACAGCCCTTTGGTATGGCTGAACCGGAACTGGGGTGAAGACTTTTGTACTTGCCTTGCCATTTCTAGGTACCTAGCGTCCCTCAGGACCTAAGCAACAGGTCTGTATTCTTGAAAACACACACAAAGAAGGTCACCAACACACAAGGAGGGTCACCAACACACAAGAAAGGTCACCAACACAAAGGAGGGCTATCAGCACACAAGGAGGGTCACTAACACACAAGGAGGTTCACCACCACCCTTATTGTGAAAGTGTAATAGCCACCAACCATCCTCAAGACCCTACTACAAAGAATGTGTCCAGTTTATGCAGCAGTGGCTCCTTCTCAGACAAAGACTGGGTGGTTGTGAACATGAATGACTCTGGATAATGAAGCCTTGAGGTGGGAGAAGAGAGTCAAGGGCTAAAAGTTGGCTCAGCAGTTGGGAGTTAATGCTGTTCTTGCAGCAAACCTGAGCTCAGCATGCAGGTCAGAAGGCTCACAGCTGCCTGTAACTCCAGTTGCAGAAGATCCAATGTTGTCTTCCAGGGTCTACAGGCAAGTGCATACAGACCCACACACAGACACACACCAACACACATGAATAGTATAATCTGCAAACAAAATACATCTTTAATTTTTAAAAAAGAGAGCCATGTTGTGGTAGCAGCCTTTTGTATGAAAACAACCCAACCTGATACTTTTTCTGAAAGTGTCTACTTGTATATCTAGCTGCTTCCATATCTAAACACAGAAAAACTCTACAGGGCGTAGCAAGTGTTCCCTCTAAGAAGGGTCAGGATTGAGAGCCAAAGACAGGAGATGGCAGAGGAAAAGGATTGACCAACAGACTTGACCTCTATAAGATGTCCATTCCATTCACAAGAGGATGTATTCACATACTGATAGCTAAATTAATATTAATCCCTGTGTTTAAAACAGGGCACTTATGGTATAATTTCTTAATCCCATGAACGGGACCATTCTGAAGAGGAAAGAAAGAAGAAATCTTCAGACAGAAAATGTCTGTCTTGCTCCTGAATGAGAGGAAGACAGTCAGGTCACTTGTAGAAAGAAAACAAGCTATCAAAAGAAGTTAAGTCCCCTGTGCCAAGTCATGAGCATCTTAAAATTGTACAGAGGCTTGTCCAAAACTTGTTTGTTTTTTTTTTGTTTGTTTGTTTTGTTTTGTTTTTTTTCCGCAGCTGTCTGTGGAGTTTGGCAGCCAGGTCCATCAGCACAGTTTTCCCTTTCTTGGAGCTGTTTTTCCTCTGTTCATAAGGTCTCTTTTTAAAGCCAGTACTAATGAAGTAATGTACATGCAAGCACATCCCCAAGTCTAGTAAGCTTGGTGCAGAGCAAGGTGGCATCATGAGTCAGAGAAAAACAGGGTGACAACAACCTTGGGGATATCCTATCCCCAACCCACATTTCGTAGCAAGGCCAGTGATGGAGATCCTGGCCCCAGTAATGGAAAGGAAATTAACGGAAGGATATGGTTGTGTATATACCAACCATCAGGAAGCTGCTAATGTTTCCTTGTGGAAGAACGGGGCGGGGAAGACTGGAGAGCAAGGGGAGCTCCCCAGATTCCAGCCACCGCTCCCTCCTGTCAGTCGGTGTGGTCTTCTGGGATGCTAGTACACACGTGAAGTGGTGGGGACTCTTAGGCAGCACAGCATCTTCCTGGGTGATACGGCTGGGAGTGGTACTTCTGGGTGGTGTCGCTGCGGTGACAATGCCTGTGCTCACACAAGCAGCCTCCATTAACTCACCTGATCACCAGGCTGGATGAGCATGGAGTCCTTTCTTTGCTCTGTCGCATCCTGCTCTATCTGGGGTGAACACGCACGATCTCCAGGCTGGACATGCATGGAGTCCTTTCTTTGCTCTGTCGAATCCTGCTCTATCTGTTGTGAACACACACTTCTTGCCTCCCCAGGAAAAGCCACAGAACACCATCCCAGGTAGCTCCTTGCCTGAGTCATGCTGGCATCATCTGAGTGTTGTTCCGATTTTCAGGCAATGAGGGAACGGGCTTGTTATCTAAATCTTGCTGTTTCAGACCACATTGAGAGTCAGCCAAGTATGTCCACCCTTCCCTGAGCCCTAGTTCCAAGTTCTCGGATTTGGAGGCCTCAGGCATTGTTCACGGACACACGTCAGCCAGGCCTGGGGTCCACATCGGCAGCCTGCCTACCCTCCAGTCTCCAATGGTCAGACCCTCCGTGGTCTCCAGTCTGATTCTTCTCTTCTTGCATACCTCAGTTTCCCCATCTTTAGCAGTCATGGCATATAGAGGGAGCTGGAACATTCGTGCCAAAAGGAGAGCAGAGAGTCTGGCCCTGGAATGACTGGCCTCTCCCATTACCTGTACCCTCAAGTTTCTCAGAGGCCCAACCCTCAAAATGTGGAAGGAGACTGTTAGTTCTATGTGGAGCACCAGGGATGGGTAAGGCTTAACTGCCTCATTCAAGGACCTGACTGTGCCTGGCTTTACTGCCTAGGCCGAATGCTGCTTGCACCTGTCTGCACACGGTGGGAAAGAGAGTTAGGGCTCAGTAACAGGAGGTGGGAAGAGAGGCTGACCAAGGGTCCTCACCCAGTGCTAGCAACGGGAAGAACCCAGGGAGCATGATGAGAGATGGTGAGGGGAAACTGAGGCTCCAAAGAGAGGGATGGGTTGAGTCTTCAGATTTTGCTGCTCTGGTCAAAACGGCAGCAGCAAACGTGGGGAAGAGAATTGTTTATGTCACCAAAGGAAAAAGTTACCCCAGTGTGTGTGTGTGTGTGTGTGTGTGTGTGTGTGTGTGTGTGTGTGTGTGAAGAGAGAAAATGTAGAGCTATTGATCAGGTATTACTGGTTTTGTAGACCCATATATCACTACAGCTACAAGGGATCCACCACGCTTAGCTGGTCCCTCGGCTACCTTCACACACACACACACACACACACACACACACACACACACACACAAAGCACACAAATTAAAATAAAATTTAAAAAGAAGAAAACTCTAGCTCTGGGGCAGCATTATCCTTGTTTGCTCTTCATGCAGCAAATGTTTACCATCTTACTCCTTCTATCTGCCCCTCCTTCAGCAGGCTCCCTGCGGCTTCCTAGAGCCTCATGCATCCCCACAGCCCCTGCTGCTCTCTGAGCAGCATCACTGGGTATCCAGTCTCACCCGGCTCCTGCATCACTCACACTGGCTGTGGTCCATGTGCTGTGCCCTGCAGCTGTGCAGTGAGCTGGCCTCCTAGCCCAGCCCCCTTAAGACAAACCACACTATTTCTCTTTAAATTTGCTCCGGGCTTCCCTCAGCATCTGACAGAGTTCTGGGGAGGAGCAACAGGGAGGTGGAGCTGCTGTCACCGGGGCTCCTGCTGTGCCGGGTCCTGAGCTGGCCTCTGGATCAGAGCTTGTCACCAGGAGCAAGACCCAGCACCCACTGAATCTGAGAGAGGGACAGGAAAAAATGAAGTGGCTTGTCCAGGATCCACTTCTGGGTGCTGGTTGTCAGTGTAGACACTTAGTCCTGGCCCTAGTCTATGTATAGGCATGTGGGTGTGCACACATGCCCCTGCCTGCAACTTCTAGATTAAAAACATGGGACTAGAGATGTGGCTTGGTGATAATATAGTTGGCTGGCGTACATGAGTCCCTAGCTTCAATCCAGACGCTGGGAAGCTTCCATAGCCACTGGTGCCTCCCGTCAACACTGGATGGATCTCAGCAGGCCTTAAGCTTCCCCTTGAGAGCCCTGTGGTCACACAGAACACCCTTTGTGCACATTCTTGCCCATGGTTGCCTTTAACCGTGGTTCCTTCCCCCCTCCCCTGCCACCAGTGCTCCACAAAATCACAGATAATTCCCAGAGTTTACTTCAAGAAATTCCTTTCAAAGGAATTTTATTTGGGTTTGCAAGAAGCCGGTAGAAGTCCTTTGATTCTGTCAGGCACAAACCATTTCATCCCACAGCCCCACGGCGTAGGAAACAGACTAATTATTTCCGACAACCCGCGAACGTTTGTGAACGTCTTCAGGAGCGAAAATTGTGGTTCTCTCTTGACAAACAGGAGTTTCTGTGAGCCGGACTGCGCCGTGTCCCCTGGGAGAATTCTGAGGCCTTGATCTTCTAAGGAGCTCAGAGGGCCGCTGTGATGCAGAATTAACCACAAGGTCCTCCCAGCTTCATGAGTTAAATTTAACTAAGCAGGTGAAAAGCCACAGTGGTGGCATTGTTCCCTGTGGGTGGCCCGTTTTGACAGGTGTGCCTGATGGCTGAGGCCAGGACATACTTCCACCCCATTCTATAACCTTTGTGTTCCTTCAGCCTGCCCTGCCCACGACTGTGTAGCTGGTGATAACAGCATAATGGTTAAAATGAACTGGGCCCTTACTCAACTCTGTCATTAGGGAAAATTACCCCAAATTCTAGCTGTTTGCATAGCACCTAGGCAAATTCCTAGAGCCAGGAAGCTTCCCATCCTGGAAACTAGAGACACTAAATCCCGATTCCAAGGAAACCATTCAGTCTCTGGGGCCACACAAAGATAGACCCAGGGTCATCAGAGGCCCAGTTCACATTTTATTGCCCTCACAACTATTTACCATAGTTAATTCAAGTGTGTGCTCAGAAAGCAGGTAGGAATTTTCTAAAGTCAACCAGCTCCTAATCCTTTGCTAAGCCCCTGGTCAACTAACTGTGTCCTTTCTTTATTAAAAAGAAAAGAAAAGAAAAAAAAAAAAACAGAAAGGAAAGCCGGCTTTGCATCTTTTGTGGAGAGTGAATTGCTAGTGTGAGGCCTCTGGGGGCCGCGCCCTTACTGTAATAGTTCAGCGGGATGCAAGGCTGACTGGACGCTGCTCCCACAGTTGTTTGTGCACCAACAGGGCCCTTCTCATTACCACCAGAAACCTGTGTGTGATGTTTGCATGAGAAACTCCTTTCCCCTGCCTGCTCGTGAGACATTCTTAACCCATGCCATGAGATATGTCATAAAGGGGGCCACCAAAAATGCACCCTCAGACTGGAGAAGTGTCTCTGCTCAACCGTGAAAGCTGTGTTCACACGTACCTGCACACACGTGTACACACACACTGAAATATGTTTACACACGCATGCACACATATGATGAATCCTATGCCCAGATGTTTCTCTAGAAAGGGAACAAAGACAAAACTGAGACTTAAATTTTTAAAACTGTGAGCAGCAGAAGGCTTGGGGATTGCAGGTAGCCCCTACTTGGCTCAGGCAGGGGTGGCAAGTGGGGAAGGAAGGGCCTGTGTACACGATCTATTTCTTAGACGTTGGTTTACTTCCTGGTCTTAAGACTCCTCCCTTCAGAACTTCCTGGGACCTAAGGAGTGCTTCAGCACCAGAGAAACTGGCTATACAATGGTCACACAGCCTGAAGCACAAAATCCAAGGAAACCACATTTGAAAATGCAACACAAAGTGGCCTATCGCTTCCCTCAGTAATGCCTGGCCTCAGCAGTAGATAAATCAAAGAAATGAGGTGTCAAAGGACAAGAGGACACGTGACCAAATGGACAAGGCCAGTCAGAAGGCTGTTGCTATGCTCTTTCAGTTCAGAAAAGGCTAAGCAGGGAAACAGCTAAGGGGTCCAGTCTGGCAGGGGTGAGTTTGGGGAGGGGTGAGCAGAGGGTGTTCCTGACGATAGAGGTTCCCTGTGTGACGCTGGAGGCCGCATATCACGGTGCTTTGGTTCCAGCCTCCAGAACAGAACCTGGCACTGTTAAACCCTGAGCTGGTGTTTGAGGTAATGGCTTGACATAACTCCATCCATGGTAACGAACACGCCATTCTGGTGGAGACAGTGACACTAGGGAGTGTGAGTAAGTGGGGCAAAGGTAACTAGCAAAATTCTGCAGTGTCCATCCCTACAGGTGTTCTAAAACAAGCGATGTTTAAAGTGGATGAAATGCTATGGACAATGTCACTCCCATCCTGGGTCTGTCACCGGAGACACTGCCTCTGAGCCTTGCTGTTTGAGAGTGACGCCCCATGCTGAGGGAGATGTCTCCCAAGGTCATCAGTGTGTGGGGATGAGCTGAAAGAAGACCTGTGACCACCCACATGTGACCCACATCAAGGAAACTAACGCAGCTAACAATGCCTGGCCCCTGTCTCTTCCCTCTACAGAGGCCAGGCTGTCGTAATCAGCTGCTGTATGACATGGGCTTGTGGTTACTGGTCATTAACAAACACTGTAGCAGTCAGTCACGGCTCTCGAGCTGGGTAACAAGCAGCTTGGGACATACTGAAGTCTATTAGGGATGTCACGGTCCAGTCCTCTCTTTCCCCAGAACCTCTTCCAGGTGAGCAGAACGAACCTCCACAACTTGTTTTTGATGGTGTCTCAGTGGTGACAGGTTTTTTTCATCTTACATTTTAGCTGAGGTTAGCAGTCCGTGTGATCAGATGCATCTGCCCGGTGCTCAGACAACCACCCCTTGCTGTCTGGCCTCAGTCCTGGAGCGAAGAGTGAGCAAAATCACCAAACTTAACAGGGTAGAGGAGCCCCGGGGCTCTCTGGAGCAGAGAGTAGACTGCTGTGGGCATCTTAGCAGCTCAGAGAAAGCCCTGCATGGGGTGCAGCGTGGGGATGCTCTCTGCCAAATGGTTCTGGCAGGTGACAGTGTAGGACATTTGATTGGTGGCTCTTGCTGGCTTCCTTTGTTACTCACTTCAGGTTGCTCTTGACAGGCGGCTGGGCGAGCATGAATCCGAGTTGCACGTCCTCCTGCAAATGGAATATTAAGCAGACGTTTTACAGCTAGGCTGCCAGGTCGCGGGACAGCCGAGTAAGAACAATGGCTGATGGGTGAATTCTTTCTCCAAGTTTGATCTACTAAGCTTACCCAGCAGTGTAGTGGAGGCGAGATGGGCTCAAGACACATCGATCCTTTCAGGCCCCTGGCACTAGTGAATCCGTGGGTCTCTGTAACCTGTGAGCTAGCGTCTGTGTGATTTAGCATTGGTTGCAGACTTGGGAGCCCCATAGCATTAAGGCATACTCTGTGGTATGGACACAGACTAAACCTTTATTTTTGGCTGCCACTTTAGCCTTGCGATTCTCCCAGACAGAGACAGTCAAGGTCATCTTTCCACCCAGAACAACTCTGCAGCTGCCAGTGTTTGTAACTCAGTTTACCTCAGCCACTCTTACTGTTAGCGGAAGTTCCTGCTGACACAGGACTTCGGGGTCAGCATTCTGCTTAACGCTTAGTGCAATTCTGCTGCCTTGAGCTGGTTAACTGGAACAATGACTTGCTCAGAGCCCCACAGCTCACATGGAGCTGGACCAGAGGTTTAAGCCTAGGTGCCAACGTCCCTGACTCCCCAACTCTGAGTCCAGAAATTCAAAGCTGGGGAGATTTGCACGTAGGTGAATAATTATATTAGAACTCTGAGCTGTTGATAACAAAGGATCAACTCAATGGGTTGAGTTAATGAAAGATCTAGTCTTGGCCAGACTGAGGTTCATACCTGGTCCCTGGGTGTATGATTGCTCCTTTCCCAGCCCCTCAGTTTCTGATGGAGGAGGGTTATCTGTCTATTGTGTTATTTTCATTGGTCAATAAAGAGACTGCCTTGGCCCTTTGATAGGACAGAAAATTAGGTAGGCGGAGTAAACAGAACAGAATGCTGGGAAGAGGGCTATGAGGCAGACGCCATGGAGCCAGCCACCAGGTCAGACATGCTGAATCTTTTCCGGTAAGCCACCACCTCGTGGTGCTACCACGAGATTATTAGAAATGGGTTAATATCAAGATATGAGAGTTAGTCAGTAACTAACTCTCTAGAGATAATGGGCCAGGCAGTGCTTAAATGAATACAATTTGTGTGTTGTTATTTCTGGGACTAAGCTAGCCATGCAGGAGCCGGGTGAGGCGAAAAGCAGGCCTGCCTATAGCCCCTCACTACATATGGCACCAACGTGGATAACTGAATCCACAGAAAGCTTGAGAAAGCTTGGGAACGAATAGAGTAAAGCATGTTTTCTTGGTAGCAGCAATTTCTCAGGTCTGCTCTGTTTGCTAGAGCAAGCAAGCACTCTCATCTAAGGGAGGCTTCCTGACTCAGCTTTAGCTGCAAAACTTTGTAGCTCATTAAGAGGTCCTGCCACGAAACACTTAAACGGTGTTGGTGAAAAACTGAACGCATGCTTTTCGGTTTTCAGCCGTAGCAGGAAAAAAAAGCTGCGCTGTTTTAAAATGCCGGCTTTCTGGACCGTCCTGCCAGGGCAAACTCTGACTCTTTCAGGCAGGCAGTCTGACTAAGTGTGGTCTGTGAGCAGAATGCTGCAGCTTGCTTGCTGACAAGGACCTTGAAACGCCATAGAGTTGTGGCAGTGAACACAGCTCTGGCTGGTACCTCTACCATGAGTCTGGAAAGCTAAGAAATGGACTGGGTCTAGCCATCAAAGCCACGGTTTTAGACTCATGTGGTCAGAAAAAGAGATATACAGTAAAAAAAGAGTCAAAGAGGAAGTAAAGCCTCTAAATGGTTTACTATGAGTTTAAAATATATGTAGGCTAAAGGTTAAAGTTCTTAGGGTAAAAAAGGAAGAAAGAGAGTAATTGGGTGTGGTGGTATACACCTTTAATCCCAAAACAAGGGAGGCAGAGGTAGACTGACCTCTGTGACCTCAAGGTGTGGTGGTACACACCTTTAATCCAGTGCCTGGGAGGCAGAGACAGACAGATCTCTGTGAGTTCAAGGTGTGGTAGCATACACCTTTGAGCCCAGCACTTGGGAGGCAGAGACAGGCAGATCTCTGTGAGTTCAAGGACAGCCTGGTCTACAGAGTTATTCCAGGACAAAGATATACAGAGAACCTGTGTCAAAAAGTAAAAGTAAAAATAAAAGAAATAGAGGTTAAAAATAAAGCTGCACAAAGATGGAAAAGACACAGAGAATCGTGATACTGTATGCTATTATGCTCTCTTTGAATTGTTTGAATGCTGAGGAAGGAGCAACAGCTGTTAAAAGATATTTGTTTATAAATGCTGCTGAACTAATCCAAGACAGATATTTTGAAAATACCTTGACTTCAGAATTTGGATCTAAGGATATGATACTTTGGAAAGGAGGTTCTTCTTTTGTTTTCACAGAGAATGAGACCCTGTGGATTGCTTCTATCCCAATATGGTATGATAGACCACGCCCTCCTGAAAGGTTTCTGTGAACACCCTCAAAAAATTACTTCACTCAACTGCCGACTGAGATGAACCTGGCAGACAGGTTATACCATGAAAGACCTGATTAACTGCGCCCCTATACAGCAGGAAGAAGTTTGGAGAGAAATAACTACGTCCATATTCCCAAATATTGCTTATAAATATTCTTTTACCTTTAAAGGGGGATAGGATAAAGATATGAATAATTTGCTTTGTTATGGATTTTAAGGTCAATTTTGTTATATGTATATATGTTTTTGATCTTGATTAAGGTATTGTGATTGTGTAGTTTATTTAAAAATGCAATGTATAATTAAAAATATAGGTTGTTAATGGATAATACTAGCTTGTAGTAATGTTAGTCTGATTTTCTAGAAGTGCATAGATATATTTCAGATAGACATTCAAAGACTACAGAACATGGCATTTAATGTTTTAATAACTTAGGACTTTTCATGACAATGAGACACGTCTGCTCCTGGCAGCATCAATCTACTTCAAGAGGAAGATGGGCATGGAAGAGGCTCCTTATGGAGTTGGTTAGCCATTTGGGCAAGAAACTGCTCTTGCCTGGACTGTTGAATAAACTGGACACAGAGAACCCGCAGAGAGAGGACTGCTGAACTTGCCTAAAGGTGAGATGATCTTTCAGGGTTCCTGATTCATGAAAGAGTCTGCGAGACTTTCTGCAGGACACAGCAGATAGTGACTGAATTGCCTTTGAAATTTTCTGCTTCATGGAAATGTCTCTGGATATTATGAGCCTGAAGGCCGAAGATGGGTGCCCCAACGATACAGAGGAACTTTGGGTGACTGTCCAGGCAGCGAGATGTCTCTGTCATTTCTAGAGTTTTGGAAATTGCTTACTTCTTGTTTACTTAGGTAATATATCCTTCTGGAGTCTTTGATGGAGTTAAAGAATGGATAGTCGTAGTTATAGTTTTCCATTATTATGATAAAGATATAGTTATGAATATTGTGACTGTAATTCTTGCTTGATAACTGTTTTGTTATGTGTAATTTTACTATGTTAAAATGAAAGTCTTTCTTGTTTGTTTAAACAGAAAAAGGGGAAATGATGGAGGAGGGTTATCTGTCTATTGTGTTATTTTCATTGGTCAATAAAGAGACTGCCTTGGCCCTTTGATAGGACAGAAAATTAGGTAGGCGGAGTAAACAGAACAGAATGCTGGGAAGAGGGCTATGAGGCAGACGCCATGGAGCCAGCCACCAGGTCAGACATGCTGAATCTTTTCCGGTAAGCCACCACCTCGTGGTGCTACCACGAGATTATTAGAAATGGGTTAATATCAAGATATGAGAGTTAGTCAGTAACTAACTCTCTAGAGATAATGGGCCAGGCAGTGCTTAAATGAATACAATTTGTGTGTTGTTATTTCTGGGACTAAACTGGCCATGCAGGAGCCGGGTGAGGCGAAAAGCAGGCCTGCCTATAGCCCCTCACTACAAGTTTCACAATCCTAGATGGTGTTCAGGTCCTCTCTTCTGAGAAGGATCCCAGAGCCAGCTCCTTGCTAGCTGCATAAACTTGGCAGCAGGGAGCCAGGGTCTGCATTCTGATGTCCCCTGTTGGACTATCTTGGGTGAGGAGCCCAACCTCGACCTAGACTTGGGGACAACAGAACCCTCAGTCTGGCTCAGGGTGTCCACACCAGTGGAGATGCTTCTACAAGATAAAATGGAGGCTCATTGTCAAGAAAGGAGGAAATCAAATACTAGAAGTCAGGTCTAAAGGGTTTGGCCAGCTCAGGGAAGCCCGACTGCCTCTTCCTTCCAGAATGTCACAGCGGGTGGACTACCTGCTTCCTCCTCCTGCCCTGGCCTGCTGCCTTCCCCTCTTCTTTATCAGTGAGCCTCAGCTGCAGGAAGGTTGAGGCTTAGTCAGTCCATGGAAGCCATGTTTCACCCCATGTCTGACATCTGGCACCCAGGCACAGTCTCCCACCTTGCCCTAAAGCTTCCCCCCAGCTCTGCTTTCTGCCTACTACACTCCTGTCATGCAAAGTTCAACGTCTTCCAAAGGTACTGTCTGGGAGGCACATCCCGGTCACGTGCCATCTGCACCAGGTTGCTTACCCATATTTTTCTTCAACTTATTTCACTTCTCGGAGTTACACTTAAAAATATAACCACCACAAATAGTGATCTTTTTAATGAATGCTCTGAAAATCAAAAGAAATTAGTACATTCTTCCTGAATACCATGACTTGACAAAGACCCTGGACCTCAGGTCTGTACTTCCTGCTGAAGGGTGAGCCATCCAGAGTAGTCATCTCTGGAAGAGCCATTGGCACCAGAGTTAAGACCCTAGATGCTCGAGTCTAGGTGGACCTCAGGGCAAGGCTCAGTGTCTAAGCAACAGACACTGCCTGTGAGTGATCCTCTGACAGGGCGGCAGGGGAGGCTCCTCGTCCTGGAACAAGCAAGAACACCCCTCAGGGACTCATTTCTCAGCTAGCAGGAAAGCCAATGGGCCACCCTCTTAGAAGCAGAAAGATCAATACCTGCCTGCTGTTTATGTCTCGCACAAATCTTGGAGCGCTTAATACGCTCGTTAAAGACTCCCTCACCTCAGCTGGACGAATTAGAGCAGAAGGTGGCAGGGCCCCACTTGGGAGCTGCTGGGGCTGTGGACTCCTGCAATTCCATCAGGACTGGTTACCACTCGCGGAGCATGTGACACAGTGTGGGGAAGGCTCTTCTTGTCACATAGAGGAAGGGGGTTTCTGAAGTCACAGCTCAGCTATGCCACCGAGTCAGGAAGTAAGGTGGAGCAGAGGCAGCTACCATGAGAGATGTCACAGCGAAGTCCAAGAGAGCCAGGCATCCACTGCTCTGCCACGCTGAGTGACATTCAGGTGAGTCTAACTATGGCCAAAAGTCACATGTGCCCCTGGGTAGCTGTGAATGTGGTCCAATCCATTCATATAAAGGTCAGAAAATCTTAATGCCATAAACATACTTAAAACATTAGGTGTTTTTGTAATTTGATTGCATGACTCTCTTTAACAATTTTCTTTTAAATTTTTAGTGTGTGTGTGTGTGTGTGTGTGTGTGCGCGCGCGCGCGTGCTGTACCTGAGGAGGTCAAAGGACAACTTTCAGGAGTCTGTTCTCTCCTTCCACCACGTGAGTGCTACGGATGGAACTTACGTGGTCGGGCTTGTGTGTCAGCAATGAATCTCACCAGCACACAACTGCACCATTCTGTACCCTGAACTTCGCCAATGACAACATCGTGCCACGGCATCACACGGTTTTGTTTGCAGCCACACCCCGCAACAGCCTTTGAGTAGACGAGAGAACACGTGCAGCACTGGCCACGTGAGACCACCATGCATCGGCAACTGGAAAAGCCCCATGACCCAGTGACCCTGCAGCTGCTGCAGCCCTGCAGCCCTGGACACACAGCTCCAGCATCTGTGGTGGTGTGGGTTAATGTACCTGCTGTGAAGCTGGTCCTGCGGCAGCCCTGTGAGGTGCAGAAAGTGTGATACTGAGAGTGACAGTAAACACCTGTCTTATCTGTACCTTGCCCTCATTTTAGAGGACTTCCCTTGTACCTGTATAAAAAGAAGTTTACTGTAAAACATCCAGCCATGTTATGTGAGCGTTAGCCTCCTGTAACTCGTGCTTACTAGGTGTAGGTGTCTTGATGGGATTACTTTTATTGGGTCTGATTCAGAATCATGTTTTCTTGTTCATGAGGCATTAGAAGCCACAGGTTATGGTATACATGCATATATAGATAGATAGATAGATAGATAGATAGATAGATAGATAGATATGTATATGATGTATGTTACATACATATTGCATATTTAATGAATATACACAGAGGATACTAATAAGGCATATATTATAGGGTATATGAACTGTAATGTGGTATTGTATGCAATGGGTATTGACAATTGAACCGATGGGATTTAGGCCACCACTGTTGTAGGGCTTCATGTGACGCAGCTGCTTCCTCTGAGTTGGATGCAACCATCACAGCAGTGAGCTCTGATCACCTACTGGAGACCCTCATGAGACCTGGCCTATTAGCTTCCCCTTGAGGGGGTGGAACAATCATGAGTCCCCTCCTAGCCAAGGCTTATAAGAAGTAAACAGCAGACTCAGGTGGAACCCCAGGAGCATGGGCCCTGGCTCACCACCCGAAAGTCTCTTCAGTGTGCAGTGATTCTGGTAATCCAAGCTCTAGAACAATCCCGTAGAATAGTGAAGTCTCCTGGGAGGCATCACTGCCTTTGAGTCGCCCGCAGGCCTGCCACTAACCCCAGTAAACCTGATCTGGGCATGGAGGAAGCCTTCCTTTGATCTGTGGGTACCCTCTGTTTGTGACTGAGACTCTCGCAGAAAAAAAGTCCCACACCAACAGTGGCCTGAATCTCATCAGTTTGAATATCAATATTTCCCATGAGATGTAAACGGGACTTAGAGGCTGATGACCAAGAATGCAGAGTCACCCAGGGGAGTCGCTCACCGACACCAGTGTCCATATGGCAGAGCTGTTGGTCTTAAATACAAAACCTTTAAAGGTTTTGTCGCCAAAACGCAAACAAGGAAAGCCTCTGCATCACAGATAACGAGCGAGGCCCTAGTCTCCTCATGTGTTACGAGCCGTTTCTGCTTGATTTGCAAGTTACATTTTACTTTTATAGGTTATTGGTTAAAGACTTTTCTGAACTTACAGATAGGCTGATTGATTAGACAGGACAAATAGAGATGCAGCAGAGAGGGGGCGAGACCAGCAGTGCACATGCTGGTCATCATTTATTGCCTATGTGAGCCAATGTCACCGGAGAGCAGGGTCCGATCCACACAGTCCTGGGAGCCAAGTGCTATGCTGCACACAGCCAGGGCCTCCGTCCACCTCTCTCCCCGTGGGACTGTTGTCCTCACTGAGCTAGCAGAAGCAATAAAGGGTCTGATTTGTGTTCTGCCTTGGCTCTGGGGACCATAAACGCAGCTATAGTATATGATACAAAGGGCCAGACCGTTCCAGCCGCCCAGGCAAGCTGCTACCCCAGGCTGTAATTTCACTTTATCTCTCACCCGTTAAAAGGCAATTGGAAGTGAACAGAGGAGAAAGGGGGCTGCCGCGAGGTCT
Source organism: Myodes glareolus (assembly GCF_982192425.1). Taxonomy (NCBI): domain Eukaryota; kingdom Metazoa; phylum Chordata; class Mammalia; order Rodentia; family Cricetidae; genus Myodes; species Myodes glareolus. Next base: position 3,396,893 of record NC_142035.1, read on the forward strand.
GCATCCCCCGAATAGTGCTTGCTGAAGGGCTACTCCTAGGCCAGGGGGACAGAAGGGGACATTGGCAGAACAACAAATTCTTAATAAAAGTAACCACGGTAAGAATAATAGAAACAATATCTACACTGTTCACGGAGCCTTTGAGGTACTAGGCTGTGCTGAAGGGCTCTGGCCCACGGCTTTGTCATTCCCGGGAGACCGGTGAGCATCACAAGTCAGGAAAGCATCTGCTCATCAGCCAGGGAGGCAGGAAGCAAACCTGTCCCTGCCAGACTCAGACCCCGCCCCTCTACGATGGGAGCCAGGGCAGTCACCAGAGCCCACCTTCTGATTCTTGGCTCAAAATTGCCAGCGAGGTCCCGTGGGGTCACATTCCAGCAGCAAGCACTGGGTCTGGAATATGGTCTTTATTTCTTTTCCTTTTTTGTAATAAGACATCATTTTGACTCACAGTTCAAGACACCATCCACTACAGAAGAGAAGTCAAGGGAACGGGAGCCTTGAGATTAGTCAGGTCACAGCCACCATCAGGGGACAGAGGGGGTGGTGCAGGCTTCAGCTCTGCTCCTCACTCTTGCCTTGCAGGATCCCTGGCCAGGAAGGGTCCCATCCACCATTAAGACGGGTCTCCCCATGTGGAGGTAATTAAGATAACCCCTCTGACGAGACAATGGGCATGCCCCAAAGCCCACCTCCCACTCAGTAACAGTGACTGTCAGGTTGACTTGACACTAGCTTTTTAGGGGCCCAAGAATCAGAGACCCTGTACCTGGATCCCCTTCCCCACCTCACATTGGAGCTCTGGCAGGAGAGGAATTCTGAAGACGAGCACCCAACCAAGAATAATTTGTTTACACTTTCAAAATTAAAATGCTTCGTGCCTGTGCGCATCTGTGAGGGTGTTTCTAGAGAAGGTTAATTGAGAAGGGAAGACGGGCACTCACGGTGCTGGAGCCCAGCCTAGAGGAGAAGGAGACAACAGGGATGGCAGGTAGAGCTCAGACATCCATCTCTCCATCATTCCTGAGCCTCAGGACTCGGTGTGACTGGCTGCTCACACTTGCGGCGTCCTCCCACCGTGATGGGCCGAATCCTCTCAAAGTCTGAGTCGGAATACCCCTTCCCTAAGAAAAGTCTGCGTGCTTCAGAGCATCTGAATCTGAAGCCGAAAAGATGAGAAGACTGTGCTCTACCTACCAAAGACGTGTACTCACAGAGCAGAACTCTACCCGTGTACTCACAGAGCAGAACTCTACCCGGCCCAGAGAGAAACCTTAAATCCCATGAAACTTGATTCTTTACTCTTCCAAAATTGGGGCAGGGGAGGTATGGGAGGCCCCATTTTCCTCAGTTGAAGCTTGAATAAAATCTTGTCTCTGCAACAGAGAAATGAGGCACCTTGGAGCTAGGACCCCGTGCTCAGTGAAAGCCTGGGTACCTCCCTCACATGTGATTGCATACATGCTTGTGTGTGGCTCCTAAAGCTGTCAATGGTGTCAGAGGTGGTGGGGAAGAAGGGAGATTTCTCTCCCCGCCCACTCCTAGCGAGGCCAGACTATGAATAAACTCACTTTCCGTTACCACTTACATTTCGTGGTCTCTTCAGAAACATAAGGAAACTAAGGCAGTGAGGTTATAGGCGGAGCTACCCAGCAGCAACCCCAGCCTGGATTCCAGTGAGCAGTACAAAGGAGTTCACCCCCAAAGGAGACCTAGGAGCTTACCAACTGCAGTCACGCAGTAGTGGAGGAAGAGCCATTTGGTCTCGGGGCTGGACATGGCATTGGTGGCTTCGACTCAGTGAATATTAGTAGTGGTGATATAGAAAGATTATGATATAGAGAGACGGTATCAGTGCCTGCTGTGATCATGCCGAGGGGAAATTCTAGAGCAAGTCTTCCCAGGTCTCTGGGTGACTGAGACCTCAGATTCTTCTGTCAGGGGAACACACCAATGACCCTGTTTACCACTTTGAGATCTTGAGTAAGTCAGCCAGGTGAAAAACAATGTTCTCATCTGCAAACTGAGGTCAGAACCTTGTAGAATGCCGGGCAGAGAAAACAAAAAACATACATAAAATTTTCCATACATGTGACCATGCACTCACTAAAGAGACAGCCCACAACCTGCACCTCTTATCAGGTCCTGGGTACCTCATCTTCTTTTCATGACTGGTTTTTGTTGTTTCATTGTTTTGTGTGTGTGTGCGTGTGTTTCAAGGTTTTGCTGCTGGTCAACCTGGTGGTCATGTTTACAGCTTTTAGCTTGTCTCCAAATCCTAGGGCTGTGATATTAGCTGGGCTGTCATGTTCCTTTGTTTCCTGGTCCTTTGAAACGAGACACACAGAGAATCACATTCTATACAGACAAGGCTTATGACAGAGCTAAGAAGAACACTCTCAAGGGGCTGAGACTGGACAGTGACCAGAGGGGCATCTCTAAAACAGCTTTTCCTGTCCAGATGATTAGCAGGCCCATTTGGATTGACTCTTTGGGAGGAGACAGTGGTCAGTCTCTGCTCTTCACTAGAAAGTCTGGCCAGGTACTGATCTTATGGAGTTTAGATAGTAGTCTATTGATGACCTTTGGGGAGTCTCAGAATGCTGTCTCTACCCAGGACCAAAGACATAACTGAGGTCTCATTCTATCGATCAGATGCCAGAGTCTGTGGTTTGGGGTTCTTAGCTTTACAAGTTGCTTATAATGACAGAGGGTTCATCAACAACAGTCTCTGAGCCTGTTAATATATAACAAGATACCTAGTACACCTGGGTGTTTGGTCCATAGGGACAGTGAGGAGCTGTCACCCTCCTACCATGGCCACAGACAGGGAAGATAGACCTTTCACCTGCCCCTGCAAACCCTGAGCTGCTCCACTATCCCACTGTTCTGGTCTCCTCTTTGTTCCACCAACATTTGGGCAGTACCAGGGGAAGTGGGAGGCCAAGACTGTGCTCCTGCAGCATGTCCCGTGGCCAGCATACACCAGCTGCAACTGGGAAAAAACAGAGAAACCACACCATCATGGGCACACACCTGGTGCCAAAGACCCCCTCTTAGGGACAGACACATGAAGAAGAGGAAAACACCAGGTTTCTGTCCTTTCTCCCCACTCCTTCCATTGCTGCAACCCATGGGCTACAGCTAGCTCCAAGGGAGGCTGGCAAATGTAGTTATATGATACCCATGCCAACATGAGGGCAGGAGGAAGAATGACTCTGAGAGCCACTCTATAAACAGCCAGGATGACAGAATGACATGTGAATGGGTCCCTAGCACAGTGGAGACCAAGGTGAGGAGAGCAGATACACCGCGCTGGGCACAGTTTTTCTATATCTCATGGAAACCAGGCATAGGTTAGAGGGTTCCAGAACACTCCCATGCTAAAATTATCATTAAAGGGAACTAAGCTACTGACTCTCTTCCACAACCAGGATCAGGGGAACTGGCACTGTTTCTCTAGAACCAAGAAGGTTCTGGAAAATTTTCTTTCTAAGGGGCTTCTGGGGAGGAAGAGGCCTGAACCCCACCCCTGATTCATGCTGACTAGCAGGTTTGCATCTCTTCAGTAACTGTGCTTGTCCCTGTAGGATTCCACACCCTCTAGTTGTCTGTCTGTTTGTTTTAACTCTTTGGGGGCCTGCCACCCAGCTCCCAAATAAATACATGGAGACTTATTCTTACTTATGGATGCCTGGCCTTAGCTTGGCTTGTTTCTAGCTAGCTGTTCTAACTTAAATTAACCCATTTCTCTTTAACTACATTTTGCCTCTGGGTTTTTTACCTATCTTTATTCTAATTATCTTGCTTTTCTTCTTACTGCATGGCTGCTGTGTGGCTGGAAGGCTGGCCCCTGGTGTCCTCCTCTCCTCCTCCTTTTCTTGCTCCTCCTTCTTCTTCTCGTCCCCCTCCTAGATTTCTCTTCCTATTTATTCTCTCTGCTTGCCAACCCCACCTATTTCTCTCTCCTGCTTTGCAGTTCAGCTCTTTATTAGACCAATCAGTTGTTTTAGACAGGCAAAGTAACACCACTTTACAGAGTTAAACAAATGCAACACATCTTTGCATCATTAAACAAACGCACCACGACATAAACAAATGTAGCACATTTTTAACCAATATTCCACAACGCTAGTAATATTCCTCACTAATCTCCTGGGGATAACTGAAGGGCTAGCAGCAAAGAGGCTTTCAAACCCAGTCCTACGCCTTGCGGCTGACAGGGCCTAACTTCTATAAATAACCCTTGGCTGCTGTCACAGCAAGGCTGTACCACTCATGGTCCATCTGCCAGCCATGACCGTACTCCAGGACCCTCAGAGCCTCCCGCCAAAGAGGCCTGACAAGGTGGAGAAACCTGCAGTCATGATTGTGCTGGCTTCTGTTATGAGAAAGTGAAGTGACAGCCCGGGTCCCACCATGGCCGCCTCAGCAGGGATGGGTTTGTGAAGGCTCTTACACCCTTGGGAGTTCATCACTTCTCACAGCACATGCTCTGTGTTGCAAAGGGCTCAGGAACCAGAATAACCGGTGATCTCCAGGAAGCCTGTAGTTCCAGCTGACTTCCTGAGACTCAGCAAGCCCCCCTCCAACCCTGTCACTCATCAGATGATGAGTGAGGTCCTTGACACCAAGGAAGCATCATAAGTTTCCTCGCTGGAGGGCTGTTGAGGTAGGCGTGAGGGTAGCAAGATAGTGGCCTCGGCCTTCTGAGAACGTTTTTTTCTACTTGCCCCCTGGCTATCTTGCAAGGAACTGAAATACAAAAGCCACCTACTAGCCAGTTGATATCTTAGAAAAATAACTGAGAAATGAAAAAATAACTGTTTATCAAGGGACAGACTCACCCCTGAGACTTGGCATTTGTCCTGTAGCAATGTGACTCCCACTTACCGGGCCCTGTAAGGTAGTCAGTTCCGTCACCACGCCATTTCCTCCATGCCCCATCCCGTGTGGCCAGTGCCTCTCTTGGGCTCTGGATGGCATAGAGTGGAGGAGGACGGCTTAAAGAATTGCACAGACAAAAGACAGAGGTGACTACACCAGTCTCTTCATTTCCAAGCCTATGATGTTAGTGTGTGTAGCCTATGGGTCCAGAGTTCCTGCTTGTCTCACCCATGCCTGTGGCCTGTGCCCATGGTCTACAGTGGCCATCCAGTGGCCATGGTCTGCAGTGGATATGCAGTGGCCATGGTCTGCAGTGGAAATGCAGTGGCCATGAAAGCCAGTGGCCATATGCCATCATGTGAAAGATAGCATGTGCCATCATGTGAAAGATAGCATGTGCCATCATGTGAAAGATAGCATGTGCCGTCATGGGAAAGATAGCATGTGCTGTCATGGGAAAGGGCCAGGGGCTCCCACTGCTCTGCTGCACATTGGGGCAGCACCAAGGCAAATATGACTCTCCGCCTACACGCAGGAAGCCACCCTGATCAGAGCACCAAGGAGGACCTGGGGCCAGGTCAGCCTCCAGTGGCATCCACTGGCTGATCACCACATCTTGTTGGGCCACTTTGGAGCATCATGGATGAAAACACAGCCTGGTGTCCCAGGGATGGGCTCCAGTAGGTGGCACTGGACCCTGACCCAAACCTCGGCATTCATCCTCTTCTCCAGCCCACGTCCGTCCCAGCTGTGTCTTCCTCAGGCTTCATCCTGCCGTCCCCTTCCTGTACTCAGAAAGGCCTGCCTGGACCCCTAAGGCTGTCAGGACTTGGTGTCTGTGCTGCAAGGTGACAATGCTAAGACTGGAATTCTTTCTCCATCTTTCCATAGGAAGGAAGGGCAAGGATGAGGAAAGAGACATGTGGCTTTGTGAACACAGGGAGGGGTGGCACATGGCTTTGTGAACACAAGGAGGGGTGACATACTGGTTTGGGAACACAGGGAGGGCCACTGTCTTAGGGTTTCTGTTTCTGTGAAGGGAACCAAGACTACAGCAACTCCTATGAAAGAAAACATTTATCTGCAGTGGCTCACGCACAGTTCAGAGATTCAGTCTTTTATCATCATGGTGGGACATGGAGGTATGCAGGTAGACTTGGTGTCCATGCTGAGAGTGCTATATCTTGCAAGCAACAGGAAGTGGACTGAGATACTGGGTGGTATCTTGAGCATATATGAGTCCTCAAAGCCCACCTTCATACTGACACTCTTCCTCCAAGGTCACACCTCCTAATAATGTCACTCAGTTTGGGGTCATTTCCTTTCAAGCCACGACAGCTGCTTGATGTGAGATTCCCCTCTGTATGCTGTGAATACCACTGGTTAATAAAGAAACCATCTTGGGCCTGCACAGGGCATAGAGGTGGGTAGGGAAAACTAAACTGAATGCTGGGAGAAAGAAGGAGGAGTTAGACAAATGGCAGAACTGTACCTGGTAAGCCACAGCCACATGGCCATACACAGATTAATAGAGATGGGTTAGTTTAGGATATGAGTTAGCCGGAAATACGCTTAAGGTATTGGCCAAACAGTATTGCAAATAATATGTTCTCTGTGTGATTATTTCAGGGCTGAGCAGTCGGGAAACAAACAAGTAGCCTCCTTCAACAGTGACTCACTGGAAAAGCTGGTGTTTCATGCCTACTTCCCAACCCAGTCCTGGATAGCTGGAGTCAGATGGGCAGGGTCCTGATTCCCCCCAAACTGTACCCAGAGATCACTAGTCTGGTGTAAGTTCCCTGCACCAAGCTTACCCTTATGTTTAACCAGACACGTTTCAACCAGATCAGACTCTCAGCTTGCTCTCATGTGGTCACCACTGGCCACCACTGGTCACCACTGGGACCACCTGCCTTGTTGGGAAGACACAGAGTTGGGGTTGCAGAAAGAGACAAACAGGAGCTCACCCCAAGGCCATGCCTCTGGAGCTTAGAGAGATCAAAGGGAGGCAAGCTCTTCCACATCAGTAGCCTCTGGAAGAGCTTCCAGTCAGTCACGCCTGCTGGCCTAGTTCACCTCATGTCTCATGTGCTGCGGCCAGGCACAAGTCAAGTGACAGACATGTATCCCCCCTCACTCCACAGAGGCTGCTCTAAGGAGACGAAACAGTGAAAGGTGGGGGTGAGAAACCCCTGAAACAGCACTGGGCTGTACTTTATGAGATTTCGCCTCAGCTCAAGCGGGTGAAGATGGTGCACAGTATGTTACGCGTTATAAAAATGTACCGGCAGCCAGAAATGTAAACATCCGCCTATCTTAAATGAGGTGAGTGAAATGTTTTAAAAAATATATTACAGGTGATTCTTATTTTCATTACGCAAAATGTATTTTCTAAATTTTCCATAAAAGCTACCTTTTTAGCATCAGAAGAATTATAAACACACAGTGGCTTTATAAGCAGGCTTCAGAATTCTATATAACTTCATTACCAGCAAAATTCTGTGCAGTAACTATAAGCCTATAAATAGAGGATAATAGACTCTATAAAAATGTCTGATGCTGGTAGTGAGAGCCACCAGCATCAGACCTTCGCTCTTCATCCTCCATTCCTTCCTCCACATCACCAAGCAACCTCCCTATACTGGCTTGGCATGGGGCACAAATGGCCACCTGGCCTTCTTCCTAAAGCAAATGACCCAAAAGCAGTGTGTCCTTCCTAGCCACAGTGAAGACCACAGGGATACTGACACCAGGGACAGATGTCTGCTGAGGAGGAGAAGCCAGTGCCCTGTGTCACCCTCCAAACCAGACCCTGGGGGCCAGAGGAGAGGCAGGTACCACCACACCTCCCTGAGCACCCCCCGGGACCTGGGTGTCGAGAGTCTCGACCAAGATTGACCCTCAGTCAAGAGCCCAAAGAAATGAAGATCCTCAGAACCCCACTGATATGAGGCATCTTAGATGGAGGAAGCTACATGTTCCAAGGCCTGAGGCAGGGCCCAGGGGAGGAGGTGGTGAGGGGATGTGGAGAGGAACTGGAGGGGAGCATGGAATAGCAGAACCTTCACCATGGTCATGAGGGGGCTTGGAGAACAGGAATCACGTGATGGTAAAAGCATGGCAGGTTCATCAAACCAAGGAACCACAGCAGAGAGGCATCACCAGGCCAGCTTCGTCCTTACCTTGTCAAAGAAAAACCACCAACAAAAGACCAGCAGGGTCATAGCTCCTGTCCTGCAAGAGCAGAGATATTCTACAGACACTTGTGCCCACCCATGGGCTATCAGACTACTGAGACTGGGACCCCCAAAGAAATTAGAATTCATCTAAGTGTCTCATCCTGGGAGAAGGAAAAGGTTAAAGCCTGGTGCCAGTCAGAGAGGAACTTGTCTCCTGGAAAGCAGCTACACCGTCTGGCAGTTTGTCAGACCCCCTTGCAGGAGAGAGGGGAGCCCGGACACCGACGGATCAGAGATGGGCAGGACCACACCTAGACCAGGACAGCTTAACTGTGCAGGCCTCTTGCCCTCTAAGCCTAAACGTCCTGTCAGAACCTCAAAGGTTGGCTTGGGGTCTCTGGGCCTCTTCACTCTTCTATGTGATATGAACAGATCCATTCTGCTGCATTAGGAACAACACCCACATCAGGCAGTTCACAACCACTTGTGGCCACAAGTAACCCATCACCCTCTTCTGGTCTCCACGGACACCTGCATTCACATGCATGAACACACATGCTCATACTTTTAAAAATAAGACATATAAAATATAAATTTATATCTGCTCATGTTTTTATAACTCAGAGTGTGGATGTGAGTGTGGGGTCTGAGAATCAGTTCTCTCCTTCCACCAGGTGGGTCCCAAGGATTGAACTCAGGTCGTCAGGTAAGCTCCTTTACCCACTGACCCATTTTGGTGGCCCCACATACTAGAATTTCAAGCCTTGGGCATGGCCAACACAACACAGCAGCAGTGGAAATCCTATGAAGGGCAGGCGGCCTTCAGACATGAGGGAGCATTGTTGCTGCCCCAGGAAGTCTCAGTTTCACTGACCTGTGTTCATTCTTGATGACCTTTATGCTACAGAACAAACTCCTCACGGATAAAACCCAGGGCCCAAGCCCTGGGAGTTTGCGGCAGAGCCCAGAGAATACACTCCCCACTCCCTGATGGTGACCAACACATTCCGAAGTTCTGACTGCCCCACCTCTCCTTCTCCCTGCAAATGTGAAAGACGACTCTTACCCCAGATCACAAGTGCTACCCACCACACTCAGTCTCCCAAAGTGCAACCCGAGGTGGCTGCTGGTATCAACAGCCAGACAGGAAATCCAACTTTGTGTAATGCTGTGGACTTCCAAGGGGCAATCTACAAATGCGCTTTATAGCATGAGTGGGGGTCCTTAGACAGAAGGGGAAAGGCCACCAGGCTGGGGGATGCAGTCCCTTTCCATTGCCCCTATCTGTGACTTGCCGGGGCTGGCTGGCTTCTGTCAGACAAATCAGTTCCCATTTCCAGCTGACCTCTCTTTGGAAGGGAACCGTAGGTGAGCCATGTCCATGTCTCAGTGTCTTCTGTCTAACTCCAGAGGTGTCGGGATCACAAACACATTGGATTAGGACTGAAGGAGGAACCGGCATGGAGACAGCTTATGAACTTGCTTTGTGAATCACCTGTTAGCGTGCCTCATGGACTGCCTGCATTTATTTATCTCTGCTGTCTCCTCTCTGCCCTGGAGCCTTGTGGAGCAGAAGGCAACCAAGCCCTGTGAACAAAGCCTTCCTAGTAGTGGGAGGGTCCAGCAAGGAGGGAGTCCTAGAAAGACCAGCCATCGGCAGCCAAGCTCACAGGCCTGCTTGAGGAAGTCACCCGCCAGCCTCTGTGTCCCTGCCAACCTCAACGCAAGGATGAATCCTGCCCTCACCTGCTCTAGTTCTAATATTTATTGGCCATGATGCTCCTTTGGTAGCCAGTTCTCTCCTTCTGCCACGTGGCTCCCACAGACCCAGCTCAGGCTGCTGGGCTTCGTGGCAAACTCCTAACCCTGATTTTCAGTCTTGATTTTTTTTTCCAAGTGAGGAAACTGGAACTCAGGAGTTGAGATGACCAAGCAGCCACCCCACTGGAATAGCCAACAGCACAGCATCTGGCTGGGGTTCTGAAGGCCTGCTCCGTCATTGGTGAGCAGTTGAGGCTGAGAATGGGGTGGGAACTTTCCTAGGAATGGGCAGGTCTTTCGCCGGACCCTGATCACTTGTGAGCTCCATGTGGTTGACCCCTGTGCCATCTGCCCCTTTGGTGGTGGCTCACGACACAGTCAAGGATGGCACAGCCAAGCGCTAACCACTGCCTTGCTTCTCTGTGATCTGCTTCGAGCATAGAGCTCACTTCTGAGATACTGGTGGAGTCCGTAAACATGGCCTCTGTGGTCTGGTTACACCCCCTCCACAGCAGCCTCACATCTGTCTGTCAGGGCAGGACCTGTCCCAGTGAAAGGAGGGTGATGCTTCCACCAAGGACATCGGGTAAAGATCGAGTCCAGGCCACTCCCAAGGGCCTCTCCCAAGGCCTCATTTAGTTCATTTCTGTAGCCTCGGGCATATCACGTAGGTCTCTGGGACTTTTCTCAGATGGAGGAGGGAAACACAAGCAAGCATCATCTTTCCTTGCTCTCATGGTCCAGGGACAGCTTAGTGAGCAGCAAGTGTCATCTTCCCTTGGCCTCGCTGTCTGGGGCCAGGTCAGTGAGCATGGCCGTGGGTGAAACTGGAGTCTCTCTCCCTTGCACCCTAAGGGACCCCAGGCAGCCATTCCTCTCTGATGAAGCAGTGAGGAATCATGTGGAGACCAGGGTGAGCCTCTCGGGTGGTGCCCAGGTGGAGACGAGGAAGGGGGGATCCACAAGACAAAATGGGGTCCCTTATATACCACAATCCATTCTGGGCACCTTAGCCCCCGTGGGTCAGAGTACAGCTCCGTTCTCCCCGCTCCCCATCCCTCGCTCCAGCTCCCTTTGTGCTCAGCTCACTCTGAAGTGCCAATGTCTTTCTTTCTTTCTTTCTTTTTTCTAATGTAAAGGGAGACAGTCTAACATCTTAAGTCTGGATGCTGCCTTGAAAGGTCACCCAGTGTGCACCCTTGACTTCAGATGGGGCCACTTTCAACTGATCCAGACAAATAGGGGCTTTCTCTACACATTTGCTTAAAAAGCCTATTCATTTCTCCTTTGTAGTTGAAGCTAATTTTATCACATCAGAGAGATATTAGAAAGACCCAGAAATATGCAGCCAAATGTGCCAATTACACCTCTGGGCGGCTCACCGGTGACTGTGTAATGAGGGCCTCCTTCAGAGCAGCCATCTAGGCCAGGTCCACCTGGTCCCTGGGGTCATTATTGCTTGTTCTTAATTTTGCGCTCTAGACGTGGTTATTCTCGCCCTCTGCAAACAGAGACCTGAAGGCACAGGGGACAAATTGGGACAGATTAGTTAAACTGATCTAAATGGTAATTCTGGGGGAAAAGTCAGACTGTTGTCGTGTGCTGATCAAAAGCGCATCCATCACCTGTGCAGCCTCCTGCGTTGGTGAGCGTGGCTCATGCAGCCACGGTTGGTTTTCAGGGACTATTTTACCAGTCCAGCGCCACTGGTGCCTCCAGAGAGACATGGCAATAAAAAGGAAATTAGAAAGAAGCCTCTGGCCGGTAGAAGGGGAGCATCTGCCGAGGCTACGCCCTTTCCTTAAAGGAGTCCAGGGCCTCAAGAATCCCAGGACATGACAGAGGACGGCCACCTATGAATGCAATCCTTAGCCCTAGTGACCCACCATCAGGACCCTCTGTCCCAGGTGACTCACTATCAGGGCCCTCTGTCTCAGGTGACCCTCTATCAGGACCCTCTGTCCCAGGTGACTCACCATCAGGGCCCTCTGCCTCAGGTGACCCACCATCAAGACCCTCTGTCCCAGGTTACCCACCATCAAGACCCTCTGTCCCAGGTGACCCACCTTCAGGACACTCTGTCCCAGGTTACCCAGCTTCAGAACTTGTCGCTATGGCAATCTACCTTCAGGTAAGTGCTCAGGCCTGGATCATACTCCCCAGCACTGAGGGAATAGCTTAGGGAAGGACTTCTGCCCTGGCTCATCTTTAAGCATGGCCTTCAGAAGGGCTCAACCTTCACCTTGGTTCTTGCTAGGCTAACCCCTCCCCCCCAGACACAAGCTAATGGGAATACCCTGCTCTCACCTCCCCCTTCCTAGAGAGGTTTTTCCTGGGCAAGTTGTTCCTCCTGTTGTCATCTAACCTTAGCTAGAGACATTGCAACACCACGGGCAGAGTGTTACTGTCACCCACTGCACAGAGGGCTGAGGGCTCCACTGAGACCCTGCAGAAGAGGCTACGCTTCCTGAGAAGGACAGTAGTACTTGGAAGCCTCTACCAAGGCTTCCCGGGGCATTCCTAGTCTTCCAAAAGCTGATAAGTGAGCACCATTCATGTGCATCATCCTGCTAGGTTCTGGGAAACGGATGTAGGATGCACCATCTGTTTGCTCCTCCGTCGTGTGCAGCATTCACCATCTTTGATGTGCAGCAGCCACCTCCACTTGTAAGGACAAACAGACACGGTACTACTAAACAGACATGATAGAAAAACAGTAAATGACTCAGAAAGACCCCCACAAAGTCCCTAGTTGAGGATCCAAATAAATATTAGCTCGGGCTGCAGAGGATGTGGCAAGTGGTTGGCTGAAGAAATAGAACGCCTGCACTCTAGTTCTGTAAAGTACCACACCCTCCCTGTATTTGCAGCAGGCCATTTTGCCATCTTAGGTACTTTATTTTCCTTTTTCTTTTCCTTATTCCCTCTTTCTGTCTCTTTGTCTCTCTCTCTCTTTTCTTTTTTCTTTTCTTCTTTCTTCCTTCCTCCCTTCCTTTCTTCCTTCCTTTTCTTTCTCTCTTTCTTTCTTTCTTTCTTTCTTTCTTTCTTTCTTTCTTTCTTTCTTTCTTTCTTTCTTTCTTTCTTTCTTCTATAAAGGGTTTCTCCTATATAGCCCTGTATGTCCCAGAACTCACTCTGTAAATCAGGCTTGCCTCAGACTCAAAGAGATCCGCCTTCTTCTGCTTCCTGAATGCACTGCCTGGCCTTAGTTACTTTCTAATCCCAAGACACCATGACCAAGGTGACATATAGAAGAGCTGATTGCGATATCAGTTTGAGAGGGTGAGTCTATGACCATTGTGGTCAAACAGACAGCCATGGTGCTGAAGCATCAGTGGGGAGTTTACATTCTTATCTGAAAGTTGGAACCATGGGCCAGGGAGAAGACATGGAGAGCTAACTAGGAATGGCCTAGGCTTTGGAAACCTCAAAGACACCACACCCCCAGTGACACACTTCCTCCAACAAGGCCATACCTGCAATCCTTCTCAAGAAATTCCACCAACTAGGACCAAGTATTCAAATATGTGAGCCTATCAGTACCATTCAAAGTGCCATATCCAGTGAATTCAATTCTGCTTCCCGTTCTTCCTCTCTCCCCACTCTGGTGCTTGTGGGACGCTGATTCTCAGTGCTGACTCTTGAAGGTGGTGAGCATTTTTCCCACTGTGTTTTTGCTCATGCATGTGCAAGATTAGTAACACTTTGGTTCATAAGACTCTCATCCTTTCATGAAGAAAATCTCCTCATCCACATTGTTCTAAAATTTTTATTACATTGATCCATTTATCTCTGTGAGCACGGAAGGCAGAGCACCTGTAATGGAGCATGTGTGGAGGACAGAGGACATTGTGCAGGAATCTTTCCACCATGTGGATTCTGGGACTCAAACTCAGGTCCTCGGGGTTGGCAGCAAGCACCTCCACCTGCTGAGCCACTTTTCAGGCATGTCCATCATCCACTTTCCTACTATCACCCAATATTAAGTTGTTAGGAACTTTCCAGGCTGATGGGGAAGTTCTAGCTTGCCATCTGTTGCTGTAATAAACAATACAAACATGAGGAACTTAGGGCAGAAAAGAGTTATTTGATTGACAGTCTATCAACAAGAGAAGCCAAGGCAGAGGCTTAAAACAGAAACAATGAGGGATCACTGTTGACTGCCTTATTCCCAGGTCCGTGTTCAATCCTTTGTGTACAGCCCAGAACCATCTGGGCATGTGCCACCCACATTGTTCTGGGCCTTCCAATGTCAACTGGCAATCAAGAAAATGTTCCACAGACGTGTCAACAGGCCAATCCAATCAAGGCAATATCCTGTCCAGGTTCCCTTTGATTACCCTAGGCTGTGTCAAGCTGATAGCTGAAGCTGACTAGGTGCCCTAGGGTGGGACTAATCTAAAAGGCTGTAGAGTAGGGAGGGGCACAAACTACCTCATCCTTCCTCCCCCAACTAAAGAACATTCTGGTCATTTCTGAATTGTTAACCAGTAAAATGAGTGATAGTGAAAATTCTAGCCTTGGCCTCCTTGTGTGTGCAGAGGAGAGGGCAGAGCTGGGCTGTGTTCTCTTGTGAAGAAGAACCATCTATTCTTTCCCAGATACAGAGAGGGCAGCAAAAGACCAAAGAAATGCCTCCCAAGACTGACTTGGTGAACCAGTAAGCTTCCCTTCCAACTCGGGAAGACTCAGCCACCACCAAAACCCCACCCAGCATGGGTGGCAACTCAAAGAAGCTGCTTCCCTGGAGTTGCCAGAGTGGTTGGCAGTCAGCCCCACTGTGGAAGAGTCCCTTCTCCCAGCAATGGCTTAGACTGAAACCACCTGGCCAGAAGCCCAGTGAGTCTTGAGAGGTTTTCAATATTGTAAGGCTGTTCCATCTCCTTACTGAAACTCCTTCTGAAACTGAGTGTGGAAGCAGAGACACAGCCGGAACCAAGCCCTTGGACCTAACTGGGTATTAGCATGGCATTCACCAACGTGGCTAAAATGTCTTCTGTCCCCCCAGCAGTAGGTGTGCCAGGCTGCCAGATCTTTCCACCTGCCAGAGTACCACGCTCCTCGGAGTCTTTATTTTCTGGAGTCTTCAAGGCACTGATCATTCCTGTACCACAGACCCGGAAGCAACTCTAGTGAGACGAGAAAGAAAAGGCTGATTCTATGATTGTCAGCGCAAACCAGATGCCAGCTCCTGACAGGTCCCAGGAAAAGGTAATTAGAGAAAAGGTTTATGCAAACGCTGAGTGACAAATTCACACATTGTGAGAGCTCCAGCCTAGAAGCTAGAGACACCTTCACCGCGTCCACAGGAGGAAAGGCAAGCCACGCCATTACGTCTTTTTTATAGGCCATAAAGACATTTTATAAAAATTTAATATCCTCGTCTGATGCCTGCAAATGGGTGGTTACCTCCTTACAGGACTTAAAAAAAAGCACACATTTCCATCCAAAAATTACCTTCATAATTAATTGTAAAAATACTAGAGGCGTCCCATTAGAAACAGTTTAAGAGGGCTTCCTGCCACCATTGGAAAATAAAGCAGCCAGGGAAACAATTAGACACGAGCATAAAAGCTGTGGAGAATACGCAAAGAGATGGGACCGTCGTAATTTATAGATAATAAGGTTGTATTCCTGGAGAAAACCAAAATAACAGAAAAATATTAAAACAATAAATACACAGAAGTCTAATCAGTTTTAGGCAATACGCACCAATCAATGGCTTACTCATACATAAAATATAAGAAGTTGGGAAAAACATAACATTGAGAATCATTTGCAATAGATCAAGCCCCAATATACCTAGAAATAAATGTAGCAATAAACTCAGGACATATGTGAAGCCAAAGATAAGTAGGAATGGAGTCTCCAGTGGGTCAGGGGCTTGTTGTGCCGGAGTGAGGACCTGAGTTCAAATTCCCACAGCCACGTGAAAGTCATCAGATGGTGCTTGCCTGTAACCCCAGGGCATGTACGGTGACAGGGGGAGCCTGGGATGTTGCTGACTGGTCAGTCTGACTGCGAGAGCCACTTTTCCAGGTTCAGTGAGAGACTCTGGCTCAAAAAATAAAGTGGAGAGGGCAGACATTTGGCATTGACCTCACATCTCCATACAAACATACACCACATGCATGGGTGTGCTCACTATTACAACACATATGAGCACACACACATCGACACAAGTAATATTAATAATAAAATAACATTTTAAACTATTTCAATAAATGAAGATGGGTGTCTACTTTATTGGGCCCAAAGACTTAAAAATTACAAAAATATAATTTTTCTTGTTGGTCTATGAATTCAGTAAGAGCCTATTGTGGAGTATATTTTAACTTGGGAAAAGGGAGAGATTCTAAATGCATGTAGGGGGATACAAAGATGGCTTAGCAGGCAAAGATGTTTGCCTCAATGGGCAAGGACCTGAGTTTGCACCCATGCGATGGAAGGAGAAAACTGACTTTTGCAAGTTGTCCTCTGACCTCCACAAGCGTGCCATGGCTTGCACACACATGCAATACACACGCATACACACAAGCAATGCACGCACACATGCAATACAAACACACACACAAAATAAATCAATGTGATTTAAACCACTTTTAATTTGTGTGAGAAGTGAACCCCTGACCACAGCCAAGAAAGTCCTTTGATGAGTGGTTTTGAGGAACGTGTCTTGTCAGATGTTAAAAATTTATTAGTCGGTGACAGTTCAGTAAAGCAGTATGGTTTAATAAAACAACAACAACAACAATAATAATAGATAGCCTAGGGGAAAATAAATCGTGCTAGCTAGGACTAGCACCCCAACAGAGACTTTCAGTGTAGCATATGCTGGTCATGCCCAGCGAGCAGGCACTAGGAACGAGAGGTCTAAAATATAAAGCTGGATGCAAATCCATTTTCTTCACTACATAGTGAATGTCTAAAAGATTTCCATGAAAAGAAAAAAAACATTAAAACAGATAAAAAGAAAATAAAGGAGAATATCTACAGTATGATGATGCGAGACTCATTGGCCATTTTGAACACCGGGGAATCGGAAAATACAAACGCAGACCTATGAATACAACAATACAAAATATGCCATTAGAATGTTTTTAAATGCCATCCACAGAGTCAAAAATAACAATTTCATGGTTCTATCACAGAGAGCTAATATCTTCAATACACAAAAAAGTTTTTATAAATCAATGAGAGAATAATATGCCAGTGAAGAGGTTGGCAAAGGTCCTGAACAGCCATTTTCCAAAAGACAGAATCTGAAAGACGGTGGCCATCTTCAAGCCAAAGAGCCAAGGAATCTCTCAAAATTGAGTGTTTTCTTCCTAACCAATTGACTAAACGATAACAAGACAGAATCAAGTCCTGCTGCCTCTGTGTTCTAGCTGAAGGTGGGCGAGGGTTTCCTGGGATTTTGGCCCCGGTGTCCCACCTTCAGCTAGAACAGCACAGAGGCAGCAGGCAGAGGTGGGCTGCCCTCTGCAGAGAACTGCCTAGATCCAAATGGCTGCAGCTTGCTCATTTTCCGCTCGCCGAGGACACAGTTTCAAACGATGCTTTGCCTCCTGAGGCAGACGGCCAGGTTGGACAGGCTGGAGGGTGTGACCTGCAGCTGCGGAAGGATCACAGAGCAGGGCCTGAGGAGAGGTGGTCTGCTCCAACAGGCAAAGGGCTGTGAGAACACGTGTAGGGCCTTGGATAAACGCTTCCCAAATGAGGACCTGTCCACATGCAGACCAGCAAAGCAGCAAGGGGGAGCCTGTGTGGAGACAGATATACCAGGCCATTGAGGCCACAAGGGAAGAGTCAGGGCTCCCTCAAAATATCCCAGACAACTGTTATGGTAATCCAGAGGCAGAGGCTCCCTCCACAGGGAAGCAAGTGGGGACTCACCAGTTACTGCCGTTCTGTGACCTTCCACGTGGGTGACCTTTAAGTCAGCTCAGAGCAAACCAAGCTGGAGAGTTTATTTAGCTTCCCTTGGCAGCAATTATTATCCATGGACACATTTATCTGTGTTCGTATGTCAGGGGTTTCCATTTTGACCTGAATGACTCAGACTCACTCCCAATAAAATCTTCTTTGGAAGTAGACAACACACGGCCTCTCCTTTCTTGGAGGCCAACACCTTTACCTTCAAGAGTGTTTTACCAACCAATTTCAAATTTCTTGCTTTGGAAATGCCTGCTTGAAAAATGCAGTCTTAAAAACCAGCACCCCTCAGAGCTCTTTCTCTAGGAAAAAAAAAAATGGAAGGAAGTGTTCTGGAATGCAACAAAAGCCAGACCATTGGAGAAATGCAAGCCACCATCCCAGCAAAGGGCTGCAGGGCCCCCCAGGAGCTAGGAAAACCCAAATGCACATTCACTGTCACCTTGAAAGGATCGTGGTGAAAAATAACCTTCTGGGCATGTGTGTTTGGAGGAGTCTAGAGTTAGTTCACTGAGGTGGGAAGACCTCCTTACCTGTCAGAGACACCATCTCAGAGGCTGGCTTCCTGAGCTGAGTGAAAAAGAGAGCTTTAGCTGAGCTGCAGCCTTCACCTCTCCCTACTTCCTGACTAAGGATGCAGTGTAAACAGCGGCCTCACAGTCCCACCACCATGCCAACTGCATCTCAAAGGATGGTCCCCTCAGGCTGTGAGCCCAAACAAGCCTGCTTTTCTCAGGCATTTTCCCACAGTACTGAGACAAGTAACTAAGTCGTTGTCCAAGAGGTCCCAAGCTCTCTGCTCCTAAGCATCACTAGGAAGCTCCATCTCGTGGGACAGTGTTCAGAGAATTCCTGTGAGCCGTGTGGGATGATTCCCAATTTGTCCACGTTCTTTGTGTCGCTTGAAATGCCTGTAGCATATGAACGACACCTATAAGCCTGGAGTCATTTCTAAGTTAAAAGAGTAAATACTGAAATCTTGTTCATAGCTGAAATTCAAAAACAACTCTGTTTTCCAAAACTGAGCTTAAGTGAGTTGCTGATGAAGAAAGGCAAGCCTGAAGCGGGATTGAGACAGTGGATGAGAATTTCCAAACTCTCATTCTGTGTTTGCCATGTCTGACCACCTCAAAGAAACCGTTGAAGAGAGGGGAAGGCTTGCTTTGACTTGTGGTTTCAGAGAGATCTGACTCCATCATGGTAGGGGAGCCATGGCTATGGGGAGGGCACAGCCATGAAGACCTGGTTCCCATGAGAACAAGGAGAGGAGACTGGCTCAGGGCAGTAGAGTGGAATCAGAGACCATTGGCAGAAGCAGGGAAAGCAGTAACCACATCTGTGCTTCTCTTCTATCCCCTAAAGGCCTTATCATCTTCAAACCCAAACCAGAAGGTGGGGACCATGCACTCACACCCTGAGTCTGTGGGGGACCACAGTACCATATGCTTCATGAGAGAAGTGGGAACCCCCACTCCTATCTTTGAGTCATGGTCCAAGCGAAGACCCACCCCAGGCTGGATTAGCGTGTGAGCCCTCAGCAAACAGTCACTGGCTCACTACTCATGTTGATGGATCTGAATTTTAATGCAGCAGATAAATATGTGGGGGCTCAAAATTTAAGTCTGTTCCTGTCGTCTCCTCTTGCTCACAAGTTCTGCAGAACCAGAGACCCTTGACGAGACGGGACAAGTCCTCAAGCAAAGGTTTCTACAGACATGATACCACCAATCAAGATACCACCAGGAAGCTCTGTTAGCCTGACCTTCTTCTGTGTGCCTGGTACCTGCCCTCTGCTGACCCAGTCAGAACCCCAGTCTGGGACAACCCTCGAGGGGACAATTAGGGAAGCCAGTTCTTGCAGTTGGCCACTGTTTATTAACGGAGTGGCTGTGACAATAGCATCTGGGTTCCTAAGACAAGATGGAAGGAACAGAGATTCTGTTTAGTGCCTGGTGTGTTTAAGGGGCTGCGGCTCTCCCCACCACCAGCAGCACCAGCCTGAGTAATTAGCAGCTTCAGCTTGATGTCTCCTTCAGAGTAGTTAGTTCCCTGGCTCTCCCAGCAAGGGAGGGGAAGTCACACAATTCCTTTATTGGTAATTTTCCCCAGACCCCAGCCTTCTTCCTACTGGCTCCCAGCTCCCTGCTCCATGTAAATATCTTGCCCCTTTGCTGTTTCCTGCTTCCTCTGCCTGGAATGTGTGCATGAGAAAATAAGTCTCAGACATGGTTCTTCCTCAGATCTGCTTTTTGTAAATACGGACGCCCACTGAGCCTGGAGGCACAAGCCTAGAATCATAGCGACTAGAGAGGCTGAGACAGGGGCTTGCCAGTTCAAAGTTTACTGAGCTACAGAGTAAATTTAAGACCAGTTTGGGCAACCCAGTGCCAACCTGTCTCAAAATTTAAAAGATGGTTGGGGAATGTAACTCCAAGGTAGAGTGCTTGCTTGCCACGCAGGAGGTAATGGGTTCAGTCCCCAATGCCACCAGGGGAAGGGAAAGGAATGGGGGAAGGGAGAAGAAGAGATGGAAAAGGATGGGAGGAAGAGGGCAAAGGGAATAGGAGGGAGGAGAGTGAGAGGGGAGGAAGGGACCAACTGCAGGCCCACGGCACTGGAGCTTCTCAAGGACGGTCCTAGCATCTCTTGCTTCTCGGGCCCCCAAGCTGACCCTGCAGTATGGAAGACACCTCTGAGCTGGAGCGCAGGCCAGCAAAAATGCCAACTGCCCCTCCACTCACGCTGCTCAGGTTGCTATCCTGTCATTCCTGAAGCCAGGTGATTGGTTCAGGAAAACCAATGGGGCACAGTCTTCCCAAGATGCTTCAACTTTAGGGTTCCCAGGTTAGCTGGCTTAAAGCCCCACAACTCCCGTGGGTTAAGCAATCTGCTAAATATACTCAGCTTGGTAAAGAGATCCATGGAAGGTACTGTGTGGGACCAACCACAGGACTTCAGGGTTCCTGGGTCAGAAGCTCCCACCCTCCAATGCCCCACCCCTACCTCATCCCCATGCCCACCTCTACCCCATCTAACTCTGGCATCTTCACTCACTCACTAATCTGAGACTCCTGAGCCTGGAACCCAGGATTGTCCAGTGAGATGAAATCTCACCTCCATTC
Source organism: Myodes glareolus (assembly GCF_982192425.1). Lineage (NCBI taxonomy): Eukaryota > Metazoa > Chordata > Mammalia > Rodentia > Cricetidae > Myodes > Myodes glareolus. The sequence goes on from NC_142035.1 coordinate 3,417,777, forward strand.
CCCCTACCAGAGGGCACAAACATACCACCTGAATCAAAGTATCAACCCCTAGTGGCCTGGTTGGGCTTTCCTGCCCTGACCAGTTTCAGTTCACACGAAAGCAGTTCTGACCTCAAAAGGAACCAGATATGAGTGACCTGACCCAGGAGCATGGATTCAGGCCACCTACATGCTGTGCACCAACATGGCAACAGTTTCCTGGCAGAGCAATTATTTTAAAAGCAGCTATCGGATGGGGTGGGACAGAGGATCCTCTGTTTACACATGATGACAACTAAAACACAAATATGGGGTGCAAATGATTATTAAGGAGGCTACAGATAGCCCAGGACACTTTGGCCCCTGTACTGCAGCTTTCCAACTCTCTACAACCTCAGCTCCAGGCAGGTAATCAGTCTTCTAGAACCTCTGACACACGTGTGGGAACTTCAGCTCACTCTCCCAACTTAAGTTAACACATTGGTATAAACGCAGGGGCAGTCTGAGTAACCACCGGCAACAACAATGACACTCCAGTCACCAGAGAAGATCTAGGGGGCAGAGACTTTAGAAGCCAGGGGCAAAGACCAGCCAAGTCCTGGGAGACTTGGAAGCAGACCCCTGCTGGTCATTGGAAGGCAGTATATCCAGAACCTGAGCTACAGAAGAACACAGGGTAGTTCTCAGATGCCGTCTCCATCAGTTTTGCTGAGTTCCCAGCCCAGGATCACTTGGCCCCATCACCTTGGGTCCATATCAAGGCAGAACATCATCTCAAGAAGCATGTGGCAAAGCAGAGTTGGACATCTCATATGGTTCCAGCAAGCCAAAACCAGAGAAGAAAAATGGCAGGGATCTTACTGCCCCCAGCTGTAGCACGGTTAATAAAAACCCAGAGACACAGGTTAGGGTTCAACTTGAAGATCAGAAAAGCAAAAGCAGCCAAGTCACCAGACAGCTCTTCAGACTGAAAGAGAGAAAGTTACTGTCTCATCCCACCTTATATTTCTCTCTAGAACTGGGATTAAAAATGTTTGCAACCACCGCCTGGTCTGCATGGCTGACTAGTGTGGCTGCTTTGCACTGACCTTCAGGCAAGCTTTATTTATTGAAACACAAATAATATATCTCTATACTCAGCCAAAGACACCCCTTGTAGTCCACCTTCTCCAGTATGGCTTCCCCTCCTAAAATTTCTGTGGCCTTTGCCAGCACCACAGCTGGGGACCATGTTTTCAGCACTTGAAATCTGGGGGACACTCCAGATACAAACTATACCAGGCATGTGAGAACCCCCCTGCTGGCCAGAGGTCCAAGATTCTAGGAGCAGAGCAAATTCCCTATGGACATGATGGAAGCTGAGTTGCAGGATTGGAGGACATCCTAGAAAGAGATACATGTGAGTCCAAGAAGAGTCGTGCTTCCATGACAACAGAGTGTCCAGACACTTCCTGGGTTTCTATGCTGCAAACTGTATCCACTTGACTTCAGAACCAAGGGCTGGCATGTGATAGAGAAGTGGAGCACAGGCCTTGAACCAACACAGGGAGCAGCGTCTACTCCAGATCTGTAACTCTGGGCATCCCAGGGTCAGTTGCTTGTCGTTGCTATGATCATTACCTGGAAAGAACGATGTAAGCAAGGAACAGGTTGGGGAGGTCCAGACAGTAGGAACCTGGGCAGCTGGTCACATTGTATCCACAGTTGGGAAGCAGAGAGAGTTGAGCTGATACTCAACTTCCTTTCTCCCTTTATTTTTCCCCAGTCTGGAATCTCAGTTCTCAGGATGGTGCTGCCCACATTTAGAGTTGGTCTTCTTCCTCAGGTGACAGATCTTGACAGGCCATCACAGACATGCTGAGGGATTCGTCTCTGAGACGACTCCAGATCCTGTGGGTTGATAGAATGCTAAACCAGAGCAGCGTGGCAGAATCCACGCTGTACTTCTTCACAGCAACCGTAGGCCCTTCATGACTCTCCTTCCTTCTTAGGCTTCCATTCGGCCACCGAAGGAGAGAGGATGCATGCAGTCTGGGTTACACAGAGTAGATTCACAATCCAAGGAACTATTCTACTTCCACTCTCAGACCGGTGAGAAGCAATACGTTCATAGATCAGCCCGGGACCCTTAGAGAGTCAGCACAGCAAACCTGGGGCCTCAGCAGCCAGCCTGGGGCCTCACACCTGCGGCCTTGCTGTCACCCTGAAGTCCATGCCACCTTTCTCAGTCCATCCACTTTCACTCTTGGAGTCTGTGCAGTGTGGCCCAATAGCCACCATTTAAAAGCCGTTCTGGCAAGGAAGCCAATGGGAGGAAGGGAACTCTCTGTGTCTGATGGGTTTCAGGGGCACCTAGCACTCTCTGCTGTCACCGCCTTACAATGCATTGCCAACTCAAAATAGCCATGGCACTATAGATCGCTGGATAAGGTGTCTGCCTACCGAGCTGTGCTCGCCCTTGCCTGCTCAGCAAATCTCAGAGCATCTATTCAGCAGTTCCAGATGCTTCTCTGAAAGTCCAGTTCTCTCTCCCCGGCCCCCGGACCCAGGAGATGAGGACAGCTGCTGCAGCCCGAGGCTGGTGGCAGATCCTGCCCTCCACCCTGCCTGTGGGCACAAAGTTAAACAAATTGAATAACCCTATTTGAGTTCATTTGTGGTTTGTGGGTTTCCCTGGTTGGCCCTGACCTCCCTGAGTACCCTCCGAAACACAATTTCTATTAAGGAAAATTATTTCAGAGTTTTGAGCATTTTCCCTGCCCAGAGTGCCATGGTTTTAATTAACAGCCTCGCGAGCTACTCTCCTGGCAGCCACACAGGGCAGGCCTAAGGAGGACCACCGAGGAGGCAGCCAGCAGATCGTGTTTGCCTTGATTTTGCCAGCACGGAAGCTGTGGCTCAACACAGAGAGCACACACACTGTTTGGGCCAGAAGCATCAGAGCATCTTCCCTTCGTCTGGCAGAATGCAGGCCGAAGCTGGCAGGTTCAGCTCTCCGGAGTTGGACAGGAGATGAGTGGTACACACATTCTGCCTGCTCTGCTTCAGAAAAGATTGCAGAGACATCCACACGGGCCAGCCAGTACACTGGCAAGATACATTCGCAGGCCTCCCAGGCACCGCTCCAGCACCAGCCCTGAGAAAACCCATCAGCCGTGGCTCTAATTAATCACAAGTTGTACTCACCAGGGCTGCTGCCACACAAGAGGCAGCGAACTGCATTCCAGCCTGGAGTTCCCAGCCAGGGTCATTTCCACCCACTCACTAGATGGCATCCTGGGACCCTGTCGTTCTTCCTTGTTAGCAACTGAGATGACAGAGTTTTGTGGCTTCAGATTCTTCTAGATTCTTCGATCATCTGAAAGTTGAGGATTGCTAGCAAGGCAAAGACACCCTTGCTACACAAGCAATTCCAGTTCCTAGAGACCTTCAGAGAGCAGGTTCTCAGAGACCAGATAGCTGGCTCCGTTTTTGCCGAGACGTAGAACAATGACACTTTCCCATGCCATCTGAAGAAGCACAGCCGGGCTCCCAACCATCACCACAGCATTCCGGAATGCTCACAGGTGACGCCCAGAAGAGCTTTTGCAAAATGAAGGCCCTGAAAATGCCTTTCCTCTGCATGGAACAAACTCACAGGGGTAGGAGTGTCTTAATACACAAGACGCAACTGCTCAAATGAAATTAGATACGAATCATGCTTTTCCTGTACACATGAGACACAGGCATGAAGTAAGAGCAGGCTAGATCCAGGTTGGGAGTGTCTCATTTCCTTGTACCTCCCAAGAGCAGTCCCGGGGAACATGAGGGGCTAAACCCAGAGGACGAGGAGGGAGAGGGAACTGGGGTATCCGAAGAAAGCAGTCACTTAGAATCACTTGTTGTGACTGTACTGTGCTTCTTGGCATAAGACAGTGCAGAGGCCCAGGTACCAATCATGTTATAAAGGACCGGAGTGACACTTGGGCCACTAGAAAGCCCGGATTTGCAAGGTGTGCCACAGACACTGGGAAGCTGGCACCCCCACACACCTGGTACCACACCTGCTCACTTCTCACCTGCCACTCACGTGCTTCCCAGGGTCAGTTCACAGCCCAGATCTCAGCATTGGGAGGCAGTGCCTGCTCTAGGTAGTGAAAGAGTTTTCTGCCCATCTTTTCAGTGGAAGTGAGTAATGGAGCCGGGGGCGGGGGGGTTGGCAGTGTTCCCACGAGTTCTCAGGCCAAAGTGGATGTGCTCTGTTGCCCAGCTCTTTACCCTAGCTGTCACTTAATGAATTCCCTGTTGTGCCTGAAGTAGGTCCTAGTCCCCTCCTGTCACCACCCCACTGGCACCGCCTTGCCTGGATGGCACTCGTGCGTTCAGATCTCCAGTGAGGCTGACATTTTACTTTACTTTATAATTCATTCATTTTCCAGTGCTGGAGACCGAAGCTAGGACCACTCACGTTAGGCATTTGCTCTGCCACGGAATATATCGCCAGCCCTCTTTTTACCTTCGATTTTGAACTTGTCATGCCTTTGCCTCTGCATTCCAAGTAGCTGAAATTACAGGCCCGCACCCCCACGCCTGGCCTCCACCCCCCCGACCTGGCCCGCACCCCCAGGCCTGGCCCGCACCCCCAGGCCTGGTGTGCACCCCAAGACCTGGTTAAGCCTCATCTTTTAGTTTTTCCAACCTGGGACTCAACCTGAATCTGTCCTTCCTTCACTCATGACTCCATACATGCCTCTCCACCAGCCCAAACCTTGGTTCTTTCTCCTCCAAGCATGGACTACAGAGTTCAATGAGGCCCATCCTGCACACACCTGCAGCCACCAGCAGCCTTCCGCCTGTAGGCGCTCACTGTCCCGTCCTGGGAAATTGGAAGTACAGGGGACATCTGGAAAGGCACAGATCAAGCAAGCCTCAACATCCGGTTTCCCTGTCCTCGGATGTTTGCCCTGCCATGTGCGGTTGCAGCATCTCTCGGTCCACCTGCCACTTGAGGAACTGAAGCCTGAGGTCCTCAGCATTGTCCTGCTTATTCTCACGTGTTCTTCCTTGCCCCATCCCTGTCTCTGCCCCCTTTTCCCACAACACTTCCAGGGCCGCAAACCATCTTCACCACTTGTCCTGGGATCCTTATCCCAGTGTCTACTTTGGGGGTCACAAGGAGAGGGTAAAGCATGTATCTGCTACACACTGAGCCGTCAGCAAATGAATGAGCATGGTAGAGAGAAGACACATGTGGACACACGTGTGTATTTATGCATGCATTCTCCCACTGCTATAACAACATAGACACACGATGAATGTAGAACCCTACATACCATAGTTTGAAAGCTGGAAGCTGAAGTCAGTGCCTCCATCATCCAAGATGGCCTTGTTTCTGCCTCCTCCTAAGGGGACCAGCACTGTGTCTTCACATGTCAGGAGGCAGACCACAAAAGGGTCTAAATCAGTTGCCTCAGCCCACGTGGGGCTGTTGGTCCTGTGGGTGAGGGCTCTGCCCTCCTAACTTAATCCCCGTCTCAGGCCTCACTTAGAAACACCGTCATATTGGGGTGATCTGCAGTGTACCAATTGTGAAGATATATATACATTCAAACTGTAGCAGTGTGTGTGTGTGTGTGTGTGTGCAAACATGGGTGCTAAAGTGTGCATATCCACACTCATGTATGTGTCTTCATGGATATGTACAGCTGTGTGTACACTGCATGAATGCCAAGTCTGTGCTATACATGTGTATGTGGTGTGGTGCAGAGGTAGATGAGAACATGTGATACGTCTATAAGCATGCACATCCTTACACACGCAGACCTCACATGTGTGAGGCAGATGTATCTGTAAATATTGGTATATAGATCTACATGATCATATATATACATGAGTTTACTTGCAGTGCTGGGGTGGAACCCAAGGCCTTATACATGCTAGGAAAGTAAGTGCTTTATCATTGAGCAATAGTTCCAGTCTTGTATCTGTGTATATATATTCATGTGTATGCATATGCAAAATCAGTGTGTACCTGTACACACATCTATGTGTATATATGTGTTATTTATACACGCAGGTATGTGTGTATACATATGTATATGCATGTGTACATATGTGTAGATACACGTGTGTATCTTAATGTATATGCTCATGACCATGTCTATGTGTTTATATGTGTGAACATGTGTGTGTGTCTGTGTGTGCCTATGTGTGTATGCGCTAATGGCGTAAAGGAGTTATGCAAGCAGGAAAACAGTGTCTATGGCAATCCTTGTTTGGACACTTGATCCCTGTCCACTGGCATGTCCAGCCTTCTGTCCTGCCTTCCCCTGACCTCCCTTTCTTCATGCCTCCCCACTTCCACCCAAAAAGAGACCTCAGACAGAAACTGACAACAGCTGCTGAGCTCCAAGGCAAGAAATGGGGCCACTGGAAGGAAGTGAAATCCCCACCCACTTAACAGCTTAATGAGGACTTGAACCTGGGCCCAGGAGGAATTGTCAGTGCGACCGTTTGCTGGGATGTGGAGAACAAGTCTGGGCTTTCAAGCCTGCCCCAGGGAGGAGCCAGGACAAGCTGGAGGCAGAGCAGATGGAGATGCTTGCAACCCGTCTGCCCCCAGCTTCCCTGGGGACTCCAGAGTCAGACATGCAACTTCACAAGGGCCAGGCAAGCAGCATGGAGTCCTGTGTGATGTAAATGCTCCCAGCTTCCCTCGGGAATGCTATCCACCTGCCTGTGAAAGGCCACTGAAGAGGAGGTCCTCAGGGCTCAGGAGCCAAACCCACAGTGACCTGTTCTGACTACGTAGCCCAGAAGCACGAGCCACGTGAAATGGCGCTGACTTTTGATGATTTCCCATTCTCTCCAGACAGGATTCTCCTACCTGACCTGCCTACGGGTGAGCCTGGCACTCACTCCCCTTGATCCTTCTAGGTTAGATTTTCTAGCCATTTGCCTGTCCTCTACTCTAGTTCATCAATGTGAGAAGCTCCAGCTCTCCCAGTGTGAGCCCAGGCCCTCTGTCTGCCTGTGATCTTTCTGCAGCTCCTTCAGGACCCAGGCCTCAGCCTTCCTTGCTCCCACACTTTCTCCCCTACAAGCTCCCCCATATTTGTTTTCTTGCACCAGGTGCCTGTCCGGTCTACTTTGTCTTGCTTAGCTGCCTGTTGGCTGTTTTCTTTCTCTCTGGTTGTAATGTGAGCCCCAGGAATGCTCATGCTGTGTCCCTTAGAGGAGAACAGGGTGCCCAGTAGCTGGCTGCTTATTGGCACCTGGATTCAGGAACGCTCCACTAGATAGGCCCGTGCTGCCCCCACCCCATCCCTGGCCATGAGGCATGAACAAAACACATGTCTGCATTCAGATCCAGAGAGGGCGCTCTAGTCTTCTGCAGAGCCACGGCAGACATGGGCATCAGTGCCAGCTGAGGACACACCTCGTAGTGAGTCCTCGAGACCAGAGCCCTGGTTGGCTCTGAGTAGGCTGAGCGTCCTTCCTGGATGAATGATAACCCTTACATGGGAGGTCCCCATACAACTGTCCTCACTTGATTTCTGTTTCTGGGATATGTCTGCGTGGGACTGTTAGAAAATGGCTCAGTGGCTCAGTAGTTAAGAGCACTGGCTGCTCTTCCAGGGCACTTGGGTTTAATCCCCAACACCCACTATTTATACTCAGATCCCAGGAAACCCAGCTCCGTCTTGTGGCTTCCACAGCACCAGGCAAACATATGACACACAGATCCATGCAGGCAAAGCACCCATGTACATAAAACAAGTAAATCTTTCATAAAAGCAGCCTGGGGGGAATGCTCATTTTAACTCACAATTCTGTGCTTACATTCCATCGTGGGGAAGCCAAGGCAGAAGCTTGACGCGGCTGGCCACATCGCATCCACAGCCATAGTCAGAGAGGCATAAAGGGGCGCTCACTAGTGTTCCTGCTTTCCCTGCTCCTAGCCCTCGGAGCCTCTGCCTGGAACATGGTGCTGCCCGCACTGGGTGGCTCTCCCACATCGATTAATATACTCAAGAGAGTCCCTCATAGACACGCCCAGAAGCCAACCTGGTCTCTTCTTCATTTGGGACCCTCTTCCCGGGTGACTCTAGGATGTATCAGGTTGACTAAACTAAGGATCAGAAAACCTCCCAACAGACATTTCTTCTACCAGCTGGGCAGGGCCGGCTCCGTTCCTGGCTTGCTTCTGCCATCTGCTGGTCACTGATTGAATTGCACCGGAGAAGTGTGCTTCTTAACTGTTCCTTAAGTGGGCCTGGGGAGCCAGGGCCCACATTCAGGTGTTCATCATTCTCTCTATTTACCACAGGGTCAGCCTAGCTGACTCGTCCATCAAGACAGCCAAATGGAACAGGCTCTGAACTCTCCATTTATAACTTGGCCCAAAGTCTTAAGATTCCCCCTCCCCATACACCCCGTACTTTATATCAATTTACTGGAATCAGTATTAGTCTGTGAGTCTGAATGATACTCAGACACAGAAAGCTTGAATACAGTTTGCAAAGCCACACAGCTCCAGAGTGATGCAGCTGACCCTGGAGCTTCAGCTTTGGGGAATTGAGGGCACAAATTTACCCATAACTCTCAACAGGTATGGGGCCCCACTCACCCTAAGGCGGAGAGGCCACCTTGGCAGCTCATCTCCCAGGACTGGAAACCCCTCTGCTATTTAGAGATCTCACCTTTAGTTTCCAGGAGGTTGGAGCATGGGTCTCCTGAGCCCTCTGTGGGCAGTGTGGCAGGAGTAGACAGGGCTAACGTGGAGATCGTGTGCCCCTGGGCCCTCTGACTGAGCCATATCTCTAAGCCTCAACTTCCCTTCTCACATGTGCTACTGAGGGCAAATGTCTACACTTTCTGATACAAATGTCTGTCACTATCTTATTAAAGTCCTGCCAGAGACAGAACCACTTCCTTCCCCTTCTCGCCCTTCCCAACCCCACGGCTGGAGAGCCACCTCGGACCTCACAGCTTCTGGAAATTGCAGGACTGTCACCAGCCAGGCTTCCTAGAGATGCAGCCTCAGACCCAGGGAGAGCGTGGTCCAGCTAGATCCCAAGGCGCCCTGCCTCTGCGCGCTTGGCTCTTTGCTACTGATCCCACACATCCGTGGTTCTGGCTTTGAGGTGCTCGGGCCTAGGATGAGCACTTCCCATCTGGATTCCCGCCAGCCTCACAGGCCACAAGCAATTAGTCGAAGGCAGAGAAGAGTGTTTTTAATAATTCTGTCATTATCCTTCATTTTCAGCACCAGCAGACACGAAAACTTCATTTCCCGTTTCTTTAAAGGTATTGAATGGCTTCTGCACCTCGCTGCGATGCCGCTGTCTCTGCGATGCCGCTGTGGCTGCGATGCCGCTATCAGTCCAGCTGCTGCAGAGCAGTCTCATGCACCCAGGGCCTGAAGAGACCTGAGCCTCCACCCGCACAGGAAGGCCTTTCTCCCCGTGTGTCATTCTCGGATCACTGAGGATTCCAAGCTGACATGGGGTGCTGGGTGCTAAGGTCCACTTGCATTTCATAAGACACAACATGCAGCAATGTTGTGCGGCTCACGGTTGGGCCACGGTTGGGCCACTGTGAACAGAAGCCGCGGCTTCCTGCTAGGGCAGCCTGGCGGTGAGGAAAGCAGCTGCCAGCCTTACTGGCCACAGAGTGATAGGGAGGAAGTGAGTCGTGGAGGGACAGGGCTGGCGGAGACCTTCAGCATAGAGCCAGCTCCGCAGGCAGGAGGAGACTGTAAGGTTCAAGGCAGGAAAGCCATTGCGAAGCCAGGATTTTGCAGGGTCCACAGATGGGATGTGGAGACATTGCCTTCTAAAAGCAATAATCTAACAGCAGCAGTAAGCAGCTCAGTGTGATCCACCCAGTGCAAAACCCAAGCATGGCTGAGGCACACCCTTCAAGTATCATTCTGGCCCTATAAATGAGAAGTGCAGGACACAGAGAAGCTAGGCAACTTGCTCAAAGCCACACAGCAAGGAAATAACTCTGAGGTTAGAGTCAGGAACAGGACAAACAGGTGCCTGCTTTTGGGCGGCTCTGAACACAGAAGTTAAAGGTAAGCCTGGGCTGTACCATGTGACCAGGGCTGTGACCCAGGAGCAGCGGCCTTGAAGATGTGGAGTGATCATGTCCTGTTGGCCACATAACCTGCCAAACTCTGGAGGGTCAAACAGACGCACATAGCTTTTACATAACATTAGACATGATTCCCGGGGTTCATGCCCAGGTCTGTCAGCTGCCTCAGCAGCTGCTTGTAGCAGAGTGGAAGACCCCAAGTGCACACAGAGCCCAAAACCCATATTCTACACTTGATTCACAGTGTTGCATTAAACCGAGAGTCTCTTGCATACTACACAAGCATCAATTTCCCAGCACCCACCTGGTGGCTCACCACCATGTGTGATTCCAGTCCCAGGGGATCAAATGTCCTCTTCTGGTCTCCACAGGAACCAGGCACATATGCGGTTCACAGACATATGCAGGCAAAACACTCACACATGTGAAAATTACTTTTTTTTTTTCAAGAGTGAGACAGGGTCTCACTAAGTTGCTCAGCTTGGCCTTGAATTTCTGATTCCTCTGCTTAAGTTCCCAAGTAGCTGGGCTGCCAGGCCTGCACCACCATGTCTGCCTGCCAGGCCTGCACCACCATGTCTGCCTGCCAGGCCTGCACCACCATGTCGGCCTGCTTGGCTTTCTCTCTCTCTCTCTCTCTCTCTCTCTCTCTCTCTCTCTCTCTCTCTTTCTTCTTCCCTCCCTCCCTCCCTCCCTCTCTCCCTCCCTCCCTTCCTTCCTTCCTACCTTCTTTCCTTCCTTCCTCCCTTTCTTCCTTCCTTCATTCCTTCCTGTTAATGGAAACTTACTCACAACGGTTCTTAGCAAAATACTTCTGAAGAGGCGAATGGACACCAAGCATCCATGGAGCAGCAGACTGGCCACTGTCCATCCCAGAAAAAAAGCCCAGGTAAGCTGCAGGAGACACACTTCTAAGTCTGCCCACACCCTGCAGACCAATGTGGGTGTGCTGGGGTGTGTGTACTGTGATCCTGGCGAGCCTGAGCAAGTCTGGGTCTCACATTACCTTCTCGAAGGTTCTAACTGTAGGTGTCACACACTCTTGGGCACAACGTAGCAAAGTATAAAAGCCTGTGAAGGAGAATCTGAGCTAGGAGCGTCGGGCACCATAAATGTTTTACCGTACATCTTTCTGGTCGTTTACACTCATTCAGACATTTGGGCTTTGACAAAACTAGAAACATATAAAAATATATTCTCATATTCCCCTAACGTTTTATTGTTAGTAGTTACAGTTTGGCTGTAAAAGGCTCCCTACTGGCTTATGTGTTTGAACACTTGGTCCTTGGCTGATGATGCTGGGACTTGGGGGTGGGAACTGTGGTGCCTTCAGGACTGTAGCCTGGCCAGAAGTGGGTCACCAGGGATGGGCTTTGAAGGCCAAATATGATTCATGCCTGACCTTGAACTCTCTGCTTCCCCCAAGATCTGAGCAGCCACCTCGTACACCCCCAACCGTAGGTGGAACCGTGCCAGCCACCATGGTGGACTGCACCCTCAAGCTACAGACGAAAGAAACCTCTCGCCTAAGTTGCCACTGTCAAGGCTTTGGTCAGAGAAGATAATAGCAGCCAGTACCACAGTTGCTCATAATGATAAGATATTTTCAAAGTTTTAGTAACAGTATGATATTCCAAATCACGGACTCCGTAGAATGACTCCTGTGTGACTGAATTCCAGTTGCTTCTAATGTTTAATATGCCCAACTCAGGGATGGGTTCTCATTCCATCAATGGTACCCCAGGTAGACAGAGCAGAAGTTTTGCAAAGAAACATTGTACCCCAACCAATACCACAGTGCAGGACATTGGCCGTGAAGACAGGAGACCACATGTAGAGTAGCTCACCCTCCCCACTGAGGAGACGTCAACATTATAGGCTTGGGCGAAACTAGAAATATAAAAATATACTCTCATAGATGACACGCCAGGAGCTCTCTGCTGATCTGGCCTCTCCCTGTTGTGCCCCAGGCCTTCCCTGAGTTCAGCTCTTCTTCCTGTCACCCCAGGAATAAGAACCACACCTGAGGCTGGGGCAGTCCTACCCAGGGTCCTGGCCACTGATCTGGTGACTTATCTCCAGAATGAACACTGCTGATTCAGCTCAACAAAGCCACAGCATGAACCTGTTCTCCTGGTCCCCCAGCCACAAATGTGCCCCATGTGGTCCAAACAGCCTGCTTGTTGGGTGTTAGGTACCTAAAAGTGAGAACTGTTCATCCCAGCCTTGGCAATGTCCACACACACCACCCAGGCAGAGCACTGCTCCACAGACCTCGGGAGACAAATGGCGTCTTATGCCTGTGATTGTCCAGGGGATTCCTGTGGTCTCAATCCCAAAAGGGTGCCAGCAGGTAAGGCCATGTTCAACCCTCTGTGCTACTTTGAGGCTGGAGGCCCTGTAGCCCTTGGCAAGGTCAGCCACATGTAGACACCAGAGACATGGTCATACCTCAGCAGAGACAAAACCAACGTGGTTTGTGATGACATGTATGCTCATAAAGCAGAGGAGTGGGCTCAGCCAACAGTAGTCAGGACTGGACTCGGGCAGTGGGGGGTCAGGCCCTCTGATCAATGGGAAGAGTGTCTTTGTCCATCATTTCAAGACTTCTCTATACCTGCGAGTCTTGAAATGAGCTGCTGGTTATTTAAATGACCCGGAGGTGAGTCTCGGTGATCTGAGGGCACCTCTGACACTAGGAATGGGAGAATGAGGACAGCATGGGGAGCTGGGTGTGTGTGGCAAGAGGTGGGATACTGGAAGAGAGAGAAGGAAGCGTGAAGTGATAAGGAAAGGGGAGGAAGGGGAAGAAGAAAAGGAAAAATGGGCTGGTGTTGCAGAACATTCCTTTACACTCTGTGAAGATGTGTCACTGTGATTGGTTTAATAAAGCACTGAACAGTCATTAGCTAGGCAGGAAGAGGTTAGGCAAGACTTCTAGGGACAGAGACGACACTGGGAAGAAGAAATTTTAAAAGAATTGAAGGAATATCAGCGTGTGACATGGAGAATTCAAAACAAAGCAAAACAGAGAATTTAATCAAAGCTACAGGCAAGTGTCTGCATCAACACCTGCCTTCTCCATCTCCACACCCTGATGCCCTGGCAGCTCAGGGAGTTGTTCCCACACAAGAGACAAGGCTGGCCCATAGCTCCAGAGTTCTCCCACAGCCAGTGATTAAAGACAGGAAGGAATGCTACACTTCCTCAAGTCACATGCTCACTCCTACACCAATCACTGAATCTCAGAGTAATGGGAAACTCTAATTGGCTAGTTTGGAACATGTGGATAACTGTCAATTGGAGACCCATAAAGAAGACCCTACACAGATCTGCCAGCAGTGTTGGGCAAGCAGAAAAGACAGAATAGGAAGAGGAGGAAGTATAGATAGATAGATAGGTAGATAGATAGATAGATATAGATATAGATATATGGATATGGATATATAGATATGATTTGTATGTGTGTGTACTATTTATTAGAGAATAAATTTTATATATTATTTCTGTTTCTCTAGAGAACGCTGACTATTACAGTATATAACACTTAAAGAGCCATTAGGATGAGTGTAAGGTGCTGGAGAGACAGCTCAGTGGTTAAGGACACTTGCTACTCTTGCAGAGGACTCAAGTTCAGTTCCCAACGCTCATGTTGGGCAGCTCACAGCAATCTGTAACTCCAGAGTCAGGAGGTATGACTCCCTCTTCTGGTCTGTGTTGGCACTGCACTCACAAGTGCATATACACACATAGATAGATACGCATGGACACACATAAATAAATCCTTCAAATAAACTTAACATAGCCCCTGCTACCTCACTGCCAGAAACAATGTCATCATTCACCATTATTTTTTAACATTTTGAAAACTTTGCCAGTGAAAACACTTCTAGCTATCAAATCCTGACGTGCCTTCTGTCCCACCTTGGCACACTCTCTGTAATCCACCATCAAGGTCACTCCTTACAGCCACCCTGACCCACTGGGTCAGAACTCTTTGGTCCACATCAGCAAGCACGAGGTTAGACTACACTCATCAAAGCAAGCAACCCCTTAGATGCCTGACTCCCTGATCAGCCTTCATCTGCAGTCCTCCCTTGCAGTCCTCCAGCCCCTGGACCAGCCTGTCCTTCAGAATCACATGGACCTCTCTGGAATACCTTTCCTCTTCAGAATGTTACTGGGGATACTGAGTGGGAGGATGGGGTGGCCTGTGCTCTCCAGTGTATACAGACTCATGCTCCCACCCTCCCACCTCTCTTCATGTCTGGTGTCACGGGTCTGTGCAGGGTGATGGCCACACTGTGCTATCTTGGTCCTGATGTGAATGTGGCTCTGTCCTCAGCACATCACCTGGTGAGGTTCCCACTGAATTGGCGGGTACACGGGGTCGTAGTGGGATGGGAAGGGTACCATGAGGGAAGAAGCAACAGCACCCCAAGGCAGGCCTACGGCTGCAGCGCTCAGTCACAGAGCCCCACCTCACAAGGCCTGCCCCCCTACACCGACCTCCTTTACTGGTGTCCCGTGCTCTGCTCAGAAGTGTCCTTGGACCCGCTCAAAGTACAGCCACAGACATCTCCAACCAAAGGAGTAGAAACAGAAGACCCCCTCCCTGCCTATCTATGATGGTAGGACAAGATAGCTTCTTTTCCCAGATGTCCCTGTCCCTTGTCAGCCGGCACCCTATGCTTTACGTTATGGGTGTTTTCTCACTAGGATGTCTACTGGGCAGATTTAAAAGTGCTCGTACACTTCCTAACACACTGGGGCATGGTGCTGTCTGTCTTATCATAGAGGAACTCTTTCCAGACTAACACTATGGTCAGATCTCTGCGCTGGGCTGCCTCCTGCAGCATAGCAACTCCATGGACTAAGCTGGCCTATCTTCTGGGAAGCTGCTTGGGAAGCTGCTAATCTACTGGGTCCTTGACACAAATGTGTTGCCTCCTTCTTGGCAGACACCCAAACACTGCTGAATGGTGGACCACTTCCCTGCTGCTGTGTGGGGCCTTGTGGGGGTGGTGGAACCTCTTCAGGATCCAAGCTCTTGGAGAGAGAGTCTCGGCTTTCACAGTAAGCTCAAGTCTCTCCCAGTTGGTCTCTTCTCTCTTCTCCCATCCGTGTTTGGCTCAGACATCTGGCTACTACGTGCAGACAAAGCTCATATCCGTGTCCTCCACATGATTGCGCAGGAAGCCTGGTGGCCACAATGGTGACACAGAAAGTGACAACCTGCCACTGCAAGAGGAAAAGCTCAAAGACGTTCAGTTCTGGGATTGGGCAAGCCAGTCTGCCCTGCTCTGGAAATGGGGGAGTAGTTTCCCTATAGTGTAAAGCAGGCCTCCACCACACAAAGCAGTTTCTGGGGGCCCCAGGCCTTGTGCTTCGGTAGGATGACGTCAGATGGGTATTGGTCTTCATTGGACTTCCGCTGTGGATTGGAATATGCAGTTTAGTCTGGTTATGAAGCCCATTTCCCAGCTGCCATGTCTCACAGTGCTGCTGTCAGCCCTTCCACAA